>NC_046191.1:16147882-16747882 GCF_011004875.1 Balearica regulorum gibbericeps | reverse complement strand
TCAGGCAAATTTTAGGGTAGTTGTTCAGGAACTCAGGGACCCACATCTTTTTGGGCAGGTTAAATTTTCAACAAAGGAGAGACTGTTATAATAAACCTCAAACATTCCTCCGCTGGATGGATTCTTGTTCTGATGGTTATTTCAAAGCCACACCGACTTTTATGTGGCTAATATTGTAAGGGAAGATCATGCAGGAGCTGCAGCAAATACATGCAAAGTGCTGCAAGGTGTAGCTGTGACAGGAATAGTATTGCATCACCATCTATGGGGGTAAATCACGTTACATAAATACAGTGAAAGAGTGTGTAAGGTCCTAGGGGGACTTGGGAGAAGGCTGCCATTTTATAGTGCAGAAGTCTAATAGAGCTGTCAAAAATTGTGTGTTTTCATTTCTTCTGAAGTTATTTGGCACATCAAATGATATATAGTTAATTTAAATCTTGAAAGTGAACTGTTGATATAACGTATATTATTTCTACTAATTATTATTATTTCTAATATTACTAAATATTATTTCTACTAATCCATAGGCTGTGACATGCTTACAGAAAGCCACCGCACTTTTTTTGAGGGCTAGAAAAATTCCAACAGCCAACGACAGGTTTTATTTTGATAAATTTTCTTTCGGATATAATTGCCTACTTCAGCTGCCAACTTGTAGGAGTGGCACAATGTGTCAACAGAAAAAGTATTTTCTAACAGTTATTATTGGATTCCTGTCACTTCATCTCTTTCACTTATTTAATCTTCATGTTGTGACATCTGAGCGCCTTACAATACAAGGCTTATACATAAAATTCCTGCCATTTTCTGGTCAAGTCTGAATTTCATATAATAGAATGACTATCAGCCTTATCTAATCTAAATGGTCTACTCTTGAGGAACCTACTTTTCTGTTGTGTTCGTCATCATAGAATCTATACATCCAGTGTCAGAAATAAGAAAAGCTTATCCTGTGAACAGAGTACCTTTTCTTTCAAGTGCTGGAAGAGTAACATATCTTTGGAAAATGGCCTGTGAAGCTAGAAAGAAGCGATGAAAATGACACAAGATGTTACAAAATGAAACATGTGGCTCCTTTTTTTAACTGCCCATCCAAGCAGCTTGATTTCATCTTCTGTCAGCTGGTCACTTCATGAAAGCCAGCTGCTGAAACAGTTTCTCTGGCCCTGTCACTAGTTCTGCACAGAGCAGATAAACCCTAATTATTGGTGGAGGAGCAGAGAAATGTGAGCAGTTAGAACTATTTGTAGTAACAGGCTTGATCTAAATTATGCTGTAACTTTACCTACTTGTCAGACATTTCAGTAAAATCCTTCTTTGCAAATTACTTGTTGTTAATGGTTAAAGGGAGTCCCTATATTGCTGTAAATTTTTGGCTTCCGAATTTCCCTGAAAGTCTCGGGGGAAGGATACATTACCAATCCAGCAGACCTAGCTCCATGGTAATACTATGAAGAATTACTTGACTTGGGAATCAAACTTAAGCTTTGTGACACTTGCCTAGTGGAATGCCGTGGAGTTGCTGCAAATGAACACTGATGGATTTAGTTTAGAACCAAGTGAATTCTCAAAGGGAAATTAACTGCAGTTTCTGTTGTTCACACTTAAATGAAGCTATAGGGTAAAATATATGTATCTGCTGAAATCCTCTTAGTAATATGCAGTTTACATTGTTGCTGCAAGGGAAGAATATACTTGCATTATCACTGTAAGGATCAGGAGGAGCAAAACCATATGCATAGTCTGTAAGAGGAAGTGAAACAAAAAAGAGCAAAATATTCAAAATATTTGCTTGAAAAGCTTCTTTCATAAATATAGGTAGTAGCATCTTTCTTTTACATGAGAATTAATAGATCAGCAAAATGTTTTTCATTTAGAATGTACTTAAACACAGATGATTCCCAAAGGGGTAAATGGATATGAACTTTCTGCAAGTTCAAAGACTGGATACATCCAGGGTTGATTTGTCTTGACATACATTCATAGTGGCTATGGAATCAGCTGTAAGCTGTTACAGGCAACCTCTACACCCCCCAGCACACAAATCCCACTCTGTGAGCAGAAATGGACAATCTAACATGTGCAGAGAATTTGAGCATGCTGCTTTAGGAAATGATGTTAGGAAAAAATTTCTTCACCAAAAAGGTTGTCAAGCATTGGAACAGACTGTCCAGGGAAGTGGTGGAGTCACCACCTTGGAGGTATTTAAAAGATGTGTAGATGTGGTGCTTAGGGACATGGTTTAGTGGTGGACTTGGCAGTGTTAATGGTTGGACTTGATGATCTTTAAATGTCTTTTCCAACCTGAATGATTCTATGATCCTTACATGTTACTGCAATAAATTTATTACTTATGGTAGGGCTTATAAGAAAATGCTTATAGTATAGGTACTAAGATTACCAAAAAGGCTCCAGCCTTTAGTCCGTTACACCTCAGTGATTGTCCCGTGTAAACATTGCTGAATCCATAGTGAAGCACACAGTAGTTTTTTTCAGTTAATTCCATACCAGACTGTAGGCTTTTCCACAAAGCAAACCAGACAGTCTAACAAGTCTTAATTAAACAAAGTCTCAGTTAATCAAGAGGAGAGCTTAGTTTAGATAATAATTTACTTTTGGTCTAAAAGAAGAGACATCTGTTCTATTATTTGAAATCTGTTATTTCAGTATGTCAAGATTAGCAGTGAGGTCCTCAGTCTCAGTACTGTATGCTATCATGGTACTTGTTGGATTCAGGAGGAAAGACAATGAATTACACTTCTGTATGCCAATTGGAAGAGTTCTGAAGAGACGAAGACTATACGACATAATTTAATGTTAATTGAATGATGCATCCAAAATTTTGTTTAATACTAGGGTCCAAGAGGACAACCGGGGGATGCTGGCCCTGTTGGAGAAATGGGTTTTGAGGTGAGCTTTTAATCATTTATATAATAATTACAAACACTCAAGCAACTGAATAAGCCTGGACAATGTGTTTAGAAACTCTATTACCTGCAACCGACTTAAATACTGTAAGCTGCCAAGAAACTTTCTTACTTAAAGCTGTTAGCAAAAAAAAATGTCTAAAATAAGTAGCTTTTTCTGTTGTCAGCGCTGTCTTCAGGCATACATTTGTGATATCTATACCTAGAAGGTGAATGTTTTGGGTTGGGGTTTTTGGAAGCACAATTCTTCTTGCATTACACAGTGGAACAGCATTAATCCTGTGCCCTTGCAAATGGTAGATGAAGAAAAGCAGCTGCAGGTGGTCTTCTTGCTAACTTTTGCTTCTATTTTTTACTTTTTTTTTAGTATCTCTTTGAAAGAAGCATGACAGAATGTATTAGCTACATTTGCAATGAAGTAACTGAGGGATGAGCTCACTTAGAACAGAAGGGATTTGGCTTATTCAAAGAAATGCGCTTCCTCAGTCACCCCAAATCCAGTCTTCTAACTGACTATTAAAGTTTACATTTAAACTTTACAAGAAGCAATATAATACCATTAACTCTTTAAGGGCTGAAGACTCCAAAAAGGGGCTTTGTTTTCCAAAGACTCTACTTGGCTTCAAGCCTAAACAGTGATGAAGCTGTCCATCAGATTTACAAAAGATAGCTGATTGCTCAGCCTGCTAGTAATTTATGATGAAAGGTACAGGCTTAGTGGTACTGCTGAGTCTTCAATACATTCCTGATCCAGAGTGCAATTCCTGAACTCCTACTATACTATCCTTTCTCTTCTTCTGTTGGGCTCTAGTAAGAAAAAGAACAGTGTTATTTTAATTTGATTTTGCAGATGTGCATCTTTCCCAGTGTCTTATTCTGGTTTTCTGCTTCAATTTTGGCTGTATTATTTGGTGGTTGCAACATTATTATTGGTAACAGTAGCTCTTGTACCATGCAGGGACCTCCTGGCCCTGAAGGAGAACCTGGCCTGCAGGGAGAACCAGGCGCAAAGGTAAATGTTGAAATTTTCAAATTTCCATAAAGGTAAATCAGTGTGATCTGATTTGCCAAGTATGTAGCATACAGGAAATGAGCCATTAAGAAATACTGTTATTGTCATGATGACTGCATTATATGTAAACCCCGTCATTGTTAGGAATATTGTCCCTTAAAATCCAATGATTGATTTTTCTTGTGGTATTCCAGGGAGACGTTGGACCTGCTGGGAAGGCTGGAGAACCAGGCGACCAGGGTTTAAGGGTAAGCTATGGATGCAAATCTTCTTCCAAAATGGAAAGTATGTTACAAATGTGTCAGAAATGCAGGCTGAGAAACCTTGATTTATCGGAAGAATTCAATAAGAAACTATTGTCTGATACTTTTTTTTTAAAAAAAAGTACTATTGTAGCAAGTTAAGAAGAGTATTGATTATAATGTTGAAATATTTCTAGTTTCTCATGTTATTGAGACATGAGTGAGTAGTTTGAGCATGAAGGGTGTGTGCTCAAGTGGTTTGAGCATCCAAGGGTGTCCAGCCCAGCTGTTAAGATGACAGAATATAATAATGCTGTGTACGGATACCCAGTCTAGGTGAAATAACGGGGAACATTATGATCTCAGGGGAGAAGGGTGTCTCTCTGTACCACCATCTAAAGCAGCTGATTTACTTCTGGTGCTGTGGATGGCTCATTCGGCACTTGATTTTACTAAGCACTTGCACCCTTGCTTATTCTTCCTGTGCATCTTACCCACCTCATCTGACCCAAACAGTTGCCTTACTTTGAAAGCTGAAAAAAACTTTTAAAGTGCTAGAAAGAGATTTTATCCAGAATGCTTTTAAAAGAGCATAAACTACATCCTTTCAGACTTACGTCTTGAACTCTCTTGTTCCGTTAGCTCTTTGCTGTCATCTTTTCCTCCTGCCCAAAATCTCCAGTGAGGTGCATTCCACAATTCTGTCTGTCCTTGGAGAAGAGTAATTCCTGGTACTGGTCCTTAGTGGGTGATCTGGACTTAACCATACCACTATGTCTACAATACTATGTTATTAGAATAGGGCAACTTGTATTTGCTTTTTTACTGTCTGCATCGAAAGTTGCAAGTTGCCAGTGTCTTTACCTGGGAAAGGCAAAAATTCTAAAATGCCATGGTGCCAGTGCTATTGGTAAATGATGAGCTGCTCATGGCCCTAAACTGAGCCAGTTAACATACCAGTATAGTAGTTATCTACATAAATATGGAAGTTTCAGGACAGAATAGGTATATTTTTGAGGTTAGCGTAATTACATGTTGTATACTCTGAAACCAAACAATCTCAGTGCCACTGTCCAAATCTCCAGTGTCATATGGACATAGTATTGCCTCATTTTTCTAATGCTGATCATCTTTTATGTTTCCCTGTGTTCAAGATTCACAGGGCTGTGACTGTCACTGTAAATCAGTGAAATATGAAGACAAACTATAATAGCAACATAAAAGTTGTCCAAAAGATAAGAAGTATATGTGAAACTAGTCTGAGCTCTTCCGAGGCAAAACTTCTGTGTCGAGAAGTTTAGATAATAACGGTTTTCAATTGTTCCTTTCTACAAGGGTGAACCAGGACCTCCAGGAGAAGATGGTGTTCAAGGAAAAGATGGCACAAAGGTACATTCACTTTTTATAGCAGATACAAACCAGTTGAATGGCTTGACAGAGAAATGCAAACTGGAGAACTGAGTACAGCTTATTTCTGTGGTGACTATCGTGCTGGAGAGAGCAAGCCTAAGGCTGCCCTGCTCCCTCCATTGGATCAATGCTATGCCAGGGACTGTGGCAGGTGCTGGGACAAGGGATGTCACAGAGGGCACCTTCAGGTAGTTAGAGATGGATGAGGCAAAATCTGGCTGTAGGAGAGTAGGAATGAGATGAAGGGCTTTACCCTAACTTGGAGCCTGATCTGAATTTGACTGGTAAGATTCCCATCAGTTTTAGTGTTTGTTTTATCAAAATTGAAGATTCAGAATTCACTTTTCTCAAGAATAAATAAATCTGCAGCAGCAGATGGACTAAGCTTTTTTTTAGCTTTTTTGTTTGTTTGTTTTAGGGAGACCCTGGAGATCAGGGACTTCCTGGAGAAGGTGGTGAAAAAGGAGAGATGGGGTTACCAGGAATTGCTGGACCCCCTGGTGAACCTGGCATAATGGGCATTCCTGTAAGTGTTTTCAGGTTTAAGTGGACTTTTTGTTAATTTCTTTTTGTCATTATTTTCTTTTTAATTTTGCTTGCTGCTTTTAGTTTTTATTTTCTGATTTTCTACTGCAATGAAAGATGACCATCTTTAAATTTAGCTTGCCTCCCTTTTCTATGTGGCTCAGCTTTTCAGGGTTGGTAGAGAGAAGAGACAAGTGTTTTTCCTATCTTAAATCTGGGACCTCTTAGCAGACAGTGATTCCTCACCTCTTGTCATCCAGACGCATACATTACACGATGTGAGCCTCTCACTTCAGATCTCTCCTCTCCAGACAACCTTCTGTCATTAGTCTCTATTCTCACCTTCATTTGGAGACTGAGCAATCTCAAGGTATTAGATCATTCTTGAAATTTTAAAAACACCCAAAGAAATCAGCCAGATGCATATAGTACCATAAATTGTGTGGTAAGATCTTTCGTTGTTTTGTATCGCTTTCCCTACTTATGGCTTTGTTTACTATCCCAGAGCTATCTAGTTTTTAGTTTAGATTAAAAGTTCCTTGGGGCAAAGAACTGCCATTTTGAGCAGCTTGTAAATGATGAAGCATTAGACCTTAGAGCACACAAGATTTGGCTCCAATTTCAGATTTTGTGCTCTTGTTCTTACCACCTAGATGTTTAGCTGTCATTCTTTTTAATAAACCTTAGCAACAAAAGGAAGGTCTAAAAATAATATTTCTAGAAAAAGTGAAATCCTGAACGTTGAGGTTTCTTTAGTTACAAAACTATTGTAACACAGACACCGACAGCAGAGGATTTCATAAAATGTTGGAGTGGATTATAGGTCTTCTGTGGTAAGGAATACAAGGCAGGTCAAAAGCAACTTAAAACTATAATCACGTGACAGATGTTGGATAATCCAAATTATTTCTGCTGTTGATACCCGATCAGTTGCCATCAGAGGATGGCCTGCCTTTCCTGCATCTTTCTACACTGCTGCCAAGGTGTTGTAAAGACAATGTTATGGATGCTGTCCATCCTGTGCAGGCACTGACCTCCAGAAATGAGGGTCTGTTGTGCTGGGCAGCGCTACTTCAGATGATAATTCTGTGCTGTGGTGTGATGTTATGTCTTTGGTGGACCTTCTCTTCTTGCCTTGTCAACCACCCTGTAATGAGGCATATACTATAAAAAGTAAGGAAAGAAAAGAAAGAATGAATTTAATTTTTCCATTGTGTTCTTAAAAGACATGTATTCTTTAACTAACTTAATTTGGTGCCTCTGTGAAAGGAATTAAATAAACATATGAGAGCACCAGTTGCCATAGACAACTGAAACAAAGATTGCAGATGGAGAGGAATGGCAGCAAGCATACACAGGTCAAAGAGTAAATGAGCATTGGGATCCATAGTCAACATTGTTAGATCAGTTTGCATATTTGTTCTGCATCACTCCCAGCCACTAAAATCCATCTATAAAATCTATTTTGCTGATGTTTAATGCAACTTCTTAATGCGAACTAATATTTTGGAGCACAGTTTCCAAAGCAAGTATGTAGCCTGAAGTCCAGACATCAGATTCCCTTACCAAAAATCATCGTGTTCTCATTCATAGTCCTCTGGCTGCCTTCTCTGTAGCTCTTACATGATGATGGAGTCTCAGTAAACATCAGTTGGAGGCCAGCTGTCAATGGCTGTGAGCGCTGTCCCCTCTGTCCTCTAAGCATCAGTGTTACAATCAGCACTCTTTAGTCCTGGAATCTTCACAGTGAACTACTCTCCTAGTGAAGGAAAAAAATGTTCTCTTAGTTGTCAGCATACTTAGTGTGCTACAGAATAATTTTTGTTTCTGATACAATGATATCACCCTGACTTTTTTTATGTTTTGGGTTGGCAATTCTGGAGAAGCTCAGAATTTTCATACATTGAAATTATCATAAAGCAGCTCACCCCTGGCATATCTACATTGTATGTAATTATACTTGTATACAGTAAACAACATCAGCAGTGCTTCTGTGCCTCAGTGAGACAGGCAGGTCTGGCAATTCGATGTTTGGGAGGATGTGGTTAGTTGGGGGATTTTTCACGTTTCTGTTCCACACATTCCAAAGGCGGCTGCAGAGCTGCCTCCCTCCCCACTCATCCTCCCTGGTGTCTGGGAGTGTTCACATCACAGTTTTGGTTTGACCTCCTTCTAGGCATGTGGACAGATCACAACATCCTGGTCTAAACATGGAGATCAGCTTCCTATAATCAGTTGTCTCAGGGTTTTATTGGGAGTGAGAGTGTGGTGGGTTGACCCTGGCTGGGGGCCAGGTGCCCACCAGAGCCGCTCTATCACTCCCCTCCTTCATTAGACAGGGGAGAAAAAGTGCAACGAAAAGCTTATGGGTCGAGATAAGGACAGGGAGACATCATTCACTAATTATTGTCATGAGCAAAACAGACTGAACTTAAAGAGGGAATTCATCTAATTTATTACTAGGCAAAACAGAGTAGAAGAATGAGAAATAAAATCAACTCTTAAAACACCTCCCCCCACCCCTCCCATCTTCCCAGGCTCAACTTCACTCCCAGCTTCAACCTCCTCCCCCTTCAGCGGCACAGGGGGACGGGGAATGGGGGTTACGGTCAGTTCATCACATGGTGTTTCTGCTGCTTCTTCATCCTCAGGGGAGGACTCCTCTCATTGTTCCCCTGCTCCAGCATGGAGTCCCTCTCACGGGAGAAAGTCCTTCACGAACTGCTCCAATGTGAGTCTCTCCCACGGGCTACAGTCCTTCAGGAACTGCTCCAGCATGGGTCTCTCCCATGGAGTGCAGACCTTCGGGAGCAAACTGCTCCAGCGTGGGGTCCCCCACGGGGTCACAAGTCCTGCCAGCAAACCTGCTGTGGCGTGGGGTCCTCTCTCCACGGGTCTACAGGTCCTGCCAGGAGCTTGCTCCACCGTGGTCTTCCCATGGGCCACAGCCTCCTTCAGGTGCCTCCACCTCCTCCAGCATGGGGTGCTCCATGGGCTGCAGGTGGAATCTCTACACCCCCTCATCCTTCCTCCATGGGCTGCAGGGGGACAGCCTGCTTCACCATGGTCTTCTCCATGGGCTGCAGGGGAATCTCTGCTCCAGCGCCTGGGGCACCTCCTCCCCCTCCTTCTTCACTGACCTTGGTGTCTGCAGAGTTTCTTACATCTTCTCTCTCCTCTCTCTGGCTGTAAAAGCTCTCTCTAACTGCTTTTCTCTTTCTTAAATATGTTATCACAGAGGCGCTGATTGGCTCGGCCTTGGCCAGTGGCGGGTCCGTCTTGGAGCCGGCTGGCATTGGCTCTATCAGACACAGGGGAAGCTTCTAGCAGCTTCTCACAGAAGCCACCCCTGTAGCCCTCCCACTACCAAAACCTTGCCACGTAAACCCAACACAGTAATATTACATTTTCCTTATACAAAAGTTTACAAAGCAACAAATGAGCTTTGCAAATCAGTTTATATTTACCCTGGCTTATCACCACAATGACTCAAACCCAAATATATCTCCCTTTATCCAAAACTGAAGCTAAATTACCTCCTCCACCTCACCGAGCTTTTCCGTAAATTGGAACTGGTGAGCGGTCTAGCCCCCTTTGGGAGGATCATTTTTTGAAGGGAGCTAGAGGACAGTGGGGCTGTAGCTCCATAGCACCCTTCATCTGCAGGCAGCACGCCCAATTACACAGTCACCAAGAGGGAGGGCAGTGGTAGGCACCAGCACTTGCTGAGACATTGTGTCAGGGCCCTGCTCTTCGCACTTGACAGCCCCAAAGTTTTCTTAGTTTTCCTCTGGCTGTGTATTGTTTTTCTCTAAATCCAGTGTTTGTCTTGAAGCAATTTGATTCCTAAAGTAATATTTTCTGTGTGGATAAGATTTATTGGGGTTTTCCCCCTATTTTCAGTGCTTTTTCACTAGGTTGGTAAGTGATCCCTGATGCTTGTCCACTTACTTCTGCTGTAATTTGAAACAGTCCTACTAACTTGCTCGCAGCCACAGTTAATGAGATTTTTCCTTCCACCTCTTTGCATTACAAAAGCCTGCTCAGTTATCCAATTTGGAGCACAGTTTAAACATGTTTCCAGGGCCTTTTTCAATAATTTCTTTTTCTCTCCCTAATAAATGTACAGGGTCCCGAAGGAACACCAGGAAATCCAGGTCAGAGGGGCCGTTTAGGAAAGAAGGTAGCATTTTTCATCTTTCCCAAGTTGTTTCCTTTATTTGAAAGTCAAATTTACATTACAAAATTATTCCATTGCACCAAGTCTGTCCGTAGTTCATGTCACACTTCAAGCCAATTTTTTTTCTTGCTAGCCATAGCAATTAGAATTGTCATCACTCTGCAGTCAATAACATTCAGGACCTTAGGAAACTTAAATTTGTATCAGGATGTGATTTTGCAACTCAGAACAGTCCCTCCTGCTATCAAAAAATGTTAAGCTTTGGCTAGAAAAAACACAAAAAAAATAGAAAGGCTTTAGCAGAGTTTTTCCACTGAGTTCTGGGTTCAGACATTCGAAGAACTACAGTAAATGACATACGTAAATGTAATACTCCTATTAAATAAAGCTGTTATATGCTTTGGTTAATCATAAACTGCATTTTGAAACTTAGTGTCAATCTTACTATTTTTAATACAATAACACCAACAGGGGGAAAAGGGGCAGCCTGGCCCTCCTGGAGAAATTGGACCTGCTGGTGAGACTGGCCAACCTGGAGAAATTGGTCCCAAAGGTGCAAGAGGAACTCGAGGTCCCTTGGTTCGTACAAAACATGCTTATTTAAGAGTGCACGTATTTCTGGTTTAGCAGAATTGTATCTCTCCACGGGAAGAGGCATGTCACAGCTGTAGCACGTATAAATATTTTTTTGTGGGAGCTGAAGATGCAGTTAGTGTTCTTCCCAGCCTGTGCATCCTGATGCATGCCCTGGTCTTTCAGTATCAGAATAAGACCTGTGCACCTTTTCAGACAGAAACCCAGGCCATGGGCCTGGAGGGAGTCATCTCATGCTCTGATCGGGTTCCTGATCTGATAATCAGAGGAGCGGGATGGCAGGGCATGCTGTGGACTACTTATGCCTCGCAATCCACATGCAACCTCACAGCTGTGGCTGTTTCTTAAACCTCCCCAGTTTCCAAGAACAGAAATCATGGGGTTTGCTATTACATAAAATAAGCCTTAGCCATGGCTGAAACAAAGCATTTCAAATGAGGACTGCTGGTACTATTGAATGGGAACCTGATCCAAAGTTATCTGAATTAAGTGTATGTACATTAATTTTATGAGCTCCTCTCAACACAAGCTCCCCAAGCTTGCTCCACACTATGACAGATGCACAGGCACATGCAGCCTCCATGCTGGTGAGGCAGCACGCCCATCTCATTGCTCCAGGGACCAGTCCTGTGGCACTGAATGCAGCATTGTGACCCTGAACGCATAAAGTACAAAAGTAAAGTAACTATCTAATGGCCAATATTTTCAGGAGAAGAACTTGAACTCAGCTTCCTAAGGTGAGGACCACTCTCAGCTTCTCTTGGCATACTTAGCATTTATAAACAGAGTTTCTGTGCACCTCTGAAAGCTCGGATCCTTTTTATCTTAATTACGTGCAGGGATTACAAGGTTAGGACTGAAAATGTTCCCCATTGTTTCCACAAAACAGGGGAAAGCCCAGTGTTCTTTACCAAATGAAGCTGGACCTAACAAGGAAATTCTGTGGTTCTCAAATCTCAATATGTGAAGATTTTTCCAAGTGATAACTTCATAAAGATGTGGTGGTGTAACATTTTACAAGGGAGCTCATTTTTCTATCACTGATGGTTGCATTTAACAGGGACATCTAGGAGGAATGGGACCTGAAGGAGAGCCAGGAATTCCGGGTTATGGGGTGAGTTTTTTACTGAATTCATGTACACACACATCCCTAAGGTAAGTCTGTGGTACGCTAAATAATTTCAAGTATCTAGAATACACAAATATTTTTTAGGAGTGTCAGATACATATATTTGTGATTGCTTACTCAGAAATTTTAGCCTTAAGCAACAACAACTGGGTTTTTGTGAATTGGCCAGCAGGTTTTTTTACCACAGATTTGAAACCCTTGTTTGTCCAATACATCCCACTCTTTGTGAATAAAGTTCCTATAAAACTACTACAACTATTCATTATAAAGACAGTTCAACAAACACCACCACTTGTCTGGCAAGGCAGATTCCCTTTCAGTAACGAAACACTGATTGAATGTTGAAGGACATAAAGATATTGTGACTTTCACTGAAAAATAATTATGATCATCATCATAGATGGATCGAGTCCTGCTGTTACAGACCAGACTGCTATGTCTCTTTTCCAAATAGAAGCTTTCACCAGTGGCCCTAACCCTGAAGCGAGAACCAGCCTGGCTTCCCTCACCTGCATCAGACCCTGCTAGAACCTTTGGTTTCCCAGTCTGCACAGAGCTTTTCATACACGTAATACGTTTTCTGCCTGGGCCCATTAATTTTGTGCCACATTATTAGTTAGCGTTATTAGCAAACAGCAAAAAAGTAATAGTAACAAGCATCTAAAAGTTTGGTATTATTTCTTTAATTATTTGTTTTGGAACTAATTTTTGTTTTGTTTGTTTCTTTAGGGTCACCAGGGTCCTCCAGGGTCCCCAGGGCCCCCAGGACCCAAAGGAGAAAAGGTATGAAGATGGATTATTCTGTCTTACAGTTTGAGTGATTATAAAGGGAGGAAATGTTACTGCATGTTCACTGTTTTCCACAGCATGCAGCAAAAGCCACCGTTTGCAATATTTATTAGTATTGTGAGAGAATATGAAAAGAAATGCAAAACTAGGGAAATGGATCATTCAGAGGCAGAGTCCAAATTCTACAGTTGAAACGTTTCCAGTTTTAAAACACAAGGTACCCATTGTAAGAAACGCATTCTATTGTATCAGATAGCACTGGTGATAGAAATAATCAGTGTGAAACTAGCTAAGTATTTACTTAGCTTTAAGCCTGTGAGTACACTCACAGATTTTGCTGAAAGGCCAACTAAGATGGACAAAGGTCTATGCTTAATATAAAATGTTAGAGGCAGGATGCTGCCTCTGTGCTGATATTTTAGTGTCAAATTCACTGTTCTTTTAAGCTTCAAATCCTGCAAACAGATTTGTACGCTGGCTGAAGTCTGTGGCCCCAGCAGGTACAGGGATTCCCTTCATGAAGATTAGTTTGGAATTGCACCTGACAGAGAAATACATCCTTACATTAAGGCTAGTTTTGCAATGAATACTGCTAATAGGCAGTTAGTGGTGATGTTATAAATAGGTTCTGATATAATTTTCAGAAACAATAACCAAAAACTAAATTGTTGGGAGCTAGGTGTCTAGCTTGCTTGGTCACTTCTGAAAAAACACTTTGATGCAATTTGGAAACCTTTAATCTTATTTAAAATGTAAGCCTCTGCATTAAATATTGGTAAATATAATCTGGAATTGATAACTTTTTGTCTATTAGTTTAGATGGCAGTTGTTTCATATTTAAAATTTAATAGAGTTCAGGCTGATTGTTGGGAGTCTTCTGTACACTCATTTGTCTATGTGTATTTCTCAAAACAGTGGAAGAAATTTTCTTTTTTTCTCTTGTCAAATATCCTGTTTACCCTTTTTTCATTAAATAAAGAAATGATTACATGGACATTCTTCAAACACTTTTTTTTTTATAGTTGCCTTTAAGAATGCAGCAAATACTTAGGGTTTTTTTAATCCTAAATTAGGACATTTAGGTGCATGTTAAAATGGAGTTACCATTTCCACTGTGTTAAAATCATAAGTGTCACGTTCACTTCTAGCGTGTATACAGTATGATTTCTGGGTGTTTATTAGCATTTGAACATGTGTGCATTGTAGACAAGGTTGAATTTCCAAGTTAATATTTGTAATACTTATCTTTGTTTTAGGGTTACCCAGGTGAAGACAATACAGTTCTTGGACCACCTGGGCCCATAGGTGAACCAGTAGGTCTTTCTTTCTCAAAAAAATTATATTAGTGCCTCTCAAGACAAGAGACAATGCAGGCTCTTTCTGAAGCTGTGTATCACTGTCTCAGGAGTCAGTACCCCCTCGTACAAAAATGTAGAATGATGGTCCTTTAATTGGTAATCCCCTTCTGAAAAATGCAGTCATGTGCTCTTTTCTGCTTAAGAGTGTGCGCCCTGTGTTTAATTGCACTAATGCCATTAGTCTGTGTTTAGACCAGCACATTTTGGAACAGAATTTTACATTGTACCCAATTGCTTTACTAACCACAAATATGTTTTGACTTATTTCATTATCACTACAAAGCTAATTTAGCTGATTCAGAGTGTGCTGTGTTTTATAACCATTTTTTTACTAAACTCGTATGTGGGGTATCTCTCTGCAGCAATTACAAACAGGTAAAAAAAAAAAGCTGTCTCAAAATCTTAAAGTGTTTCATGTTCAGGCTCTGATTGTGCCAGAAGTAATTTTTGTACAGCCTACTTCTCTTCAGCTTAACCTTAATATTTATACCTCACCACCTCAAAAGGCAGGACTATAAGACCCTGATGTAACTGAAGACAGAGTCTGGACTAGGTTCTTAATTACGGAAATGCATCAGAGAACAGGCTTCAGCCAATTCTCTTGCAGTCAAACTGGCTCTGTAATGCTGACTGCTGAAATGTTGCAAGCAGGGCCTTTCCACCTTGTGGATTCCCTCTAGGAAACATGTCGTGAGGCTGCCGACACCTTGGAGAGTATACAGGCAGTTGCATAATAGTATCTATTGGTGGGTATGCACTAGAAGTGACTCATTTATTGATTTGTAAACTGTAAAGATACATTGCAGTTAGCGATGCCTGGCCAGTTTTTCATTATGTGCCTTTACTTAAGGCAGGTGGGGAAAAGGCAGTCCCTTATTATTTCATCTAATGATAGGCTGGGTATCTTTTGGAAAGTCTTAGCCATTATTGTTTTCTATGGGCATGATTCCCTATCCCATCATTTTTCCTTTGACTGAGATTTGGTCTGTTTGCTGCAATGAGAGTTAAAATTCTAGGGAAAAATCCCATTTCTTGTGGGATTGGATTAAGGGCCTTTCCTTAAAGTAGAGCCAGTGAGGTGTCCAAATGCAGCCAGAAGAACCACATGACTCTCAAAAATCATGCCGTTCTTTCTGCTCCTGTGCAGGTCTCATATATGTGAGGCATGCTGAGGGATTGAAATTGCCTTTTTATTAGCACGGACTTAAAAATTAAAGCAGATTCTGAGTACAAGTAATTTCAGAAAAGAACTCCATTTTTCGTGTGTTGTCTTACAGAAGCTGCAAGAGTTTTCCGCGTATATCTTGAAAACAAAGTCTCTTCATTTATTCGTGGAGGTTTTTAATTCAAATATCGTGTGTGTATATATATATATATGGATATAAACCTGGAGAAGCTCTACTGAGGTCAATACTCCTGTTTTGTTTATGCCCATGTAAGATCTATCTTTTAGCTTCTAGTCTTCAGTTACTAAATATTTTAGACAGTGGCTGCTGTCTGACTGCAATGCATTTTGTTTAGGAAAAAATGTTTATTCCTTTAGACAAGCTAACTTTAATATTTGTAATCCTCAGTTCTATCTCATTGGTTAGTCTGTTTTGAGAGAAATCCCAGCTTTCTTTTTGAACTTCACAGCATTACTTCAGTTCAGCTGTTATATTTTGCTCTGGTTTTCTCTAGGGTCCTAATGGTGAACGTGGAGATAGAGGAGAACCTGGTGATGAGGGCTACAAGGTAATACCTCTTGCTTTTTATTCTTTTTATTTGAACATGACATGATAAGCATACATGCAGAGTAATGTAGCAGAAGTATCATCTTATCTCACAAGTATGCAGAGATGCACTTGCTGGTGCCTCATTGCACTGATGAGCTCTAAGAACAAATTAGAGTATCTTTCATATTAAGTGAAGTTTAGAGAACTGGGACTCATGACCTAGCGAATAGCAAGCTTGAGTGATCTTAACGTGTGTAAATACCTGGTGGGAGGGAATGAAGATGAAGGAACCAGACTTGTATCAGTAGCGTCCAGCGACAGGACAAGAGGCAAAGGCCACAAACACATGAAATTCCTTTTGAACACAAGAAAACCCTTTTTTACTGTGAAGATAACCGAGCCCCAGAACAGGCTGCCCAGAGAGGTGGTGGAGTCTCCATCCTTGGAAACACTCAAAACCTGACTGGACATGGTTCTGGACAACCTTTTCTACCTGGCCCAGATTGAGAAGTGGGGGTTGCACTAGATGATCTCTAGAGGTCCCTTTCAACCTAAGTAATTCTGTGATTCTGTAATACTGAATGATTTAAGCACTATTTCTTTGTAAATCTAATCTTAATAATTATTCATGAGTTATATTCAGTCTTTCAGTGTGTACAAATTGGATGGTAACTCATGCTAATCATTGATGCAGTTTGTTTCCTGAAATACAAAAGAGATGGTCCTTGTCACGGAATATCCTGTTTAAGTTATGCAGATAATAGAGATAGACATTGTAATAAATCAATGAACTGAACATGATCTGTGCTTACAGAAGCGCAGAAAGGTTTAAACAATATATAATTCCTACTTGCAGTTTGGGGTAGAGAATTTAAAGAAGAAAAGCTCCCTAAGGTCTGATGTCAGGAGAGCTGAGCATACTTTATTTAGGTCGTGTCAGTGAATCTGGGGCCACTCAGCACCTGCCACGGTGGGGTTTACAAGGTAATCTATAGCTCATTGAGCATGACATCCTAACTGACCTGTATTGCAATATCTTGCATTTTCTGCTTCCCAGGGTCATATAGGTCTTCCAGGGCTTAGAGGACCTATTGGACAACAGGGGCCTCCAGTAAGTGTTTCAAACAAGTGAGATTTCTCTGTTGGCTGTTGAAAATGCGTTTTCATCTGCATTCAAATGATTCTTTTTATTTATTTAATATATGTTCTTTCCAAAGGGAGAGCCAGGTGAATTGGGAGAGCAAGGACCAAGAGGAGAAAGAGGTTCAGAAGTAAGTAGAAAAAAATAAAGCAAAACTGCACTTAATTGGAATTTGTATGGTTTTACTGTTCACTGACTATCCATGGAAAACTGTTACATAGGGCTAAAAGTCAGTGTTTGGGTTTCCTTTTCCATACCTGCAGGGACAATAAAAATACAGAATGGAAAATTGCATAATGATCTGGGATAGTAAACATGTATTAGTTGATAGGTAAATGGTTTTACTTTGGAGTTATATAAAGCATTATGAGAGGCTCTTTTGGAAACATTTGAGTGATATTCAATTATATCCTTTGATGGAATTCGTTGTGGCAAACTAGCTCTGGAAGACACCCAGAATTTCACTGCTCCGATCTGTAAATGAAGCCTCCTGGTAGTGCACTGCACTGAATTTTCAAAGACCTGGAAATAAGGAATTTGCTGCAGAATAATACAGGAATAATGGCAGAGCAAGTCATGAAAAAGATCAAAGACTATATCTTTTCCTTTAGAAATAATAGTTCGTCTTGGTGGTGCATTGAATATTGCCAAAAGTATTTTATATTCTCCCATGGGGTGAATTTCATTGGCTTTTGAGATTTAAAAAGACTTAGGCTAAAAGATTTCTTTAAGTACCTTAAATGAGATATTTTGTGTGAGAAGTTTAATAGCACAACTCTTAGTTTCAAAATTTTTTAGGTAAATACAAGAATCTGTAGTAGATTAGGAATAGGGAGCAACAGAAAGGAAACACGATGTGAAGACATTGTCAGCATGTAGTCTAACCATGTGCTTAGATATATTTACTTTGACAAACTATTCACAGCACAGGATAAAATCAGTCATTCCTCTGTTTTCCCTTGGAGAATGTTTTCTTTGTGTTGCAAATGTCCCTCAGCTTAAAACTGCCATTTGCAAATATGGAACCAATATCCAGCCTGGAGCAACTCATAAGAGGCTAAAGGTTTACGCAAAAACAATAATAGTGAAAACATTCGTACAGTCTTAACTCCAGTGGCATGATTGGTGCTGCTATAGCAAGCCTTACAAAGCCAA
This sequence comes from Balearica regulorum gibbericeps, assembly GCF_011004875.1. Classification (NCBI taxonomy): domain Eukaryota; kingdom Metazoa; phylum Chordata; class Aves; order Gruiformes; family Gruidae; genus Balearica; species Balearica regulorum. Next base: position 16,729,702 of record NC_046191.1, on the reverse strand, counting down.
TTCCATAAACTGCAATGCTGAATCATCTGGGTTTACTTTATATGCATTCAGAAATTTTAATGGAACCAGTATAAAGTTCTTTGAATATACATGTTCCAGTTCTGATTGCTGGACCTTTTTTATGCCTTTCTTAACAAAAAGACATTAAATTAAGGAATAGAATAAACTTTTGGTGATTTTATCATATTTACATCAATTATAAAACATTTACACTTACAATGACCATAGCTTTTTCACTTTATTGCATGTTATAGAACATTGCAGCATTGTAGTTTAGCATCACTTTTGCTTTAAGAACAGTATTTAAAATAATTAATCCAGAAAATCTTGGAAGCTTTTTTTCTACTTGATCTATGCTAACAAGTGTTGTTCTTGTCCTTGCTGAGTGGTTTTATCCTTTAGAGGTAGTATAAAATTCATTACATAGATCTTTATATTCTGTCAAGAATATCCTATAGGCAAAATTCTCTGAGATGCTTTTGACCCATTCTGAGATTTTCTTCCTTGGTGCTTGGCCTCCTGTGTCACTAAACCACTTATGAGAACGTTCTCTGGTATCACTCAGTTTTCTAAGACTACAGATTCCTAGATCAGTCAAGACAAAAAAAAGTCTGGTTTTACATAGATTTTATCTTTTGTGTACATCTTATACAAAAATAAAGTTCCTATATGTGACGCTATTGTTTTCAAGTATTCTTGTCCACATACAATCAGTGCATCTACATTGCCTACTTTTCAGGACTTCTGTTTTTAACAGGTACAGGAAGTGCTGTAAAAGCATACTTCCTCACAGAGACGTGGCTGATAGAGGAGAAATTGCCAGATTCATAGCAAAAAACTTTTTATGCCTATTGTTGTTGAACAAGTTCTGAAAACTAAACTATACCCATTCAGGAAAGGGGGAAGTATACACAATTCTACCAAAAATATATTCACTTTTACTTGAAAAACTTTCTGCTGTCTCCTGAAATGGACATAATCTGGTCCAAAGCCAGGCAGTATGAACATGTGTAGTACAGGGGAACAATTCTCAGCTCTTGGGTCTTGAGTATAAGACATTTGTCAGTTCACAACTATTTGTAACTTTTAGGGACCCACAGGGAAGAAAGGAGCAACGGGTCAGGCAGGCAAACCTGGAATTCCTGTAAGTAACAAAATTCTACAGTCTGTCTTCAGGTTATAAACCAAAGCAAATAACTAATAGAACCCAAAATTGAGTTATGCCAGTGGTACCAGAAAGTCTTATGCTCTACTCTAGAGAACCTTCTTATTATCCAGGAAGTATAAAGGAACCCCTGTGAAAATAAGATTAATTTTTGAAACTATGTTAAGTTGTACTGAATTATGCTCAGTTACTCAGCACGTGGAAGTGAAATGCAGCTAATATAACAACAAGGTCCTTCCCACTTCTAAAGTTACTTAATTAGATCATTTTTGCATGTGACTTATAGTCCATGTGCACCTTATCACATTATATTGCACAGAGCTGTACTACTGTTCACTCCTGGCTCCCATCAGTTCTTTGAACAGCTACAGCCTACAGAAGCCTGGAATTTTTAATGTTCTTTCTTGAGTTACTGTAGAGAAGTTAACTTGCATCCCTTGCTCCCTGAGGGAGAAGAACGAGCAGGAAGCAGTAGGTGTTCTGTAAACATATCCAAGAACAAAATGCATCAAGACTATTTTGATCCCCTAATAAATAGTACCACACAAGCACATACTGTAAATAACTTTTACTACCTGACATCAAAACATTGTCAGTAACCAGAGAAATGCAGCTGCTTCACAGAGCTTGTACCTGCTGGGCAGAGTGCAAGAGCAGCCTTGTGAAGGCAAGGAACTGCGTGTCCTTTGTAAATACTCGGCTCTTTCCTCTGGGAGGACTGCAGAGAGTGTATCATTCAGCAGACAAAGAAAAAGAGGGATTGGCAAGACATATGAAAAACTGAGGAGGAGAAGACAGTAAAACTAGAACCTGAGGAAGTTTCAAAGCATGTCCCAAGTGCAAGATACTTCAGCAACCAGAGGTTAGAAATAAGATTATGATGGCACACTTCTTCTGTTGTTAACTATACCTTTTCAAATGAAATGTGTTGTAGTTAGCATATTTTAAATTTCTGAGTAACTCATTCATACAGAGATAATTGCAGAACTCCAAGATAGTGTATGTTAGTGTAAAGGGAAAAACTGTAAAGAAAAAAAAATCATTGTTCTGGTGGATGTGACATGAGGCTTTTTCATGCAGCTTTTTCATGCAAGTATAGGAACAGTTAGCACAAACTTGCATTATTAGAAGTTTGTATGTATTTTTGATATGTTCAAATTTGAATAGCATAAATTTGCAAATGTACCATACAGAGTATCTGGTTAAATGAAGGCTGAAAAGGTATATGATTTGATTTTTTACAGGGATAAATAGATGACTTTATCAGATTTTCTTGCTTCAGTTTAAGAATCAACACTCTCAGTCATTTTCCTGGCACACAGAGGGGTCATCCCCATGGTTTCAGCTGAAGTTGCTCAGATCCCACAACACAGCAAGTCTAAGGTTGAGCCAATAGCATTTTAAACCAAACATCGTAACTCAGAGCTCCCTCTGAACATATTCATTTGTGTCACTGGGTCTGATATTTTGTAGAGTTTAGGAAATACTGTGACTGATACCTAGTTCTGCGATGGTGAAGATGAAGAGAGCCAACAGTGCTATATTTGATTTGAATTTGTTTCAAGGGAAAAGCAGGGCCAGCAGGGCAGAAAGGAGCAGTTGGGTACCCTGGACCAGAAGGCATACCTGGGAACCCTGGCAAGCCTGGGCTGGCAGGGAAGCCTGGCCCTAAGGTAAGTTGCTTTCCACATTGCCTCTCTTTGTGTCATTTTGCTTTACAAATTTTCTAAGGTTAGGGTATTTAAACAGAAGGAACCATTCTCAGTTCCTTGACCATCTTGAAAATTAGACCAATTCTTTTGTTTGCTTTCTCTTTTGCTCCTGATATTCTGGCCAGGATGTAAAGTTAGCATGAGGGAAGCGTGCTCTGAGAACTATTTTGTTAGCATACATTAGCAGCAACTATAGCTAAGTGAAAATGCTTTCTTAATCAGAGAGGCTTCACGGTTCTGTTACTGAATATGAGCCATAGACCCCAACTGAGACTGTTTCCTCTCAGGCTCTGAGATAATCCCACATTTTCCTTATTGTCTTTGAATTTGTAACCTATGTCTCTCTACCTAAGTGATTCTGAAGCTTTGCCCAAAAACAGTGAAAAAAGAGTATTAGGTATCTGAGATACCTGGAAGCATTCTTGGAAACAGGTCTTCTGTCTGTTCTTTGCTTGCAGCCAAGGGTGCTGACCTGCTTCTGGGAGCAGTGACACTGCTCTGGGCTTATTCACTCCAGAGAGGAGGGAGAAAATTCCTTTAGTTGTTCCTGTTGTTGAAAGTCTGATCGCTTTGATTTCAAATATGGTATTTCTCAATAGTTCTAGTTAGATGGACCAGTATTTGTTATAAAAGGATGAAAAGTTAGATGTGGTGTTAGGAATTAATCAAGGTGCCGACTGAGGCACTGTTACAAGTATAAATTTCCAATCTGATTGAACAAAGAGAAAATTAAACAAATTACCTGTAGGGGGCAGATGTGCCTTATTCAAGCCTCTCCAGTTTCAGATAGTATCCTACTGAACCTCTTCCAAGTACTCAAAATTCTTTGGAGTTGGATTCAGGACTATCACCCCAAAGAATTCTTACATTTTTGCCTTTCCACTCAAAATGTCATCTTTGATGTTAAAGACGACACCATTACTCCATATTAACAATATATAGTAGCATTACAATTTGTAATAGAGAGAGGCTGGTAACTGATTTTGCCACAATGAATAAAAAGAACAGAGCTTTTGCTATGTAAGTCTATCAATCCATCAGGCTATAAGCCACACTACCATATTCAAAAGTCCTGAAAATCACATTTAATATAAAAATCTTTTTTCATATAACCCTTTTGTTTCTATGAATGCTTAACCAAATGTCATATGAAATAAGAAAGAAGAGATATATATGTATATATTTCTACTAAATGACATCACAGAAACATTCATTTGGATGGTAGAAAATTTCCATTTTGTAGTTTTTAACATGTCAAAATTGACTTATCACCATGTACTCAGTAACATACTTCTTCATTTAAAATAGTTGCCTTTGTTTATAGTCTGATGTTCTCATACGTTTTTCATAACAAGTGTGCTGATCTTTCTTCATGTGGTAAAGTTATTGTATATGAATCCCTATAGAGTGTGCACTATCATACTAATACTATCAGTATGATAAGCATGTTGAATTTTGAATGTTTCTGTGACAGGTTGTCTCATTTTGTTTCTTGATGTGGAGTTCCTTCTTGAAAAAATGAATACTGTGAATCTCAACCATATTTTCAGCCCACCTGTGGTGAATAAATTCAGTATCTTGTTTTCATCAGAAGGAGCTCCTTATCATAAGCTTGGAATCCTCAGACATCACACAGCACTCATCCAAGAACCATCTCAAGGAGTCATCTTCTGTAATTACCAGAGATTAGTGCTCTCTTCCTGCATATTTCAAAATAGAGTTAGAAAAGAATTAAATAGGGATCAACGCTAAAGGCTATTCATCTGAACATGCAAAATTTCAGGTCCGGGAAAAATGTTAGGTCTCTTCATATGAACTATTTTGTGTGATTCCTTGTGGGACGTAAAACCAGTCACTGGTATGTCCATGAGTGCTTCCATACATACTTGAATGCACTATTGCTGTGGACAGAAGATTGCTTACTGTTTCTAGATCACTGATACCTAAGCTGGTTAGCTAGGAGGGTGCAAATAGGGAACATGCCTTGCATAAGCCCAAAGAGGCAATTGATTCTCTTGAATGTTCTCAGAAGTCTTTCAAGGTCTAGGCATAATATATTTTGGTGTGCTATCAATGTGTGTCCATATATAGAGAAAGCATTAAGTGACTTTGATTTTATGTTATATGCCTGGTTTAGCATACACTGGAAAAACATGTTTGGTTGTTCTGCTTGTAATCAATTATTTTCAATTTGTTAAGGGTAATAAAGGAAACTCAGGCTTACCAGGTCTGGCAGGTTATCCTGGAGCTCGAGGTCCCAAGGGTTTGCCAGGCATGCCAGGGCCCATGGGAGCACCTGGACTAAAGGTACACACAGTGATCTTGTTTTTTAATGACAGTTTTAATGATACTGTTTAGTCTTCATACTGCATCTAGGGATTGTGGAACCACTGTGCAACTGTTAGTCACATGAGTAATTGATATCAAATCTTATTTGAAGGGTGAGACTGCAAATTGTGCTGACCTTGTTTCTACAACTGTAATTTGAAAACAGAGGTCCCATCCATGTAGATACTATTCCCAACTCCAGAAGCCATTCAACACACTTTATATTTATTCACTCAAAGCTTTAAGGCCAAATGTTTCCTGACATTTCTTTTTAAACTTCTGTAACTGCTGGAACAGTTTGGATGATTTGAACATCTAAGCAATCTATTAGCAGAGAAGTATTGTAATTTCAAGTCTAAGTCCAAAGTTTGGGGGCTAACAAACACGTCTGGGACGTCCATTTATCATAGGACTTAAATTGTTCTTGTTCAGCCCCGTCAGAAATAAATCCGGAAGTGCTCCGTTTTCCAGGCAGTTCCAGGTACCCAGCATTGGCATATCCTCATATTAGACTCATTTCAGTGGTAGAAGCAGCAAAGAATGGAAACATTGTAGATAATTTTCTCCATTTAGAATAGGATTTTTAATCTAAAACCATGATTTGCAGCACTCTGTGAGATTTTATTGGTAAGCAGTTTTTTAAAACCTTAAGTTACTTGAAAACTGGAGGAGGGAAATACTGTTTTTGTTATCTTTTCATGAAAATATTTTAGTATAAACTGTATTCGCTATTTGTAGTGTTTATTGCCAGTGCTCCCAGTCTGGATTTTACTCCTTTGTCTAGACAATGAGCTGTAGGAGGTAGTTCCTGCTCAGAAGTGCTTGCAATCTGAAAAAGACAGGGAATAGATGAGGTGAGGGAAAACTGTTACCACATAGTGCAAAATAAGTATTAAGAGTGGGCATGCTGAGTCAGGCCAAGTCTGTCTTTGTTAGAGAAGAAAGGTAACACCTAGGAAGGAGCATGAGCGCAAAGCAAGCACGAAAGGTGTATATCCACACCCTTAATTGCAGCTCGGTAACATAGTTTCTATGAATTGATAGTCTTTAGAGGATTTCTCTTGCATGATCTTGTCTAGTTTCCATTTGAATTGATACAAACTTCTAGTCTTACAGCAAGGAGTTTCATAACTATACTATGCCTTGCTCAGAGGATTACTTTTTAAATTTACTCCTAACGTGCCTGTTCCGTATTTCATTTTGTGAATTTTAGTGCTTGCACTGGGAGATACCATACTGGAAATGATCCAACATGTATGGTTTTTGTATGTTTCCAAGTCAAGGAACAGTCAAGTCACACTTGCATTTTAGTGAATGTATAATTATTGAAGTATTTCTGAGGGAAGTAAAATGAATGGAGTGGGTCTGTTTCTTAGAGTGAAAGCATGTTCCACGCTTCTGCCGGGAAACCTATCTTTACATTTATAACTGTCATAATTGTAATAAAAGATATATCTTCCTATTGACAGGGTGAGAAAGGGCTTCTGGGTCATCCGGGAAAGCGAGGCAAAAGAGGCCTTCCAGGATCACAAGGTGACCAAGGACCAGCAGGAGATGCTGGACTGAAAGGACAGACTGTACGTAATCACAGCTGTTGATACAAAACAAGCAGTCCAAGTGTTACCAATGTGAAATAACAGTAAGGATGCCTGCTCATATTACAGGGAGAAGATGGAGATCAAGGTTTAATGGGGTTTCAAGGATTCCCAGGTCCAAAAGTATGTGCTCATTCTTTTCTGTTAGATTTTGAACAAATTATTGTTAAAGTTGATTAATTCTATGCTTTTCTAATGTTCTAAATCTGTAAATGGCTTAAGATCTATCTGAACAGTTGGAACATTGTAGGCAGAACTGTGCGCTCCACATCCAAGGATGAACTGGGTCAGCGTGCTTGGTATTTTCACTGTTACTGCTCTTAGAAATTATCTTACTTTCACTGATTACAAGAAATTGAAGCAAGTGGATAGCTAATGTCTATGTTTGATTAAACTGTTCCTTTGCATTTTCAGGGTCCTGCAGGGGACGTTGGCGTAGTTGGAATTCTGGGCCCAAAAGGTCCAACGGGCCAAGTTGTAAGTGTTTCACTCCTTGAAAGAGATTGTCAGGATGGCTTGCAAGTGACACATGTTTTTAGTTAGGGAATCATCTTTTTTTCTTACTAACAAGACTGTAAACCACTAACCAAACCTTTCTCTCTGAGACTATGACTCTCCAACAAGTCCTTTGCTTGTACGGCAACACTGCTCTGGTTGCAACATGGGTACAGATAGACAAGCAGAGCCGCGTTCTTAATCTTGAAGGAAAAAAGCAAGCTCTGCTGACTAAGTGTGGCTCTCCTAGTATAATTTCATCTACGCAGGTGTTCTTATCACTGTCATATCATAGCCTATTGGGGTTGAACATTCTTCTTACTGGCAACAATGCCGATTGTCTAACTGTCCTACAGCAGAAGAAAAAATGGTCAAAATTTGCCTGCAGTGAGTGAGTGGTGCTCAGGCATTATTGATTAATACGTAGTCCTTTTTAATAAATATTTTCTTTTTATCTATAAGGTTGCTAACCTGCATTAGGTCATTCTTCATGACACCTTCATGACTTTCTACTTTGCTACTCACCAAAAATGTGGAAGCATCTTTAGCATTTTTTAATATTGGGTAGTGTGCATCCAGCTTACAGCATCAAGTGAAAAAGGAGGAAAGGTTGCAGCAAGGAAGGCCTTACTACAAAATGTTCTTCTCTCATTGCTGCCATTGCCATCACAGAACTGAATTAGTTCAGTTAACCAGATGCAGAGAAGCAGCTTTAGGGGCCTGTTCTAATAGCTACTTTCTTTTTCTTAAACATTCCTGTACAAGATGAACACTGGAAGTGAGCAGTTTGTTCAAAGTGAAATGGAATGGAAAAATAACATTTTAGTAGCACTTACTGGCAGTCTTACAAGACTACTTGTGGGCAGTAATATAGTTCAAGATATAGTTGATTGTAACTCAATAAATATGTGGTTGTTGGTAATCAGAGTACTTAAGTTTCCACTGGTTTAGTGCATCAACTTTCACATAAAAGAACATGTGTGGTCTTTCCAAGCATAACTATTAGTAATTATTAAAATAATTATCTTGCTGATTTTATAGCAATGTGCACCCAATTTTCAGAAAGCGTGTATCACCATTTCTTTTGGATATTTGGGCTGTGTGCTGAGCAAAGTTAAACCAGGATGCATCAGGAGGATTTTCTTCATTTTGAAAACATGGTGGACTAATAAATTCTTTGCTTGTTTACAGGGATATATTGGCCCTGTTGGTCAAGAAGGAATAACAGGCCCAACTGGCAGGCCTGTAAGTTTCCCTTCTCTTTTGCATAATTTGGTTATTTTGCCTACCCTTATTTTTAATAATCTGTTTTGCGACTAGCAACCTTCTCATTTTTCTCTTTGCAAATAGTAACTAGCAAGACCATCTTCATGTTATACCATGTTAATAAGATAGCATATGCAACTCCAGCATCTGTAACCCAAACAAAAAACTGACAAAAAACAATGACAAAAAAGTCATTGCAGTGGCCTTCTGTCTAAGTACAGTATACAGAGGGCATGCCCACAGGGGCAACGGGTGAGTCAGGGTGTAAACCAGCACATAGTAACTACCACCTGGATGTTCTTTCTCAGCCTTAGGTCTGAGACATATCTAGAGAGTATCTACGCTCTGTTTCAATGTAGTTTATTTTTTCGTGTGTGTTGATTGGGCTGAACTGTCCAGATTGCTCCTCTAGGCATGCTGGGAGTGCCCACAAGCCCTTCCTTGTTGGGGTGTTGCAGGTGCTGGTGAGGTCCCTGTTACAACTCAAACATCATCTTGGTCTTTTGGACAACTTTCAACGCACCCCAGGTTCCCTGCAGTGGGGGACCTCTGCCCTCATCACTCTTTCCATCTCTTGTCGTACTCCCTGTGCCAGAGAGCAAGCAGTGTTCTGCAAGGGCATGCTCTGACTCATGTCTGCAGACCACCCAGCCATGTAAGGTAGTTTTAGAAGTTTTTTGAACCACCCAAGTTCCTCTGATCAACGAGACTTTGAGTGAATGAGAATGTCTTAAAATTGAAATAATAATCATAAAAATAACAGGAATATACAATAAAAGTAATAAATACAAATATTTACAAGTGAAAAAGAAAGGATAAGGGAAATGTTCCTTCTATAATTCTTTCCACTTGTTGGGAAAAAGACAGTACTTTAAGTCTTGCTGCACTCTTTTCAATTCCACTCAGGAGGAAAACTTTACAGTTGTGTATATTTGTATGAAGGCTTTTAATAGACTTAATATTGAATGTAATAGTTTGCCATTTTCATTAAGAAAGCATTACAGTTGAAGATTACTCCTATGTGTTGTGAAATGCTGCCATCAAGATGCAAAATTCTCCCAGAGAAGAATTGTAAGATTGTTACTGTCTTCGGAAACACAGTTTAAGTGCAAAACTAGCCAAAAATGCCATGGAAACAGAAAAACAGTGTCTAATCTGACTGTGAGAGAAGAACTAATGGGGTAATAAAACCAGATATGTAACCAATGGATTTCTTCAGTGATGGAGAGTACTGAGTTTTGTTCTCTACTCTTAAGATGGTGAAACACTGATCAAATTGTAGAGAATTCCGCTGATTGACAGGGAGAACACTGACAGTTTAAATTACTGAGAAAAACCGTATTTACGATCCAAAGAAAACAGCTTTCCACCTTTAGAATTACAAGATGTTTTCAAGTAATTTAGTTTTCTAATAGTACAGGAAAATTAAAGCCCCAGAGTTGTAAATACTTCCACAGATGAGACTGGAGTTTGCATGTAAGCAGTATAACTCTCACGGCTATTAATCTGCTTATTTCAGTCCGAGGTGGCTAGAACGCATACTGCATTAACAGCTTCTCTTTCTTACAGGGACCAAGAGGTGAAAAGGGCACAAGGGGTGAAATGGTAAGATGAAACAACTTTTGTGCTTCCATTTTTTTTGGCAGTGGAAAAACTATTCCTTTGTTACGCTGAATGTACTCTTGCATGCCCTGAACACCAAACAGTTGTGTTGTGCTCCTGGATAGCACTGGCCAAGAGAGCTGGTAGTATGAGTCAAAACTCTGACCTTTTCGTGTTCAAGATGACTCATGCAGATATGCCCAGTTGGTGTGTGCAGTCAGGTAGTATAGCCCGTGATCATATAGCAGTCACATATTCCAAATCTGTCCCGGTTCAGATCTAAAAGAAAAAAATCTTTGTTGCATTTGGTTTTGATGCTCCAGTGCCTCACAGCACGGCATGCATCATACGCCTGTTCATACATCTATATCATCTTGTCTAGAAGTAGTAGTTCAGGAGAGGCCTAGAGCTAAGGATGAGTGCCTATGATGTGTATGCCAGCTGTAGTAGCAGTAGGCAGCATTGATAGGTTATGAAGTTCCTGTGTCTCATTTTTCAGTAAGAATATTACATTAGGTTTTGCACATTAATAAATGGTGGATTTGATTAACAAATTGTTAGAGCTAATAAAGTCTCCAGTTAATAATGGCTATATGAAAGGCCATTAAATTATCGTACTTACCGCAGATATGAACACAATGATAGCTGATGCCTATGACATTACTTTATATGGCAGGTTCATAATTAGTTCCTTTTCCAGTAACTGGCCAATGTGATCTTGCTCTTACCCTGCCTCTTACCCCACCTCACTTAAAATCATTTAGTATCTCTTGTCTTATTGTATTTTGGTTTAGCAGCTACCTGTGTACAATTCCAACCTAGCTGCCTTATAAAAGTTTTGAAAAATAAATCATAAATATTCAAAATTCCTTAAAGAATTAAGACTTGGAACTAAGCTTGCTGTATGTGTCTTGGGGAACTTTCTTCTTTGATTCTAATGCTCTTGAGGCCGTTGCTATCTTAGAATAAGAGGAAAACTATTTTCCTAATTCATGCTGCTATTAACCGTCTTAATTGTCTTTTTCTACTGTTTGTTCATAAGAATTGCTATGACAGCATGGAGCTAAAAATGCTGGCACTTAATAATAAAAATCATCCAAAATGGTGAACAAGAAACACCTGTTTCCATTATTGGTGCTGGTGTTTAAGAAGTTATTTCCTAAATAAGGTCTTGAATTCATCAAGATGAACTAATCTCCTAAGACTGTCTTCGGAAGAAGAATGTTTAATTTTAAATCATACACAGTGGCATTAGTTTATGTAGCCAATAAAAGGATTTCTTTCCAACTATTTTTGGATACAAAGGAGAGAAAATTATTTTCATCCAACTGTGTATTCTGAGCTTGAATTTATACCTTTAAAATTGATATTGGCATTCTTCCTAGAATCACAAATATTTTAACTTTTTTTTTTGTAGCAGTCCAAGTTTTAGTTACAGGGTTTTTTTGTCTGTCAAGGATACGGTATTCATTGCTAGAAAGAAATGTCCTTTTTTTTTTTTTTTCCCCCCTGAAAAACATGGAATATAAAATCATGTCTCCTTGTTGAGGTCAGTGGTGAACCAAAGTTAAAGTCCTGTAGGCTATTCCTGGAGAAAAATTGATAGAGTCAGAAACAGAGTTTGTTGAAAAATTTTAATCAAAATTATTTTTTCAATTCAAAATATTCATATAACTGTGATTGAGACATTTAGAAAAACATGAAATATATTTTGGAATATTGTTTCAGAATTCTGATATTTCTGAAAGTGTGTTTTCATTTTCTTAATTTTTTTAATTATTTCATAGCATGTCACATAATGAATTATAATATAGAGTCATAGGATAATCTGGGTTGTAAGGGGTCTCAAGGCATTTCTAGACCGACCTCCTGTTTAAAAGACTCAGCTCTGAGATCAGTGTATGTTGCTCAGGGCTTTATTCAGCCGGGTCTTGAAAACTTCCAGGGGTGGAAACTGGATAATCTCTTTTGGCAATGTGTTCCAGTGTGTGACTATCCTCAAGGTGAAAAAAGATACAAGCTAAGATGATAAGGCATAATCTGTAATTTTCTGTTATCATCTTTTATCTTAGATTTACAATCATTAATGGCAGCTACTGCACTGAATTATATTGCAGGATGGTGGTTAGGCTTTATCCATTATGGCATATGGTGACTAATATCAAAATGACGAAAGTGGTAAGGGAAAGCTTAATATTAATACTTTTTTGTTAAAAAATGCCTTCTGTTTTGTCAAAAACGTCAAAAGTCATGGAAAATGTGGAAGTCCTTGGGATTGTTCATGTTTTCAAAGTTAAGCATATGTATTATTGCACATAAAACCAGGACCTGACAGTATTAGGAAAAGATTGGGGTTCTGGCCTTTGAACTTCTGTTCTAGCAATCAGATTGGGTGATTAACGAATTAAAGAGCACACTAGACCTAAGTGTTCTATTCTCTGCTTTTGTTATTATGAACTTTTGTTATTATGAACTCGCTTTTCTCACCTAAACTCTAATGTGATCAAAGGGTAAATTAAGTAGATTTGTAAAGGTAATCCTGTACATTCCAGTAAAACATTTAGCAATTAACTTAATCCATGAAAAGTGTAATTTAACCTTATTTTGCTGCTCTGCAACAGAAAGAAAGAGCATTTATAACATCCTTACAGGATTTTCAAGACACTCTGCACGGTTTCATTATATTTTAAAGGCTTGTGAAGGTAATTGATCTAGCCCTCTGAAGTTTTAATGCATTTAAGAAATGTAATATCCCCAAGAGTAGTTCACTGTAGTTAACAAATAGCATTCAATATTTACCTTTCTTTCCACATGGGTTTTATTGGCAAGGAGACAGTGAATCAAGACAAATCACATTCCTCTTTTGCAAAATACCGTGAATTCATTGGAACAGTGCAGGTTTTGATTTTGAAAATATTCAGTTCTATCTCAGAAACCACTATAAATTGGAACTGTTCTTGTCCCAAGATTTTTGAGTCTTAAAATTGTGACACATGAAGCATTCAGTCATCTGAAAAATCCACTGGAATGTCTAAATCTCAGCACCCAGAACAAGGACATCTATTCATCAGAGAGCTGTGGTTACTTAGGGACAAACTGTTGAAGACTTTGTGCCTTGCCCTGACTTGGTATTTGCATAATCAAGTCCTGAACCAAGATAAACAAATATATCCTTACACTGTCAAATTAATTTCTCAAGTTTGTTTCACACTTTCTCTTTCATTTTATACTAAATGTACTTTACCAGGTGTGATCAGTCATTTGAGTAATGTATCCACATGGGATTGAAGGTATTGTGCAGCAGTCTAACAGCACCTGACTTGCTGATCTGATTAGTAAAAGTGGAGGTCAGCCTTCTCAGATGGCTTACAACACTGTAGCTCTGTGAAACCCAGTTGATTTGCAACAGCTGAGGGACTGCCCCAAAATAGTGAATGTCATCTCTGCAAACTCATCTCTCATCAGTTTTGTAATGATGAATAACAACAATAATATTTTATGCCTATTTAATAGTAATAGGATTTCAAAGAAAATTTCAAGATGGGAAATAATCAAACTCAGAGTACAAGTACTTGCCACAGAACCCACAGGGATTTCTATACTACTTTATATGGTAAAATGACTTATTCTTTGATTTTCATTTCCCAACATTAATCATAATATCTTTATAAAATATCAGTAAGTATTTACCTAAAAGATGTCTTAGAGTCGCTTCTATAAGTGTAAGTGGATGAAACAAATAGGGTCAGGATGTAGCAATTGAAAAGCTGATAACATTTACAGTCCCTAGAGTTTATGCCATTAATGTCATCTTAGTTAAGTATCAGAAGACCATCTCTCTAAACACCCAGAAATCGCTTCAGTTTTAATTCTCCCCTGTTTTCCAAAGAACATGTGTAAACCATGGGTCTTGGCCTCAAAGCCATCTGCAGTCCCTCAGCATAGCCTTGTTGGTATTGATCAGGTGCTAGGAATTGCATGATGGCCCCCACTTTTCACACCCTGGCATGGCCAGAGCAGGTGAGGTGCAGGCACACTTGTGCAGCTGTGGGGTTCGTTGTAACCCCTGACAGATGCATTCCCCAGGAGCTGCCATGTGCTCTGCCTTATGAATATGTCTAGAGACAGAAATGCAGCTGGCATTCTCCTAAGAACTGATACATTCACCCCTTAGTGACATAAGTAAATCACTTCTATCTGCTTTGAGATCCTTTTTTTAAATATATGTGAATTAATGTTAGATTGAATCTGGCCTTTCTCTAACCATTTCCAGCTGCCCCTGCTGGTGGCAGCTTGAAGCACAGCCCAAGTTCAGCAGTTATGGCATGCAGTGATGCTCACACAGATCCTGCTGTGAAATCTCACAGCAGGAATACTTCTTATTACTGCATTAAGTGATTTACAACTTAATACTTCTTTGACTAGATGAGTTTTGCAATATTTGTCAGCATGAGCATGTCAGATAAGATTATTTCTCTTTCGGCAGAGACTTAGTACTAGTGTGACCAGACTGGTGTAAAGAGGGCTTTTGCTGCAACAGCTTACTGTGCTCGAGTAATTGGTACAAGCAGCACTGGCTAAAAAATGTTTTGCTTAAATTAACTTAGTTATGTTAAAAGGTTTTACTAATACATAGTGTGGGTCTGGTCTATGCCTTTCATTCCTCCTCCTTCTCTTTTGCTTGTATTAAAGCACTGCCACCTATTCTTTTCCTTGTCATTGTTCTTGCTATTGTTTATGTTACAGCAGCTCCTAGAGGCTTTGAGTATATAGAGATTGAAGAAGAGAATCTAGCAGACACACAAGTATCACTGTATATTAATAAATATTCATAATCATCGCATTTTAATGTCAATAGTTGCTCAATAAAAGGATAATTAAGAGGGGTTATTGTTTTTGGGAGGGTCCATCTCCAACCCTAAGGCAAGCCTAAAACTGAAATTTAAGACTATGTGCGTTGTAGGCATTATGAGCTAGGGAAAAGCAGCTGTTCCTTCTCCTTCTCTGCTCCTCACTTCATCATCCTACACATTAAAATGATGTCACGATGAGGAAATAAGGGCATAACTTCTTGAATATGAAGGAAGCCTGCAATATCACTGTTCAACAATTAACACATTCAGGCTGCAAATTGACACTGCTAATAAATAGAGCTAATAAATGCCTAGCAAACACTCATGGAGTAAAGTGGATCAGTTAGTTTTTTACAACTAGCCATAACATTATTTACAATGCTTTTATGATCGTTCATCTCTTGTAGTACTTGTATTGGCAACATGCATATAATGCTGGTACAAGGTATAGCACGTTATATATTAATAGTTTGTATGGCTTCTAATGTTCCCTTAATTTAATATCAAAAGTAATTGGATAAACAAATAACCAGACAACCCAGCAATTCTATCAGGAATATTCACATGTTAACAGAGTATGGTACTTTACCAATACTAACTAATAATCTACAGCTTTACCAAAACTGATTGTGATTTAAAATATACATAAATGTAAAAGCAGAGGTGTTCATCTATAACTGTTGCATTTTTATCTCTATTTCTTCTAGGGGCCTCAGGGACCTCAGGGCCAGCCAGGACCACCTGTAAGTGTATAAAAAAAAAGCCTGTATTTTTCCATTGTGATTGCATTATATAAACATGTGAAGTACCTAATATCTGGTTTCTGCCATTTTCCAGGGACCACCTGGACCACCAGGACCAAGAGTAAGTTCTGTAACAACCCTAACATACACTACAGTTCTTCTTTGAAAGTGAAAATATCAGGATCCTTTTCAAATGCATTGTTTGTTCCATCACTGCACATTGCAAATGCATTTTCCTACAACTTCTGTCACTACAGTAATACGTTTTTTTTTGAATCTTCCATCTTACACTGTCAGTTCTGTTCTGCCACACTGTTGAGCCTTCAACAGGCAACACTCATGGACATGCTTGTATTTTTGACATGACTTAACTCCATCACACTCTAAAAGGTTTTTCTCCTGTTCTGTATTTGAACACTCTGACAGATAGCAACAGAAAATTTTGTGCTGTTTCTGGCCCAGATGTTCTCCCTATATACACACACACAGAGATTTAGTTTAAAGGTTTGTGCCAGTTAGGACAGACTCAATATCTGAAGTGTCCTAACACTGTAATGATATATGTAATCTGAGAACAAATTGCAAGAACTAGATGCTTGTGTGGATAACTTAATTCTTTAAAAATAAACAAACCTGTTGTCTGGGTCTGGTATATACATCACACAAAGTGCAGAGAGTGAAGATAGGCAAGAAACAGTCTTCCTCTTTCAGAGGCTAGATTGTCAGTCTTGGTATTTGTTCTTGCATCATGGAGACTACTTTGATCTGTCAGCTGCTGATGACTGATCGAGATATTCTTTGTCTGCTTCTCTGTAAAGGAATAACACCTGTTCACACTTAGCTGGATTGTTTTTTTAAGTATATAAATTAAATGGCTGGGAGGAATAAGTTGGGGCATTAGTCTGTAACAACTATTATAGTATCTTTTTCCCATGTTCCAGGAGTATGATCATTAAATTGAGTATGGGGGTACTAATAAAAATCAAATATGCTTTTTCTGTATGCATGCTTGCATTCTTTGGAAATGGGAGGATCCTATTTTAAAAGTAAGGGTTTAAAATGAATTATTTTCTAAAATGACAAAATAACGAAGCTATCATGTATTGTTGCTACAGTGCTCAGAGAATTTACCACCTGCATTTTAGAATAGTCCTGTTCATCTTTTTATATTCTGAAATACCTTTTTTCCAGAAACAAGTGGACATCAATGCTGCTGTTCAAGCTTTGATTGCATCAAATGCTGCACTGCAGATGGAGGTAATATATATCAGTGTATTTACATTGTCATACAGTAATTGTCATGCAATTAGAATTATATTTTTTTGAGGACAGAACAAGGCTTCTTTACAAGGACTTAATTTAGAATGAATCATGGATAGCAAGTAATTACTGTAGAATATAATTAAACATGCTAGGAAATGAAATTAAGAAAAACAGCAGCATTTCTACTTTTTGTCATGATGGGCAGTAATGGAAATTTACGGACTGTCACACATAGCTGACTGTATCTGTTAAGCCACAGATAATGAGAGTTGCATTCAGGCCTTGATCCAAAAAAATACGGACACATATGCAAATGTGTGGTCCCATTGATTGCAAGAAAATTCCTTACATTGGTTGAAGTCAAATAGATTTGCATATATTTTCTAGGTTAAGCCTAAGAGTAGATATCACTATTCAAAATCTGAAACTGCTAAGTATACTTTAAAAATGCACTAATTTTTTTCTTTTTTTCCCTTTTTTTCCCCCTGTATCCACATTTTTATGTCAACATGTCATAATGATGTATCTGCATGATCTTAACCTGCCTGTAACTTCACTGCTCTGATAATTCCAATAAAATCTACTAATTTATTTATCGGAAATGTTATTCTTACCCTGTTTTATATGGCTGATTGCATGTGTTATAAATACTTTGCTTCTGTCTGGCTATTCAATGGCCGTTTGACTTTTACTGCATATGCTGTTGTTGTGATACTACTTTGTGGTAACACATTTGCTAATGGCCCCTGGCAGAAATACCAGAATACTGAAGTAACTTTACTAGATCACAGTACAGAGATATTCAAAACGCTGCATTACCTTAGCAATTTACTGCACAGCATCAAGAACCCTCTTGGCACACGGGATAATCCAGCACGCATCTGCAGGGATTTGCTTAACTGTGAACGTAAAGTGTCAGATGGTAAGTGTCTGCTTTCATTAAAGCTTGAACACTACTAGGCTTCCAAATGTTAGATTCTACATCAAAATTCTAATGTGTAGATTTTTTATTATATTCTGTTGCAGTGTCCCTGTCACAGCTATCTTTATTTAAGATAAAATGTCTGAATTTTAAAGATGAAAGTGTGTAGCTATCTAATATTATATAGGTATTAGAGATTATATAAATATAAGTAAACAAAAGTGTCCCAAAAATTTGAAACTGAATCTAATTTTGTGATTAAAATTTTCCCAAGTATTTATAGCTAATCTTGCAATGAATTTTGTGTGGATCAGATTCCAGATTTGTAAAGAGAAAATTGTATATAACACACTGACAGTTGTTGTATCCCAGAAGATCCTGAATCAATATTTCAAATCAAAAATGATTATTTAAACCTGTAAATGCCAATACTGTAACAGAATTCAGTCTCTGAGTGGGTAATAAAATTTTAAAACTACCTGTAAAAATCTCTATTATCAAGTATTAGCACTAACAAGCTAAGGAGGAAATGGGAAATGAAGTTAGAGGTTACAGGGAAATAGCTGTTCTATGGCATATATAAGGATGGATCAATTCATTAAGACTTTAGGAGAGATGAGCCTAACCCTTCTTAGAACTGTGCTCTCCTAAATACGTCTCAGTCCTTTAGGGCCACAGAGGTCACTGATACAGTCCTCCACTTCAGAGGATTACGCTCCCCCGTATAAATTGCAGAGCACAGGCTCACCCATATTTAACTATAAATTAAGAGATATAATTTGCATGTGTCCTATTTCTTTTATTGGACCAAATCCCATGGATTCACAACGGCAAATTCTCCTTATTACTGTCACCAGGATATGTCATGTAGAAATATCTGATGGGAGAAAGATAGTGGAGAAAGAAAGGATCTTCAAGATGCTGTGAGAGTAAGAGAATTTAGATTGATATTTTACATTCCTGAGTATATACTCTGTATAAAGCCAAGCCCAAGGAAAAAATTAGTATAATAGTGAAAAGACTTTCATGTTCCTTTTCTTTCATTTGCTAGTGAAGCTACGCTGATGTGTCTAATATTTGCCAAAAAGTATTAATATTTTAGCAAATTGTTTAGTAACAATTATATTTTTGTTTTATTTTCCATCTGGGATTCTATACTTATAGGAAAATACTGGATTGACCCAAATATTGGATGTCCTTCTGATGCCATTGAAGTTTTCTGCAACTTCACTGCGGGTGGTCAGACATGTTTAACGCCGCTGTCTGTTACAAAGGTATGCACTGCTTTCAGAGAGACTGTATCCATGCTGGAACTCTGAACAAATGAATGCTTATTTACTTGACTCATGAAACGTATTAGATTTCAGGGGGGGTTTAATATGCATCTTTGTGAAAGGCCATGTTAAATATTCTGTTACAGAAGTTACGGACTTTCTGGAGACAATATACGTTAGCGTAACTCTCACTTTGTTCATTCACTCACCTTCCACGCTGATAGAATTATTTTGGCTTGCTTTATACTTTTCTATACAGAGCATAAAAATAAGCCTGAAATGCTTCAAAGCTACATTAGTAACTCATCACTCAGGGCAGCTGAGTGTAGAGATGCTGAGGTCATTGCAATGGGAAGTAAGAAAATTGTGACTACTTTTTAACTTTTAAGTGCCATTTGGCAGAGACTGGTTTCCTCTCTATCATTAGTCCATGCTCCTCTTTACATGTAGTTCTTAAACCCTTAGGAGTAGAAATTTTGTATTTGTGGTGTTTTGCATATACACTGTAGTCACTGAAGAGCGTCACAAACACCATAAAGTTCCCATACTCATTCCTACATTTGGAAGATTCCTGAATATGATCTAGTCTTGGAGAAATTCCTGTAGAATAATGAGTAAATATATTCTCTGTCTAAAATCAAAGTATGCTTACAAATTTTTGGGTTTTTTAATGGGATGTAGGTATTGCCAGAACCTGTGGTCGAAGAAGACTAAACAGCGGAATGATGTGGCTGCAGTTAAAACACTGCCGCTTGTAATATCTTTGTTTGAATCACAATATAATTTGTTTGTTTCCTTATTTAAAAATAGTGTTTTCTGCCCAGCTGTGTTTCAACAACGTTGTAAGCATCAGTGAATGTTTATATTTCAGTGTTGAAAATGTCCTAGAAAAGCTTCTGTTTATAGTAATCACTATAATAGAATGTAACAACCCTCCCGAGAAATACAAATTGTGCTCTTTGGCATTGATCCCAATGTATGAACGTGTGTAGATGTTCCCATGTCTGGACACCACACATGTATGTGCATGTCACTGTGTTGCTGTGGCCATTCAGCATAGTCCAGCTGTAAGTCTAACGATGCATTTCTCTTGAAACTTAGCTGGAGTTTGGCGTTGGAAAAGTGCAGATGAACTTCCTTCATTTACTGAGCTCAGAAGCAACCCATAGCATCACAGTTCATTGTCTGAACACACCGATGTGGGGATTAAATAAAGCAGGTGGCCAGAAAACATCTGTTAGCTTCAAAGGATGGAATGGTCAAATATTTAAAGCAAATACGCTACTTGAACCGAAGGTTCTTACGGATGAATGCATGGTAAATACTTTTTAGCACTAGCATTACTCAAACCATAATGAGTTACTGTTTAGACGTTATTAACTTTCTGCAAATAAATAACAATCATTTAGATTCACATCCCTTGAAGCATACTTCTTACATTATTCTGCATATGTCTCTACATGCCAACCTTTTAATATTGAATTCAACATCTACCCAAACACAAAAGCAATTGCCGTAATACAGGATATCTATGCTTGCTGTTTGCACTGAGTGTCGTGCATTTCAAGGCTCTACTAAGACACTGGAGAGAGCTCAGAACTGAAATAGTGGTCCTCCAGGAAACTGTAGGAATGGTTACTCTCAAAATGAAAATTGAGGCTTCAGTAAGAGTTCTGTTGAGGTTATCTAACGCGAAATCTCAGGTTCAAACAGGCTGGAAATTATTTTTTGAACAACTAAATATCTTTAATTTCATTGACCATGAGTCAATTGTTTGGTTATTTAAAAAAATAATGATGGTTGGAAATGGACTCCATGGCTAACTAAAATATTAAATCATATTTTTATTTAGGAAGAATTGGAAGAGCTTATTAATTTTCTAATGCTCATTAGATTACTCCACTCACAAAGATGTGAGCCATTTGGTAAATGTCTTGGTAGAACTATGAAATATAGCAGCCAAGCACCTTACACTTTCAGTATTTTATAGCTCTACTTTCATTTACAATAACAAAAGGTGTGAGGCTGGTTCCACAGAGATACAGCCAGTGTCAGGTGAGATTTTTAGTCTCAAGATGGAAAGTGGTTTTAATGAGGCACTTTGAAGCTGTTATGCTTCCAACCTTTATTAGCACATGCTAATGAGGTGCTGTAGCTTGTGTCATGCAGCTAAGGTATAGCTGTTGAAGCCCCTTCTCCCCACCTCCCAGTCTGTTTGGGACTGATTTAATCCCTGAGAAAAATTAAGGCATACAGTGATGGCTATTGAGAAGTGATGTTTTTCTGTGAGATTCTACAAGGTCTGTTGCTCTTTCTGTGAGAAACTATATATTGTACAGATCTCCTGCAGAATCGTACAGATCTCCTGCAGAATCTCACAGATTTCCCTCTCTGCAAGGATTTCACCTTTCAGTGGTGTCCACGGTACTTGATTGTTCTTAAGAATGGAGCCATTACAAACATCAAGGGACTCCCAGCCTCAGACAATGTTATAATGTTATTTTATAATTTTTGAGATACCAAATTTTTACTGAGATTTTTAAGGGATGAGAATAATCAATACATAGTTAATGGGAAAAACGCAGCTCTAATTCCCCATGACTATTCTTCAAGGGCCTACAAAGTCATTCAAGTGCCTGTAGAGTTCATAACCTGAGACCTACTGTTGAAATTTGGCAACAGTAAGAGTTGCAAGAGATCTGAGTCTGTGTGAGCTCAGGAGTGCTTGTGAAGTGACAGTCGCTCTGCTCTGAGCTGTGTTGCACTCCTGGCTGGGGCTTTTTAGTTATACTTTGCCAGGAGTGCCGGTGGTATCACATGGGAGAAATGGCACTTGTTAAATTACGCAGTTTCTTTAGGAACTGCTGGGAGAAGAAATGTTTCTGTACACTTCTCCTTTCATTCTTTAAGCACAATTCCCATTTGTGTTTTGAAGCTCATCTTTGATGTGAATCTAATACTCTCCTTGTGTGTGTTGCAGATTGAAGATGGCAGCTGGCATAAGACACAGTTCTTTTTTCACACTCAGGATACTAATCAGCTTCCAGTTGTTCAAGTTAACGCACTTCCTCATCTCAAACCAGGACAGCAGCACTTCATAGAAAGTGGTGCAGTGTGCTTCCTTTAAGGGTTCTGTCCTGGGGTTTTTTGCATCAACATGGAATTGCTGCGTAGATTGAATGCAAAAGTAATGATCCATTTCAGGCAAAATTACTAGGAAACTGAAAAATTATTTTGAACAGTCTTGGTTAAAGGTGCTTTAAAGGTTGGTTTTGAGGAAGAAGACTTCCAAGGAGAAATGGCATTGGAAAAGAAAGAAAGAAAATACTACAACAATTTTTGTAAAATATTTAAAAAAAAAATTGGTTGGTGCTTTCTTGTATAATTTCCTGGAACTGAGTGCCTGAATATGGTTTTTTGTTTTTTTTCAGGACCTCTAGTGTTCTTAACAATCTCTTTAACAGCACTGCAAAAAAAACATCCTGAGGAAAGCTGGAGACAATACTAAGGAGCAATACTGGCTAATGCTCCTAAATGTGCAATAGCTTATATATGAAAAGTGAATTATGCCACAGTACGATACATCTTCTTTTCTTAAACATTGTTTTATTATAGTCCTTTGTGGACACCTACATCTTAACGGATGGCACACTACCTCTTTTGTGTTTCCTGTCCATGCTGCCTTGGTGCTCTTCATAACACAAGGTGCTTGTGGCCTTAGCAGAGATTATTTGAGTCCCTTTTTATCTTTCAGACTGTATGTGCTGGTTACATCAGGATATGTTTCTGTTGTAAAGGTACTTATTTTAAATCGTTGGTCATATACTTCGCTACAATGAAAACATTATTTATGTGGATTTCTTGTTTAAAATATTTTTGTGTACTGTTGTAGAAATGGTATATGAGGCAGCACATTGTATATGATGCATATAGTCAGAACAGTAGCTTTACAGCCATTGTAAAAATTGTTGTAGAAGAGCTAGCTGCAGTAGTTGTGAGTTTTAGATTCTGTATTTCAGTTAGCATTTCTCATGCCAAAGGCATCTTAAGATGATATATTGTGTATATATTTTGTAACTTGTGAAAACAATCTACTACAGCATGTCTTCTGTATGGCTGCTGTTAAATTACAATCACCATTTCATCAGCCTAGAAATTCCATTTTTGCAATGTTATTAGATCATTTTGTTTTGTTTTGTTTTTTTTAAATTAAGCCTAAAATGTTGAACCATCTTTTTTTTTTTTTCATTAAAAAAAAATTATCATTAGGAAAGCACTCTGTATAGTGATGTCTCTATTATCAATCCAAAGTCTGCTCAGTAGCACATGGCAAGGTGATACCAGACTATCCTGGGGAGCAGGGGAGCGTTCAAACAACTTGTTTGACTGTCTTGATCCACAGGAAACCACGGTTACCAAAGTATAATAAAATAAGCTTCCAAGCTATCTGTTTGTCTTTTACTGTTCTGTTTCGTATTGTACAGTTAATTCTTGGTAACGATGTAAATCTTCTAGAAGGGTACTTGTTAGGTGGCAATGCTTCTTTTACCAAGGGACAGTGTTTATTTTTATGAGCTCATGTACATGTACATCCCATTTTATGTTTTTATATTGAAGCATCAGTTCTTGTTCCCTTTGAGAAAATCTGATAAAACTAAAGACAAACCAAGATTACAAAGTGATGATAAAGGTTAGAGAAAATGTCGCACTTTTTGTGTTTTCAACATTGATACACTCTAACACCATCACTTGATGTTTGCTTTTAGTTTGGTTGTGGAGCTGATGATGTGACAAATGGATTATATTTTTTTTTGTAAGAATGTCATCTTTTACAAAATGTTGTGCTTCATGTATATTTCTATTAGTCTCATTGCCCTATTTTTAGAAATTCTTTATAGCCTGTATTTATGTTTTATATTAGCATGTTTCAGAAATTATTTTAAAAATAGCTTGAAGTATGATAAGGCTGCTCAGGTGTAAATATGTGCATTTCTGTAATTGAGGCAAAAATGCCCATCCCATGCCGACAGCAGAAGGAACTTGCGCAGCAGGACACTGACAGGTAGTAACGCACCGCGTTGCTCGAGTTGGAGGTTGCTGGAAACATTTGGCTGAAAGGATCCTGTTTGACAGTTACTTGTATACAGTGCAGTATGTGTTTTGGAAAGTCTCTTGTATTCTGACATCTTTACCAGAGCTCCTGCAGCCATTCACGGTAGATCTCGTACAATTTTGTCCCACAATGTTAACAAGTGCCTGTAGTCTGCCATTCTTTTTTTTTTTTTATGGTTTCTGAGGTGGTCATCTGCTTTGTTACCCTTAATTTTAGAGCAAGCCCTGATCTAGATGACAAGAGTCTTTGTCAGAATCGTTTTATCTCTTTTCCGCTTAGTGTTATTTTTCATGGTTAAAAATCCACAAAAAAGCACCTGGGAAGCGGGGCCTTCAAACAGCCTCGAGCAGGAGCGATAAAGCCCGAAGGCTGGGGGCTGCTCTCGGCGCCGCAGCGGCAGGCGGGTGGCAGCGCGGCCCTTCTCCCCTCTCCGGGGCAAGGCCCGGCTCTGGCGGCGCCGGCCCGCGGCGCGGCAGGGTGCGGCCACCGCCACCGCCACCCGAGGGCCGCCAGGCGGCGCCGCCGCCCAGGAAAGGTTTGCGGCCGGGCCCGGCCCCGTCGGGCACCGCGTGGGGAGGCGGCGCCGTGCAGCCATGGCGGAGCAGGAAGGCCCTGAGAGCCCGCGGCGGTCGTCGGGCGGGAGGAAGATGTCCCTGCAGAGGTAGGGGCAGGGCGCGGGAGCGCCCTCGGGTCCTCTGCAGAGGCCCGTGGCCGCCGAGCCTGGCGCCCGGCTGGGCTTCGGGAGTGCATCCGTCGGGCTCCGCGAAAACTCGGGGCCGCCGAAGGGAAAGGCCGCGCCGGCCTCTCCTCATGCAGCGCCGCCGCCTCGGGCCTGCCCCGGGGGCTCCGCAGGGCCTGCTGCGGGCCGGGCCTGTCCCCTTGCCCCCCGGGGGTCGCCGGGGCCCAGGGAACGCGGTTGCCCGAGGTGCCCGGCATCGCTGTGTTCTGCTCTGCAGCCTCCGTGCCTTCGCGTTTCTCCTCTGTATGTTTGGAGAGGAGTCGCCTTCTCTGCGATGGGCCTTACCCCTTCGGTACGGGGCAGTTTCGTTTTCGTATGAGTGGGGGGGCACGGGGTGAGTTTTGTCCGAGGTGGCAGCCTCTACTTCTGCCTGTTGGGGTCTGCACGCAGGTGGTGGGTGGCGGCAAAGTTTTCTCTCTCAGCATTGCAGCAGAACTGCTAATGTGTATTGGGCACTGTGGAGATATTAAAAAAAAAAAATAAAATCCTGGTCAGAGTAATTACTGTTTCTGTTTTGCAGCGTATGAAACACTGTTTTTCTGGTTTTATAATACTTCATGCTGCCAGTGTATAGAGCCACCTTCTCGTCAGGAGATGGTACTGCTGAGCTGGTCCTCGCACCTCCGCTGCCAGCTAGCAACGAGCACATGGTGGGGAGAGCAAGAAAAATATTCTGAGGTTTAGGTTTTTCCTCTAGTAGTGGAAAGTGGTGGGTTTGTGCCATTCTTGAAAACTTTTACTGATGTGGGGGGAGGGTGATTTCCCTTCCCTGTTTTTCTGAGTCAAAATAGATGAAAAGTGATGATTGTTTCAGTTATAGATCAAGAACTTTTTCCTAAGAATAGGAAAAACATCTGTTCTCATAGCCTTGTTAAAAAGCAGAAGGGGTTTTTTTTAAAATCAGATAATATTTGTTAGCTATATCCATAAAGCTTACATATAAAGCTGACTATGGTTTGCACTGCTAACAGCTAGAAGAAGTTTTGTTGATGATGTTGCCATGTTTTTTGCGTTTCATTGAAAAAATGGGACGCAGTGTTCAGGTTTTAGTGTGAATCCTCGATGTTTATTTCCCATCTGCCTAAAACTGGGAGCATTATAAGCCAGCATGGCTTATATGTAAATGGAGAAAAGCACCGACACAGCCAGGCCACAAAGCATGAACTTGTAGAGCCTTGCTATTCTTCCAACTCTGCATGGACTTTTTTTCTTTCTTTCAAGCATCTGCGCTGTGTTTTAATATAGGTAAGAGCCCTGTATGTGTTTGGAGATGTTCCCTGTAGCTTGCATTATATTTTGTCTGCCACCTTATCTAATACAGGGTATTCGTATTTTCTCTTTCTTGGTTCAGATAACTTTTCCTGAAAATGCTGATTGATTCCACAGTGCGTGGTTGTTGAGCAGGCACCTTCCTAGGCCAGTCAGGCACAAAAATTAAGAGGTACTTTTTACTTATTTCAGGTGTGAAACATGTAGCAAAGAGGAAGCTAAGTACAGATGTCCACGATGCATGAAATATTCGTGCAGGTATCTATCTGAATTAAAATGTTTCGGTTTTTTTCCCCACTTAGTGCTGAATGTGACATGTTAATGTTTTTCTTTCTGTCATTTCAGTCTATTGTGCGTAAAGAAGCATAAGCTTGCACTGAGCTGTAATGGAGTCAGGGATAAAACAGCATTTATCTCTGTAAATGATTTTACTGACTTGAACCTTTTGAGCGGTAAGAGTATTCCCTGTGCTTTTTAAAATTTGTTGGTTTTACTAGGTTAGCACTACACTTTCCCGTGTTCTCTTTTTTTACCTTCAGATTATCGTTTCCTGGAAGATGTAGGAAGGACAGCTGATGCTGCTGCTCGCCATCCTACTATGCATAGTCCAACAACAAAAAAACTTGTAAGTTTTAAATTAGCAGCTTGGTCTGGTGGAGATAGGGTTGACTACCTTTGAATTCTCGCTGAGGCAGTCCTAATCCAGATTTCAGAGCTGATACCTCTCTTACGACAGTATGAATGACCCTGAATTTTAGAGCCAGAAATCAAAAGAAGGGTTTAGGTTTAGGTAATAATAGTATTGATGGCTATGTCCAATTGCTTAAAAGAATAGATTGCTAAGAGTGTACCTTGTTAAGATTGATGCATGACCACTCTTGCTGTTTGATGATAGATGCAAGTTAAGAAAACCTAAATGTCTCCTTCCACCTCCACAACTTTTTTAAGTACACCATTCCCAGGTAAACAGTGGTTTTATTAATTGCCTAAAAATTATTACACGCTTCCCCATATACCAAATAAAGACAACTAGACTTCTGCAAAGAATAAATCTGAGCAACAATGAAGTAAAAGCCAGCCTTCAAAGGGTGAGAGGGGATTTTTGTTGAAACTCCTCTAATTCCAGTAAAGCATTAATGAGATCACAGAAATGTATGGCATTTCCTGAAAGTCCTGTGATGATCAATAGCAAAGACCAAGAAGGAAAGAAAAAAAAAAGAAACCAGAAGAACAAAATCCACTCCAAAATACTTTGACTCATTGATATATCACAGAAAGGTATCAGGGCCATGTTGTTTTCCCCTCTTGTGAAGGTATCTTTAAACATAGCACTAAACTCAGTTGGAGAGAACTCATGTTGATGACAAAGTAAATGTAGAAGACTCCAGCTTTCTCTCAGGCTGAAGTCATACTCTGTGTGTGTGCGTACTTATCACCATGATGTCTTGAAAATGTGCTGAAGCAGTAAGATGCTACATAGGTAGCAGTTTTTAGGGTGTGGTACTAGGCACGTTTACAGGATGACATCCTCAGTGCTACCTTCAGATCAGAATTTGTTAGAGTGGCTGAGATGGCACTCCTGCGTCCCTTTTGCTAGTGGGGTTGCAGCCCAAAAACCAGCTCCCTGGGTAGCATTGCACCCAGAGTGGCTAGCTGTACTTTCATGGTATGTTAAAGAACTTTTACTATGAAGAGGTCATTGGCTTGTTGGTTTTTAACTGTGGAAAAATTTTACCTGAAAATATTTCAGATAGTTTCTAGGCTTCCTTTATTAACCTTTTCATTCATTATGTGTTTTTAAAAAGTCAAAGAAAGTGGTTCATTAAATGTGGCCTTTTCTACAGTTTTCCTACAATTCCTGTTGGCATTACTCTTTTATTGCTTAACTTTCAGGTTTTGAATATATTCTTCAGATTTTGAAAAAAAAAATGTTTTTATTTGTTGCTAGTTATACTGCTTGAGAAACAAAGCTCGAAAGTGTAATATTGACTTGAGAACACTGCCCGTTGGATTTACAAAAAGAAGAGAAAATACAACCACCTTCAATTGCATGTGAGTTTTCACTTTGTTACAGTCACCAATATTTTGTTTTCACTGAACACATAATGAGGAGAATCTAAATTCATACCGATATGTTTTCTTTTAAAATGTTAGATGCATGATTTTTTTTTTACTAAAACTATCTAGATTTTGTGCTGCAGGTTTTCAATTTTTAGGCTCGTCAAGCTCACTTTAACAGCTTATGCAGTTCGTGCTTTATTTTGAAAAATACCAACACTGAGTAACAGGAGGAAGATTCAGTGCTGTTGTGTTTTTCCATCTTCTAATTAATATTGAGTTTTGTTGCTGGAAAAAGAAAACACTTCTTTTAAGTCTTATGATTCTATGATTGATATAGAATGATTGCAAAAATCCATCTCTCTGTAAAGGCTGACTTTCATTCCAAAGAGGAGCTTCCCATACAGTTCTCGCTGTTGCATGCCATGTTAGGAGTTGCTATGCTGGAGGATGCAGATGCTTGATATGGCACGCCTTAGAGAGACAAGTGCAGACAGATAGGAATTTAGGAAAAAGGCTAAGAAGACTTTAAATGTTCTTCCCTTTATGCACTCTCTGGGTTTTCCCTGATATCTAGAGTCTGTATTTTAAAGTATTTTCACAGTAAAAATAAAAAATTACAAAGTATTTCATTATGGCAGGAAACGAGTCTAGAGTTTGGCTTGATGATCTACTGGGAGCAAATATAAATGGCTTCTGAGCTTCTCACAGTAATCGGCTGTGCCATCTACCCCTATGGCTCCTGCTTGTTTTCTTCATGGTCTTAGGTCTGGTGGGGAGTTCAGCTTTCAGGATGCGTTTTTCCCGGGATGCTGGGATTGCAGAAGTGATGAGGTCGGGCGTGCATGCAGCTGGGCCCTGACCACCCGCCAGGTGTCTCTCTCTGGCAGAGGAATATCCAGCCTGAAAAGCTGCCCAGCCTGTCGCCTGGGTCTCGTCTCTTCTGGGCAAAAGCATAGCTGGCTGGTTTTGCAGGTATCTTAATTTAACAGAACATAAGGCATAAAAAGCATAACCTTTTAAAGTTACATATTTTATCAGTTCTGCTAGAGACAACCCAGGGTGGACCAATGGAAAGACAGGAAATTTGGGGCATTTTCTCCTCTTTCTACCCCAAATTATACATGACTGAGGCTTTCCCCTCAGAACGGACCAGGTAGTAGCCCCAAAGCTTGCAGATGTTAGTCATGTGAGCAGGGACTGTCTGCCTCTGCACCGACTTTCTCTTTCTTGGCACCATGCTCTACCTTTTACACATATCTTGTGCTATCTCATGCTGTTGAAGTATCTCAGGCTTAGAGCTGACTTTAACTTTCCCAGGGAATTTCCTTAGTGTTGTGGATAAAGCAACATAGACACTCTTAAGGAGCACAGGGTAAGAAGCAGTCTTTAAGAGCCAGAGCAAGTGTAGAAAGCCCAGGGATGCTAGGATCAGTAGCTAAGAGGACAGAAGAACAGAAAAGGCACAGGTACAGGGAGGTTTGACACTATTGGGAAGATCCCAGGTGTGGTACAGTGCTGTGCTGACAAATTTGCCTTCATGTACCATGTCTTTCAGTTCTTTTTCTCTAGAAAGCCTTTTTGGGTACATACAGACCTGTAGCTTGTGTTGGGAACAAATTAGGCTTTGAGCAGATTACACTTTCACATGTACCATGTGCTTTATGTTATTTGACAGAAGCAGATACAAAAACTAAGAGGGTGGGGTAAGGAAGGTGACTTATTGGCAAATAGGCATGGAAATATTTCACGGGCTGTCTGGGAGACTGCCTTACTGGTTTTTTGTCAGTCATGAAGTCCTAGGGTATATTTTTGTTGTTTTGGAACACTAGCTTTTCTGGGACTTTCACATCCCATCAGAAAGAACATAACATTCTCTGTTCTTAAGAGGATAGGAAGTAACTACCTCTTTCCTATAAATGCGGTTCAAGGGTATAAAGTATCACGCAGCAATGGGCTGTTTGAATTCAGTGATGCAGATTAAAAAATAATCTTTGTTTTGGGGTTTTTTTTGTTTGGTTTGGTTTGAATTGGTATGTTTTGCTTACTCTCCTTAAATGGGTTCCTGAGCAATCACACTTCAGGTTTGATCAAACCAGTATCAGCCATTTAACACCTATCCCTTGTGACTTTGTGACACCTGTAACACTTTGTTGAATATTACGTTCAAATGGGGTAAAGCTGTGCCAATAGTTGTGTTATATGAGCTTAACACCTGACAGTGGTCAGGTTCTGGTGTACTCTTCTGTAGGTCTAAACCTCTTCTCATGCTGTTTGCAGGTTGAGATTTGTAGAGGGGTTGCTCCAGAGGGTGGAGTTTGGAAGCTGCTCAACATATGTGTGTGGAAAGCTGAGAATAGTCTTCTCTGATGTCCTCTCCACTCTCTCCATGCAAGCCAAGCCGTTAAGCTGTAGGCAGGAATGAGAGTAATCCAAAACTAGGAAGTACAAGATGTATTCTTGTGTCGTTCCCTGCCCCTGCCAGCTCTGGAGGACAGATCAGTGGTTGGTTGGATGTGTTAACCAGACTCTTGTTTCCTGGTTTCCATTAGTTTGTTTGCTAAATTTGGCATTGTGAAAGCATGCGTCCCAATGCTGGGCAACGCATGGGTTAGACTAACTTGTAATACTGAATATCGAGATCATGGAGGGTCGTTAGGAAGTAGAGTCTGAGTCCAGTTCGTGAGTTCATGGGACATCTGACTTTGAGATGGTTTAGGATGCCTTATTGCAAATTATTTTTAATGTACTGCTTCACCCTACCTTTCCTGTGGTGCCCTTATTTTGCAATAGAAGTGATAGTTCCCCTTCTGGATGCACACTGTGTAGAGTTGGGGTGGCCTGCTGGGGTAGGGAGCCTTTGGGAAAGAGGTGGAGAATGGGACCAGGTTGGGACCAGGGCTGGGACAGCAACTGGGCAGCTCCAGCCAGCAGAGCAAGCTGGAAGAGGGGAGGGAGCTTGTAACTCCATGGCTCCTGGTTCCCTGGTGGGAGACAATGACAGTGGTGAGACACTGAAATGGGGCAGTGCAGCTCCCTGAGCTCTGCACTCTGTGCTGCCTTGCTCTGACCCTCCCTGCTGTATATGCTGTCATCTCCACCCAGCTTCCTCGCCGCTCCGAGCACAGCACCTCCCAGACAAAATCCTTCTTACCCCTCCTCCCCACCAAGAAGGGCCAGAGGGCTACAAGTCTCCTCCCTGGTGGAAGACATGCCTGCAGCTTGGGAGCATTTGATCAGATTATATGCATGGGAAAAGGAGGAATCTTTTTCATTATCTCTCTTTTTTGCAGAGAAATATAGTGTGGAGATTTGGGATTAGCATCAGTTAAGAGATCATTAGTGTTACAGAATGTACTTTGAGGTACACCTGAAAATCCTAAAATGTCAACTCTAATCCTTAGCTAGGTAGGGATAATTAAAATTAGTTGTTTGAAGTGTTGCTGATCTTGAGAATTTACCAAGGAGTTATCTGGGTTTTGGGCTAATACTACACTGTTGGAGCTCTTAAACTTGAATTTAGTTGTTACTTAGTACATAGTTTTGCTTGCTTTCTAGGACCTGCCAAAGTTCCCAGGCAAAGGAATGCTACTTGGAGTGATCAAAGAGCAGGATGTTCATGCATTTCAGTAAATCAGTAGCTTTTCAGAACATCCCCATGTGAAGACGAGTACTGAGTTCTGTACCTGAGATTTTTTTTTCTTTTTTTAGCAACTGAAATGTTTCATTCTCATAGTGAATCTGGTGGAAATTTTGTTTATTTGCAGAAGTTAAAGAGGACAGTAGTTTTATTCTTTAAAGATTATTACAGTTTGGGTTACTCAGCCTTGACAGTGTCTCTGATTTACACAGAGCTCTCAGTTCAAGCCCAGCATGTTTGATTATTGCAACACATTTGGTTAGTACCATCTCCTGCTGTTGGAGGCCCCTTGATAGAAGACCATATGTGTTATAAAGGAAGCGTGCTTCAGTTTCTTCACAGATTGTCATGCTGTTTACTGTAACTAGGAAACATAGGAACTTTCAGTAGAAATATTTCAGTTTTACAGTTTATACATGTAATCCAGGAATTAGCTTGAATTAGTTTCAAGAAAATATTGTGGTGTTAGAAGTGCAACAAAGTCAATTTGGTGCTAGGAACACAGAGTTTGGCGGGGAGCAGGGAGGATGAAATCATCACATCTCTGTGTGTTGTCGTCTTTTAAATTTTTATGTCTTTAATCCACAAGAGAATCTAGTCACTCACTTGGGCTGAATCTTCATTGCTTAAGAAGGTTGAGAAAGGCAGCATTATCCAAAGGCATAGATACTGAACACCCAGTATTTCCATTGAACTTCAGTGCTTTAGGTGACAATACTGGGTATTGTCAAATTGAAGGATAACTGGTCCTTTATTAAACTTCTTTATGTCCTTTTCATCTCTTTTATCAATTCAAAATAACATAGACAGGAAATACTACAGTATTTGCACTTTGATGTAAAATGTCTTGTATACTACTTTTAAAACATTTAAAAAAATGTTGTTGCTAAATAGAAACAAAGTTATCAGTGAATCACTATCTTTGACAGGCTGGCAGTGAAGTAATTCTGCAGAGCCAGAACTGCAATTGATGTCTTAAAATGTGATTAATTTGGAATTTTTTTATATATATATAATATTTATATAAAAAATATATATTTTATTTTACATATATACATACACACATGCATTTTTAAATACATAAAACCTTCTACTGCAATCTAGGTAAAATTAATTGTTCAGAGGAAACCTAGGTAAGAAAGTTAAGCTTTGTTAGATATTTCTTAAATGTTTTAAGAATTACGTAAACATTGGACACTTCTAAAAGTCTGCCAGGGCACTTAACTGGTATGTCCAAGTCCCAGAATCCTTTGTAGATCTGTCATTTAATTCCCAGCAGCTGTACTGCCTACACACGCAGTACTTGGAGCATCTTCCTAGGTACTGCATTAACTGTAAAAGATGGTGAGAATTTTTGCAGATGTCCCGAGCTAGCTGAAGGTAAGAGCCATTTTGTATTTACTGCTGCTGTCTTTGTAACATCAGAAATAAAAATCTTTCAGTTGTTGCTGTGAAAAATTAAAAAATCATTTACATGTAGTTCTGTGAAATCTAGAGTTGATTATAGAAAATAATTTAGCAGAAATGAGAGAGAGATAGTAAACTTTACTTTAGAAGAACAGTAATTGCAAAACAGCCTGTGCAGTTCTGAACATCATTTGCAGCTACATTTCATGCAGGGGAAGAGGTGCTTGGCTTTTCTTTTTCCCTCTGATCAGTTTCCATGCTTCTGAAGTAGCCAAAATAGGATGTGAAGCCAAGCAATGCAGGGATGGGCTATGATGCTGCTTTTGCTGACATCAAGGATGTGCTTGTGCCTCATCCAGATCTCTGCTGTTTGGTAGTTTTATAGTCAGTGCCTTGGCATTCAAGCAAACCGTGGAGCGGCGTTCCATGGCGGCCGAGCGGCGTGGAACACTTCACACAGTGAGCTGTTACTCAACTGCAGATGACTTACTCAATTAAGCATTTTCATTTAGAAAATGAACATAGTACATATCAGTTGTATTTGAAGGAAATACTACTCCAGTGAGCCATAATGGAAAATGAAGTCAGTCAGATCTGGAGCCAGGATATCTAATTTTAATCAGAACTTGTTGTGAAGCAGCTTTGATAACATCTCCAGTTGACATCAGGTTCTCTAACTGGGCAGAGATCAGTGATTGTGAGGGATGCTTCAGTTCAGTAACAGGCATCCAGCAGGTTGTTTTTCAAGATTTTGTTGTACAGCAAAGAGTATGAGGCTATTCCAGTTCTAAACTTCTTTTTTCCTTGCCTCCTCCTACCCTGTTCTTACTCTCTCTTACCTCTTTCTGCTTGCCATTTACTTTCAGGCAAGAGTATTTTGAAGAGAGATGAAGTAATTAACTGCAGTTTTGGTATTAGCATGCTGAAAAAAAAAAAATCAACACTTCTGTTTTTCCAAAGTGAAACTTTTTGATGAGGAATGGTCTTTTTAACTTCAGTGTTCAGAATCCCTGATTCATAGCTCTTTCTGCACACTATTCCATAGACTAGATTGTGCCTGGAAGGGGGAGGGAGGGTAAAAGTCTGAAAAGAGCACTCTTAAGCTGATTATACAGCTGCAGTGATGAGCTGAGTCTGCCTCAGTAAGTCCACAGGGAACTGGTCTTGCATGTGAAATCAGAATGTGCTGTGGTGACCATTTCTGCAGACACATAAAGAGTATTCTTAACAGCAGGTAGCAGCTAGCTAGAAGCTGAAATGCACTTTGAAAGCTGCAAAGCTCCCAGATTCTGCTGAATTTCTGGCTAGCTAGAAGTACTTCAGGAACATTTCCTCTTCAAATGCCTGTGTTAGAGACAACCCTCTAGGCCACATATGTGTTTCTGTGACCTGTGTCGCAGTCTGTCTGTTTCCACTTTGGAGAGGGCTATCTGCACTACTCCTATTGCTTTGACTGTCTTGATTTAGAAATTTGACAGAAAGAAAGTCATATCAGGATTAGGGTTGGTCACTTAGAGTAGATAAACATGGCCTATTTGAAAAAATTGTGGAAGATGATGAGTTAAATGAAAAAAGAAGTCTAGAAAGCCTCGGTTTAGTTGATTAACATGTAACAAAAAATCTCAACAGTCCTTTTAAGTATTTTAATAAATGTGCCCATCGTTGGTGTTTCCTGCGGCTAATGATGGTGACCCTATTTCTATGTCTAAAGATTATCATCTTTTACTGAAGTCTTCCTGGGAAAGTGCTTTGAATTAATATCATGCCATGTTAAATGCCAGATAGTAACATATGTCTGAGAGAGGAATCACAAGCTTGTTAATTGCAACTTAGTTAAACTGGTGCCATAACCGTCTTGGTATTCCAGTTTACTCCATGTGTACGGTAGCGTTGATGCTTCCTTCAGCTGTCAAGATGAAGAATTGCAAAACCTTGTTTCATTCATCTTGCGAAAAACTTCTGAAATTTCACCTGCTGATTTTGAGTTCTTTCAAAACTTTTTTCAGTTTGACAATTTAAGACAGTGTCATACCAATACACAAAATAGCCTAAAATTCATGAGACAAGATGCTATGTCAGCTTCTGGTTGTTTTCTGTGTTACCCTCCAGCTTTGGTCATTCAATCTTCTTAGTCTTTCAGACCTGATGTGCTCTAACTTCACCTTCTCATTTAAGGAAGACCTCATTCTCAGCTTTAACAAACGTGAGCAGATAGAGGGGAAGAATCACAAGGCGTGCTGTACAACTCTGCTGAGTCACACGTTGCTTTGGGGACCTTGGCCTTCATTAGTTCTTTTTATTCTAATTATTAGCTCCTTGGAGCTGGGGTTCTTGCTTGCTTTTTTTGGTAAACACTAACACTTCTGATTTTACTTATACTACAGGAAGTATAGTTTAGCTGTAAAGCTCAGTTTTCTCCTAGGAATAACTAGGTAAGGGAATGATTATCTATTTGATAAGAGCATTTTTTGTAAAGTGCTTGCATTTGAAAATTGGTATCATAGTTAATTGAACTTAGCAGCTAAGTTTACTGTTTTGCTACTGGGTGCACGTATACTTGTCTCTGCAGCCTGCTAGAACCTGCTGGATGTTTCATCTGCCTGATAAAGAAATTAAACAACATGTTGGAACAACACTGTGTTTACTCTTAATTGTAGTACCAGAATCTTTGCATAACTGATGGTGATTATCTTGGATGTAATGATTCATAGGTCTCAATAAGTGTTTTTAATAAAAAGAGCAGGGG
The DNA here is from genome assembly GCF_011004875.1 of Balearica regulorum gibbericeps. Lineage (NCBI taxonomy): Eukaryota > Metazoa > Chordata > Aves > Gruiformes > Gruidae > Balearica > Balearica regulorum. The sequence continues at coordinate 16,693,512 of NC_046191.1, read as the reverse complement.
GTGTACCATTAGATGTTCCTATGCCAAACGCAGATGTCTGGCCTCTGATTTCTAAGTGGTAGTAGTTCCCTCCTTCCTCTTCTAAAACTTTGCTGTTTGTCAGGAGTGTAAAATTCTGAATCAGAGCACAGGGCCATGCACCTACCTTTTAGACTGGGCTTTTTCTTGGGAGATTCTTTTAGAAAAAGATTGTTACACTCACCATACTGAATGGGAGACTTTGGGGCCATGAGAGGAAAAATGCTTTGTCTTAAGTCGATATTGGCTTCAGTAGCATTTCCTCACGTGAGTAAAAAGGCAAAAAGAGAATTCCTAATCTAGTGAAGTACCTTCTAGGTAATACTGCCCTTCTTAAGATGATACTGCACTGAAACTATGCTTCAGTAGCTTCTCTTCTGAGGTACTAATTATTCTAGCTGGAAAGGGAAGATGAGTCTTAAAACTAACAAACTGGAGAAAGGAACATGATATCAATTTTGGTCTCTACCAAAAGCTTCCTGATCTTTCTGTAAAATATGTATTCTTTCTAATTTCTGTTATCCATGTTATGCCAAAATGCAGCTTCCCTCCCTGCCCATGGCACATTTTCTTTTTAGGCAGTCACTGCTGTGAAAAGTTGAGTCCCCTATTTTATGTAGAACCTGGCCTCAGCTGGGACCTCTGGCTCTTACTGTTGCACAGGTTTGGCAGTCTGTCCAGGGAAATAGCAGTTTCCTATTCTGAATTTAAGGGGCAGCTATACATAAGAAAGTCAGCTGGAAGATACTTCCTTTTAAAATGTGAAATGCTGTTGATCAGTTAATTGGTCACATCTTACCTGTATTTGTAAAGAACAGATTTTTCATCCCTTGAGGACTCAAAATTCAGCAGGATCTGGGAGCATTGCAGCTTTCAAAGTGCATTTCAGCTTCTCTGCATGCCCCTTTTACTCTTTGAAAATGCCATTCCAAATCTCGACTGCGTATTTTCTTCTGCACCCATACCGTAGACTACTGAGCTTTATCATAGAAAAAACAAGTAGTAGTTATCAGCTAACATTAAGAACATGCATTTCTTTTTCTTTTCAGGGAGAAAAAGTTTTACTGGCATTTGAAGCTCATATTTCCTCACTGTCATGCTGAATACACTTTAAAAGGGTATGGAGCTTGAAAACCAGATTTTTTTAAAGTTTAAATTAGTCTGCTGAAATTGAACTGCAAATTATTTTGATCAATTCTTATCTATTTCTATTATACCAGGTAAACTCAAATATTATTTTTAGTCTTAATTAAAAGGTAATTTAAATTGAAAAAAAAATACTTAAAGTTGTGTAGTCCTTTCCTCCTTGAAAGCTAGCAGGCTTTTCAACTCAGGCAAATGTTTGATTGGTAGTCCTTTTCTGTATGTAAACAGAGCGGCTTGTTTATTTGTGAGTGCGATATTCCATACACCTAACACATTCTGTTCTCATGGAGCAGACATTCAGCAAGATTTGCCATCCCTCCTTGCCTGCACACTGCAGCTGATCTTCGTATAGGATGAAAACATTGCATTGTTTGCTTTGTGGGGAAGTCCACAAGCACATTTTGCAAAGGCCAAAAACTAAGCTTTTGTTGACAAATCGTTCTCCTTTTTTCCTAGCCTGAAGGGGGATGAGAAGTATGCCCTTGTCTACTTCTAGGGCTGTAGGAACAGCATGTTTCTGCTGCAGGGTTAGAAACTAGAGATATGCATCTGTTTACTCCTTGTAGATGCCAGTGAAGTCCCAGTGTTGAAATTGAGATAAAGCTGTCAATTATCTATGCTGTATTGATACACATTTATAATCCTCCCATAAAACTACTCAGTTGTGCCACTGTAGCGTGCAAATATACAGCTTTCTCCAAATGACTTGGATAATAGATTTTTGTGTACCTGATGAACCATGTCTTACGTATTTGATTTTTATCTTTGGTGAAAGGGTGCCTGACGATAAAACACTTGCTGATATTCTTAAGCCGTACATTGATCCAGTGGAGTCAGATCCTGTAGTTTGTCAAAGGTGTGTATTGAATAACTTTTCTGCCTAGTTCAAGTAATGCACTTATAAAAGACGGGAACGGTTCTGAATAAATGGCTTAAACTGACTGCGCTTTCAGCATGCAGAGCTGAGTTCCCAGTCAGCAGTACATCTTTTAATTCCTCTGATGAAAACCATCCTAGCATTCACCAACCAACTAACCCTGGAGTATAGCCATGAAATTTAAACCAGGAAAAGATTAAGAAATTGACTCGTGGCATAAAGATCAAATAAAGCAACTGTAATTCTAAAAATGTAACCATAATTAACCTCAGTGGGGATGACAGTGAACCTCTTCTTTAAAGTAATTAGAAAAACATACTAGTAATCATAGCCCTCATTTATAGGAAATACTTAGTATGTGGCAAATTGTTTCTTCATCTCTGCATATTCTTTTTTTTCAGATTAAAAATCTATACAGTGTCTCCTCAGTCAGATGTACAAATTTTAATGAAAATAGAAAACAGGAAACAAAACTCTATCAGGTAAGGTGGTTCTTCAGTTTGTGTGCTTATTAATTAAAAATAGCAAAAAAAAAATGTTTCTTAGTCTTTAATATTACAGATGGAGATTACTTAATCTCATGGATTAAACTTCAGTGAGTAATTATGACCCATCTTAAAAATTATTTGGCAAAAGTGTTATTTCTTTGTCTAATATGTCAACACTGAAATTTCTGTGCAATTACTGAGTAGTAAATTCAGCTGACATGTACTTGGACAATTTAAGGGCACTCACAGCAACCTTGGTGGAATAGCGAGTGTGCCTTTACCTGAGCTGCTTCAGCAGCAGTCCATCCAAATGTAACAATGTCTGCAACAAAGATAGGTTTGTGTTAAAATGCTAAATTACTGTATCGACCAGCAGAAATGTAGACGTCCATTCCCTTCTGCAAGGACCTCTGCGGATATGTTGAAGTGATAGTTGAGGAGAGCTGTCTTTTTTTAATCACTGCAGCAAAAATTATGTGCTTATCAGCATCCGGTCACTGCATTTGAAATAACAGATTTTTCTCAAAGTTACTGTCTCATCACTCTTCATGTTGCCATATTTCTGGGTGTAGACTTCTAAGTCTCCAGAATTCAGACTTGTGCAAAATTATTTTCTTTGTTTCCAGAACAGACAATAATCTTGAACTTCAAAATTAAACTTTAAAGAATATTATTTTTGTTGGTATAAATACCATCTTGAACACTCCACCCTGTTGTCATTGTTACTGAAAAGGATATGTATCAACTTAATCTCATAGCTTATTGTGGTTGACCAGTGATTCCTAGTTAGGGTTCTTAAAGTACATTCTTTTCTTCAAATGTAACAAATGTAAATAATATGTTTCCCTAAAGCATGGTATATTGTTTCTAAGGAGGAAAAAAAAGGTATATTAAAATAATTTTACTTGTAACTGAGCTTCCTGTTTACGCTGTATTTTTTTCCCAGTGCTATTCAAAAATGTGTAACGTACTTCCAAATTCAAGCCCAAACTCTTCATGGTTTTGATTGATTCCCCCCCCCAATTGCAATTGTTATTTGAAATATGGTTCAAACATTTGCCCTCAGAGTTGTCAGCTAGAAACCTGTTGGTTTTAAGTGAAATTGAAGATTACAGAACTGTGGTTCGTATATGCAGGGAGAAGACATGAAAGGCCAAAGCTGAATTAGATCTTGGGAGTCTGGGGAGGTCCCTGCTGACTGGAAGCTAGCCAACGTTATTCCAACTTACAAGAAAAATAATGCAATCATCAGGCACAATCAACATGGGTTCACAGAGGGAGAGTCCTGTTTAACTAATTTGATATCCTTCTGGGACAAGGTCACTTGCCTAGCAGAGGAAGGGAAGATAGTGGATGTAGTTTTCCTGGATTTAGTAAGGCTTTTGATACTGTCCTCACAGCATCCTTCTGGACAAGTTGTCCAACTGTGGGATGAGCAGCTTCACCGTGTGCTGGGTGAAGACCTGGCTGAAGGGCAGAGCTCAAAGGGTTGTAGTGAATGGGGCTGCATCTGGCTGGCGACCAGTCACCGGTGGTGTTCCTCAGGGATCAATTCTAGGGCCAGTTCTGTTCAATGTATTTACCAACGATCTGGATGCAGGAGTTAAATGCACCATTAGCAAGTTTGCTGATGATACCAAACTGGGAGGTGGTGTTGACTCTTGAGGGACAAGAGGCCTTGCAGAGGGATCTAGATAGCTTGGAGCATTGGGTTATGATTAATGGAATGAAATTTAACAAGTCCAAGTGCTGGATTCTGCACCTAGGACAGAGTAACACCAGGCACAAGTATAACTTGGGAGAGGAGTGGCTGGAGAGCAGCCCTGCAGAAAGGGATCTGGGGGTGCTGGCCAACAGCAGGCTCAGTATGAGCCAGCAGCGTGCCTTGGAGCCAAGAGGGCAAACTGCATCCTGGGGGGCATCAAGCAGAGTATAACCAGCTGGCCAGAAGAGATGATTATCCCACTGTATTCAGCGTTGGTGTGGCCCCACCTGGCATACTGTGTGCAGTTCTGAGCCCCACAGTTTAAGAAGGATGTGAAGGACCTTGAATGTGTCCAGAGGAGGGCAACAAAGATGGTGACAGGGCTGGAAGGAATGTCCTATGAGGAGTGGCTGAGGACTTTGGGCTTGTCTAGTTTGGAGAAAAGGAGGCTGAGGGGCAACCTCATTGCTCTCTACAGCTTCCTGAGGGAGGTCCTGAGCTCTTCTCCCTGGGATGCAGTGACAGGATGGTTCAGAGCTGCACGAGGGGAGGTTTAGGCTGGACTTTAGGAAGCATTTCTTTACCAAGAGGGTGGTCAGCCACTGGAACAGGCTTCTTAGAGAGGTGGTTAATACCCCGAGCCTGTCAGTGTTTCAGAGGCATTTTTTTGTGAATGCCCTTAATAACATGCTTTGACTTGGTCAGGCAGTTGGACTAGGTGATCATTGTAGGTCCCTTCCAACTGAAATAGTCTATTCTGTTCCTGGACCCCTGGGCAGGGAGTGTGGGTGGAAGTCCCAGGTGAGGCTGGTCCAGGTAATTAAGACCTACTGGTGCTCTCTGACTCCAGCAGTAGGGACTACACAGATTTTTTAAAGACAAACGTCTGGAGTGATTTCCATTTAGTTCAAGAATAGCCAGATTCTGGTGTTTAGGGGGGAAATTTAGAAATGCTGGTATTGTGAGCAGCCCTGGAAAGCTCATTGCAGAAGCACCTGGGCAGATAAAGTTTTCTCAGTTCTTGGTCTACCTTTCTACTGTGCTCTGTGAAGGGCTATTCAGCACAGGCACGTTTGCCATACAGGTTGTATGTGCTGTTGCACCTGAGTAAAGAAGCCCTCCTAGAGCTTAGCTCTGGGAAATGAGATCGGAAAAAATATCCCATTTTTAAAATATTCTTAGCAGACTCTTCTGCTCATCTGTTAATAGTGGTATTTAGGACAGGTTCCCAGAGCATGAACAACCTCTGTCCCCTTCTCAAGTAATTAACTCAACACAGCAAAAACTGAAAATGCCTTCAGTGTGTTACTGCTGAACATCATCTTGCAGTACGTGGTTGGAAAGACAGTATTCAAGCAATGATCTTGAATAGTCATTTGTATTTTAAAAATACAGTAATATATACACAGGTGTTTTTTTCCCTGATATTTTAGTGCTTGGTTTTTCACATTTCCTTTTTTAGAAAAGAAGGAAAAATTGCTTTTGTAATAGCAGGTAAAGTTCGCCTTTTAATCTTTTGAAGAAGACTATGTAAGTTGCGTAGAAGGCTTGGGAAAGAAACCAATTTGATATCAAAGTGGACTATCTCGTGCTCATGAGTTTCTTTTGTTACTTAACCATTTTTCTTTTCTGAAATCTGTGTAATGCTTCCTTAGCTCACAGATTTGTTGAGAGAGAATTCTTTTTCATGAAGTTAAATTAAATTACCTTAAATATCCTTCAGTTTGAGCCTCATCTGTATTCCCAGAATCAGCTATGTTGGTTGATATGAAAGCCACTGTAATTTGTATTTATCCTACTTAGTGAATGTAAAGTTTACAGAGTTTACAGTTTAAAAAGAACTGCAGAAAGTTAAAATAGAGAAGCGTTTTGACTTGAGAAATGCAATTCCTCACTTGGAAATTATGTGAATCTGTTCGTACAAGTTGGTGGAGCAGGCCCAGCTGTGGCAATGCAGACAGGTCAAGGAAGCAGCATATTGAAAGAAAATTCCTCCTCTGAACGGAAATAACAAAGTTTGTTTGAAATGATGGGACCGCTATGTCAGCAGAAAAGGATCTTCTGTCGACATAAGTTGTGTCTCTGCCAGCAGGCGCCCTCAGCACAGTTGTGCCAGCATAGTTGTGACCGATGCTCTATGAGGGAATTTAATTTTTTACTGTAGTTGCATTGCAGTTAAGTAAGAGAGAATTTATTTTGATTTCTTCTTTTTTGGCTGCCCTCCAGTTACATTAATTTGAGGTTTATGGCTCTCATTCTATAAATCAGTACCTGGAATTGCACTGGAAGTACTTGCGATTGAAACGGGACAGGCTTGCTGCTTAGTGATGTTCAGTGTGGAACAAAAGCTGATAGCAGACAGAGCTCTCTGACATTTCTTGATCCACGTTTCCTTAACAGCCAGGAGCTGTTAACTGCTGGTTTGTGTAGCCTTGAGTGCCACTGTCAGCTCAGAGTAATTTCTCATCCCGTGCCACCTCATTCTGCGTGATTTTAGACTCTGTGTTCCTGTATGGCAAAATCCTCTGCTGTCACTCTGTGGGCAGACTGGAGGAGTAGGATTGGTGTATTCCACTAATACATGCAAGTCTACATGAATGTTGTGTTATCCAAAACTTCCCCTGTGCCCACCAGAAAAATTCCTTCTCCGCAAGCACTAGATAGTGGAAAGGCTGTAAATATACGTTGTTGAATAGGATGTTGTTTTTAGGCTTAGCAGAACCTTTTGAAAAAAATACTTTTCATAGTTACAATTGTAGACAAGTATTATTGAGGAAGTGCAATAGTGTTTCAGAGAACATCTAAGCAGGATTATTGTGGGCTATAAAATGTTAGTCTTCTAGTTTCAAGATAAGTATGCTACAGAAGGATTTTAGTATTTCCTGCAATTGTTTATGAAACAGGAGTTTGTGGTTTAGTTTTGGCTGTTTTCTGTGCTTCACAGCAAATAGCCCTTTTTAGTTTGAAGGTCCTTTGCAGAATGCTTTAAGTTATTTGGTTTTCCTTTTTTTCTTTCACCAGAAATATAAATTAGCCATGAGTACAGATTTAGCCATGAGTACAGTAACTCTCCAGGAGTTCTGCAGAACTTGAGAAAGCAACTGGATAAATCTACTGGTGTGCAGATATCATGGATAGCTGCCAAACAACATGGTGCTTTTGCTTTCTTCTTGATTAGGTGCCTTTTATCATCAGTGGTGACAGTTCTTAGAGAACTTTGTGATAAGCTCTTATTTCTGTCTTCTCTAAAACCAGCTAGTAAGAATTGCTTTCAGTATGAATTGGTAGCAGTCCACAATTATTTGGAGTAACCTAAAGCATCATCTCCACTCATGTCCTCTCCTCCTTACCTGTCACCTAACGCTCTGTAACACTCTGTTACACCACTTGATAGTCTTCTCATTAACTGCACTTACTTTATAGGGAATCTTACGAAGGAGGGTTTGAAAAAATGAGTGTTACGCAACTCTATTCTTCCTTTAAAACCTTGGTTTGGAAAAAATCTGCGTTTGAATGGGTTATAAGAGTTTTCCATTTGGTGGTGCTTGCCTCTATCACCTGTTGTGCAACGTTTAGTTGGTGGTTGCTGTCCATTCTCCTCAGCTGTGACTATTCCAAGAAAGGTTTAACTGCTGCCTCTTGGATGATTTTTACAGTCTACATTCTTTTATAAAGTAGTCTTTTCTTTCTTCAGGATAAATTAGTGTCCTGACTGTCTTCAGTCCTTTATTTGGGATGCCTTCAAAGTGACTTCATATGGTAAGAGTATTGCTTTTTCCACTGAGGAGAGGAAAGATGCAACTGCCAAATCATACAATCTGGTTTGGGAAACACACCTTCTTATTTTCCTGAGAATTACCTTATTAAACTTTGTGTAACAGGAAAGAAAAAAGCAAAACCAGAAAAAAAACAATTCCTAAATCCAACTGACCTTTGATATTTGTTCTAAGTAAGTTAATGGTCAGAGTTGTTGGGGTTTTTTGTAAGTACAGATATTTATTTAATGAAAAAGTTATTTACTCATCCTTATCATATAAGATGATCCTATTTCTAGAAGAGAAATAACTGCAACAGACTTGGCTTACAGTAGACATTTTAATCTAAGAGATAATTAATTAAATAAATCTTAATGAAGTTAAACCACACAAACAATATATCTTCTACTGGGTTCAGTAACATCTTGCATGAATCTAGGTTAGATTGTGGCTTGTCTTTAATCATGTGCATTTATAATGCTTCCTTAAACATCAATGTTAGGTCTTTTATATAGTAATTTTCTTTTTTGCCTGCTAGTTTATTCAGAATGGCATGTGAACATTGTTCTAGGAGAAGTTGTTATTGAAGACTTCTTGGGATTTGAATATACCAGTAGGCACTGACAGAATATTTAGGTGCCTCGAAAATACAGTCTGGCTGGCCTTAAAAGCTTTGCAAAGCCCACTGCTTTCAGTGGACCGTATCCTTCAGGGAGCTGGAGTACAGAGCAGTACCAGACTGCATCCTGTAGCCTCCCTTTGTAAAACTGCCAAGCCATACAGGGATGTGTATAAAATCAGTTGTAGCATTGGTTTTTGTATGAGGAGTACTGGTGCAGCTCATGCTTCAGTTACTCAGAAAGCAAAAAATATCTGAAGCATTTTTGTACCAACATCAAGCGGCTTCTTACTCTCTGTGGTGACATTGGCTGGTGTGCATGAAGATGTGGCGTGTTCGGCACTTAATTCTTGAGGACCACAGGGAAGAAAATCTGCTAAACAAGTATCAGAGGTTCTTCTCTACTAAATGCCATTGCTCTATGGTGGTGAACACTTAGTTTGCTTTAACTGATCCAATGCAGTTGCTTCCCAGAAGGCTGGATGATGTTAGTAATTTTGGAGCACTTCCCTGTCTCAAGATCAGCTGGCAGAAATGAGAGTTATTTCCTTGGATGACTGAGTTCTGTGCTCAAAAAGAATTTTCTTTTGTAGTCTATTGTTTTTAAATAACTAAGGGTTAGATCACATTAGTAGGTCGCAGTAGTCACAGTAATAGATTTAGGAACATGAAGAAAGTTTTTTGCTTTAGTCTGTGCAAATATGCCAACAGACTTTTAGAAAATAGTCTTGGAGTTCAAAGAGTAATACAAATGTAATGGAACCAAATATTTTTTTAATGTAGTATTTATATTGGATTATTTATTTTCCTGTCATTAAAAATGTCCATTGAATATACACTTTGTCAGGGATTTTAAAATTATCAGAAACTGTTATATTTAAAAATGTTGCAGATAGCCTCAAATATTGATAGTGTTTTCCTTAAATTTTCAAACCATCTTCCTAGGGTATTTCCTTCTGCTTTATCATTTGTGAATAACATTGTGTAAAACCAACAGAGCTTATAGTCTTTGCTTTCTGCTTTTCATACATAACTCAGTTGCTTTAAAAGTCACTGGTATTAGTGTGGTGCGTGGATCAGTTCTTTTTATCATCATACTACAACCTCATTTCAAAAATACTACTTCATCTAGCAAAACAAATGTGCTAGAAGTGGCACATTTCAAGCATTATTTCCTCCTCTGTATTTTCTGCAAATGTTGAAAAGTGCGGGATGGTTTATTTAAGATTCTCTAGTCTTACTTGGGAAGCAATTTCTTTTCACGTTTGTGTAGTACGTGGTATACATGAGACAGGAATTAAGGATACAAATCCCTGGCTGAACTGCTGGCCTTGGCATGAGTTGGAACAGACCCCAAGCTGGCTTTAACCTACGCCAGCAGAAGATTGACAGTAGAATTTGTTACTCCTCTCTAGCTCACAGCAGCTGGCACAAAAGCAGCTCTGCCAGCTTTACAAAAGCAGGGAGCTAGCTTACAATAGTTATTCTTCACTGCACAACTGTAGTCAGGCTCTGGCGACTTTCTACTGTTCAAGGGGAAATAGAATTTGGTCTGTAGTCTGTTTCTTAAACACAGTGCTCCTGTGTATTAATACTTGCTGCTGTTTTTTTTCCCAGAGTGTTGGGTTTTGTTTTGTTGGCCTTTTTTTATTAAAACTTCAGCTTTTCTTACTGAATACTTCATTACGTCTTCTTGTAGGTCATTTCAGGCTTTCTAGTTTTGTTACTGCAGCCATTTCAGTGTCATTTTTCATGTGCTCCTTCTTTATCTGAACATCAGTGTCTCCTCTAACAAAAGTGATGCAGAGCAACAGATGCCGGGATATGCAGCTTTTACTGTAAAAAAATAGTCACTTTTCCTTCCTATCTACTTACGTTTTTCATTGAAATCCTGTATTGCACAACATACATGGAAAGCAGAAAACTAGTCATTGCTGAGTGTAAGTAGTATGTACGGTCTGAATCTGTAGCATGCAGAGCTGAATGTTTATGATGTCTGACTAAAATTACTTGACCTTTGAGAAGATTTTTGGGATGATTCCAAAAAAAACCAGAATTTGTCCATGTTATTATCTTGAGCAATCATTCTTTTTTTTTTTTTTTTCTTGAAAGGGATTCCTTTATGAACCAGTAGGCGCCTGTTTTTTAAAGTAACAATCCAGTGTTTTGTAACCCATGCTGAATTCTTTTGGATGAACTGTTTTATAATTAATGGTATTGCATTAGGGTTTCTCGAGTGTCCCAGCTAGAGAGTTGCTGACAGACATCTATTGCACAAAGATTTATTTGAAATTCTAGCCTCTGCTCCAAAATTCTGCTGTCTATATTGCAGAAAGTTAGATCCAGACCACTTACGGAGGAGAAATATGTGAGTAAGTAAAGAGGTGGAGAATCAGAGACCAATAAAAATGTCAGTGTTGGCTTCAGCCAGTGATTTGTCCTGACTAGTCATCTAGTGGTGTTCTGTAAGCCCCACAGGCAGACCCGAAGACCTTGAGACTCTTCATACTTGCAAAGCAGGTAGGCAGACTACAAATTCTAAAACATAAAGAAAACTCTACGCAGTAGCCTCTTTTCTACATCGTAACTGGGCTTGAAGCATGGGAGCTGCATAGCCAGCATATGCACACGCAGGTTGTGTCTCCTCTCTCTGAGGAAATGTGCATCTAGGAAAGGCTGTTTTAAGAACAAATCTTGCAGTTTGCTCCAGCCTGCCATCTCTACTAGGAAGCAGAGAGGAACTTGCCTGTATATATGTACAATGTAATGTATGCATAATATGGAAAATACCTTCATGGAAGTCCATGTACTGTGTAGCATGCACACTAAGGCAGGCTTGAAGGCAAGACAGGCCATGAAGTCCAGTAAAAGATTGGAGTTGGAAAAACCCTGTTAAATAATGTTTTACCCCTTGGCTGGGACAAGGAGCTGGTAAAAATGGGCTGTAGAGCAGAAATAACATTCAAACCATTTGTCTTATTCCGGTCTATCACAAGTGTTGTATGATGTATCACAGGGTTTAATTCAACTGTATCTATCTGGATTGCTGTTAAAATATTTTTCTGAAGGAAAAAGAGGATTTGTTGCTAGTTTCTGGAAGAAAAAGACACAGTGAGATGTTGAGTTAAAGTTAGCCGAGTTTCTCAACTTTGGGGACCAGGCAGAATGGGGAGGCTGGAGTAAAAGGCTTCTAGGAGCAGAGATACAAACTCATTTACGGGTATTTGAAGTGATAGGCTGAACTTGGAAGCTACAGCGCTGTGAAACATGGCAGCGTAGCCATCAGCGTTTTCACAGAGGCGGGGTAGAGGAGAACCTCTTCATGTTCCAGTCAGGAAGGAGAAAACCTGTTATTTCCTCCTGATGCTGCCAAGGGGAATCCCTCTGGTTTTTTCTCTTTCTTGACGGAAATGAGCTAGGGCTGATTGTTTCAACCTCGCCAAGGAAGAAATTGACCTTCCTGCTTGTTTGCCAAGAAAATAATTTGTTTTCTTTATTTCATAGCTTTTCATTGTAAAGCATTAGTAACCCCTTAATGGAAGGTTTATTGCACTGTGATTCCCATGCAAAAAAGTGTAAGTTTGTGGATGTGTTTCCACCGTTTAGTACAGAGTGTTAGAGATATTCAGGCTATCTCCATGCGAGCTAAATTTGGAGGTTAGAATTTGCTATCTAGGTCTCTGAAATTACAGAAGTATCGATTCTTCCTGTTCCTGAAGTGGAGGTTCATTAGATTAACCCAAGTGTAATAACAAAAGTATTGCCAATTTACAAGTCTGATTTCTCATCAGTTTTATATTTGTGTTCAGTTTATCAGTGCACTGCTTATTTATTTTAATTTGTCAAATGAGATTTGACCTATTAGTTTTCTGAACTTGATGTAGTAAGAGTTTTTCATTGGTATCCTTTGGTATTCCTCAGTATACTCCCACCTCTAAAATTATTTACAGTAATGTTTCACGAGGCTGTGTAACAGAGTACCATAATTAAAGGAGATCTATGACATTCGCTTTTTCTCTGTGATCATGCCAGTATTTTATTAGTGGTACAAGTTAATGGTGCAACGTTGACTTCCCTGCATTTCTGGGAAACCACCCACAGCTTTCATTTGTACTAAAGATGCCACCAATATCTTTTCAGTTTTTGAAACTGCAGACATTTGTCTTCAGTAGGCAACCCACTCTCTTATTAATAACTGTTCCCTTGTGAAATTTCATATTCCCTTTAGGCCTTCTGGCTATCATTAACCCGTTAAGGCTGTTTTGTTTCTTATTTCTCAGTCATATAGTAGCCTTACATGATTGTGGTTTACCCTTTTTCAGTATGTCTACTCAAACCTTACAGATTTGTAAATCTTGAGCTTTTGAGCAGTTTGTAAAGCTGCCTGGCTTTGCAAAGTGAGTAAATTCCTGTATGTGTAAAGGACTAATGCTGTGATGCACTTGAATTATAGCATCTTTACTAGCTGCTGGATTTTGTTACTACTTTTCATTATGTCTTAGGAGATGGGGAGGGTATTTGCTTTCTTGAAATTCAGTATCACTTCTGTATTCTTTGAACCAAATTCCCACCGAATCCAAGAAACTGACATTTGCTAGTTTCACATTTTCCTTCTCTTTTGTCGTACTTTCTCCCATAACTAAAAGATGCAGAGTGGTTTGTATTTCAGTTAATCTTTAGGTCATTATTGTGCATCCTGAATCCTTTTACCACATCACTCTTAATGCTCAGTCCACTAAATTGTTGCAGCTGATACCTTATCGGCTTTATGGGTTTTGCCATCAATTGATGTATTTTTCCATGATTTTCATTAAACAATTTTTGCTGTGTTTTTCTTTTTGTGCAGTTGCCTCATTCTCAAGAGGTTTACACAAGGACAGCCTTTGTGCTTCTATGGTGACATACTTGTAGTCTTATTTTGCTTATCTCTTCTTTCCATTAACTGTTTTGTATATTTTCTAGGGTAAAAGTGAACAAACCATTAAATCTTTTTGGACATCTACTATTGCGCCAGATAATTTAGGTGACAACTGGTGTTCCTGCTGTCTTCACCTGGGTACTACTTTTTTAACTCCCTGAAATACATTTGTAAGAGGAGGGGGTTTTGTGGGGTTTTGTTTTGGTTGGGTTTTTTTCCCATTTTACGCTTTAGTTTTCAGCAGTTCTTAGATTTCCCTAGTGGAGGGGCCTCTTACAGCTCATAAAAGAATGGAAACCATGGATTGTTACAGCTTGTCTTAATACATCTTTGTTTGAGGATGATCTATGGCCAAAATACGGCAAGGAAAAGGAACAGCTTCGTGGTTTTCTTGTTATTTGGAAGTGCCTTTATGCATTCTGTGTATGTAGGTATAGTTAGGAGATGGTGACAATATCTGAGGTGCTTTCCTGGTAGGCTGACAACTTTACTTCCTGTGTTTTTTTAGTTAGTTCCTAGCAGGACTTGTGGGCCAAATGGTTGATAAGAGAAGGTTTGTCCTAATTTTCTTTTTTTCCAGAAAAAGGACATCTGTGATCGAAGTGTTACTTAAGATGGGGATCTGACTTGAAAAGGGATTGGCCGGGCATCTGGTCTGTATTGGTATAGGTTGAGCTATGCAGGTATCGACAGTATGGAGGAGAGATTAGGGAACATTTGTTGAAGCAAATTATGGTGGTCCTAGACCAGGAGGAAAACCATAGACCAAGAGTGGAAGGAGGAGCTAGCAGGTTTTGAAATATTTGTGTAAACTGTAGTATAATTTTTTTTCATATTAAAATACCAATTTGAACTTGGTTCCTGTCCCCCTTCTTTAACAGAGTGTTCAAGCAGGGTAATCTTTCATATTGTTCAGCTGTTGATAGGAATTAGTTACAAAGGAAGTGTTATGGCAAGTCACTTCCCTTCTTTTGTTTCTAATGTCTCTACTTTTTTGCTCATTGAATTTTCTAATTCTTTTTCACACACAGGACTAATAAAATTCACTGTGTTCCAGATTTTTAGAATGTCGGAATTCTAGTGACAAGGTCAAATATAAATATTGCACTTTATTTCAATACATTGTGTTTACTTTCTGCCATATTACTTTCCTTTCATACCTAATTCCAGAGCGCATTTCACTACTTCCATGTTCACCAAATCATAACCACACGAAGAGGTTATTCACCACTTAGGAATGAAAGTCCATCTGTTAGTTATTATCTTTGCTGTGCTGCAGCACTTCAGAATGAGTGCTTGGGAGAGACTTCAAATGCTGTACCCAGTCTTTGCTCTCTTCCAGGCAAATGCAGATACCTAGGAAATGCAACCCTCTTTGGGGGGGGGGGGGGGGGGGGGGGGGGGGGGGGGGAGGAATCTTGGTTCTCCCCATAAGTTAGCAGAAGTTTGAGTGTGGATTCTTAGGACTAGACCCAAAATAGATAGCATGATTTATTGTATCTGAGTTATGCCAAGTAAATACCTCGATGTTTCCACTCAGTTCTAGAAAGAAAAAATCATCTTTGTTTAAAAAAAAGTTCAAAGGTTGATCTTGCTCACAGGAAAATTATGAACGTCATTATGCAAATATGCATTTTAGTAATATTTACAATTATTTAGATGGCTAAAATTTGTTTGTTCTCTTTTTCAGTGTCTAGAAGACTAAACTAGAGAAATAACATGGTTACAATTTATCTTTAATTCCAGATTGCAGATTTCTCTATTATTATTATTAAAATCAAAGGTCCTGTAGATGACATTCAGGAAAACCTGATCAGCAGGGAATTTCCTGCTGTCTGAATTCATGGAGACAAGTTACACCACTGCGATGATAGCCACAGGCTCCATTTGAGGGGAGCGTGTTGTGATGCAGTGATCTAATGCAGCATTCCTGTCTGTGGGAGACAGATTAGGAGACCGAATTGTTGAATTCCTGGAAGGTGGTAGAATAACTATAGATAGTGAAAATATCCTTTGCAGAAACTCAGAGATGCTATCAGAAGTGCAGAGCCACATTAATTTCAGCATTTTGTGAAAGGTAACAAAGCCATTCATAGAATGAATGTAACAGATTCTATGGGAACTGATGTGGGATTGCTGAATCTTGTTAAAATTTTCCTCAATTGTCACAATTTTTGTAGGTTTTTTAACTGCCTGCTGGCAGACCATTTTTTTTCCTCCTTTTAAAAGCAGTTGTTATTAATTTTATTCCAGCACAAATCTGAAGCTGTTGTCTGCCAAGATTATCTCTTTGTGGTCCTTACAAATTGAGTCATCTTACTAAGAAGAAATCCAGGCCTATTTCTTTCTTTGTAACATGGGCATAAAGCCTTGCTTGGGGCAAGAAAATAATCAAAAAAGTGTATTATTAGGTGGTGGGTGTTGGACAAGGAGGCTGAGGGAATGTATGGAAGGGGTAAGAAGTAAATACTAGGATGGAAAGAAGACTGAGAGGGAAGGGTGCAAAGAGAAGTCCCACCAAATACAGGGATTGGGAAGCCGTAGCATAGACACCTTGTATGAGTTGGGCAGTGGGAGAAATGAGAAAGCAGGGGAAGGTTTAAAAGAAACATGGGGAAAGATGGGGTATTCAGGCAATGGTTTCTGTCAGGGTGGTGAGTTCATTTGGAGCCAGGCTTATCTTCAAATCAATCCTGTCACGAAGGGCTGAAGGAGCTTGTTTAGGATGACAGCCTCAGTTAAGTTGGTTCCTGCAACTGGCCCCAGAGCATGGAAGAGTCCGAGTGAGAAGACAGACTTACACTGGTTGTCATTCATTTTACTGGGTTGTCATTTGAAATGCCCAGTGAAGGAAGGGCCTGAAGAGGGTTTAATCTCATTTTAAGTTCCTACTGAGCAGGCTACGCAGTCCCAGTGATATAGGACAAGTAGGTAAAAATGGTCATAAAAGAATATCTGGTAATATCTGATTACCAGGTTCTCCCTGCTCCATCTCCTACCTGTTGAGACCACTTCCTCGCAAATACATGGGACCACCTGCATTCCAGTGTTACCCTACATCCTCAGCTCATCCTGGTGAATAATCAGTACAGGAACTACATTTGTAAAAATGGTATTTCGTTTTGTTTTTCTCCAAACAGGTCTAGCCTTTTCATAAGTAAAAATTGAAATTGTGTGTGTGTGTGTGTGTATAGGCTTCTAGAAAAGCCTTACAGGGCTGTCGTCTTTTGCCCATAGGTCTGTGTTGTTCACCCTCTGATGGATGATTTTGTTCTAGTTCTGAGATAAAATTGGGAAGGTGTTTATCGTGACAGAGTCTTTCAGAGAGAACCCGAAAAATCGGTGTTGCTCACGAGCCATCCTGTATTAGACTTTGGAATTGAGTGACAAGTATTAGTTTTCTTTTGAGATCTTTTAAGCATACACAGTCAAGGAAGAGGTTGGCAAGTGGATTAGCAGAAAACCTCAACTTGCACTTGTGTATAAAGCAGGGAATGTGGTAGGCTGAAGTATTTTGGATAGCATAGATAATAACAGCAATTTTTAAAAAAAAAAAAAAAAAGCATTGAGCTCCTTTGTTATATTCTCCCTGAAGTTTACAGCCCACATTATGCACTAAAAATTTGGATGTTTTCTCTGTCACTGTCAACCAATAAAATTTACTTTAAAAACAAAAAAGATAAAGCTCTGGCTCAGTGATCTAACACTTCAGTAATTTACTATCGTAAAATAGTTTTAAGTACAAATGTTTTATCTTATGCCAAGCTGGACGCTAAAGATGTTTTGTCTAAACCATGAGATAATGGAAAGTGTATTGTGGCATGTGAATTACTTTAGCCTTTTGGTGGTAAATGTTTGCTTAACCAGAAAAGAATGTGTTGAGGTCCTTGCCAAAGGAAAGGTATTGCCATACTTTGCATTTAGAGTACTGTAAATAAAGCAGTAAATATGTTTCTGTTCATGTGTGTTAATCCACAAGTTATGAATGCATTCATTCAATAAGAAATGTAATATACTGTTATCCCTTTTAAAGGGTTTCAGTAAGAAGAGGTCATAATTACTTTGGGTTGAGAGTAATGTGAAACCAAATATTTTCATGATGATTGAAGTTGAATATGAGAGAGAAATAGTTTTTGCTCAAACTAAGTTTCCCTTAAATCCCAAGAACTCAAATCCTGTTTTACCTTCAATATTCTTTTTGTGTGCTGGGTCCTCTGGTGTACTGTTCTTAATCACACATTACTGTAAATCATAAAGTATATAATTCCCTTCACCCGTCCACTGGTTTTTTTTTTGGCAAAAGAAAACCCAACTGCATAAGATGTTAATGATCAGAGAAGGTAGAGCAGCTATGGGAAATACTCCACTTATTGCCCACAGTGTATTTTGGTTTTGAACTTCATTTGCCTTTAACTGATACAATAGCTTAGTAGTAATCTAATAATGCTGATTACAGAAAGAATTGCATAACTCAGATTGCAATGTAATAATATCAGAGCATCTGTTGGATGCCACAGTTATAGCAAGTGAAAGCAACAGGGTTTCTCTTGTAGAGGGCTTTGAAATATCCCTTCCTTACCCCAAAATCCCATGTCCAGGTTTCCAGTTAGAGAGTTGGGAGAGAATATTACGGTTCTAGGAAATAATTATGGAGAAGATGCTCAGTTTACTTTTTGTGACTGTGGCATCATTTGTTACGTACCCGCCTTCAGTCTACAGAGTAAAGAGAAGTTGTTTTCTGGTAAAGGACCATGCATCCAAGTCGTGCGCTTCTTGTAGCATGCATGTATGTGGGAATTTCCACAGGGAGATGCTTGCAGATGGTGCTGTAGGCAGAGATTTGCTTAGGCATAAACGGGGATATTGTACCATCTTTTAGAAATTATTGCCCTGGTGTTCTGGGTATCAGAGCCCTTACAGAGCTCTAAGTGCTCCCAATATAGCTCTGCTTTAGTAGTTGTTCAGATACACTTTTATTTCATCTTCCCAGTACTTCACTGATAATTCATAAGAAAACCTGATAAATGAGGTACACCTCTATTCATGTAAATAAAACCTTTAGTGTTAAGCCCATAAGTAGAACATTAGGTGTTATTTTTCATTTAGAATCTGGTTTTGGTATATTTATCCATTTTTATAACCCTGTGTCCATATCCTATTTTAGTAAAGATATTCATGAAGAACTCATAAAACACTTCAGCCCTTAGAGAAATTTGACTTTGATTCTCCTCTTATTCTTCTACTTAGATGTTAGGAGGGTTTAAAAAAAAAATTTGTAGTTGGATAATAAGACTGGATATGTAATTTGAATCATAAGATAGTTCTTCTGAACATGGTATCATCTGAAAATGCTGTGAATTGCCAGAAAGCCTTTCCCTGCCCCACCTCCCTGCCCCCCCCCTTTTTCCAGCAAGTGTACACTTTGTCCTTGGTACTATTAAAATCCAAAATAAACTTCCCTTTTATTTTTAAGGTACAATGAACTGGATGCCAGTAGAAGCCTCCTAGACAATTTGAAAGGCAAAATAATAATTGAGTATCCAACGTTATTTGTGGTCTTGAAAACATTGAAGAATGACATGGTGATTCTTGGCCAAGGTAATCATATATTTATTTCCTGTTATGCTATACTTAGATATTTTAGTTAAATAA
Organism: Balearica regulorum gibbericeps; assembly: GCF_011004875.1. NCBI lineage: Eukaryota > Metazoa > Chordata > Aves > Gruiformes > Gruidae > Balearica > Balearica regulorum. Next base: position 16,674,334 of record NC_046191.1, on the reverse strand, counting down.
ATAATAATAAAGGATACGCCTATTAATAATGTCAGGATTGTGCAGTACGTCTTATATTTCCCTTTGAATCTAAAAGATTGCTATAAAAAAGCTGTTACGAATGCTGTGTCTTAAAACTGCTGCCTGATGGCTTACATCCATAAGCTGTATTGTATGTGTTTTTCCTAACTTTGTTTACTGGTGCTTGATTTTTTTATTGGTGCTTGATGCTTTTTTTTTTTTTGTATATTTTAGCCACTAAGGTAAAACAACTCTTTAGACCTGTGCTAAATTTTGTATGTAGCAAAGTTTGACAGAGTTGGTTATTTCTAAAAAGTCAAGCTGTCTGGGGAAGATGAGTTTTAAGTAAGCCTGTTAATCATACAAAGGAATCATTCTCTAGTATTACCTAGCATAACTCCTAACATTGGACAAATAATTCTGAACTACAGGATAGTTATTAGAAGTCATTACAGCAAAGTAGCTTTTCAGGTGGGTTAAAAGCACATTATCTTTCAAAAAGTACTTAGTTGAGGGAAAACTTTCATCTTGGAGTTAACACTTAGAGCAGAGTCCAGGTCTGGAAGGAATTTGTATTTTAGTTTTGAAGTTAATTTCCATCTTTCTCCCCAGTATAAAGGCTCTATGTCTCAGCTTTGCTTTCTGCAGCTGCTGACACACGGAATCAGTTCCTTTGTCTCTTAGTCTCTCAGCTAGTCACCTTAGTTATCCAATTCCATACTTTTCAGTGATGAGACAGTCTGTAATTTTTCCAGATTTCTGAGGAAAAGCTTTGAAATATGTTTGCAATGGCTGTTTCCCTGCAGCAACTCAATCATGGCTCTATATGTGTATAATTTGACTGAGTAAATTTGAGACTGAGAATATTGTACCAGTGATACCAAACTTCCGTGGATCTTGGCTGTTCTGACTAGATGACACCAAGTGATCCATTAGAGCAATCGCTCTCCGTGCAAACATCTCTTGCACTGCGCACTGCAAGAGCTTCTGAGAATGAGACACCATGCCAGCGGATAAGGTACGAGTCTTCTCTGAGCAACTAGGTCCGCTGATACTCACCCTAGGAATGCACATACGTATACCAGAGTATAAGGAAACTAGGAACATTCAGTTCATCCATTACTTCTTGATTTCAGGCCCTTGCTTTTCAGTAGTCAGCTCTACCCCTATGATTTAGATGTCAGGAGGGAGTTACAATTGATTGACTCATTAACTTAATCTGAGTACGGCGGTTGTCATTGTCTCCTGAGCTAGTAGGGAGGTTGTCCTTTTAAGGGTATAGAGTCAAATAAGCATCGATTGAACCACTATATTTTGAGGTCCTGCTGCTGCAGCAACTAGCTGATTCTGTAAAAGGCAGAGTAGAAGGGAAAAGGGAAAGAGAGCCAGTAATAGCAGGGAAGTGCCGACAGCTCTGTCGCAGGGCAGTACAAGTGTGTATCTTCAAGACGGCAACCTTCCTCTGGTGCAGGGATCATTCAATTAGCAGTCATCCCTGAAGCTGGTGTTCAGGGAACAATGGCAGCTGTTTCAGATTTGGGGAACTATTCATTTTTGTAATCCTTTTTTTTTTTTTTTTTTAAGGTGTTTCTATAGATTCCATAAAAATCCATTGCACAGCTCCCTGTTGAGGTGTCTTGGGTATAACATAGCAAAAGATTGGAGCTAATGGGAAAAATAGCATGATTTTCACAACTTTTATCATTATTTTTGTACATCATCTTAGATAAGAAATTAACACTTCAGCCTTGAGTTTGGTTTGGACTCTGTGTTCTTGGAGCTTTTTCTGTTAAGAGTGCAAGCCTGCCACAGTAACTCCAGATTCTTTCAGGAAAAGCGTGTTCAGAACATGAGTATGAAAATAGGAGGGCTTTTTTGTTGCTGTTTTTCCCCTTGAAGACAAAAATAACACTTTTGTTGAAGTGTGGCACAATCATTGTACTCTTCTGTTGTGTGTCATCTTTACAGAATAAAGGAGAAAAAACAGTATGTAGTTTGCTTTACTCGTTGCATTCACAGATAATTGCTTAGAGTGGAAATCTTGGGTTCACCTCCAGACTCTCCAGGGAGAAGCCTGTTGTAATCAGAGGTACTTTAGCCCACTCCCATCTCCCAAGAAGTGACCTTTCTGCTGCAGCATCTAGTGTGTTTCTTGCAGTCCAGTTTCTTCGCCACATATGACTTTTTCTATCAGTTGCACGCTCCTCCTAAGCCATCCATCCTGCTCTCGCTTACCCTATGTCTACCAGTACTGCCTTGCCTTTCTGCTCTCTCCACGCGTACCCGGAGAGACACTTGTCTCAGAGTGCCGGTCCGGCTGACCTCCCTTTTGCATTCCAGCAAACAGCTGCCGCCTTGATCAGTGGGCGTCTGGCAGGGTGTCTGCTGGAGCGTGGGGGCTCCAACTACCATAGCCCCCTCTCTGTTTGCAAAGGACCCAGGCTAGAACAAGAAACAAAGTCTTGTGGGAATTTAACTGCTGAAATGATGTTTCTTTATTGAGCAATCTCAGATCTACCCCCCTCCCCAGGAGGAACAGAGACAGGTTTTCATAGCCACAGCAACAGGAGCGTGCCAGGGGAAGATCACCATTCCCCCTGCAATTCAAGTTACTACCCCCAAAGACTAGGGGAGAACTAGAGCTGGGCACCTTCGAAGAGAAACTGCTAGAATTTAATGAGAACAAAGCCTATTTTTCCTATCTTTGCTCTCAGCAATGGCTATTTTGGCTGAAGCTTTTGAAAAAAATAAAGATAAGGATTGAGAAAGGAAACTGGCACTGAAAAATTTAAACCTAGAGTTTAATTTTTTCATTATAAGTGAACTGCAGACAGTTTAAAGACTGGGCAATCTTAATTTGTATGCAGTGCTATCAAGACCATAAAAATATGTTCTTTTTGAGTGAAGACAGTCTAATTCCTGTTAAATGAAACTTACTGTCACAGACTAAACTTAAAGCTAAAATTTGTCTGCTGAGCTTTGCTTGAGTCAGAAGATTGCCACATTCTTTTATGTGCTGTTTTGATGCTTGACTTGCTTATAGCAAAAACTACAGGTGCTCTGATTTCAGCATACAAGGTCAGTCATGGCTGAAGATAGTAGGGGATTATAGAAGCTTTCACAGGACTTAGGGGCAAAAACAATCCTCACTTTGTGCATTACTCAGTACATATCTGGCATATAAATGTTAATTGATTATACACTAGATTTAATGTAGACAAAATGTGACCTCCGATGTTTCTGGGTGAAATGCTTCTATTTTCTTGAACAAATTCCATTGAAACTGTACAGGTGCACAGCGTCCTGTGTATTATCCGTGTTTGTCAGCTGTAGAACTTATCTTGACAAGATAGTAACTATATTTCATCAGCTCCCTTCTGGTAGCATTTCCTTAATGAAGCATCTGACTCTAAATGCTCAAAAACTTCTTTAAGTTCATAGTCAGATCCAATACTGAAAATAACAATGAGAGCAGAGTGTGAATCATGGGCCTGCTTTGCTGTAGTTTATTTTTGTGCTGCTTGAGTGCCACCGACCAGCGGCATTTGGTGACCTCACCACAAGGTGACCGGGGTCAGTGCTTGTTAAAGAAAGCGTCTCGGGGTGTGAGGCTGAAGACCAGTTTGGGAAATGAGTGTTTCACGACGGGATCTCAGTAAAGCACAAGTTATTGTGCAGCTTTAACCTCATCAGCCTTAGCTCATGGATTCACACAGCTTAACACCATCTTTGGGATGCTGGAACATGCGGAAGGAGCACATAGGTTCATCATCTTAATTTTTCACTTCCTTTTAGAATTTCTTCGTAGATCCCCATCTTAACTGAAGTGCTAATAAAAGTGTAAACTATTTATAATTCATTACAGTTGTGATATATGTATGTAGCAGCCCAGAAAACAACTTTTAAACCAAATAAGCCAAGAGAACAATTTGAAATTTTCAGTGGATAAACAGTTCTGTGTGGTATAAATACTGTGCTTACCTACTTGACTGAAAGACCAAGATGTAAAAACTAGAATAAATTCTCAACATTGTCTTGCTTTCTCCTTCAACAACAAGGTCCTACCCAGGGCTTCATCCCATGTTGTGAGCCTGATTATGCCTTATCAAATAGCTATCCTCAAGGAAAGTGTGATGAAAAGGAAAAGAAACTAAACTGCTTCTGTTTGATGAGCAAACAACATTGCTGGAGCTAATTGCTTGTTTGTTCTTTGTTTGTGTCCTACACCCTCAGATGCCAGTGAACGTGCAGAGAACTCGGACAATGAAAGTTCATCCCTTTCATCTGTGGAAGAAGGGGAAATACGGGACAGTTCATGACGGTTCTTTGAGGGAAGAGAGTGGAAAGAGCATTTTATTTTTATTTTCATTTTTATTTAATCTTTTTTTATAGAACTGACTTCTCAGAGGTTTAGTTCACCTTCCTTCACTAAAAGCAGCACTTCCTAACTGCCTATTTTTGGATTTAGTAATGCATATTTAGGGATGTAAATAAAGAGATGGGGAATTGCTGGTTCCAGAAAAAACTTACATTCTTATTTTATTGCGTCCTTTTGTCCATGTATCTTTAATAAATCAGAGTAACCCAAATTTAAAGTTTCCAAGTTAGTTTCAACAATGTGTTTTTCCTTTTACCCTTGTTAGGAGGTAAATTGGTGTCTGATTTCTGAGTTTAAATATCTGGTCACATATTTATATTTATATGTGGATTTCGGTCTTAATGCTTAAATTTACTGGAAAAAAACCACTGGTGTTTCATTAGATTAATTTTCTTTTAGGGTATTTCATCATGCTGAGCTGCTACAAATTATCTTACTTTACTTTTGACTTCAGTCTTCTGTTGGTGACATTTTGGGTGCCTGGTGCAATACATTTTTTTTTTTTTTCTTACTTGGTTGCATCTTGTTTAGTGTGTTCAGGACAGGTCAAACCATGTTTTCAGGGTGGCATGTTGCTGTATGTTTAATCTTCTACCCTGATCTTTTAAATTAGCATGGGTTTTACAGTCAATAGAAATGGATACATAGAGTGTCACTAGTGCTGATATATTGGACTTCTAAACAATGCTTATGTTGTGCATCTCATATTACTAGTTTACCTACTGAAGCCAGGTATTGTAAATATTTACTGGAATATCAACGAAATTTACCTACTTAAAAACAAATATACCTTAAAAAACAAAAAAAAGTCTTGTACTGTATCATCTGCTGACAACAGAAATCTGTTGTTAACTTGTGAGAAGCTGTCTAGATCCCAGACGGCTTAGCAGTGTATCCAAGTCCCCCGTGGCTGTGGGGTCTCTTGGAGGAGGAGAGCAGCACGCGCTGGGAGCGCTCTGAGATTGGTTCTCCCTCTGCACACTGGCACCGGGGAGCTCTCAGGAATCACGTAGGCGTTTGGGGTTAGTTTGCAAGGTTCTAGCTAAGTCAGCACTTGTAAAGTCTTAAGGACATGATCACTTTGTAAACAGCTCTGTGAGGTTGCTGCTGCCATCGTTGTTACCCCAGTCTGTCCTCTGCTGGAGACTAACACCTTTGTGACAAAAGTTGGTGGCACGGGATGTACGCTAAGCTGCCGTGAAGGTGTTTTTTCAGTCACAAGTGTTCTTCCTGCCAGTGCTGACCTTATCTGTAGAAAGGCAACAGAAAGCAGTGAAGGAACGTGCTGAGGTAGCAGGAAGCTGTGGCACCAATACGGGAGAGGATTCGGGCTTCCAGCCCCTCAGTCTAGGCTTTAGGGCACCAGGCTGTCAGTTCCTTACCAGTCCTGCTGTGTGGAGAAGATTTTTGAGATGTTCAGAGGTTTAGAAGTTATTTTTTTCCTCACTTTTGCAAACATATTGTCATTAAAAATTGTTCACTGTGGCACGTAGCTACTGAAGTTTGGAAGGAGTGTCAGACCTTTGTAGCCACGTAATACTTTTTCTCACAGAGGTATCACACGTCCTTTCCCTTGTGTGTTTTGCAACCCCTGGTAAAACAGGGACATTTTTCTTCTTGCCTGGCAGTAGCCACTTGTGCTCTATTTTCTTCTTTAGTCATTGTTGGTCCTCTGCCCATCTCTTGTTTCAATATTTGTTTTATTAACCCTTTTTAAAGGACCAGGATTCCTAGCTATAGGTGCTGCTTTCATATTTTTTCAGTTCAGTGAAAGTGAATAAGGTTTTCCTAATCAGTGATTACTGCACGCTGACTTGGTAGCCACAAATTACTTTAAACCGGTCTTGAACTCATTCATAACACCACCAATAAAAGAGCAGAACAGCAAAACTGCCACAGTTCATTTGCCAGAAAATGTTTCATCTGGAGTAAAAGCGTGGCCTTTCTGTTAAGATTCATAGCACACAGTGGAAATGACTGCTGCAAATATCAGTGTGGATCTGCATGTGCGTGTGATTAGTCTTTGGCTGAGGACCGCAGATTTGTAATTTGCATTACTTCCCTGCACTCTTGGAGGTTTTCATTGATTGCATGAAAGGGTTTGCCTGCCTTTTTTTTCTTACATAAATCTTGTTTAAGCTTCCTTGTGAATCAAACACAACCGTAATTTGTTTTTAAATGAAGATGCTGTTAAATCTGTCCTTCAGATTTAAATCTCTTCCTACCTTAAAGAAGGTTTTAAAAAACTAGAACTGAAATTTCCCAAAGCAAGCTGGGAATTGTCTTCCAGAGTTCAACCAAGTTGAGAGTAAAAGGCCTTGGTAGCATTTACCAGTCATTCCCAGGTTACTATTTACCTATTTTTATTTAGCTTTGATAAAGGTTACACTGGTTTGAACAGTGGTGGTTCATCAAACGCAAGCCAAGATGAAATGTAAATATTTTTATTCAGTTTTGCTAAACTTCTTCAATTTTTGTTTATAAAAACAAATCAAAATGACAAAAGCACAGCCTTACTGGTGACAGGTGGCCAGTGCACATCCTGCAACAGTGGTAATTCTTCAGAAGAATGTTACTGATTTAATCAAAGTTTACGCACTCTTTGGCTGGGTGGATGGTTTTTAACACTTTCATAGGCAGTTAGGGGAAGTTTTTAATTCCCTTCTGAGTGACTTAACCCAGATCTAGCATCCTGTAATAAACTGAAGAGAGAAAAAGCATCTTTAAAAGCTGTATTTTTAAACTTCTGGTGAAGCACTTGACATTTAAGACAGAGCTGAGGCTGCTTGGAAGACTTCAGTTCTGTCCATTTTGAAAGCATCCTAATGTAATCCTATTATAGAGGGATCCCTACAGGACCCTGCCTTGGTTCAGCACAGACAATGTCTGTGAATGAAAGCTCTGTGATATTGTTTTAATCTTCATCATTCAACACCAGCTTGCGCCGAGTGCTTGATTTTATGCCTACTACACGTACTCATTTATTTTCCTCTCTAAACTACTTGTCACAGAAGGAACGAGCTATTTGTGTGTAGCATTGTGATGGCATTTCTTTTAATGTTTAGACTTTTCAGGTTTCAAACCCTGAACCCTCACAGCGTGCTCGAGCTGAAGGACCATCAGCTTACAAAGCAAAGAGTAAAGGCTCTTGTCCTGAATGAATGCGCTACTTCAAAAAATTAAAAGCTTAATGAAGTCATCCCTTTCACAAGCCATGAAGGACAAAAATAGAGCATAGCTAAGCGCATAGCAATAGCTGAGAGGTAGGATTGAGTCAGCCGTATGTATGAGAGAACTTGGTTCTTTTCCTTTTTTGTATAACCTCTTGGGGGTATGAGACATAAGTTACTGACTTGACACGGGTAAACAACGTTATACCCCCTGTCAGTGTAACAGCTAAGTTTTGAATGAACATAGCTGAATTCTAGGTTTTCCTGTATTTGTCTCTGCCTTACGAATTGTTGATCCGTAGAGGAAAAGAGTGTCATGCCACAGAATGTGTGGCTGGCGCTAGGTCTTGGAGGCGTGCCGGACCAATTCTTGTTACTCCAGTTGAGCAGTGCAGTTTGACTTTGCATTAGGAGTAAAACAGTTCACTGTGCAAAACACGCTCTCTAGTCTAAAAAAGTACATAAATTTCTAAGTTCACTGTAGTGCTGATAGAAATCTGAGCTACGTGTTGTGTGTAAGTGTAGCTGCAATTCAGACCTTGCCCTGCCAGATGCGGCTGTTCTCTGTTGACATCTGTAGGAACTGAGAATGTATAACACCTTGCAAGAGGCAGGCTTTCAAACACTAAATATACAGCTGTGATGATGTAACTTCAGGCCGGATTCGGTCACAAACATTTCATTCTGCTTTCTTAAGTCCCACGCTCTTTTCCTGAAAACATTTATTCTTCCTCCCTCTAAAGGAAAAAATATCTTGAATTTGTGTTTATGTTGTTGCTATGACATTCAGTTAAACTGTATGCAGATGCAGGTTCTGTTAATAAGAGAAAAAAAAATGAACTGTGTATTTCACTGAACAAAGATTACCCTGTGTTTGTGTTAAAATGTTGCTATGGCAGTGCATATGGTTTTATTTGGTGGAAATTTGTGGTGAAATGGAAGGAAGTCATGTGTGTGCAAGACAAACAAGAAAAGGCAGCAAAACCAACTTGAAATAAATACTGAAACTGAAAGGGAAGTTGCAGATGACACGTAAAACCAGGAAAAAACAAGGATAGCTGTTTTGCTGTCTGTGGTTTGATAATAGAAATGTGTTCCTACTGTGTCCTGCTGGGTCTCAGTGACCCTCCGGACAGTGACTTAGCTCTAGTGATGCTTTTGTTGGGAGAGCCTCTTTCTCTCATTGGCTCTCTGCATTGTAACGTTGTGCTGGAAGCAAAGTTCCGCTGGCTTGGCCTGATTTCACCACTGCTAACTTTTCCTGCTGAAAAGCATTTCCAGGCTATCTTATTGTAGTAGGCTTTTTGGCAGGAAAAATCAATAGAGTGATAAAATATGGAAAGCCACCTTTGGGTCAAGGGGAAGTCTTTGTGGACTTACTGGCTCCTACTTGTGATAGAAACAGTGGATTTTTATTTTATTTAACTGGCACAGTAGTCCTCCTGTTTACCCTATCCTTTTGCATTAGGCTGGTTTTTGCATCACTTGCATCAGTACAGCTGTTTGTGGGGTTGTGTGACAAACCAGAGCTGGTTAAAAATAATCTGCCAAAGGAGGAGGGATAGAAAAGAGAGGGGAGAGGGAGTCTTGATTTAGAGAATAAATTGCCACACTGGGAGCCGGGCGGTTCCTGCACGATCCCAGCTGGTGGACAAAGCAAAAGTGTTTTTAAAATCACATTGCCACTTTCTTCTTGTCATCCCAGTTCTGCCTCAAGAAGGAGGAAGAAGTGACTGTGAACCAAATGAAGTGCCTATTGCCTTTCCACTCCTTGCTTCCAGGTTTTCTACTGCATCGAACTGTGGCCCCAGAACGTGTCTGTTTTGCCAAGAGTGCCAAGAGGGAGTAGAGCTATGTCCAAGTGAGGTAAAAATTCAGTTGGTGGATGAGGTACAGGCATTCAGGCAAAAGAGCAGACGGGGCTGGCTTTAAAAGCTTGCCTGAGAAGCCCCCAGCACTTTCATATCTAAACTCTCAGTGGTATCTCTTTGTTGACCTTTTTTCGCAACCTCTGCTTTCAGCTATGCTTGGGCATCCATATTGGTTTTAATGGGATTGTTCCACTACGGCATGAGTATCTGCTTCTGTAGAGTGTATTTTCCTGGTTTAAGTTCTCATTAATAGACTCGCTGGTTTTACAGCTGGGATGTCTTGATGCCTGATTTTGTCAAATTCCTGAGCTAATAATTAGGATCTAACCTGGTTGGTTTGAGTTGCCCAAGGAAATCTGCAGCTTCTGAGAAACTGGTGTCTTTGACTCAGCCGATCTGCTGGGCTCCTTTGATCTGGTGTTTAACCAGTCCCAAAATATTGTGGGACTACAGTGCTGACGGTTCAACTGATATCTATAACGGAGTCCATTCTTACTGAAACTGCCTTCGTCGTGAGGTTAAGTTGTTCCTGTGTCCTAGCTAGATTCCCATCTGGGCAAATCTATGCGCCCTACCTTTAAATTTCTTCTGTCTAGTAAACAAAAACCTTACAAAATCTTGTGTAATGTTTTCCTCCTGGATGGTTGCTGCATTCCATCCTGTAACTGTACTTCAAGACAGATGAAGTTGCTTACGTGAATGGTGCCTTGGGGTCTTTCAGGATCTTCTCCAATATAAACTGTGTATATAGAAGTCATAGCTCAGTAGTTTTTCTGAGGAAAAAAAAATCATAGCATACTGAATACCATCTATTCAGTTGCTTGGTCTGCAAACTTTCTTGTTTCAGTCCCCAAGACCTGTGCTGCTGTCGCTCAGAAAGTTTGCTGCGTACCCGAAGCTGCGGCAGAGCTCCTTGTCTGGCATGCGGGGGGGTTCATGCAGCTTCGGTGGACTGTGAGCGCAGGAAATCCCCCCGCTACACGGCTACTCTGCCTGTTCCCACGCAGCTACACGGCTTGTTCCCGCACAGCCTGCACGCCGCCTCAGCTTCCCACTGGTAGCAGGGAGGTGGGCCTGATTCCCAGGTGTCCACTGGAAGGTCAGGCAACCCAGTGGGGACTGGGTTGCTGTGGGCTCCACAGCAACTTTTATATGGAGTTTAGAGGTTCTTGTGGCTCAGCTCAGCGAGGGTTAATTAATGCTTGGCTGTCCCGCTGCCAGTAAGATGTTAGCTTTTCCTCCATCTGCTGCTCGTTCAGGGGAAGGAGCTAGCAGCATCCCTGGAGAGAGGATTTAATGTAATCATGGCAGTCTGTTTTCTGCATCCTGCTGCTTTTGTTTTGTTTCCTGTGATGCAGCACTTAAGGAAGCAGAAACTTTTTCTTCACTGCGTTGCCTTCGTTAGTAGGGAAGATGTTATATGTATGCCTGATATTACAGTGGTTACCACCATCAAACCCTTGTAAATAAGTGCATTGAATACGAGACTACACATTCCTTCGGTCCTGAAATTGTAGTTTGACAAACGCTCCTTTTGGCGGCAGCACCGGATTCAGCAAACTGCCCGGTGCCACCACTCTCCATCCTCGGGTGACCCCAGCGCTTGCACGGGTGCCGCTGGTCGGGGCCTTGCGTGACAAACCCCAGCAGCTTACCAGCGAAGAGCAAAGGGCCGGGGCAGACGCGAGCGGGAGAGGTGGGACGGCTGAAGCAGGGGCTGCTGTGGAGATGGCGGTGCTGAAACCCGTGCCACGGGCTTGGGCAGCGCGGCTCGCCCTTCGGTGTGCCACAGCTCCCCAGAGAAGCACGGGGGCTCCTGCTGTCTGCCCGGCTCGGAGGAGCCCCGTGCGCGTAGGTGGGTTTATTCTCAGGGTTGGAACTACTTGATGGCATTGAAATGTGATGAAAACTTTGCTGCTTGTCATGCATGTCATTTATTATGTTCCTAACTCCTCATCTTTCAGTATTCATCTTGAAGAAGGATATTTTTAGGTTTTGACCAAGAAATAAAATTACAGGTGTGCTCATTAACCTTACCTGTAAGCCCTGCTGATTGCGCTTTATCATTTATATTTTCATGCCTTGTATTTAGGGTTTTTTCTGCTGGAACAAGGATATAAAGATTTCAAAGCAAGTGCAAAGATGATACACAAACAATGACACCGATTCTTTTTACAGTACTGGGACTTGCGGGCTTTAGTAGTTTTGCCATGTAATTGTGAAAAGTGAAGAGAGGACTATATGGATGACAATTGGCTGGTGTGAGATCCCAGCTCTGGAACACTTGTAGTTCATTTTGGTGGAGTTTGGTTGGTTAAAGTCCTCTTTATAGCAGGATAATTTCATTAGTATATTTTACTTTTACATTTGCATGATCTGGTCCTGCAGCCCTTATTGCCCCAACAGTACGTTTTCCTAGGGAGCAGATTACAACCACCCCTCTACTTGGTGAAACACGGAAAGCCCAAAGTGCAGGGTGTAAAATCCAGGGCCTGGCTAGAGCCACGCTTTAGGCAGGAGTTGGAAGGGCCACTTTGTGTATGCTATGCGTGTTACAGACATATAGCTTATAGTATAGCTACATGCATATGTAATTTTTCAGGGAGCTGTTAGGTTGGTTTGAAGACGGGTGTCATTCAAGTGTAAGGGACAGCGGGGATGGCGAGGAGCGTGCATGCAGCTGCTGTGTGTGTGAGCAGCGTGCTCCTCTTCCTCCCTCACGCAATAACCCAACACGTACACCTGATGATTTCTCAGTCAGCGCCTGATGTAGCGAAGCATTCAGTGCTCGATCTAAGTAGAAGCCAAACAAAAGCACTTGACAGCATTTTATACTTTTGCTGTCAACAACTACTGTACAGACAAGTTTAGGTACAGCTGAGACCGGTGGCCAGGTGGTGAATTCCAAAACAGCTCAAGTTTTGAATGCCTTTGGGGAGAGAACTTGACTGAGCAGAAGAGAGATGGCTGTAATTTCTCAGGCAAAGCATTAGCTGCCAGAGATGAGCTTCTGAGATATTTGGCTGTTTATTTTATTGACGTATTTATGTCTAATCTAATAAAAAGTTGACTCTTAACCACTTCTGCATCTAACTATATGACACTGGATGACACCCCTTCACAATTCTAAAACCTCACAGTCTCCATTTTTTAGAAGGATCTTTCTTACTAAAGTCTATGGGAGGATATTTTGCCAGAGAACTACCCAGTCACAAGGAGAAAAAAAAAAATTATCCTGTTGCAGGTTTCCTTTCAGGCTTATCTGTAGCGCAGCCCTATGCTAACCAGAATAGTACAGATGTTTGATGCTGCTCTCTCAGTTCCTACTCTAGTTCATTTTTTCAAACTCATTTTCTTACTGCGTGCCAGCTAGCCATCTTACACCTCCCTTGATTAGCTGAATGTCATCTGTGTCCCACAGTATAAAATGTAATTACATCTTTAAAAAGTGGGAAGGGGAGGTGAGGAAGAGAAGAGTAGCTGCTTTGCCTTTTGCTCTATTGAAGAAGTACTTGAAATTCCTCACATTCTTTTCCTGTTAACAGTATGTTTACTTTTCATCACTGGGTTATTAGGATTAACAAAAGTCATTGCTTCAAGCTCATTTAATTTGAATTTAGTGAAAGCAAACTACCTCCTGCAGACTGTAGGAAACATTCTTCTGCACAGAAATGTATTAATTTGCAAAAACCAGCCACCAAAAAAACGTGCAACCTACCAACTGCTTCCCCCCCAATGTTCAACATCATGTGCGTGCACTGCATTCTAATGAAGTACCTTGGGTTGCAAATTCCAGGACAGTTTGAATAATCTGACAGTCTAATTAACACTTCAGTCTCTCCATCAAACATTTGCTTTCACTGTCAAGAAGCTTTTTCTGTAGCTACTTTTTAGAGTGTGGGGTTGCAGCACTTCATTGCTGCAGCAGAGCTTGTTGTAATTTTCAGAGAATCTAAGCTTTTCAGGATTCAGGGTTTTCACAGAAAGCTCTTGCAGTTGCTGTGTTTAAGTCTGCTGCCTCTCAGAATGCTCTACTAAGTAGTTAGGTAAATATTTCTTTATTAAATGATTAATTCCATAAATAAATTCTTTGAATTCATTGAATATAAAATTAAAATCATTTACAACTTATTCCAGTATTACAGGGTCTGGAAGGGGTAAAAAAAACCAAAAACACAACAACAACAACTCAAAGAAAAACAAAAAAGCTACAGTTTGATAAATAAAATACTCAGCTTTAAAACAACTGATTTCTGTTTGCCATTAAACTACAGTTGGTACATAATAGCTGCCACTGTGAACACCCCACAAGTGCCCATCTCAGGAAGGAATGTAACTTCCAAGTTGGTTGGGAAAGGGTGGGAAAAAAATGGAGGGAGAGGGAGAAGCAAAGTGTTAAATTGAACAGGATAGAAAAGAAGTTTTCATAACCAGAACAAAACATTTATCTGATCACTTACAAACAGAAAACAGTATATAATTAGATAAGGTGCTCCAAAAAGAAGCAGTAAAGTTGCTCCAGTACTATGAAGCTTTAAGTATGCTTAAATCTCTGTTGCATTAGTGTCCAGTTGCACAGTGCACTCTTGTAACATCTCAATGTTGACCTCAAATGGGCAAGGCACCATTTCCATCAAAGGTCCTTTCTCCATGGATGGTTACTTCAACATTCTGTTTAGCATCCCACCCCCAACACAACTCAGTCCCTAAATTTGTGAATGTCATTGACTAGTCTGTAGTAGGGATAAGCTTCATTCGCATGCGGACAGTTGTAGTTGCATCGGCAGGACTGGATCATCATGACGCTCTTGGTGAAGGTTTCCCCGTCATCGCAGCGGAACCTGATCTTGACAGTCCTGGTCTGCTGGGGCGTGCAGCACCTGCCATCCACGCAGGAGCCACAGTACTTGGGGCGGTACTTCTTCACGCTGGAACATCCGGCATAAGTGAACTTCACTGGGGATGGGGACTTCTTAGTCTTGGTACATTTTTTTCCCTTCTGTAAAAGAGAAGCAATAGTATTAGCAGGAGGTCCTTCTCCAGCCTTCACCCTCTACCCAAAGCAGTTTGGAAAGAAGAGGAGCACCGGAAGAGTCTGTATTTACCTTTAGGGAGGCATAGCTAGGCTGGCCACATGGCCTCACTTCACATATCCTGGTCTCTTTGATGAGCTTGCAGTCAGGATTGTCGTTGGTAACCCTTGTGGAGATGCCAGTTCCGCATGTCTTTGAGCACTGTGACCAGGAGGTTGTTTGCACAATGCATTTGGGATTCTCAAAAGCTTGGCTTTGTGGCTCGGATCCAAAAACTGGAAACAAAAAGGAGGGCTTAGCCCAAGTATATCCCCTCACTGGGTTTCTCTCTTCCCATCGAGGTCTAAGGAATCATAGAGCCATCCTCCCACCTCCTCCCCTTAAGCGTCAGACTGAGTAGCCCATACTCACCAGGTAGCATTTTCAGGCCTCCTTTCACAATAGCAATTAGCTCGTTGTTCCTGGTTAGTTCACCTTCGGAATCATCTGGCCCAAACTCTTTGCTGAAGAAGCCTTCCAGCTCATCCAGCGCATCCTTGCTTTCATCACAGACCCACTCTTCGCAGCACTGCCCGGGGACTTTGACCAGCCTGGGGCTGGGACAGCCCAGGTTCGGAAGAGAGAGCTCTTGCGGGCAGAGCGGGATGCAGCCCACAGCTCCATCTATGCACGTACACTGGTGTTTACAGTTCGGCTGGAAGCTTTCACCGTTCTGGTAGATTTTGGAGTTATATTCACACGGTCTCCCCTCGGACTGGGCTGCAGAGAGCAAGAGAGAGAAGGGAAGGAGGGAGTCAGCGGCGGGAAGCGCTCGTTTAAGCACAGGTATTTGCTGGTCTGTTAAATTCAATTTACAGTGGAGCTCCCTACAATCCCCCGGAGACGCGGGGCCAGAACAATAAGTTAGTCAGGAATCACTTTTCCTTATGTGCGTTTAGCGGAGCCCAGACATACTGAATCGCATTCCAGACTGCTGAAGTCATGTGCCTTTCTGCCAAGCTACCAACAACAAAGCATAACCATACATGGACTCGAAATTACTAAACTTCGGCACTACGGGGACCAGGGCTTTTCTCCCGGGGGAGGCGGAGGGCGAGCGGCTTACCTCTGCAGATGCCCTTCAGCGCGGCGGGGCTGGCGCCGAAGTTGCACTCCAGCCCCTTGGTGTGGTCGCAGGGCTGCGCCCGGCTGCAGTCCTCGTTCAGCTGCTTGGCGCAGACCTTGCAGCAGCCGCAGCCGTCCGGCACCAGCCCCACGCCCGGGGCGCACTGCGGCACGGCCGCCGGGCACTGGCAGACGGCGGGGCAGGGCGAGCCCAGAGCCTGCGGAGCGGAGCAGAGCGGCGGCCGGTGAGTGCCGGGAGCGGAGCGGAGCGACCCGCCGCCTCCCCCCCTCCGGGCAGAGCCGCGGCACTTACCAGGCGCGCCAAGCAGAGGAGAGCGGCCGCCAGAGCGGGGCGGGTGCCCGCGGAGCCCATGTCTAGCGCCGGCGGTGCGGGAAGCGAGGGACGGCGGGAGGCTGCGAGCGCGGAGCGGGGCCGGCGCGGTCTGAGGCAGCGGCGGGCGCGACCGCCTTATATGGGGCGCGGGGCCGCCGCGTGCGCCGCGGCGCTGACGTCGCGCGTTCCGGGCCGCGGCCCCGTCCAGCGCTCGCGGCATCCCAGGAATGCGGCTGGCGCGCGGCGCGGCCGCCCCGCCCCGCCCCGTCTCCCGGCACCGCGGCCGCTGGCGGCGGCCCTGCCGCGGGGGGTCCCGTGTCCCCCCCCCACCCCACCCCCCCCGCCGCTTCCCACCGCCCGACGGGCCCCGCCGGGGCTCCTCCGCCCGCCTCGGGGGGAGCGGGGTGGGGGTAGGAGGTTTCGGCGTGGGACGGGCTGCTCCCGCGGGGCGCGCGCCCGGGGCCGCCCCGAGGCCAGGGAGGCTTTTCCCCGGTGTGCGCGGGGTTGGGGTGGTGGGTTCGTTCCCCCCCGCGTTGTCCTCAGTGACGCTCCGCGCCGCGAGGATGTTAGAGTGAGGAGCCGTTCGCCGGCGGGCGCCAGCTGCGCCGCGAGCAGCGCCGGAGATGCACATCTGTACCCGGCCGGCTGCTGCGGGACCGAGCGCGGCACCGCTCTACAGGGCTGCGTCCCGTTCGTTACACCGCACACAAAGCGGCCCGGCGGTACCCGGGATCCTGCCGTTACCGCTGCTGTGCGAGGGACAACCGAAACGTTTCGCGCCGCCGCGGAGCGCGGGAGCCCGGCGACGCGCAGCGAGGGGCCCCGTCCTCGGCCCGGGAGCGAACCCGCAGGAAGTCCTGGGCCCCGCCGGCCCCCCGCGCCAGCCCGCTCATCGGCGGGTTCCGCGGCCCTCACCCGAGCCGGGCGACCTCGGATAGTATTTCCCTGTCGAAGTTTCAGATTTGGGGTTGGGGAGGAGAGCCTAAGCTTCTGTTGCGGCATCTTTTCTTTTCATGGCCGTAAGTATTTCCAGATGGGGATTTAGACACCAGACGTAACAATATTTCCATATTTGGTATAGCAGTAGCCCGCATTTTTCACATTTTTCTGCTCTGTTATCCAACCACAAAGCATTCTTGACAGCTTCAGATGTTGTTAAATATAGCCTTAACTTCTGTTCCCAGGGCAGGAAATTCTTTGGAATTCCTGTTTTTCACGCAATCTGTCTATCATGATTTAGGAGAATTGCGCTGGAGGAGCCAACTGGCGTTACACTGCAGTTTGCTCCTTTATTGAACAAAGCCCAGCAGTTGAGTCTGCTACCCAACGGCGTTACGTTAAGTCCCCATTCCAGGGATTTTTCTTTGCAAATGAGATTATTGTTCCTAACGCAAGTTTGGGTGCTTTAGGGTTTTTTTCGGTTGCCTTCAAGGCTGGAAGGTGGAGGAGCAGATTCAGACGAGAGGCGAAACTTTGGGGGGAAAAAAAAGAAAAAACAAAACAAAAAAACAAAACCCAAAAAAACCCCCAAAACAACAACAACAAAAACCCCACCCCAACCCTCCAAAGCCCCCGAAAAGCGGAGGGGGGGAGGGGGCGAGGGAGACAGTGGAGAGGGAGGGGATGCGAAGAGGAGGGGATGCGATTAACCTGTCTGCGTAGCATTTCCATACAGTGAGTGTCTGTGTGCGCCGCTCGTCAAGGACGGGCATTTAGGGAGGGGAGGCGGCAGCAGCCCCGCTGCTCGGAGGAGCCAAGCCCAGACGTCTCGTCGCCTGCCCGGTGCCGCAGCCGAAAGGGTGACAGCGAGGACCGTTTCAGGGGACGGAGCGGGGACTGCGCACATGGCTCCGGTAAGTGCCGCTCCCGGGGACGCTCCCGGTGCCGCGCGCTCTGCGCGGGGGCCGGGGGGACGCGTGTGCGTGCGCGCGCCTCTGCGTGTGTGGTGGCGCGTTCTGCGTGTGGGTCCCGGCGGCAGCCCCCACGGCGGCCTTGTCGAAGGACCTTGCCGGCGCCGCTCCCGGACGCGGCCTTGGCCGGAGGAGCGCGGCGGGGGGACGCTGGCTGCCCGGGCGGCGCAGGCGGCACGAGGGGGGTGCGCACAATAGGGCCCCTGTCTCCGGCCGAGCCGGGCGGCAGCGGCAGCCCGAAGCCTTGCGGCGGACTTTCCGAAAAACCTACACCGTTTCGTTTCGCTTCCCCAACGCGCGTCTTTCTCCCAGCGGCTCCAGCCCCGGGGGGACGGAGCGGGGCTGACGGACGCGGCCCACCTTTGTCGGTCTCCCGCAGAAACCGCCGCGCAGCAGCAGCAGCACGGGGGCGGCGGGGGGGGGGGGAGCGGCACCGGCACCCCGGGACGGCCTGTCCCCGCAGGGGATGCCCGTGACCCCGGGGACGGAGGCGGGGGCAGGGCCGTGGGTGTCCCCGCCGGAGGGACACCAGCGCCGCTCCCGGCCCGGCCTGCGGAGCCCGGCCCCGGCCTCCTCCCCCTCCTGCGGGGATGTCCCCGCGGCGGTGGCCGTGCGGGGCAGAAGGGCCCGTGTCCCCAGCTCCGCCATCCCTCCTGCCGGCGGTGGCCAGGCCTGATGGAGGGTTCCCCTTGTTGGGCTTTTGCCCCCCACAGTTTGTTCTCTCGGTGGTTTTCACGTCATCCAAGCAAATTAGATTGACGTTTTACTTTGTGGTGGCTTCGTGGTTTAGGAAAGGTGATGGGATGAAAGCTCTGGGCCCTCTTTGCCCAGAACTTGCTCTTCAGAAGGCAGCAGTTCATCACTTGTATGCCTCAACATTGGGTCAGACAGGACAACAACTGAAAGGGAGATTCAGTCTTCAGTTACGCGCAGCTATCTCCCGAGACTGCCAATATATACTATTTAGCGCCATTTCTGATGACAGGAGGTATTTTACGTGTCCATTAAGAATTGGACAGAGACCACCGGCGAACTTAGGTGGTTGCCAGTAGTGGTAGTAATGACTTTCAATCCCTACTCATTCAGCTGAGCCCCAGCTGGTGACGAGGAGGAGCAGGGCTCGGTCCCGTTTCCAGGCTCCAAGCTGTCCAGTACAGCGGGCTTCCCTTGGTTTTGTAGGTGTATGGGGTTTTGTCTGTGGCACTTCGGTTTTAAAACTCCTAACAGTGCTTTTTAGATGCAGAATCTGACTGGTACTTTTTTCCCAGGATGACTCTTTACACAGCAGCATTGTGATCAGGAGGAACTAGTTTGTGATTCAACACACCTTGATTAATGAAAATTTTTAAAAAATTTCGAAACTTTTTAAAAACCAGAAGAAACTAGCACACCAATGCGTGGCTAAATTGGCTGGGTTTTGCTTTTCAGGGATTTATGCAAACACTTGTTTGTTTAATTACATCTAATTTAAGGACATGCACCAAGCGTTTTGCTTTGATGTATGACTCTCACAACATTCAGCAAATGCCGCAGGAACAGTCAATGAATAGCGCCTTTTCTCGCTGGGTTTCGTGTCTTACCACAACTTTGATGGAAAACTGTAACTGAACCTACGTTTGCTCAAAAAAAAGGTCGAAAGCTTTGAAGCACCTTTTAACAAACCTGTCCTGAATTTCAAGTAGTTGACAACACTTGAGACGGGTTGAGTTTCTCTGGAGTTCAGGCTAGACTGTGACCCTTTCTTAGGCTTTTCCTGCACACATTTCCCTGTCACAAACCGTGACCCAGCGTTTACCTTCCAGGCTGCGCCTGCATCTCCTGGATGTACGTCAAGAAACAGGAAAAAGTTTGGAATATCTTCCTTTTTTTAGATTTTTGTTCAGTGTAACATACTGTTCCAGACCTTTGTTCTCCCAAGTGAACCGGGAAATGCTCCCCACTTCATGTCATGAAGAGTATTTTACTGGCTCCTCACTTTTTGTGCTGTAGGCGATCACTGTTTGTCAGGTAAAGTCTGCTGGGAGCTTGGCTAATGCAAAGCAGGAATTTGAAACAGTTGGCTTTTACGCAGCAAGTATTACAGATTTACTGAGTGTATCCTGTCATTTCCACAGGTCTGTGTCTCTCCAGGGAAAGGACTTTCCAGTGAAACAAATCAAGAAAAAAATAACGGAATGGTTTATCTTCCCTCTGCCCAGCGTCAGCTTTTCGTGGCCATGCGTGGGGCCGCCGAGCAGCATACAGCGCTGCGTAGGACGGAGGCTGCTCTGGGTGCCCGTGCTCCCACTGACAGTAAGTATCCAGCACCAAACCGGAGCACGCCAGAGGTTTACGGCCACGTGAATTTTGGGGAAAGATCTTACTAAACCCAGCGTCCAGCCCTTTTTTGTGCTGTGTTTAATTTCCTCTTTCTCATTCTCTTTTTCCTCAGCCCATTCTTCCATCTCTCCTCCTCTTTCTTCTCCTTTTCCCTGTTCCAGTCTTTTTCCCTGTGGCCTTTCCTCTTCCAGTGTTTACCTACCTTCGGCTGGGCCTCTCCCGCAGCCCCTGCCAGGCCGCCGGTTCCTGCCGCACTAAATCAGTCCTCCCAGAGTCAATGGCTCCTCTCAGTCACTCACAGGAGGTGCAAATCCAGTGGGGCAAATTAAGCATAGCGACGCGCAGGCAGAGCGGCCGAGTAGCCAGAAGGCTTCAGCAGCTAAAATTTGAGTGGGTTCAGATTTTTTTTGGTGCTTTGATTTGCTCTGAGTTTATGCTGAATTCTTTTGAGCATGGCATTTCCTATTTGTTTTCTTCCTCTTCCCTACTACCCTCCCTAGTCTGTGCCTTGCCTGTGCTTTCTAATATTTGTGCACTGAGAGGCACTTTGCTTTGTAGGTGCGCTGTGTCTTCCTCTGGCTGCTGTCGAGGTCTCGCAGAGGTTCCCGTTGTGTGGAAGTGGAAGGGGGACCTGTGAGCCCCCCAACTCTGCAGGGAAACAGAGAAGGAAAATTTGATGTAGTATTCAGTTGCGCTCATCGCTGCTTCCGCGTGTGAACTGCACTGCTATACGAATATACCTCACGCAGATACAAGGGACATCGCAGCATAACAGAGGCAAGAAGCGTCCCTGCTGATGGTCAGTGCATTCCTGTTGAACCGCTGACCGGCAGGACGTACTGCACGGCTTCCCCACCCCGAGCTGGATGCAGAAATGTAAAGCAGTTACAGCCAGCTCCAGCTTAGCTCCTCCTGCCCAGGCAGAGACTCAAAATACCTTTGTCGCTGTCATTCAAGCATCTGGCACCAACTTTATTTCAGTACCAGCCACTACTGTTTCCTCAGTGAGACAGGCGGATTACTTAATATATATTCACCTACTCCCATGTGTGTGTACTTCAACAGTAGGCTACATTCGGAAGATGCAATTTGCATCAGGCACACCCCTATAGCTGAAGTTTGCAATGGAAAGACTATTATGGGCTTTGGCTCTCCATGCCACAACAAAAAAAATAATCTGGTGGTCCTAGCTAGCACCTGGCAGCACATGGATTTCTTAGTCATGTCTATTGTTTTCATCCCATGCAGTGATTCCATTTGCAAATGATGGCCTGACATCTCTTTATGTATTCTAGAAAAAAAAAAAAATCACAGCTGTATCTCCTGAGTTTCGTGAAGGAGGCTGAGGCATCAGGAACATACACAGGTGCTTTCCCAGCATCAGCTGAGATGAAGGTCCCGGACAGGGGTCCCACCCCGGAGAGTTAATCATCCGAAATTACCTCAGCAGAAACAACTTCTTAACTTTAAACTTTGGTCCTTAGAGTGCAGTTTCCCAGTGGAGCAATGCAAGCGAACTAACATCTGTTAAGACAAAATGAGCAAGCTCAAAAGAAGATTACTCATGATCGCAAGGAGTTACTGGAGCTAGCTGAACCTGATTGCAATTAATCGGGTTGTGCCCCAGAAATCCTTAATCAAAGCACACTTCCAGGCTGTGGTCTGTAATGACTGTCAGCTGCTGTCTGCCTCAGTCTACAGCTTAACTGCACCTTGGAGACAGCTGCCTCCTGCTTTTACCTGTGTCATGGGACTGCGTGCCCCAGCAGTACGCTCTCTTTGGTATGTTCAGGTTTGCTTGCTTGGTTGCTTGTTTGTTTTCCTTTTCTACAGTTGAAATACATGGCAAACTCTTCTTTCTCCAAAGGTGTTTTGTTTCATTATAGCTAATAATCGCAGCTAGATTTCCTGAAGGTTAGTGTGTGTCAAAGCTAGGGGAACCCTCTGTGTTCCTTCTGATGCTTTCCCTCCTTCCCTGCTGTTCCTGACCTGATAGAACAGTTTCTTGTCACTGATACATGGACATTCAAAGGACTTGCCTAGCCTTTGATTTAAGAACATGTTTTTGTAGGTATTTGCTTGAAAAAAAGATGAGTATTGATTTTTTTTTTTTTCTTTGCATGCAAATAGAAGGGGACGCCTGATCTGGCAGGATGCTGAGCGTGCTCTGCCACACAGTGAATTCTGTCACTTACTGTGCTTTCCAGGCTAGCTGCTGGAAATGTCACAGGATTAATTTCAGAATCCCCTGAGGTGCCTGCTGGCTTTGTCCAGAATCATTACTCATTCTCTGCTATGCACAGAAGCTTATTAAAACACAGTGAGACCTTAGTTGTATTTGCTGCATTACTGTTTATTTCCATTCTGTTCGATCTGGGCTCTTGCCCTTTGCCTACCAGTACGTTACGTGAGCACCTTGCAGTGGCAGCTAGCTGCGTTGTGTTCTTCCATCACGCGTGCTTAGTTTATGGCACACATGAGCTAACTGGTGCGAGGAAGCCAGCCACAACCTGCTCCAGGACTACCCTCCTGCTGGAGATCAGTTACGTGCACCGTTCTCTGGCTTGTGCCCCTCACTTCTAGTCCGTGATAGCACAGTGAAAAAATCAATAGCAGACAAATAAGTAGACACGATGTCATCCTTGCAGATAGGGAGGACTTGCAGGCAGCCAAGAGATCATGTATGTGCTTTAAGAATGTTTGTGGAGACAGAGTTACGATCCAAGAATGTGCAAATAGCTGCCCATCCCAGTGTTACATGCCTGCGATTAGGGAGAAGTGCTAAACCATCTCTAGACTTGATTAGCATCCAAATCTGAAAGATGTGTCTTGCGCTGTGGAGCTGGTTGGGGTGATCTTTCTAGGGGAGTGGAGAAGAAACTATGTGAATGGAATCTCTTCCTCACCTTATCTCTGCTGGAGGCTAAAATAAAACTGGAGGGAGCTGGCTGGTGAAAGCTGGTGGGCTGCTCTGCGAAAGGGTCCTCGCGTGGTCTCCATCCAGGAGCGAGGAGCCTGGTGGCTTGTGTGGATCCACGGGGAGAAGGACATCTCTGAGTCAGCCAGGAAGCCTGTCTGCTGCCCGCTGTTTTCCCAGGGACCGATGTCCTCAGGAAGTAAGAGGTCACAGGGGCTATCAGCAGACTACTTTGGTGCGGAGACTTTTTTACGATTGCATTAACGTATCTTTTCCTGTTGTTGTACAGAAATTATGACTCCTAGTGTCAGTGTTGAGATGAAAGCAGAAGCTCTTTTGCATGAAGCAAACATTAAAAGCTAGCTGTTATGTTAATCGGAAACGAAAATTCGTGCTGGCTGGCGGCTATTTACTTTCAGATAAGTTTGCATTTGTGGTGGTGTTCTCGCTCTTTGCACTCATCTGTATCATTTTGTACGCAACCAGCTACGTATCTGTCGCTGTCCTCTCTCGCTGCCTGACCTGGGGTCTGCTTCTGAGACTCCCCATGAGCTCAACTTTTAGACTTACGGGATAATTTGGGATCAGAGCAGAAAAATGGGAGATAGGAGGGGTCTTTCAGGTGAGCGGTGTGTGATAACATGATAACGTTTGTAGCCGGTTGTGAGGGGAGAGCCTCTGGTTTCCAGGAGTGGGCTTTTTCAGGATGTATCCATACAGCGTTTAACAGCACCATGTCAAAATAAAAATCATTGATTAAAAGTCCGCCTTACTTGTGCTGCTAAAAACACTTCTAAAATATACACACTGAAAACAGTAAATATTTAATGTACAGGTTTACTTTTCCTGGTTTATAGAGAGCTCAGCGGGCCTGACAGAGCAGCTAGACAGATGTGTTTATAGCGAGCTCCCCGGGCGGGCACAATGCTGCAGTGTTTGGCCTGCGAGCACCACAGGGGCATGCTTAAAAAAATAAAACTGTTCCATTTACATTGGGGGAAAAAAATCTTGAGAATGTTTCTATTAATACTAGCTGGTGTAAAACCCCAAATTCTACATTTCAGGCCTTAACATATTTCAAAAATAGAGGGCTAGATGGTGGTTGGTGACGATGTGGGGTAAGAAGCGTTTCCTCACTTAGATAGCCTGTGAAAGGGACGGTCAAGGTGGCAGCCCCTCTTGCAGGAGAAGAGGGTTGTTGCTGAAATGCCCCTGATGAAGGTCAGGTGTGAAATGAAGAGTTCAGGAGTGAGCAGAGCGGGGCAGCAAAGCCGGCGCACGGGGAAGCGTGGGTGGGCGCGCAGGCCAGCGTGCAGTGCACGTGGTTTTCTGTGGACAAGGAGCTGGGGCTCAGGACTGTGGCTGAGAGCCTGCACACTATCGGCGGGCGTGTTCCTAAAAGGTGAGAGGGACAAGATGCTGTGGGGAAAGCAAAGTGTGCAGAGCCCTCCCCACGTGATGGGATGCATACATCTCCCACACCTGCGAGATGCTGACTGGGATGGTGGGAAATCCACATTCAGGAGGATTTTTTTACATGTTAGCTTTGATCTTGGCTGAGGTCTTATCTGAGTGCTAGCTTCTGATCTGGATTATACTGATGTTAAAGCTGACTTATCTGGTCAAAATTAATGGCATTAATTGATTAACACACATCAATTAACTGAAACTGCTGACATTTGAGTTTCTGGAGAGCTCCCAAGGAATGAGTGGCTGCATCTGCCTCTGATTTCCTCAGAAGTTATCCTCAGCTCGGAAGTGAGTTTATTTAGATAATCTGATTAAACACCTGGCAGCTTTTTAACTCTTGAAGAAAAAAGCTTAACTTCTAAAAAGGGATTCTTCGGCTGACTAACTTCTCAGGGAAGTATTTTGTTGAAGAAAAGTGGAGTTAGGAAGTAGAAGTCAGTATTAGGGCTAGCTAAGCACTCTATGATTAAATACAGCCTTATCTATAATTTAATAGTCATCTCTGTGTCCGAATAAACCTGGGAGTCCTGGTGCGGTTGTTTTGCTTTCCCACCAGCTACACCTGCAGAGGGACATCTTTCCCCAGCTGCAGGAGACCTGCCATCCTGGTGACACAAGGGGATGGGGCCATCCCATGGGTACCTGCTCAGTGCCGGGCAGCAGCATCCTGGTAAAAGCAGCTCAGCACCTCCTTACGGGGGCCTTCCAGCACAGGGGTGCTGGGCTGCCTTTGCCTTCGAGCCCTGGCTGCAGCTTCCTTGTCTGCAAGCTCCTTTTCTGACAAGTACTGGGCATGGACCACCCCATTGCACCTGGGAGCATCACGAGAGAAGGGAGCTCCTGTGCCGAGCACAGGTATCACCACAACAGCGTTAGGGGCCATTGCACACTCGGGAGAAGTGGCGGAATAATGCAATTCTTTCTTTGCAAGCTGAACTACAGGCCGTGTTTCAATATGGCCCGCTCACACCTCTTTACTGGGCATTCGTTGCGAGCACCGATTCAAGCGAACCCAGCCATCTTAGACCCAGACTGAGATTCATTGAGTCTGGCAGCAGCGCTGGCCCGAAGCACCCTGCTCTGCCGTGGCTGCTCCCCGGCGCCCCGTTCCCCTGCATTTGTGGCCTCCTTTTTGCTGTTAGTGGCATACGGGTCTGCAGTAAAACAAAGACTCCAGCCCAGGTCTCCCAGGGGTAGCAAGCCAGCACATTAACCCACTGCGAGACCTGGCAAGGACTTGTGACTCTCTGGATTTTATGGCAGGATAGCATTGCCCGAGTATCGCGCGTTTAGGAGGCTACACAGTTGATGCACAGTCAGCTCCTGAAGGGCAGCTGGCGTGATGACAGTAGACTGAAAAAATGAATGAATGGTCGGCTTCAGTCTGGATGTCACTGTCATTTTAATGCTAATGGACTTTTTCCTCAGCCAGCCTCCTGTCTGAATGGGGAGCACAGAAACATCCCAATATTTATGGGATTTTAACTAGATTAGTTACAAACCTATAAAGCGAAGAAAGAGACAGTTCATCCAGTACTGGGGAGGGGAGTGTTAAAAATGCCACCTCAGATAAAATATTATGGGAGTTGAGTAACTGTAAATAAGAACCTTGCCTATGAAATAGCTTCTTATGTGAGCTTGGGATGAGGGCCAAGAGAACGTCTAGGTCTTGGGGAAATTTATTAGCCCAGATCAACAGGATTTCTGGGACTCAGGAGATGGGGTGGCAAAGAATTTGCCTGTTGGAGTCTGCACTTCCTCCATTCATGCCTGCAGCAGGAGTTTCACTTATAAAGCTTTCAAGATGGTTCATTTGAATTTTTTGAATTTTCTTGGTTCTCTTTACCAGCTGCAGTTCTGTCCTGGGACTTGGGAGAGCTGGGTTCAAGCTCTGGGTTTCCACAGCCTGCCAGTGTGGTCTTGGACAAATCGTTCATCTCCCTGTGCTTCAATGCCCCTCTGTAGAGAGGAGACAAACATTATTTCCTGACTCGTGGGGGTGTCAGGAGGGTGCACTAAGGACTAGGAGGCATTCACATAGCTGCATCATGAGTGAGGTGCTTACAAATGACAGGAGCACGTGCAGAGTAGCTACAATGCACAAGCTGACCCCTCGCAGGGGGAGGGATGGCATTTTGGTGGGCAGTGATGGGTCTTCCCTTTGATCCCAGTCATTTTAGTCACCGCCATCATTCTTCCTCCTCATCTTCTTCATACAGCTTTATTTTATAGCCTCTGCCAGTGCAAGCTGGCTGGCCTGATAGGGTCATTGGTGTCCTGATATTAGGGTCTCTTGGCTATACGTTCACTTTAAAAAAGGGTATGTGCGCAACTTGGGACCCCCCTGCCTTTTGTGTGTCCCCCCCCCCCATTTTTCATCTCATTCCCATTCGCAACCTTCTGGTATTCCTTCTGCTACTCCGTACCTGTATTCAGCTTTCTGTTTGGGGAGTTCTAGCACATGTCTCCCCTTCTGCCTTCACTTCGGTATTCCTTCCTCCACCTCCCACATTTTGTCCATGTTTTATTTTTCTTATCTTGTTTTTGGAACCCATCCTTAGCCTCTCCTATGTATTTCCCTTTTCCTCCCTCTAGTTCCAAGAGCTTTTCAGTAAACAGCATCCCTCTCCTATTCTGACTCATTGCCCACTGACAGTGGAAAGATTTCATCATGAAAGCGATGCAAAGATCACCCAGTTTAGAGCGCGGGGTAGGTTAGGATGACCTCGCTCTGCCTGTCAAGTGAAGAGCCGCAAGGTCTAATTCCTCAGCCGACGTTTATTTGCCAATTTATCTCACGTTCAGTTGTTCTTCGTTCCAGTACGCATCAGTATAAGTACCTGTGTGCATCGGGCGGATGCTGTATCATGCCCTGTATCGTCCGGCTCCCGTACGATGGCCGAGAGCACCTCGGTGGCTCTTGGTAATGTACTTAGCCAAACTGTGGGAAAACTCTCAGACTTGAACTTCGCTTTGTATTTCCATGCCATATGAAACTCGCTGAATGTTTGTCCTTCCCTTCACGTGGCTGCTGCCTGCTCTTGTATTGCATCGACATATGTGAAATCTATTTGGTCCTCTTTTTAATATGCTACTTACAGTATAAATACAAAAGCAGACAGTGCTTCTGAAGAGAAATAAATGTAATTGTGGTGGTGGTTGTTGTTATAAATAGTGCAAAGGATTTAGAAGCTATTTAGTCTTTTGGGCCGGAATCGCAAGTGTTCTGTGTAATATAACCTTAAGGCTCTCGTATTTAGCTATCGAAGTCTTCCCAGTTGTGATTGGCCCAGTTCACTCGTTACTGTTTGGCTTCGGTGCAGGATGAGGATGCTCTGTCCTTCACGGGAGTGAGGCTTAGCCTCCAAAAATGTGGGGTGCTAGATCATATGCCTGACCTGTACATGCGTATAGCACCGTTATTCATGCAAATCAGGTATTTGCATGTGCAACTGGTCCGTTTGCATAAAGAACCGTGGTATTTCCACACATGGATTTTTGAGGTTGGTTCCTAAAATCAGTGCTGCATTTTTCCTCTGCTGGAGTGAAATGCAAATATTTATTTATTGACAGAGCTGGAGCTGATCGTTTTCCCTGTCAAGGTCTGAGCTGACTGTTCCGTCAGATGAAAACAAGTAGTATTCTGATTTCTTTTAAAAATGCATTTGTTCATAACTGTGTTAAAAACAAGTAGTGCCTGCTGTCTGCCAGCCCCGGTAGACTGCTATATATATTTGTGTGTGTGTATGTATATGTGTATCAGAAAGGGCTGAACGCCCAGAAGTTCTCTTGGCAGCCCTGCTGTCTGGTTAGAAAAGGAAGTGAGCTACAAAATTTGAACATTCAGTTCTGAGACTTGAAAGCTTTCTGGATTTTATTACTGACTCAACAGGGTTTTCATTATGTATGTGGCCAAGAGGAGAGGTTTACGCAAGAGGAACATATTGTAGTTGAATATGTTTGTAATTTTACACATTGTTAAATAATTGAGATAACTAGATGTCTCCTAAATGGACAAAATAAATTAAGTGTTAGCAGCAGTGTCACCGTGACACAGACAAGTCAATACAGAAGAGTGGCTGCCCCCATCCGAAAGCTGATTTCCAGTGCAGAGGGGTCCTGATCCAGATGCTGAGTGACATTTTGCCGTTGATGTGAAGGGGAGCCATCTTTCCCTCAGCATATCTGGAAGCCTCTTGCTGCCTGTCAGTCTCTTCTCTTCTACTCCAGATGATAGCATCCTCAGCTTTTGTGTTGGTTTGGGTTTTTTCTTTTCAGTAACTCACTGCTATTTAAGCAGCAGTCTGTGGGTACGTTTCTTCTGCTCTCATTTTCGTGTTAGTTTTAGGAAGGAAAATATTTTGAGAAGCAGATTATCATGCAAAGAGAGAAGGTGTGGGATGCATGGACCAGGCTGTAAATACGGACCAAGGCTGTGTCCCGCTGTCCTGGTCACCTCCTGCACCAGGGATGTGCTGTCAGATCACAGCCTGCGGCCGGTCAGCTCCGCTGCAAACCAGCTTGACAGCAAAGTGAATTCCTGTCCCACAGTCAGCACGCTCCCAGCTAATTTTGCACTTGTTCATGTGATGGGTATTTATTCTTCATTGTCTTAAAAAGGTATTTATTTTTAAACCTCTGTGGTCTCTGGTGCTGTGCAGTTTTAGTGCATGTGTTCTCATGAAACTACTGTCAGTGGGAAATGCTCTCTGCGGGTGCCTTTGCATTTTACACGTGGGAAGCTAAGGCACAGGGAAAATCTAAGATCACTGGATAATTCCAGCTGGAATTCAGAACCCAGTCTGAACCTCTCCTGGTCCTGTTTATGCCCCGCGTCTCTCCTGTGCGCACCACTGAGCGGCCTGGCTCTGCCTTCTGGATAACCGCCCTGGAGGTGCCGGGGCTGCTCTTGCCCCCCGCCGGATCCTTCCCTTCTCCAGGGCGACCAAGCAGGCTGATGGCTGTCTTCACTGTCAGCTCGTGCCCGGTGTGTGCGCAGGAAGCCTGTGTCTTCATCTCTCTTCACCCCTATTGCAGCCACCGAACGCGGAGGGAGGATCGTTGATTTCCTTTAACGGGCAACATGATGGTGTGCTCAAAGCTGCGCTGTGCTCCTGCCGCTGCCTGCGACAGCAAACTCTGTGGTCACTAGAACGTGATTGCCTTTTGGTCTTTTTTAAAAATTGTATAGCTTTTGGGCGTGTGATGCCTCCAACATTACAACTAGAGCTGGGTAGCCTCTCATTTTTGCCTTTGATTTGTTCCATTTGCTCTGTCGTGTGTCTTCCCGGAGAAACATCCACCTTTACTGCTCTTGCATAAGATACGTGTGAAGGGGGGTTTATCGCAGCAACAGCCGATCTGTGGCACTGAACCCACGCAGGTCAGCAAAGCTCAAAGGTATTCCTTGCTGGTGCTACGTACGTGGTCTCACTGAGGGTAAACACACATGTAAAATAGACCTGCTTTTAATGTGGGAAATGCAACCGGGGGGGTTTACCTGCGTTTTTCCATTTAGCCCTGTGTCGCTGTGCTGGGCGACCTGTGTGGTGGTCGGGATGCTCGCTGATCCCGTGCCTGCAACAGGAGGTGGGAGAGCAGGGGCTGTGCTGCTGGGCTTGCTGGGGACAGGCGGGGGAAGCCCGAGAGGGCAACTGGGAGCCTGTGTCCTGGCTCCCTCCCTCCCTCGCTGCCCTCTGCTCCCAGAGGTGTGCGGCTCATGCCCAGTGCCTCTTGGCCTCGAGAAAGTTTTGGGTTGTGGCCGGAAGACTCAAGACTCCGGGCTGACCCGGCTTTATTGTATAATGTTTTTGTAACACTGTTATGCTGGTTTTCTTATTAAATGCATTTTTTTAGTCACTTTTGCCTGGTAGTTCTCCCTCTATTTTTGAGTCCATTGGATCAATTTCAACCAAGCACAAAAAGCAGGTATTTGTTTCTGAGAGATTAAGCTGAGGCAGAGCCCAGGAAGGCGAGCTGCCCGGGGGAGGGAGGAGACCCTGCCGATGCCCTGGGAGAGCCAGTGGCCTGAGCATGGCTCTGGCTAGAGGCTGGAGGAAGAATCCATGGTAGGGAGTCAGAGGGAGAGGCCATGAACACCCTGACCACAGAAAGTGCCTCCTTGGCGCTTGTATGTTCTTCAGACACCGGAAAGTCCAACCACAAGACACAAATCCATAGGAAATGAGGTCTCATTAGTTCCAGTGGCCACAACTTGCTCACAGCTCCACCAGCGCTTCCAAGCGTTCAGTTTGGTTGAAGGGCTACTGGAAACTGGGCAGATGTCTCCCCTGAGTCACCTCTGCCTTTCCACTTGCCCAAGGTCGAGGTGCTTCGCAGGCCAGGGCGCTGCTAGAGGAGGTGATGTCCAGCTGTCCATCGTCATACCTGCGTCTGGTGTGCTGGCGTGTTGAAATCCATCTGGATCTTCTTCATGTTTTTGCCAGAGATTTTACTAACCAGAAAAATGTGACATTATAAGAAGACTGTACCAGCTTGTTATTTGTATCCCCACCCCGGTGAGAAAGAGCCAGAGAGCATGTTTTAAACGTAGCCCATGGTCAGATGGTGTGGGGAGTGCTGGAAGCCTGGGATGGTCTGGCAGAAAAATAATTTCCCCTTTTAAAACCACTGAACAGTCCTTGTTTCTCCATACTCCAGCTGGTTAGCTTGGCCGTGCAGCCCTGGCACAGAGACGTGGATGGATCCGTTCCCGATGCCTCCCAGCACCCCTGGGCGAGCTCTTGCTGCAGCCTTTGCCACTGAGGGCCAGGGACCGGCTCTGCCCTGCCTTTGGCTGCCAGAGAGGAGGGGCTGGGGACCCAAAGGGACGCCCTTTCCTGGTCCCTTGCTGGCAGTCACGCAGCTTATTTGTGGTGCAAAGAAACTGGGAGGGGGGATGTTAACGTCTCGGAGTGAGGGTGTGCGTTCTTACCGGCAGCAGGGCTGGGCAGGGGAGAGGGTTGGTGGTGCTGCCCAGCGTGGGTGCTGCCTCTTGAGGTTGGGTTCCCATCAGGGGGGTTTGCTGCTGCTTCATCAGGCTGTCCCGAGGGGACCGACGGGAGGTGGTTAACGCAGTGTCTGGGAGAGGCTGTGTGGCACAGCACGTGGTTTAAAAAAAAAATAAATAGCCCTTCAAGAGCAGCACTAGGGAAAAATTACCTGAATGCTCGGGCAGCCCCTGTTCAGTACATGCTAACGGCAGCTCGGATTCCGTGGAGCCAAAAGCACTGCCAAGCCTTTTCCTCCTGCCTGTGTAACGCTGCACCTCTGCCTCCCATCTCCCAGAAACGCAGCAGCCCTGTGACACAGAGTTTTCCAAATGTGATACATTTCTCTAAAATTGCTTTCAAATGTTCCTAGCAAGAAATTGCCCTATTCATTTTGCCCGTGGTCCTGCACAACCGGCGGCAGCGTGGGTGAGCGCGGTGAGGCTGTGGGTACAGCCCTGGCTCGGCTACCATAAACACAGCGTCCCCAAAAGGCGGGTAATTGCTGGGGAGGTGCCATCGACACCCTTCCCGGCACTGCCCGAGCCATCCTCTCTGGCCGGCCACCTCACTGCTGGCTTGAGCCCTGTGCCCAGCTGAAACAGGCCGCCAGCAGGTCGGTGGCCAGCTGCAGCCCAGAAACATCACATCTGGAGAGGGCGTTTGAGCTGCTCCTGGGGATGAAGCTGTGTGCGTCCCAGGGCTGAGCCAGCTCACCCCTGCTTGCAGGAGGGGTCCCCGCGCTCTCCGGGGACGGGAGGGTTTGGGAGGTAAGGCGAGCAAAGATGACTGGAGTGAATGTGCAGAGCTCGGAGGAATTCAAGTGAAATGCCAGCACCATCCTTCAATGCTCCCGCCCCGTGTCCTTTCCTCCTGCCTCTGTAAATAGGCTCCTTCTTAAACAGGAGGGCATGGCAGCGCTTTGATATCAAACCTGGTCCGTTAAAATGATAGAGAGATTTATCTCCTCTGAGCCCACCTGTCAGTGTTTGCAGTTTTACTATCATATTTTCCAACATCTTCCCAGTGTTTTTCTCTCCTCTGTTGCTGTACACAGAGGCAGAGGAAACTTGCCTGTGCAGAGGAAAAAATGAACCAAGCCTTCTCAGATGTTCTAATAAACATCCTGAAAAAGCTCTACACGTTGATCCTGCGCCATTTTAGTCATCAGAGGTCTTATTTACAACTGTAGCTTGCTTTTAAAAAAAACCAAAAACACACAAAGCAAAAACACTGTAGACCTTGTGTAAGTACAGATCAGCTGGCTGCCTGAAGAAAAAAAGTCTCCGAAGAAAATTGTAAGTAAGTTCAGAAGAATAGAAGATAGTACCATTTAAAAATACTAAATGAGTGTAACAGCACTAGCACCCTCTGCATGTCTCCTGGCCTCATTCCACAATGCTCATAAATATTTGAACGCTTTGGTGCGTTAATCCTTTACAGCAAAGCTGTTAGCCTAGAAGGGCTGCAGCCAACTGAAACCACACGGGATACCTACGGGATTTTAGGGGCTGATTGTTTTGTTTTGCTTTTGCAAATGGGGGCGAGCGGAGGGGGACGAGCGGGATGCGCAGAAGGCAGCGGTGCAGAGGTGCCGGCAGGGCGTCGTGCGGCTGCCCTCACAGGGCACTGCTGCTGCCCTCGCAAACCGCACGTGGAATTTCTTGTTTACTTCCCCTGGTTGAAGGCAAAAATTAAAACACCTTCACCAGAGAGGACCGAGGAGATAGGATCTGATAGCCACAACAACGGGGAGGGTTTAGCAGCCCCACAGTGATTTGGAGCAGTGCTAAGGCTGCTTTAAATTATTCAAGCTATTAACAAATTGTAGGAGTTGCCATCCTGGAGTGTGCTGGGGTCCAGCCAAATCCTTCTCGTGTCCAGTGAGTTGCTGGCAGGTTCCCTGCTCGGTGATGGCGCAGGAACACGTGCGGTAGAGCATCACCCCGGTGTGGGCCAGGGACGCCAGTCATCTGCCTCAGCCGCGTCAGCTTGCCCCAAAACTCCCTGGTTGGGGAGAGTGACATGGGTATTTTTTGGAACAGTTTTGTTCCAGTTGGAGGAAACTAAAAAGGTCAGAAGCCATATGGAAACAGAAATGTAGTATCTCTCAAAAAAAAAAAAAAAAAGGTAAGGAGGTGAGGTGATTACAACATGTTTGTAATCAGCTGTCACACTGAAAAGATCCAGCGTGAGGCCGAGTTCATCTGGAGTACAGAGCAGCAGAATTATATGCAAATGGTTTATTTTATTAGGAAAATGAGCATCTAATCTGTGTGAGAAATGGTAAACTTTGTTTCCACAGAAATCCTGCTTTTTTAAATTTATTTGTTTGTTTGCCATCATACACATTGTGTTAGTTAAAGAGAAGTATTTAAGTCAAAGAAAATATGACGCAGAAGAATCAGGGTGCCATTTGATAAACAATGGGCTGCAAGTTGTCAAAAAAAAAAAAAAGAGGCAAGTCTGGCACATGCTAAATCCATTCCTTTCTGTGCAGGAAGAAAAATAACAATTTATTTCTCATAGAGCTGAACTCTTTCACAATCTGCATTGCTCAAAGCTCGAATAATGGTCAGCAGCAAGGACGTTGGTCTGTTGGGATGCTCTTTGCAAGCAAAGGTAAGTCAAGTGGTATGCCACCGAGCTCTCGGTGTATGTAACACAGTGGGTTACGTGCAATATTGTCTGCATCGTGATACAGGGTTAATTAGTTTCCCCTGGCAAATAGCAGCATCTGAAACACACTGAATGGTTTTCTGTTTGGGCCAGGTCTACTCATGGTGCTGGTTTGGCCGAAGGTTGCTTATGTGCCTCAGATGCCTAAAATGAGTGGTTTTACAGCGTTACCGATTACTGACTCAAGATGGTGATACAAACGGTGTAAAGTTTGGATCTCATCTTTCTGGCTTGTGTTGGCTGCCAAGTTAATCTTAAAATAGCAATTATCTAATGGGGAAAATCCCACAGATCTAGACAAGCGGATTATAAAAATAGCCACCCTCACTGGTAAGAGTCCCAAAGTGATTTTTGAACCATGCTGGGGCTAAGGGCCACAGACATGTACCTGTTATCAAAAAAAGGAGCAAAAGGATGGCAAGAATTCCCCTTTAGTCTGCCTGGCATCAGTAAATACCTGCAGGTCAGCAGAAGATGTATTTATAGTTGTAACCACATGAAGCGAGAAAGCCTACCCTTGCCCTGTATTTTTCCATGAAAGAGGTGAAGTAATTCAGGGTTTGTGAATAGATCACTGTTCCTGGACCTTCTTTTTTGACCCTGATTCCCTTTATATAACAGTCTTCTGTTCCTCCTGTGGATATGGTTTTTTGCAGGGAAAGTTATTTTTGGAATGATGGTTTATAATTGATGTTAAATCATGCAATAAGGCTTTTATATATATTCTGTGTGCTCACACTTGTTTTATGTAATTGCCACCAAAATTCAGTCCACTTGCTTTCAATTTTCTTTCTATGTTAACATCTGCTTTTGTTTCCTTT
Source organism: Balearica regulorum gibbericeps (assembly GCF_011004875.1). Taxonomy (NCBI): domain Eukaryota; kingdom Metazoa; phylum Chordata; class Aves; order Gruiformes; family Gruidae; genus Balearica; species Balearica regulorum. Next base: position 16,639,339 of record NC_046191.1, on the reverse strand, counting down.
CCATTATTAAGTTTTCCAAACACATTGTTGGACATCAAGGATTCAACTCAAAGTCCAGAGCTGCAATAATAATCTATTCTGTTTGTGTAAAAGTACTGATGTCTTAGTAAGTTAATTGTCACACTATGTCATCTACTCAGGCTTATTTTTCTGAGGGGAAGGCTAGTGAGCTATTTTAACATATTTATATGCACTCAGAAAGACAAGGTAATGAATGAATGTATATTTAGGACCTACTCTGCTTCCCCTTAAACCCAGGACGGGAGGGGTAGAGCAGGGAAAGAGAATTCTTTCTGCTCAGTTTGTGGAAACCTAAATCTGGCCTTCCTACAAGTAAAGACCAGCAATCCCAGTCTTAAAATACTTATGTACTGAAACAGCTGAAATTTTACCAGATAGTGACTTCATAGCGTGAGGCCACATCATTATTACGTAAGAGTGCTCCGGCTATCTGTGTTTTGAGATACTTTTAAAATGCAGGAATGAAAATACATTCTGGCAGAAGACTGGAAATTTTTGCTGGGAGGGTGCTGTTGAATACAGACATGTTTTCTTTGCATCATTTCTCTAGTGCTTGAAAAAAAATATAATAAATTAAATTTTGCTGAGGGAACAGATACAAGGTCGTCTTGGAAAGGTTCTTCTTTTTTTACTGTAAACCATACTCAGACTGGGATGCTTGCCAGTGTTATTACGCTCCTCAAATCTTGTTTAGGCATACAATCAGGTTGGCCTTGCCTTTTGGAAGTACTGAGCATGTAGGTTTTCCAATTCAATATGTGCTTCAGAAACCTTAAAAAATGTTTAAAATTCTTAACTTCTGATTAAATGCATTAAGTCCTGAGCCTGGAAATGAAATGCATGGAAGGCTCCACCTTGCACCTAGTCAGAGGAATGCTTCTTTTGAACAAAATAAGTTCGGTAACCCACGTTTGAAAAAGCCCAGGAAGTTTACTGTGTCGGTGACTTGTCCTGGGGTGAGTAGTGCTGCGACTCATATTGGTTTTCTTTAAGGGGTATTTTTACCCTTGTTTTGTTTCCCAATTCAAGAGCTTTTTTGTGAATGAGATAATCTGTTATTTTCAAAACTACAACTAGGTACTTTTTAGCCTGTGGATTTCATGCCATTTTTGGTACCCATTATGTCTTTCCGGTAACTCATTCCCAGATCTGAACAGATACTCTCCAACATGTGGTAAAGTAATTTTGTCTCTGAAGTGTATATAGATCATTACAGACTGCATCCCAGAGCAGGTGTCCATGGATGGGGATGACCATTTTCCATCTGTTTGTTTTATTCCCTGGCTTATTTGTCACTATTAAATGATTACTGCAGTGACAGAACTCCCCAAGTATGCATTACTGAATTTCTATTTCAGCCGGGAAGCAAGATGATAGCCCTTTGGCATGCACACAGCCAAGGGAAGACAAATATGAACAAAGTGGAGCTTTCAGTTCCCATATCTTTGCAAGATCATTTTTTTAAAAAATAACCTTGTAAGGCAGAGTAATGAGCCTCTGCCAACGCAGCTCAGCTGCGAAGCCATCAAGGTCAGAGGCGAAGCTAAGCGGAAAGCAGGGAGGAAGAGAGGTGGCCAGGAGAGCTCTGCGGGTGATGGCGTGCCCAGGGACCGGGCAGGGGGATGGATGTGGCTGCGGGCGGGCGGAGGAGCTGCCTCCCGTGCTGCTGAGGTGCTCTCCGGCCAGCGTGCCAGCTGCGAGGAGCAGCCAGCTCTGTGCCTGTGCTGGGGAAAGCGGGGATTGTGAACTGCATGCAAAGTTGAAGGCAATGAGCGCGAGCTCAGAAGACCAGTTAAGTTCAGCTCAGCATGTTTATTAAGCTAGACTGATCAGGCAAAAAACCAAGCACTATTTCTTTCTTGGTTACCGGTACTGAGTCAGTTAATAGCGTACCCTTAACTTATAAAGTCTATTTTTATTCCATTGCTCAGTTTCATTTAACTATAAATATTTCACAGTCTTAAATAAATCCCACCAGAAACTGAAGTGCTGCTACAAAAACAAGGCATTATTCGGGGCCCATCCTGATCCCTTGTCCCTAAAAGCATCTGGTGCTCCCAGAGCGTAGGTAAGAAAGAAGCAAGTTACCAAAACATGTATCAGATTTAAAGAGCAAGCTTTCAATTAATGGCTTGACACATCACTGAAATGACAGGGCTGCAGGTCACAACAAGCCTGGGCAGGCCCCGGCCTGGCTGGCAAAGCGCGCCAGGGGCCGTGGGTCAGCGCAGCTTAGGGCCAGGAGATCAAAGAGCACCGGGGCTGGAACCGGGCTGCTCGTATTTTTAGGGTCCTGACTCGGCGCAGCCTGGAACGATAAGGGCTGGGAGGTTTCCTGCTGACAGCTGCTGGCTCCCGGTGGAAGAGCTGGCTGTTCTCCGCGGGCAGGAGCTGCCCTCCCGGGGACTCGGCTGCGGCTTGTTGTGAGCCAGGAGCAAAGCAGTGAAGAGGAGCGGGAACTCTCCTGCGTCCCGGTGCACCTCTGGTGCCCAAGGTGACGGTGCCGCAGGGTGGTGGGAACTGTTGGCCTCTGACACCTATCTACAGCTCCCTCGTGGAATTCTGCTTCCAGTGGTGTATTTTTTATAAATCTTAGATTTTAAGAAATTGCAGTGTCAAGGTTGATCTCTGTGCAGCCACCTTCTTTGTGACCCTCTTCAGTGCTCCGATGAGTGTGAAAGCCGATGGAGCATCCCCTGAGGTGGGTGCGTGGGGTGGCAGGAGGGCTCGGGACCTGGGGGCCCGCATCAAGAGCAGCCATCTCACGTTGGTGGCCCATGTGCCTCTGCCAGGAGAGCCAGGAAATGAAGGAGCTCTGTGCCCTGGCATGCCGCGCGTTAGAAACGACCAGCACCGGGGGGAAAATTCACTGGGAAAGGTGTTTGCACAAAACACCTAGAAGTCTTTCAGGCATTTTTGAGGTAGGGACAGGAAGGTATTGGGGAAAAAACTGTGGGTTGGAAATGTATTTCCAACTATTTTTAAAGTAAACAAATTCCTTTTGAAGTTGTGAGCTTGTTGCATAAATTGTGCATTTGACAGAGTAAGTAGTGGGATGTTATGGTAATTACTAATGTCCCTTGAATATTTGGTTAACCACTATATATAATCCCACATGCAGTAGCCTTTCCAGGGAGAATTTAGATCTATCCTTTGGGCAGGATTAACTGTTACTCTCTTGTTTCAGCAACTTTTCAATTATTTGATTCTAGCACAAGGAGTTTTCCATTTTGGGGGAATAAAAAAAAAAAAAAAGGTGTCCTTTTGACATCTGACTTTTAAAACCAAGTTCCATCCTGTACCTGCATGTGCTGAGCTGTGAGGTGACTGCTGGGCACCAGGCGGGAGGGGTGGGAAGGCTGCCCGAGCTAAAGACCCCGGCTCTGTTGCAGAAATGGATTTGACTTCTTTCCTCCCTAGACCCAGCCACAGAAAATGCATTAGTGCAAAGCTGAACTCTCAGTTTCAGGTCAGATTCTTATAGGGATATTAACGCTTGAGAAGGTACCCATCCCTAACCCGCTTCTCCTGGCATCCAAAACATACCCACCCTGTCCCCACAGTTTTTCTTCCGCCTGTTACTTCATCCTCATCTTCTTTCTCAGTTCTCCCTAGGAAAGTCTCCCTTGGCTCACACCCTGGGCCCTGCACACACCGGGTTGCATAGGCTTGAGGCAGAAAGGTGATCCGCTCTCCCTAAGCTCAGTTTTCCTCTGTGGGGACTGACATGTCCTTGGGCTTGCTTTGCAAGTGGAAAAAAATTACTTGAAGATACAAGCATATGCGCTTCGGTGATCCCCTAAATCAGAGTTTTTCTTTGGTGTGTTGAAGTGCAGACACACCTGTGCTTTCAGAGGAGTTTCTAGTCTGGGTCAGATTGCCTAGATTGGGTCTCTAAATGGTATCAGTACCTCGCTGCATGGCTTTACAGCATGGTTTTATAAATGTTCTTGGTATCCAGTTGTTATCCATTTTCAGTTCCGTTTAGGGGCTTGGTTTTTTGGTTTGGTTTTTTTTCTGTTTGGGGTGCCTGCCTTGTTCCTCATTACTGACTGAGGCAATACAAATCTTACCATACTTCAGCCAGAGCTACCCGATGGTGTGCCTTACATGGATGCTGAGCACTCTTCCCGCACTGCCTTGCTCGCTTTCCTACCGCTGGTACTTCTTCCCCCGTTTTCCATCTTCATGACAGTTTGCTCATAAATGCACTCGGGCATCACTGGCACAGCTCCTCACTGCTGCTCTGATATCAGAGGAAAAAGCAGGCTCTGTGATTGCTATCTTTGATACCTTCTGTTTTTCAAGACATTAAATAAAATAACACATTACAGCCACTTACCAACAGAAATCCTTATAAGCAAGTTAAAATAGATCTTAGCTCATTGAAGCACAATTTGAAGCTTAGGCAAATGTCAGCCATAAGCCTTTGTATTCTTCTGTATAAAACAAGTCTGGGTCTAGTTTCCAAAAATGACTTTAAATACAAATTAAATATGATAGGGCTTTTTATAACCTGCAGGTGTTACAACACCAAACTTTAAGCTCTCAAAGGTAGAAACCTTGACAATAGCTCTTTGGATCTAGAAACAGGGTAGCAGTACAGTGTGAGGCATTTCAGTATTTAGCTGCAATAGAAATCCAGTAGCACAAATATTTTTAAATATGTATAATTTCTTGTTTCATGTTCCATCTCCATGTGCTCGCTTGAAGGCTTCCAGCTTTGGCTTTTTAAGTTGGTCCAGGAGTCACTCAGCTGAAATGATACATCCTGCTAATCATGCTCTGTAGAATTAACTGGGCATAGGAACAGTGTCATTCCTTATCAGCACAAGTAAACACTTATCAACAACTTAGAAACAAATGTTGACAAATCCATTCCTTTTCATACTACTTGGAAACAGAAATGGCCTTCCCTTTGGTAAATTGGCAGTGCCCAGGAATCTGCTAGGTGCTTTAAGGGAAAGTCTCGGATTGGAGACAGCACAAGTTTCCTGGCCAGGGAGCTTAATAATACAAATTTGAGCAAGAGCTGAGTGTTTGTGACAGAAGCGGGGGTGGAGAGCAGGGCCAGAGCCAGAGAGAGCAGTTTTGGGGTCAGGTCACCGGCTCTGGATAGGGATTATGGAGGCCACTATCTGAGCAGGGCAGCTGGGGGAAGTGCTCTGTCCCTCCTCAGCCTTCCCACGCGTGCAGGGACGTGTCCTGTCCCCCCAGCCGGCTCCTTCGGCAGCGCTGGCTGCAAGCACCAGGGAGAAGGTTTAAGTCATATCGCAATGTGACATAACTTCTCGAGAAGCTAATGCAAATAATGGGGCAATACTTTGTTTGCATTGTGAGCAGGCTGGCAAGAGTGCATTTGAGGAGGGATTTAAAAGAAAAGATGTGGTAAACTGAGCATAATTAGCAAAACATTTCCTTATGGAGAGGTGGTGCAGAAGAAAGAGAAGAAAACATCAGTCTGGGTGAGCCTGAAAGGAACACCAGGGATGTGTACATGAGAGGTGGTATTAGTCTGATGACCAGGGCTGGATTTTCAAAGAGCAGATCTGCAGATGGTAAAAACATTTATACCGAGGCCAGAGGGATCTGGGGTGGCTCCCACCAGCTTTGGGCTTGCTCTGAGAAGCCCCAACCTGATGAAGGAGTATGAGGAGCTCTGGTTTTGAGGGATCCCAGAGTTGGGTGACTTCAAAAGCAACGTTGTAAGCCACTGGGGTGGGGTGGCTGAGTGCCGGGGTGGCAGAAGGGATGCTGCGCTGCAGTCATGACCAGGTCAGCCTGGATCTCTCAGTAGAGTTGTAGAGAAAGAAATACTGGAGCCTAGACACATTTTGGGGGGACAGAAGGGGTAAGGAAATGGAGGCGTCGAAAGTTATCTGACTTCGAGTGCTTGAGTGGAAGGAGAGGTGGTGGGCCTGCTGACACGAATGGGGTGGGAGGAAGGGAGTTAGGAGGAACATGAGGATTTGGTCCATCGTACATGAGCACGCTGTGCTGCGCAGCATTGCCTGCCTGCTCACACTGCTGCCATCTCATTGGGAACCCCTCCAGGACACAGACGTCTTCGTGACAATTGGCGCTGAGCCACATCCTCGCTGGCACTGGCCGGGAGGGACGAGGCCATTAGGGACGTGGCAGCTGGCTGCCCCAGGGGTGGCTGTGGCTGCGGCCAGAGCACATGCGAGGGCCCGGGGACAGCCGCTTCCCGCTACCGCTTGCATGAGCTTTCTGTACTGGACTTTGGTTTCTGTTAACCTACAGCCTTTCATCAACCTCAAAACTGGTCATAAATTTTAAAATATAGTATGGCTCTCATACAGAAGTAACCCCATGCCACTCTTTCTACATATTTCTGACTTATTTTCATAAAAATAACAAGCTTACAGTGAGTTCTGGGGTTCAGGCACACGTGTAAGGGTCTCATCTGAACCGATGCGCACAGCTGTGAAGGTGCTACGCCATTTGGAACAGACATCCTCTCTGTTGAACAGGAGACAATCCCGTACGCACCCAGACACCGTGCTCACAGCTCTTTGTCAGAGTACACTGCACGCTCAAAAGTTATGATTACTCAACAGAAAATAATGCAACAATTTCTAAGCAGCTCTTGATTCTGGGTTGGGTGAAGTAAGCTCATTTACATTTAAATACCCTTAAGCCCCTGAAAGAGTTTGAATTTTTCATTATGTTTGGAAAATAGCTTTTGCTTCTTTTTCTGTCTCAAATGTTATTCTCTTATTTACAACCAGCCCTTGTTGTTCTGCTGCAAAGCTTCTCATTCACGAGCTGATCCTTTCCATGTCACCACTTCTTTCCTAAGCTAGCATCCTGTTTCAGAAGTCTATGTATTCTCCTATTCAGCTGTGTCAGGCATTTCTGTAAACTCCTTCACCGAGCTATGGTATGTGAAAAACATCACAGATTTTCCTAGACCTTTCCAAGACCTTCTTATCTCCATCACTTTTTCCTGTTTTGGTACTGCTTGTTGTAGCCTGGAGAGCAGCAGTGTATGGGTGGAGTGTTTATCGTGGCGGGTCATTTGTGATAACATTACTTAAAACTGATGTTTGGGTTTGCCAGGAAGATTCTGTGTTAACAGGTTTTTATTATGAAAAGCATAGCTGACCTTTACAGTCCAAAGGCCGTATTTATGAATGACTCAGCTTGCTCTCAGCGTGGCTGAAGGTTACAGTACGCAAACAAAAGCCGAAACATACTTCTCCCATCTAACTTTTTGAGAAAGCAGTATTTGCCTCTGGCATTCACCAAGGGAGCTTTCCCTTTGTGTGCAGGAGGAAAATGGGGCAGGCTACAATAAAAGGCATTGTTGGTCCCAGCATGCAAAGAATGATGATCCAAGAACCGAAATAATAGAAAAGTGTCGGGAGAGAATTTAGTTCACAAACATGTCAGGATAGCTTCAGGCTTACTCAAGTTTTGATTCAAGCTTCTCATTCTTCTTAAATTCTTTCCAGGCCAAAATGGATTAAATAGTCGCTAATCTTCAATCATCCAGCATTTCCCTGGGATCAGTGTTCAAGGATGTCCTCGCCGTGCCGCCGTTTCAGCCTCCAGTTCCTTAATGACAGTAAACCCCGGGGAATCAGAGAGTATGTGCTCTTGTGCTGTGGTTAGGATCTGTCTCCTCCAATTCCATCGTTAAGGTCTCTGCTGGAGGGGCCTTCTTGCTTTGTGTCCTGGAGAGTCTCTGTCATGATAGTCAGCAAGTATGACCGAGTATTGCACCCAACATGTACATAACTGGTTATAAGCTATTGGTTTTATGGAGCTGGTTTCCAGACCAAAACATTGCCTGACAGCTGTGCTTACAAATCACTGCAAATACAAGAAGAAAACTGGTCTTGCTGTGACATACCTAGACAGATACTGCCAGCTCTGGACTTTTAAAAAAAAAAAAAAAAATCTAAAAATGTGTCTTTTTTCTTATCTTGCTAGGCCTATTGGAATGTTGTCCAATTGAACTGACAACAAACCAGAAATAATAATAATAAAACATTCCCATAATAGATGTTATTTCTTTAAAGTCTCTTAAAAAGTTCAGAACATGTCTTTTTCCCCTCTTCTTCCTCATCCCTACTGAAAGTCCCTAGGAGCTAATGCCAGGCAAGAATTTGCGGTAGCAGCTAAATGTAAAAACTATGTAATTTACATCCTGTGGCCCTATCAAATATAATTACAAACCATGTTCACAGTGCTGCAAATTACACAGCGCTTCACCAGTGTGGGGGATGGCATGTTGCCTATTGTGATAGATGATCCCACACCTAGAACTGACTGGCAGCTTTTATAAAATAGCAAGGCATTCCTTTTGTGTCTGGCTGATGAAGGACAGATGGTCTATTTCTCCTTCAAGGAGAATTCCCATCAGGCTTATGTGCATATGAATTATTTGTAGTAAAAGAGAAGGAATATGGTATTTATTGGCAAACTATAATGCACTGAGATGAAGTGAAATTTTTAACTATTTCTTGCATCAACAGTAGTACCGGCTGTTCAATATTTTTTCTTTGTTTGACAATGGAGATCATTTTCATTAGCTCTAAGGCACCCTTGTGCGTCTCTGGCAGTGTAAATTCATTTATATCTGCCTTTAAGGCCTCTCTGCCCTTCCAGAGCAGTTCAGCAGAGGCTGAGGATAAATGAGAATCAAAATGCTATTAAAGGAAAAAAAAACCAACCCCAAACCATAACACAAGTTAATACTCTTTAATGTTCATAATACTCTTTTTAACCTTCCTCCTCCTTAGAAGTTCACATGTGAATTGGAAGGTTATGGATGGCTCAAGGGGAATGACAGATTCCCTCTTACCCTTTCTTTTCTCCCTTAATGTACCCCATAGCTTATTTCTTCTTTGGTGAATATAGTTGAATCCTGTTCATCTAATCTTGTGGCTTAATTAAGATAATCTAACCACTTTGTGAAAACACAAGATGATTTATACAGCAGAATGACTTGGGCATTGTGGTCCTGAGCTGTTGGTATAAATGGGATGCTATTTTACCTTTGTCTTTTTAGAGTTTTTCAGAGCCCTTGCTCTTGGATCCACAGGTGCTTAATGGGTGTTCCCACTTTAATTTATAATAAAGTGATAATCATGATGATAAAATAAGAGGCCTGAGCTTTTAGTGGCTTTTTTCTTCAGTATGCTTTGCACAGCTTCACTAATTGCATTAGATGCAGGCCTGAATTATTGAAGGCTTCCGAAAAACCACATATTTTGGTCAAGGACAATTAGGAGGAGTTCCTGGAAACTGTTTGCACTGCTCGAGCTCAGCGATCCATTAGTTACTTTTATTTATACAGCACCAAATACATGCCAGGAAAATTAAAGAGATGATAAAGTTCTATGAGAATTTTTTTGCTATATTGTTTCTTACAAGGGAAGTAAAATCTGCTCTTTCCTCTTAGACTCCAGACCTGCCTCAGTTCACAAAGGATGGATGCACGCTGTAATCACAAAATACATAAAACGTAGGGCTTCATTTCCAAGAGAATCAGACAAGTCCATGGATGTCAAAATGAAACCTCTCTCTGCTCGGTTTTGAACGCTGACGGCGGTGTGCGCAGCTGACGACGTGCCTGCCTAGAAAGCTGGTTACCTGCTTGTGCAGGCGAGCGTTCAAAGGCGGCACCAGCGGGTGGTCTGCGTGCGTGATCCTACACGCAGTTAATTAGCGCTGCAGCTCAGCCACGGCCCGTGCTGCTTCTCCCCATCTATAAACGCTGCTCCGAACGTGGCCAGCAATGCAGAGCCTGAGCGGCCAGGGCGAGGGCTAGAGAGGATGCAGGGAAATTCAGTGCGAGTAAAAGAAACAAGGGGCTGATGAATGAGTGGGCAGGAGGGCAATAATTAATGGAAAATGCCCCAGGTGGGGGAGGGTGGGCTGCAGAATTAAATGGGAGGTGAAAAACACTGAAAATGGAGTGGAAGAGAGAAGATGCTGCCTGGAAGGGTCTTGTGAAAATCCCTGGGCAGCACAGGGGCTGGTGGCCATCGCAGAGCATCCGTGGGGCTTTGGGAGGATCACGCGCTGGGGGAGCCAGGTGCGAGCAAGGATTTGGGGGTTTTTTGTTAAAAAATACATCAGTGCTAGCAACAGCAGGCTGTCTGACTGTAACGAGCTTAATGAGTGTGGCACAAGGGATGTTTCAGGTAGAAGGAGAAATGTGGGATTTCTTGTGTGTGTAATTAGGACACTTGGCAGCTGGGTAAGCTTTAATTGCCATCCAAAGCTCCCGATCTTGCCAAAGAATGAAGAGAGTGAAGAGAGCTATTGATTTCCATCTGGGCAAACAATTTACTTCTTAGCGCTCATCAGCCTGATGTGTATCTTCATTCCCTGTCACTGCTGCGTGCAAGCTAAAGCTGCTTTCATCGGCAGATTTCAGGTGGGGGTTCAGTTGACTATGTGGCTAGAATTGCAAGGCGTTAATGGTAAAAACCGCCTCACCGTGCTGTCAGTGCACAATGTGCTGTTAGTTTTGGAAAATCTCCACATCTCTAGGTCCTTATATAAAGCGTCTCTTTGCTGTAGTGTCCAGTTGCCTCCCAAAAATAAAATGGGCACAGAGGGAGCCTTCTTCTCTCTGCTCAACAGGAGCAAGGCAATGTTTATTTTATATGATGCATGTTTGTTTATAAATGTGGTGTTACTGAGCAGAGAACTAGATCAAAGAAGTGGATTTTGCATTTCACTTTGAAGACACAGATGTCCATAGTCAACATGATCTCTTTTGGGAACGGCTTCCAAATTTTGTGGGCTAAATGCCACGTTTTTGCCCTGTCATTGACAGTTTCATTGTTCCGGGGGCACGTGGCTGGTGCAGGTCATGATCTTGAAACAGAGACACAATGAGAAAACTCACATGTAGATGCAAAAAGCAGCAATTTCATTAGAGAAAAAAATTAAGGGGTATTTTAGGGGGGGAAATGTTGAGAAGAGAGAAAAAGGAGGTAGAATTTTCTTTGCAAAGCTATCAAAAGAACAGACTTGCTGCAATTTGCAATATGCAAATAGCTTCATTAGGCACAAACAGATTTTTAGACAACTAATCAATCTAATGTTGTGCATGTAATAGAGATTGGTGTGCCTGTGCAGGGTAGACATGTGTGTACGGTTTTCTGAAATTAAAAAATAAAGGTTAGAATAATGAATTCCCTTCTGTGGAGGAATGGATAATTAGTAAAATGGAAATATCCAGCAGATGCAACTTCTGTACGAAATTCCATCATATAGTGCCCCAGGGCCATTGGACACTATACAGTAAAAATAATCAATAGTCAATGGTCAATAGTAAAAATTGTTAGATGTGCCCAATCCTAGCAAAATTATTTGTACACCAAATGGGAAGACAAACACATACAGGGCTGGTTTTCCTTTTGCTCATGTTTTGATCTGGAGTGACTCTACTAGAATGACTCTGCACTGACAGCAATGATAGGGTGGGATCAGCCTCCCGATATCTAAATATTGGGTAGGTGTGGTAAAGTTAAGTGATGGCTTATAAATTAAAATGAAAGCAGTACTTGACTAATGTCTAAAAGTAATATTGTCTAATAAGTGTTATATTTTAAAAGTGGCTTTTTCTGACTTACCAGGAAAGACATGCCTAACATGGATTAATATGATCATTGACTAGTCATATCTCAATTTTTTTGTTTGTCTTTGTGTAAGAAAGATTTAACTTCATGCAGTAGGAAAAAAAAAAATAATCCCAAATTCAAACAGACCGTCTTGGAAACACTGATTTATTTCCTGTTGATTTTAATAACTAATCCCATTAAAATAGCCTGTAGTGGAAAGCAAACCTTATATGTGGACAAGATAGTAGAGATAAAAAAGGCAAGTTTTAGATTCATACCTGCCAAATTTAAAATAGGAAAATGATGCATTTTCTGTTGGTTGGTTAGATCTTGAATTCTATCTTGTGCTATTAGAGTATTTTTAAATCATGATGTCACTGCTCCGTTACTTTTGTTTGTGTGTGTGTATATATATATATATCTCCCTTTCTAATCAAGAGATGACACTATACGCAGCAAAAGTCATCTGGTACCTCAGACAGCTGTTAAAATACAACAGTTATTGATATATCCCCTTTGTTATTCAGTGTTGGATTATAGTCTCATTTTATATGCAGAGCAGTTCTACTGTTTGTAACAAAATACTTCCCACGTGACACTGTCTTGTCATCCTCACTGTTTCTGGAGAGATTTTGAGAAATGACTCATGGTGTGGTGTGCCCTACTTAGGATACTTCAGATGTTGCTTTTTCTGAGGTGCTTCCCCAAGCCTTTGACTTTCGGGTCCTGAACGATGGATACCCATAAGTGGAAGTGCCTGAAACTATTAGTTATATTTAAAAATATGTCTTTCTCTTGTGAAAAATAAATAAAAGAATGCCTTTCCCTCTGTTATTAAAAAAGTTGTTTTAAATTACTTGTAACTGAAAAGAATAAATAAGTGTATAGGTCCATTCCTGCCATTAACACGTGTTAAAGTGAGAAGATAATTTTACTTTAGATCTATCTTGTAAAACTACAACCATAGTCATTAAATAATTATATTTAATCTAGACGCACAATAAAATTTCTTCCATCCCCACTTACTGTGCCCATTACCATATGGTATTTCTTCTCTGATCCCGAATGGAATAAGGATATGAGCATTTTGAGGCACTAGTCTATATGTATTTATAGCAGTAAGGAGTAGAACTGCCAAAATGCATGAAATACACTTTTCTGTTACTGCTTTCAGAGAAATCAATATGAGAGCGATCTGCGTTCAGTGCTGATTTTGTCTTTGCAGTTATATTGTGAAAGGCATAACTCGTCCTCTTCACTTGATTTCACAAACACATTTCAAACAGAACTGAATTTACGTGGTCAGCAAAGCTATCGGCAAACACACTCGCTATGTGAACTGCCTTCTCCTAGCAGTTTATTAAGACAGTATTCATTCCTTTCCAATAATGTGGCTGGCAATGTTTGTACGCCTACCTAAAATTAAAGCAGTTGGATTTCCAGAAAATATTAAGTTACAATCAACTGTAGAAGGATAAATATTTTGAAATATCAACAGATCAGACAGAAGTGTGAGCATTGGTGCAGAGCATCTGCAGCACATAGCAAATAGTAATTTACAGGTCATCGCAAGTCCTCGGGCTTTTGGGGTAGAAAGAAGAGTTGTAACCATCGGTTTCAAGACAACACAAGAAAAGGTGAATGAGATTTTTTACTGGTGTAACTAGGCATCGTTCCTTGCAGCTGAATACAGGATTGTGATTTCCATACAACCAAATGAGAGGAGCTGATTTTTGGTAGAATTCCTGCTAATCAAGTGAAAGGCCAGAAGAGTTTCTATTACATATAAAACGTTGCTGTTGTTTTTAACAGCAGAATTCAGTTTGATCTACCTTTTTGCTCTTTGTGTTCTGAATATGCTGAGGTGCAAATCTTCATTTTGGTTGTGTTGATCTGTGGGAGAGTTCAGATGGACCCTGTGAAACCTGAGTGCCAGGCTAACAGCAACTTCATGAAAGTCAACGAGGAGAACTGCAGAGATTCACAAATGGGTGGATCTGTACAAAATAAAGAAGTTGTGCTTTGAGACATTTGAACTGGACATTAGGAAAAGGTTTTGCACTACAAGTGTACATGATTCTAACACCAAATACAGAGAGATAGGCTCTGATCTTCTTACTGACATTCAGAAAATAGACCTTGAAGTCCCATAGATGCGTCAGCTCAGCATTCCCTCAGAGTCAAATGTTAGGTGGTATCAAGGGTACCTAGCTCCTGCTGGTTTATCTGCTGAAGCCCATGCCCTCTGTGCTGCCTCTGGTCCCCGCCGTGTGCAGTGGCACTACATGTCAGGGAAATTGTGGGGAGCAGGAGTTCTGTCCCTTTCTGAACTGCACCTTAACCACTCCATTTCTCCATTCTTTTTCAGCTGGTGAGTTAGAGGTATCAAGAAACCTCCTGGTTAAGTGATACGGAACAGCACAAGTTCAAATGGAACAAACTGATCACCTGTTGCCTCCCCAAGGCTTCCAACCAGTGTCACTCCCTCCGTGATACCTGTTTCCTATGGAAGCACCTACCTGTTGTTCCCCTATAGAGGGGCAAACAGCTATTGAACATTTGCCTTTGAAGAAGAAAACATCATTTCACATCTATTCTGTGATGAATTACAGCAAGAATTATTGCCACCAGCCTGGATACATTAATACTGAAGCTAATCTGTGTATCTTTTCATGTTTTATAGCCTCTTAACTCTGACACTTAGGACAGCATATTAATAAACTCAGTAAAAAAGCCTATTGGAAATCTTTTACTTTCTTAGCTTGCTTTGTGATGTATTAATCTGTCCGTCTCTAACACTAACCTTAGTACCAGGGAAGCTGGCAAAAGAACTGCTTGCCCTTTGCAGGCACACAAGGGAAACTGCAAAGTTGTTGACTCGTGTGCATACATATACATATATAGAGGGGTGTGTGTGTGTATATATATATCTCCATATTCTCTTTCTTGTGGATACAAAAGCTGATTCCACTTCAACAAGTTTCAGGTAAATATACAGTTTCATAGCTGCATTTGCAAGTTATTGACCAAGTCATAACCAAAAGTGCACCAAGCATTTACAAATCAAGGCAGAAGACACCTAAGTGATAAGAAAGGCTGGGAATTCATTCTCAGGCAGCTGGCTCCTGGAAGGAATGGGAAATGCAAACTAAGAAAATCAAGAAATGCTACAGCCAAATGTCATTGCATCTTACTGCTGAGCTTGCAAGGGCTTTTCAGGCAACGAGAGGGAAGGACAGCCTGCCACACCTGCGGGGTGCTGCCAACTGGTCAGCTGGCTCCACAGAAAAGGGAAATGGAGACTTGGGATAAACATTAAAAAGCAACTCAAGTTACATTGCAAAGGGCTTGAGTCCTTTAGAAAATATTAACCTGCATCAATCAGCGTTTTTAAGCTTTTGCTTTTTTAGGGAATAAAGGTATAGTTTTGGTGGAAGACTTGAAGGGGAGAAAAAAACCCAGCGCGTGCATTATTCCTCTCGAATCAGTGCAGCATAGTTTAGCAGCCATGATTTACCAAGGATTTTATCCCCCCCTTCCCTCAGGCAGCCTTTTAGTGCTGCCCACGGGGGCACCTGCAGCACCTCACAGCAGCTGGGTCTGGATTCATGAGACCCATTGAACAATAGCTGCGTAAATAGCTGCGTATGGCATGAGCCACCCCTCTGCCACTGCTGCAGCTGGTGCTTTCTCGCCAAGCTGATAAAATAGCATACTTTATTAAAAATGGTGTCTGATAGCGGGAAAAGTCTTATTGTCTGATTTGTCCCAGGGCAGCCACAACAAGAACAATTTACAAAGCACTTACCCTAGCCCTGTCTCCTCTCTCTCTCCTGGCTGACGTAGTATTTCTGGCATATTTCTGAGAAGTGTGTTCATCAGGGAAACAAATGGTGTCTTTCAATTCTTTTTTTATAAGAGAGATGTCAACTATTGTAATTCAGCATAAATTTTCACAGAGTACTAATCTCATTTTTAGTCATGGACATCTGAACCTTAGGTACCTAACTGATGCTTTTTTTCAAATTCAACAAGTGACTTTTCCCCTGCCAAGAAGTGGACGTAAGGCATGGTGAAGGTGAGGAGATAGAAGCACAGGATGTAAATGGCCAGTCCTGCAGTTCTCTCCCCAGTGATCTGTTTGCTCAGCTAAGTGCATCCAAAAGTTGCTCCTGGTAGGACTAGCGCAACCTATTGTAACAAAACACGTGGGAAGACTACAAATGTGAGGAATGCCCAGCGCCTCTGCGCGTTGTCCAGGCTCCTTGGTGCCATGTGTCATGGCAACAATGCTGCCAAAGCTGACTTTTAAAAAAATCACCCTTTGGCAGCTTTGTCTCCAAACAACTGCCTAGCCATCAGCTCGTGGGAATTCCTCCTTCTCCAGAGGATGCAAAATGCCAGCTGAGAAAACGCCCAGTTCATTATCCCATAGCAGACAAAACAAATATTGTGTGTCCCCTGAACCAGCTATATATAGAATTAATCTGACCCTGGTAAGACTCTGTGAGATAGCTTGGGTTCAAGTCAGGCAAAAAAGCATGATTAAAGTAACATTTTTCTCTTCTATGGCTGTGAGTAAGACCTGATCTTGTACCTTTAGTAAAAGAATGGCCCATTGATCGTAATGGGAGCTTTTCCTGCAGAGCAGTGTTTGCTTCTATTAATAATGGCATTTGGCTGGGCAGTAGTTGCACAGTTTTCTATTGAGCTGAAGGAATCACTTACACCTGTATTCCTTTTAAAAAGTGAAATTCAGTGTCTCCCCATCTTTCTAGAACAGATTCCCACCACCATAGTGGGACGTGCTGGTGACTGAATGGCTCAGCTGCCATCTTGTCCTGGTTTTTCACCATCTCGAGTTTCAAGTAGCATTTTATTAATAGCGTGAGAGATGTCCATTAAGGCTTTTGAGCCAGCAGTGGTGTTCCAGCATCTGCAAGTGATGGGAAGTGTGTTCAGACTTTGCAATCAGCCCGTGTGGTATGTGTTTGTATTCAGCAGTGATCCAGATTCTCCTTTGTCACGGTCACACAAACTGTCCAACAGCAGCGACCAGCTGTGACCTTCAGTCACCTAGTGGTGCACATAAAGGTTGCGCATTTCCTATGGGGGACGTTAGGCTCATCATTACGTAGCTGTTTTCACAAAAACAATAATTTTCAGTGTAAAAATGATAATAGAATCATAGGACTGGAAGGGACCTCTCCTCATCCATCCTTCTTCCCCAGCTCTGGCTTTCTGCTCCTGGCAGATATTTCTTTAACTCCTTCTTAAAAACACCTGATATAGAGGCTGCACATTCTTCCCAGGCAATCTTTTTATCTGCTCCTTATCATTAGAGTTTTCCGTATTTTTCCTTGCAATATATTAAGTCCATTGCTTGCCTTCTACCTCGTGGAAATTCCTCCCTTCATCTTTGTGGCAGCTTTTTACATAGCTGCAGACTGTCTCAAGTCACAGCTTTAAAAAAAATAAATCTTATCAATATGCTGCTAGTGATTTTGTCAAATGGATGAAATTTCACTCTGTGTATCAATGATTTTTCTGTCATAACTTTTAAGCCATATCTCCTGTTTCAGTATCTCTGCCTTTCTCCTGAAAGCGAATGCTCTATTCACATTTGCATCCTCGAGTACATTTTGCAAACCAATTTTCTTCTCACTGTCACTGCCAGCAGATGACTCTCTGTAGTGTCAATCACAAAACACCTGGATTTGCATCCATTTCTGTATGAAACATTTTCTCCTTTCTAAATACAGCTTTCTGTGATACCGCTTAAGCGGTCTGCAGTCCATCTTCTGTTGCAAGCGTAGTTTTCATCATTCTGCATGAATTCCGTAGTGTGACACAGCTTTTTTCTTTACTGGGGGGGCAGCTTTGCTCTGTTACATTAGTCTCTCCAGCAGGACAAAATCACAAGAAAATACTGGATACAGAGCAAGGTAGACAGTAAATACTATGTCAACGACTGTAGCTGACCCATTTTGTATTACTGCATATGATGAATTTTAACTTCACTCCCGCAAGACTGTGTGAACACATTCTATTATATAATGCTAATTTGTGAGTAAACTGATATTTTTGTTAATCTTATTATAAACATACACAATTTTGCTCTGGTTGCATCTGTTCCTAGATTGTTAATGTTGCCTTTCTGTTCAACATAAATAATAGAACAATCACAATCAGCAAACAGATCTTCATTTGTATTTAAACTGCACTGGTTTATACATTTATGGAAATACAGATGACTTTTTTTTTTACTGTACTCATTACTTCTGTAACCTTGTCTAAATAGCTAATGATTTGTCTCCCCAAAACACACTGTATTTGTAGCATACCACTATCTCATACCACTGCATCTCATAAGGCATCCTCCTTCCTCCAGCCTTGTCTCCCATAACGCAGAGAGGTATTGAGAAGCTGTCAGAAGTGATACCTGGCCAGCTCCCAGGCGCAGCCGGGGCCGCCTGAGGTCAGCCTGGGCCGGTGACAATGCCTCCGGGGCAAACCTCGCTGTCCTCACGTATCATGTGCATACGAGATGACTATGTGGCATCAGCTCATATCTCATATTCCTGTAATCTCAGTGAGATCTAAAAATTGCCATCGCTTATAGGTTCATAAGGTATTTATGGATATCAGAAAAATCGACTAGAACTTTCCAATCCGTTGGCTGCAAGAACAACTGTTTTCAATACCTTTTCAGATAGGAACCCTGGCAATTTTTTTAAATTACAGAAGGATAGTAGCACTTTTTCTTCTGGCTAAAAGTCAAGATAACAAAAAGCAAACCAAAGCGTGCCAATGGCCACATCCCAAATCTGTAATAAGTAAAAATAAGCTTTAACAACTGCGGATCACACGTTATACCAGAGATAGTATAATACCATTTGTAGCGTTTTCTCAAGAATTTGAAATGTCCTACATGATAGCAACTCAATTACCTGTCCATTTGGTTAAGGAGAATAATATTTGCACATTATTCAAATACTTGTTCAAATAACTGTGCCTATGCACGTTAAGTAAAGGCAGCCTTTACAGGATATTTGGGGAACATGTGGAAAAAGCAGATGAAAATCTAGTCAGCTGCCATTTTGGAAACACATTTTGATATTTCCTTCGTGCTATTCATTAACTGTATTCCCAAATGCTGAACACATGCCAATGTCCATGACAGCATGGCCAAGGCGGCTGCCCGGATTTTGTCTGAGCACCAAAGGGGGAATGCGGAGCTGTGTGCTGGTGGGGTCCCCACCATGACCAGAGGGACACTTGAAAGAGCCTTGCCAGTAAAAGCTGGAAGGAAAATTCATATTCCTCCTCTCTTCCCATCTGCTCTGGTGAGGACAGACCTCGGAGGGACCTGGGAGGGTGGCAGCAGGAGCAGTGTAACTGGGGGCTGGTACCATGGATGTCACCCATGGGGCGAGGTCTGGTCCAAAGCCTCATTCGCCTCCTGCCTGGAAGCCAGCAGTGTGCGCCGGGAGGGCTGGCCCTTGGCCGGGATAACCTCACCTCAGGATAAAACCTGGGGAACATGAAACAGGGGGAAGTAAGGGTTTCTTTTAGGGGAAAGGGTGGAAAATGCTCATTGTTTCAGTCCCTGAGGCAAAGGGGGAACAAAATGCTGGCGTCCCTTCTACGCCGCAGAGGTGGCAACTTTGAGAGCATACAGGAGCAGAGCAAGGTGGACGCAGCCAGTGAGCGGCCCTGTAGAAAGCCATAATGAGGGATTACAAAGTGGCTGGGTTTATTTCCTTTGGATTTGTATTTGGAACTGCCTCCGTCATGGGATATTCTTCCTTTGGCCACAGGGACAATCTGCCCAGCCTCTCGCTCCACTGCCTGGGGAGCAGCAGGCAGCCGCAAAGGGCACGCAGGCAGCCAGCCCGATACGGCCTCAAGCAGGAGGGGTAAGCAGCCTTCCACCCAGCTCACACCCAGCTTGAACGAGCATAGAAATGTGGGGAGATGCAGGTGTTTGCATTCTGTTAGCGTGGCTATGTTTATACATAGTTACGTGAAATTACTGTGTGAAACCACGCTGCCCCTCAAGCCACATTGTGGTAGCGGAGCCCCACGGCAGGCACGGGCAGCTCCAACGCCCTGCCCAGGCGAAAGCCTGGGGCAAGCGCCGGGGCCGCCCCACGGAGGGTCCAGGCCCCACTGCCTCTCCCCGGTCGGGCTGCTCTGCCCCTGAGGTGATCGCCCCGGCCCCGGGGCTCAGTGCGGCCGCTCAGGGCTGAGCGGGGGGTACCTCCACTCCCGCCCGCCGCACAGGTAAGCTGCGTTCTGCGGGGGGCGACCAATAGCGCGGCCCGGCCGCCGCCGCCAGCCAATGGGAGCGCGCTTGGCGGCGGCCCCATGGAAATGTGCCTGGTGGGGAGCCAATGGGGCGCGGCCGGGCCGCGGGCGGCGCTTTATCAGCTGCCAGGGCCGGCGGCGGCGGTCGCGGCCGCCTGTCCCTCCCTCTCTCCTCGGCGCCCCGCCGCGCAGTATGGCCGGGCTGGGCGGCGGCCCCACCGCCTTCGGGCGCTGCACGCACGCCGTGGTGCGGGCGCTGCCCGAGTCGCTGTGCCGGCAGGCGCTACGCAGCGCGCCGGGCCCCGAGGTAGACTTCGCCCGCGCGGAGCGGGAGCACCAGCTGTATGTGGGCGTGCTGCGGGGCAAGCTGGGGCTGCAGGTGCTGGAGCTGCCGGCCGATGAGAGCCTCCCCGACTGCGTCTTCGTGGAGGATGCGGCCGTGGTCTGTGAGGAGACGGCGCTCCTCACCCGCCCGGGCGCGCCCAGCCGCAGGAAGGAGGTACGGTAGGGGCCGGGCCAGGGCCGGGGGGAGCGGTGTCCCCGCCGTGCAGGTGGGCTCGGGGCGGCCGCGCCTTCGGGCGTGTCCTCGGGCCCGCCCCGGCGAGAGTGGTGTGAGGGGCGGCGGGGCAGCGCGGCAGCGGGGATCGCTCAGGGAGCAGCATCCTTCCTCAGTGGGACCGGCACGATGGGCCCCGGGCAGCGGATTTTGCCCGGCCACCGGCTGGCAGCGCCCGGTGCTGCGGAGCCTGGCTGCGCTGGGGGTTTATCGGAGAGCGGTGTTCCGCTCCTGAAAGCAAGCGGCCGGTGTGAACTATGACTCATCCTTTCTGGGGTGTGCGGGCTCCTGCTCCGTGCCAGCTTGCCCAGCTGGGTCCTGCGGGATGGATCAGTAGTTGGTTG
Source organism: Balearica regulorum gibbericeps (assembly GCF_011004875.1). NCBI lineage: Eukaryota > Metazoa > Chordata > Aves > Gruiformes > Gruidae > Balearica > Balearica regulorum. The sequence goes on along the minus strand of NC_046191.1, from coordinate 16,618,499 downwards.
TGCAGGTTTGTGTCCGTGCTGTGGCACTGCCCGGTCTAAACCCTGTTTTCATAACACACTCAACTTGAGCTCTGTTCCACGCAGTGTGTTACCAGTACCTATGGTAAGTGTACCTGCTGGCTAGTGCACAAGGGATGGGGTTTGTTTTGGTGTACTCAATGTTAGCCCAAATGTCCTTGAACCTGATGTTGCCTTCCTTGTGCAGCCACTGCAGGCACATGGATGTATGGGGGACACAGGCCATCTCGTTGGAGAGGGATGCACAGCCACAGCGAGCCTTACTTTAGGTATTCTTAGGACTTTTTTTAACATGCTTAGCCCATTCATAAAGTAGTTTATTAGGCAGTGCATGCATTGAAATGCCATCCAGTTATCTCCCTCTCAACAAGTTGTGAGTAGCAAATTAAACAAACGTTACCTTGCCTGAAGCTGCAAAACTACCACACTGGCAACCTGCCTTCCTGTAAGCATGTCTTAATGTAACCCTCTTCACATCTCTTCTATCTCCCATTGTCTCTGTGGTACCACAGCTCAGCTTGTGATCCACAAGCATGTACTGCTGTGGGATAGGGCTGGGCCACTAGCTGTAGTATACTAGTAGCTCCTCTTGGCCACTGATTGCAATGGATGAGTATGTCCACTTGCTATTTTTGATGTAGTGCCCTTTTAGCAATAACAAAGTTTAATTTTGTCCAACAGTGTAACAGTCTGAGATACTGCCCAAATTTTCTATATGGGCACTTCCTTGTGTGTACCCATGTGTACTTATTGTTTGAAGCACATCTGAATGCTCTTAAAGGTCACAGCATCAGACTAAAGTGTGTTTGCCACATGCTGCTCTCAGAAGCAGCTGTTTCTCAGCCAGAATCCAAGTGAGTTTTCACTGGTCCTTCCCATGACTCACTGGTATGTAGCTATGTGAATCCTATTGCTATTTGCAAAATTTCCCCTTTAAGAGAAATATCTCGGTTATTGAATTTGCACAAAGTGCAGTTCCCCAAAGGGGAATTGTGCAAATTCACAAGCATGTGTAGGGAATTGACTCTGGCTCAATAGGGTTTTTCCCATTTGGAGGTCTCAAATTGTGCCTGTGCACAGTCAATTACAAGAGACAAGATATGGGAGCAGAGCTGAATGTGAGAGTGGCTGTAACTATTTGCTGTGCCATTTGAGGTGCTGTAAGGAAATTAAAAAGCACAAAATGAGGAAGCAAAGGCTGTGGGATATTCTTTACTGTCTACAAAGAAGCAGGTTACTTTCTCCTCCCTTCACCATCTCTAGTTGTTCTGGCTCAGCAAAAGTAGTGGACAAAGACACATAACCCAAGCTTGCAGGAGTAATAGAGGAGAGTTAGTGATGTGTGAGGCAGAGAGGAGGGGTTTGCTGGACCCTTGAGCAAAGCAGTGTTGGATGCAAGTACCTGACAGCATTAGCCCTCTCCTGCGTTTAAAAACAGCAAATTAAGCACCAAATTAGTTGTATCTTGCCTATTATAAGTACTAGTCAGGTAAAGCAAAGCTTCTTTTCTTTTAACAAAAACTCACAAGATGTCACATTTACTTTTGTAATCCTAAATATGTTAAATTGTTTTAAACCATAATTAGATGTTATTTCCCAGCATTCATGAAAATTAAAAAGAATTGTGCTGTGGGGGATGCATATGTTAACAATTTATCATTGAATTACACAGTTTATTGTCAGTTTGAGAATAATACAAAACATATTCTGTTCCAGTGGGTTTTTTGCTTGACCCATGCCTGTTGGCCCTGAGACCAGGTTTCTTACTGATCAGCACTCCCTATTTTGCATGAAGTCATAGTTCAGAAGTGATTAGACGTAAAGCCTGAACATGGTGAACTTTTACTAGAAACAGCAGAACAGATTTACTTCTTTCCATGGGTGACTTGTCCAGGCAGAGTCATGAATCAAGAGGAGAGAAAAAGCTTTGAAGCATAATTTGAACCTTATTAGTTTTCTTGAATGATGGAGCAATCACTCCCATGAGTTTTCTGTGAAGTAAAAATGGAAAAATAATTGAACAAACATCCTCTTAAAATTATAACAATGCATGACACTGCAGTGTAGTGCTTGTCTGAACATGTAACTCTTAATTATTTACAACAATTCTTCCTCCTGGGAACATCATTACAGCAGTGCTTTGGAGGGAGGGGGAGAAGATGCTTGTTTCTGTGGGATGATGCCTGGCTGCTCCTGGTCCCTCTCCCCTCTGAGGCATCCCCTGGGGCAGCTTCCTCACCCTGGCAGTTGTGTTTAGCTAGTGAGTCTGCTTTGTTTGAGCTGTTAGTGACTGGGATGTAGTCTTGAAAACCATAAGATGGTCAAGGCTTTAGAAAGCAGAAATGTGTACATGACTACTTTGCTGAGAGTTCTGTGTGCCCTGACGGAGGGCTTGGCATGTGTCTTGGGCATCCTGGCAAATGTCTATGATAACCTCACTTTTGTAAAGAGCCCCCCAAGAAGCAGCAATGTTTCTTGTAGCTCCCTGAGAGGGTGTTTCCTATTGTGGCCAGAGCTTCTCTGCTCTTGCTGCCTTCAGCCCTTGTTCTGGAGGTACCAGTTGCAGGTGCTCAGGCAGCTGAACCTCCTGTTCATCCTGGTGGTGGCTGTCAGCAGCCTCCCAAGGTCTTTTGAGGTTTATATTCAGTTTCTGATTTCCTCATTGAGGTAGTTCCTGGAAGCTGGTGGCAAGTGAAGTTGCTGTGGGGTCTGTCCTAGCATCTGCCCTGTTAAATGTTTCTATTGGTGACCTCAAGGAGATGGGGGCATCTGTATTGAGCTGTGAAGGTGCCCAAACTGGAGTGAGGGTGGCAAGAGTGAGAGGCAATACCCATGAGGTCCAGGCTGCTGTTTAGAGGGACCTTGCCAGGCTGAAGGAAGGGTCTGACCCAAGGGGACCTTATAGAGTTGAACATGGACAAATACAAAGTCCTGCCCCAGGGAAGGAAGGATCCCTCGGTGGGACTGAGTGGGTGGGGGACAACTCTGCAGAAAAACCCCTGGGGGGGTCTAGTGTGCAGCACAGTGGCCATCAGCCAGCAGTGTGTCCCTGTGGTAAAGGCCAATAGATCCTAGGCTGTGTTAACAAGAGCAGAACCAGCAGACTGAGGGAAGCGATTACCTTTTCTACTTGGCACTTGCAGACTATATCTTACCAGGAACATGGAGCCAGGCTATTCAGTTGTGTGGCAGGAGGGCAAGGGACAACAGACCTAGATTGAAACATGAGGTTTTAATGGGGTCTAAGGAGAAGGCTTTTCTGTGGGGACAGCCAAGCAGTGGAACAAGGGCCTGGAGAAGCTGTGCAGTTGTCGTCCTTGGAGGCTTTCAAGACCCAGCTGGATAAAGTCCTGAGTAACCTGGTCTATTCTCATAGCCTGCCTTGTCTTGAGTGGGAGGTTGGCCTAGAAATCTCCTGAGGTCCCTTCCAACCTGGATTATTCTGTGAGCATGAAAGCAGTTATATGTTAGATACATGGAGTCAGGCATTTGTTGGTTGAACTGCTGTGAAATCTTTACTGTTGAGACAGCAGACAGTCATTAAATCTAGGTTGCTCCTGGTCTGATGGATCCCCTGCTGGAAAATCAGAAGGATGAAGCCCTGTGAAACAAGTTTCTTCATGCTGCCTCTGAAAGACTGTACTCCTACCTCAGCTGGCTTGGTCAACCTGGTACAAAAGTGAACCCAGGCTGTTGTAGTGCCTGGGTTCACTCATGCAGTCAACTGAGGGAAAGAAGGTGGCTGCAGCCTATGTCAAGCACCAGTTTCTCAAAGTGCAATCTCTGCTTTTTTTATGTAATGTAAGTGCAAACCCATAAATATTTTAGCAGTACAGTTGGTGTACGCTTGGCTTAACCCAGTTAATGTAAAGCCCAATTCTTGAGCATGGACTCCTGACCTGAGCCTCCCTGTAAGGCAGGACTCAGCCAGACTTGTCTTGCTGATCTCTTAACTGTTTAAGAGGCTTCTGTACAGAGCGGGCAGGAGCAGTGGAGGAAGGGATGAGGAGAAACAGGGTTGTAGGGTACCACTTCTGCAAAGAATTAGAGAGAGGGCTTGTGTCCAGGAAACCTGCCAAGAGGCATGTGGTAGGTCAGGCTCTGAAGCCTGATCAGACCAGTAGAAGTTGAAGAGCAGAGGGGGCTGCCAAGGTGCATCCCAAAGACAACAGCCTGGTTAAATACACAGCTGGAGCAGTGCTGTTTCAGGTGTATTGTGCCTCCTGCTAAACTGTCTGCCAGATGCATGAACTGAGCAGCACTGTCTCCTCCCCTGTTTCATGCTGCTGAAAATCCATAATGCAATATTTAAGAACTGATGCAGCATGTTCTTTCACTGACTAGACTCCTTATTAAGAAGGCTTGTTATCAATTACTGTAGCACTGTATGCAGCAGGCAAATTTCTGCAGTAGTTTGTAATAGCTTTGATTGAGCTTTCAGGCTTTATAGATACTATTGCTTACACCTCCAGCACCATTGGATTCTTTGCTGATTGTCTGTCTGAAACAAAATAAAATCTGGGGTTATGTCTGTTCTTGCTCCAAGTTATTGTAGGGAGAAAGAGTTGAATTAAACTTGGTCATGTTCAGCCAGTACTGGGGAAGAGCCTGGTATTGTTGTAGTAAAGTAGAAAAATTAGTCATGCATTTAATGGTTTGTTTGCAAAAGTTGGACTTATTTCAAGGCATTATGTTTCTGTGTTATCAACTTCTGAACTTATTTAAAATTCATAGTTTCTGGGGAATTTTGGATTTGGCAGAAAGGTAAAGGCTTTTGAAGTAAGCCAGAGGTAGATTGCTAATGTGGATAAGCTGGTGTTTTGTTTAGCTGTGTGCAGTCACCAGTGTGCTTGATGTTCAAGTTGAGTAACTCCAATGGAAATGCTGTGATTGCTGATCAGATTGCCAGTTCCAGCACCTTTTGTTCCAGCAGTATGTTCTCAATTGTTTATTCCTCTAGTATAAACTCTTCACGTCACCTTCTGAACACAACAGGGTTATTGCTGAGAGGAGCCCTCATCAGCACATTGCTCTTGCTGCCTAAGTTGTCTTAATGTGCTTGGGATAGCACAAAACAGCATTTCCACCATTTCTATGCTTATGCAGACAGATGGAAGCCCAAAATTTCACCCATGGTGACCTGGCCTCTTCTCAGCTGGTGTGCTGGGAAAGCTTCAGGAGCTGCTGCAGAAGAGATCACTGCGGCTCCTTCCTTTAAGAGGAAACTTCCACCCAAGAGTTTTGTTATTCCTAACTCCCTCAAGACCCACTTGGGGACAACTTCTGGGGCTGTATTCCTGTGGTGTGGGAGGATAGCAGCCTGTTCCAGGGCTCGCTAAAAGGGGAGCCATGGGAGCAATCCCCTCTCTGAGAGGAGAGATGTAATTTTTTTAGATTTCAGTAAAGCTTTTGATACTGTCTCTCACAGTATCCTTCTGGACAAAATGTCCAGCATACAGTTTGACAAAAACATAGTGCAATGGGTGAGCAACTAGCTGACGGATCAGGCCTAAAGAGTTATGGTAAACAGTGTTATATCAGGCTGGTGGCCAGTCACTACTGGGGTTCCCCAGGGCTCAATTTTAGGGCCAGTTCTTTTTAATGTTTTCACAAATGACTCGGATGTAGCACTAGAAGGTGTTGTGAGCAAGTTTGCAGATTACACCAAATTGGGAGGAGCTGTTGATTCTGTCAAGGGTGGAGAGGCCTTGCAGAGAGATCTGGATAGATTGGAGAACTGGGCAATCACCAACCGCATGAGGTTTAACGAAGGCAAGTACTGGATTCTGTACCTGGGAAGGGCCAACCCTGGCTATACATACAGACTGGGCGATGAGACACTGGAGACCAGCCGTGCTGAAAGGGACTTGGGGGTCTTGGTCAACAGTAAGTTGAACATGAGTCAGCAGTGTGGCCAGGCTGCCAGGAAGGCCAACCATATCCTGGGGTGCATCAAGCAGGGCATTGCTAGCTGGTCTAGGGAAGTGATTGTCCCACTCTACACCGTGCTGGTGTGGCCTCACCTTGAGTACTGCCTGCAGTTTTGGGTGCCACAGTACCAGAAGGACATGAAACTGTTGGAGAGTGTCGGAAGGAGGGCAACAAAGATGGTGAACAGAATGAAGCTGCAACAGGGGAGGTTTAGGTTGGATATCAGGAAAAGGCTCTTCACTGAGAGGGTGGTTGGGCACTGGAACAGGCTCCCCAGGGAAGTGGTCACAGCACTGAGCTTGACGGAGTTCAAGAAGTGCCTGCATAATGCTCTGTCATCTGTTCTGATTCAGCTGGTCCTGTGTGGGGCCAGGAGTTGGATTTGATGATCCTTGTGGGTCCCTTCCAACTCAGGATATTCCATGATTCTGTGATAGGCAATCCTTCAGCAGTGAGGACAAGGGATGAGCAGCAAAGGAGTATGTCAAAGCCCATCCTCTCAACAAGCATTGAAGAAGTCTCCTAATTGCCTTTTGAGCATCTTTTGGGTACCTCTTCCCAAAACTGCTTCCTGGGTGGCAGGGCTTTGTCCACAGCAGTGCTTCTGCAGAGCTTCCAGCTCTGCTGGGCCAGGTAACCTACTCTTCAGTGCTGAGCACCCTCAGCTGCCACCCTCTTCCCACCCTGTACAGCTTCTGCAGGGATGCACATCCATATGCGAACTAGAGCTTGCATCCTGTGCTGTAGTCCCAGCTGCAGCTTACTGTTTGCAGGAATGATTCTCAGACCAGTTGGTGGAGGCTTCTGAGAAAATAGAAGGCAAAAAGTTTAGTAACTTATGTCTCTATTGCATAGACTCAGGTAGTACTACATAGCTACTGCTAAATGCTAGGTATTTCCTCCACTCCCTCTGTAGACCTGGACAGCTCTGTAGGATACTGGTGTGTATTGCAAAGTAAGAGAAGCTAGGCTCAGGAGAAACAGATTGGCTCTGCTAGCTCCTGAGCTTAATTAGGTTATGGGGACTTTATTTTACAGCGTATGCTAGTACAAAAGAACTTGTATTTGCTGACTAATCACTTAAACCAGCATTTCTCTGCACAACTGGCAAAGATCTGTCTCCGTTCCATGGAGGATTAGCACTTGCTGATCACTAGAGAGGCAAGAGATAAAACATTTTATTACCAATTTAAATAATTCATAGTTCTTTAAACTGTTATAACAAACCATGGAGGTCTTGTACATTTGCACTGACCTCTTTGCATGTCCTTATTGTGCTTTACCCTTGAAGGCTAACTTTGGTGTTCTGCCTAGAAAGCACAGAGGTTACCACTGTGTCATTGCTTAGTGCTTAAAATGGCAGGTGAGTAAACATGGGAAAAAGCTTTATGTGAAGGTTGACAAGTTAGGAGTGGCACTAGGTACCTTTCCACCCTCTTGTGAGACTGTTTTCTTGAATACCTTTCCCATTCTACACTGAGCCATGTGTGTGCTCCTTTAGCCTATCCTTTTCACCATCTTTTTAGTCTAACCTCAAAATTAGAGTGAAAATGTGCAAGATATTGTCAGTGTGTTTTCAGTATAACTGAAAGCAAGTTGAAAAGTACCAACTGACTTCAGAGAGGATGTATACCTGAGTCTTAATGTGGGTTTTGGCTGTCTTTTTACAGAGCATATAAGTTGCAGAACCAAATGTAATGATCTTCCACAAAGTATATGTCATGTGGAAGCTTTCTCCAGGACCAAATGGGTGAGGCCCATCATGGGGTACAGGAGGCAACTCTTGTCAGAATCTGCATCAATGCTTTCTTTAATATATTTCATTAGCTTTCATTTTCAGTGTTTTGGTATTAGCATATAAATTAACTGAAAAGCACCCAGTAGAGGAGAAAAGCTTCTTAAACAGTGCTTAAGTTTGCTCTTAAACAGTGTTGAGAAGTTTAAAAAACAATCCTTTGGACAGTATTGGGTAGACCTGTATCAGGAGCTTACGTAATGGTAGTGTCAGTAGACATGAGAAGGGATGCTTTAGCCTCCTAAAGCAGACTATTTCCAAACCAGTTTGATTTGTTTCTGTAACTCTGCCCTTACATCTGCTTTGCTGTTTGAGTATTATCTCATGGTTTGGGTTGGTGGTTCTTTGGTCTTAAAGTTCATTGCTGGTGTAGCTCTGACCCCACATTAATAGGGCTGGCACTCTGGGTGAATTTGCTATGCCAAGAACTGTATTTTTTCATTTTCAATTTTGCTTCTGTGATCACATATTTAATGAAAATGTTAGGAAGTAGCTTCTAGTCAGATCAATATAAGTGGACTGTATTCATTGTAATTGGTTTCTATCTATAGAACTGTAAAACAATCTTTAAGGACAGTCTAGGAGCAACTTGGGTTTCATGCTTTTCTAGCAGAAGCAATATTTAAACCTTGTTAAATTGTGATGTCAAGTTTCTCAGGAATATCCAAGTTCTTGATCAGAAGATTAAAAAAAAAAGGCAGAACCCAAATTAAATGCCTGGGGTTTTTAATCTCCTGTGGACACTGATTATTATTGTGCAAGCCTGATGTCAGCTTTTGTACCTTGTTAATCACTATTCCTTCAGCTGTGATAAATAGCCCTTGGTGAGCTGATGGTTCAGTGCAAATGCCAAGTGGTTAAAGGTTCCAAATAACTGTAAGAACTTCCTCAAAGTGAAAAGAGCCTTTTCTGCTCCTCTGACTTATACATATGCTTTGGAGCTACCCTGTTCCTTCCCCAAGAGATTTCTGCCCAGACTTTCAGATAGAACCTATGTCCCTACCTTGCTTAAAAGCAGTGTAAAAACTAGTTTACTACAGTCACTGCTTGAACTTTGATTTTTGAGATTCAAAGGTGAGTTCATAACATACCCACTGTAGTTTGCCTGATAGTTGTTTGGATTTTTAATCCTATGTTCCCTATGAGCCTGCAGCACCCCACTCTCCCTGCAGAAGAGAGGGTTGGTATGCAGACTGCAGTGCTGTCTTGCTTGTTATGGGATCTGACAGCATCTTGTGAGTGGCAGAGCAAAGTGTGTGACGCAGAAGAGCTGTGTGCTCTGCTTGTGCCTGTTGGACTCTGAGATGCTCCAAAATGGAAAGCAAAGACCCCAGCTGAGACTTCCTGTGCTGTACCAAGGGCACAAGAGCAGCTGCTCCCAGCACTGTGCCTGGACACACACACACAGAAGCAGCATATATCTTCATTTTCCCTCTGCTGCCTCCCACATGCTTTCACTTGCAAACTTACGTCCAGTCCCATGTCTCTCCACCTGGGCCCCTCTTGCCCTCCATGTCTCCAAACTGGCCTCCCATAGCCCCTGTGTACTGGTCCCTGAGCCAGGATCCTGATGTGTGCTCCTCTGCAGAGCACGGGCTGTAGCACTCTGGGGCTGTACCGTACTTCCCATGGGAAGAGCAGGAGCTGGATGGCATCTCCACTGGCAGGGCACACCTCTGCAGGGCTGTGCTGTGCTTGAGGGTAAGTGCAGTTGTTTGCTGGTAATAGTGTGTGGAGGTCCTGTTGGTCACTTCATTAAAGTTCTCAAAACTTGATTCATTTCCCTTTCCACTAAACTCTTAGTAACAGATGTGTTATAGGTTTATATAGCAATCTAGCATTTCCTCTGAGCAACATGATGCCAGGTCTTTTGGCCCATATGGCACTTTTGTTGTAAAGCACTCTGTCTTAAGACAAGACTTATGATGCTTGTTTCAAGGTCCTTTACTCCACTTTCTAGGAAGAGCTAGTTCTCATGTTTTTTACACAATGTTATTTGTCTAGCTATGTATATAACACAGTGGAACAGATTCCTTAATCTTTTATTCCCATTATCTTTTAAATGTCTGTTTCTTTGCAGGCCCGTCTGGCAGTTGGCTGTATAAGAACAGTACTTGCCACGTTCTGGTCCCAAGTTCATTGTGCTCACTTGTTGCCCCAGTGCTGCATCTTGCCAAGCTTCTTCCAGTTCCAGGGTCCTGATTATTTTATATAAAACTCCTAATGCTGCATACAAACCTGTGTGATTCCCTTGATGCTAATTCCAGAACATGTGTCTTGGCTCAGGCAGTGGACAGACTGGCTTGTTGTAAAACGTACTTCTGATGTAGAAATGTAAATGTGGCAAAGGCAAGAACCTCTGGCTTGTTACAATTTCTCCCACATTTGATCAACAGGTCCAGCTGTGTCCTTAAACTCCCTCCGATTGTCCCTCTTGGTGAAGTGACCAGGACATGCAACTCTTCAGCAACCATGGCTGTCTAAACACATTGACTTTTTCTTGTTAAAATAAACACATACTGACTTTAATTTCTACTGATACTACTGGTTATTCTTCCCTTGCTGCTTTCTTCAGAGTGATTCTGGAACAGGTACTCAGCCTCTGCTGCAGACACAGCATGACTCCACCAAGGATGCTGTGGGAAGTGACCACATAGAAAGCTTTAACTTGCAATACTCCACTTGGCATGAGTATTTTGTGAGCTTAGTATCTCAGATTAGCCCATGAAAACAGTGTCTGTGCTTCTGTGTTCAGTTTTCAGAGAATTTCTTGTCTTTGTCAAAAGTCTCCTGGATCAAAAATGTGGACCTGGTTATTGAATGTCTGACCTGAAACACAAATCACCAATACAAAGCAGAGTCTTCATTGTACATACTGGGATAACTTATGGGCAGACTTCTGTGTAGAAGCAGCAGCCTGCTTATGGCAGCCTTGCAGAGGTAGGTGGCTGCAGAGAAGGTGTTCCTACCAAGAAAGAAATTACTGTCAGTACCTACTGATAATTAATTGTTTGAAAAAAAAATAGGGTTTTTTACAGGAGTATGTGTCCAAGTTTATGGTGTAAGAGCTTCATTCTTGGTATCAGATCTGGGCAATCACAGTTCTAGGGTGAATATAAATGATGCACCCACAGCATCAGGTGACAATATCTTTTCTTGCTGCCTCTTGTAGCAGTATTTTCTTCCAGGAAAGACCTGAATCTGGTCTTGCATTCATCCAAGGCCACGGATCACATACGAGTCAGCTGACCACACTGTAATGTGCCATTTTTCTGTCACTTTGATTCCATAGCAAAACAAGTATTGCAAAACAAGCTTGTTCAAGACCTGCAGATCTCATTTTTATTTCAGTAGAGTCAGTATTTGGCACTATCTTTAAAAAATAATTGTGATAATTTGTTTCTGGAAGGCTTATGTATGTTAATACTAAAGGAACTGGCTATCCACATCTGTTTCTGGATGCCAACTGAAGTTCTTTGGCAAGATGAAATAGTCTGTCTCAGCTCAGTCCCAGCTGGCCACTGAAGCAAACTGAAACAAGACTGCCACATAATTGGACATTATTGGCAGTGTTGTGATTTGATTTTGGATTTCTCTTTTTCTGAGCCTTAAGGTAAGAGCTGTCAAGGAAGCTCAATCCCACACCTCATAGAAAAAGTGATTGTACAGGACAAGAATCCTGCTTGTGCATATGTCTCTGCACTTCAGTATGGTCAATGTCCTTTGAGTCACAGACCAGCAGTCAAACCCAAGCTAGAAAGGCAAGTGTTCTAGGGATAGAGCTAGTTTTTGGCATGCTGTCCAGAAATAGCAAGCTATGTTTCCAAAGACACTTTAAATGTTTAGCAGTAAACTCCAGACCATGCCTCTCTCTAAAGGTGACATGACTATAGGCTGGGCGAGGAATGGGTTGAAACCAGCCCCAAGAAGAAGGACTTGGGGGTATTGATTGATGAGAAGCTCAACATGACCCGGCAGTGTGTGCTTGCAGCCCAGAAAGCCAACCGTGTCCTGGGCTGCATCAAAAGCAGTGTGACCAGCAGGTCGAGGGAGGTGATCCTGCCCCTCTACTCCACTCTTGCAAGACCCCACCTGGAGTACCGCGTCCAGCTCTGGGGTCCCCAGTACAGGAGAGACATGGAGCTGTTGGAGGGAGTCCAGAGGAGGGCCATGAAGATTGGAGGGCTGGAGCACCTCTCCTGTGAGGACAGGCTGAGAGAGTTGCGGTGATACTGAGTTCAGCCTGAAGAAAAGAAGGCTCCGGGGAGATCTAATTGTGGCTTTCCAGTATCTGAAGGGGGCCTACAGGAGAAATGGTGAGGGACTGTTTATCAGGGACTGTAGTGACAGGACAAGGGGTAATGGGTTCAAGCTGAAGGAGGGTCGATTTAGATTAGATGTTGGAAAGAAATTCTTTACTGTGAGAGTGGTGAGGCACTGGAACAGGTTGCCCAGAGAGGTTGTGGATGCCCCATCCCTGGAAGTATTTAAGACCAGGCTGGATGAGGCTTTGGGCAATGTGGTCTAGTGGAGGGTGTCCCAGCCGGTAGCGGGGGGTTGGAACTAGATGATCTTTGAGGTCCCTTCCAACCCAAACCATTCTATGATTTACCAGTCCCACAGGAAGTAATTTTGCAAACATAGAAGTGCTTTGGAGAGTTTCACCTACCCAGAGAGCCGAGTGTGCCTGTCATCACTGTGCTCAAAACAGTACAAGTGATGTATTATATGCTCTTCCAACAGTGTACAGAGGAGAGGTGGTGTGGCTATTGTAGTCACTAGGTAGTCACTGAAGTTCAGTGCATGAGTTCATGCCTCAGTATCTGTTACAAGCCTCTGATGGGAATGCTAATGCCTATGCTAGCAAGAGCTGAAGCAAACAGTGCTGTTGAGAGGCAAATAAGAAACTGATAGATACTGATGGAGGATGATATGAATTGGCTACCTGTATTTTTCCAGCAAACACTGAAGTCCTTGGCAAGTTTGCCTACTTTTTGCAAGGTGATACGGGGTGACTTCTGTAGCCATGTGTATTCAGAAACTTCCAAATGTGGTGCTTTCCTGGAGTAGAGGGTGTTGGAGGAGATGGAGGCACAGGGTTGTGATAGACCCTTTTCCCCATTCCTCTTGACTATAGCAGCTCAAAATGTGTGCAAGAAGCAACTGGTTTTAGTGTAGTTTCTAGAAGAAATTGGGCAGATACTGCTCTGCTGTTGGACAAAGATCAGTAAGGCCAATAATTCTTGATCATTTTGACTGATCTCAACTGGTTTTAAGGAAGTTAAAACCCCACCAATGCAGGCAAAGTAGTCGGGGCAGAAGTTGAGGTAGTAGAGACATGTTGTCAAAGCCAGTGTGGAGAAAAGGGGAGTGTGGGGGTGTGTGCGTGACCTCACAGTCTATGTAGGGGAGAGCCTTTGTCAGCACTCTAAGCATTGTGCTGGATGCCACATCTTCACTGATGCTGGCAAGTCCAACTGTGAAACTCCAATCCATATGAAATGGAGCTTCAGTAGTGCCATACAGCAATCTCTTATTTTTATGACCCTTAAAGCAGATGTTTCTGTTAATCTTTCTTTTGTTCTGGGGTATGACCTTATTGTCATGCAGTAAAACAATCAGCTTGCCTTGACCACAGGGCTCTGGGTTAGGACAGTACCTTTTATATGAGCATTTCCAAAACTCTTAAATGCTGTATACCTCCAGTATTGCTGAAAGGCCTTTTTTTTGACTGGGCTTAAATTGATTATTCATCTGGACCTGAAATGCTGGGTTAGGTTCTAGTTACCCATCCTGGAAACGCAGTATAAGCGGAAAAGGTAGGGATGGATGAGAAGACCTTGCTGCAGTGTAGGATTGCTTCTGTATGAAGTGACACTAATTAGATAAATGCCTTCAGCTCAAAGTTATTTTGGGCAGGGGAGGAGAGAAATAGGAGAGCTCTACAATATCTCAAATGGTACAGAGAAAATGAACTGGGAATGATAGTACGAAACTTGATGACATCCAGAGAAATACCCAGGCAGCAAATTCAAGCAGAAGGAAGTACTTTGTCATGTAATGCACAACTGTCAGATTCATTGCCAGGATGTTGCAGGGCCAAAAGTACAGCTGGACATCAACTAATGAAAGAGAGATCCATCAATAGCCGTTTAACGCTTTGATCCAGATGCAGTATCTGGCTTTGGAAATATGTACACTGCCTCTTACAATAAGCTGGGGAAAATACACTGGAGACAGCAGCACTCTATACTTGTCCTCTTCCTGTTATTCTTTCCTTAAGCTGCCAGAACTGACCGCTGTTGGAGTCGGGCTATGTGGATATACAGGTCTCTGTGACCCACTTAAGCTGTTCATGTATTATGAATAAGCTGTAATGCTGATAGCTGTTTAGCAGACTCATTATGAGTCACTTGCGGTGATACTGAAGGTCACAAGTCATCCAAGGACTGCCATTTGGGAGGCAGCTGCCCTGCCTTAACCCTGTGGAGATCTTGCTGGTGTTTCTGTCCCACAGGCAAGGGGAACCTGTGTTCAGGCTTAATCAGGGTGTCCAATGGCATAAGATGGTCCATCACTAGCACCAGGAATGGGTGCTCTGAGGTCAGATGTTGATTTATTTTTTCTTCTCTGCCTCAGTATATTCATCTTAGCACAGATAGTAGAAAATGGAACGATTCCACCATTAAGACAGTCAGAGGTATTTTATGTCAACAGTATAAAAGGATTTTTCCCCCTCTTAGCAAGTCAGATTAACCCTAAGAAACAGTGCACACTTTGTAAAGCAGAGCTTTCTCATTGGGAAATGTTGTTTCTAGCTTTTCCACATCAGCTGTGAAAACATGTTGCCATCCAAGCTTTGCAAAATGATTCTTAGAAAGGTCTAGCAACGAATACTTGGCATACAGAGGTTTGATATATTGAGAGCCAGGGTTAACATTATGGAAGCAGGCTTGGCAGAGAATGGATTGAGAGCAGGCCTGAGGAGAAGGACTTGGGGGTGTTTGTTGATGAGAAGCTCAACATGACCCAGCAATGTGCACTTGCAGCCCAGAAAGCCAACCATATCCTGGGCCGCATCAAAAGAAGCTTGACCAACAGGTCAAGGCAGGTGATTCTCCTCCTCTACTCTGCTCTTGTGAGACCCCACCTGCAGTACTGTGTCTAGTTTTGGGGCCCCCAACATGAGAAGGACATGGAGCTGTTGAAGCAAGTCCAGAGGAGGGCCACAAAGATGATCAGGGGGATGGAGCACCTCTCCTGTGAAGACAGGCTGAGAGAGTTGGACTTCAGCCTGGAGAAGAGAAGGCTCCAGGGAGATTGTTGTGGTTTAGCCCCAGCTGGCAGCTGAGCACCATGCAGCTGCTTGCTCACCCCCCCCCCCCATCTTCCTCCCCTGGTGGGATGGGAAGGAGAATGGGAGAGACAAAGGTAAAGCCTTGTGAGTTGGGATAAGGACAATTTAACAAAACTGGTGACACAATGCAGTTTCTCACCCAACAACCGTACAACTTAGACTGCATGCTCAGAGCCATCCTGAAGCTGGAGTGTCCACGAGCCACGTGGCCTGGAGCCACTGCCCTGACTAGCCCCCCCTTTTATGCTGAGCATGATGTCACATGGTATGGAATACCCCCTTTGGCTAGTTTGGGTCACCTGTCCTGGCTGTGTCCCATCCCAGCTTGTGGTGAAAATTAACTCTATCCTAGCTGAACCCAGGACAGAAACCTTAGAGCAGCCTTCCATTACCTAAAAGGGGCCTACAAGAAAGGTGGAGAGGGACTGTTTACAAGGGCATGGAGTGATAGGACAAAGGGTAATAGCTTTAAATGAGAAGAGGGTAGATTTAGATTAGAAATAAGGAAGAAATTCTTCTCTATGAGGATGGTGAGGCACTGGAACAGGTTGCCCAGAGAAGTTGTGGGTGCCCCATCACTGGAAGTGTTCAAGGCCAGGTTGGACAGGACTTTGAGCAACCTGGTCTAGTGGAGGGTGTCCCTACCCATGGCATGGGGTTTGGAACTAGATGATCTTTGAGGTCTCTTCTGACCCAAACCATTCTATGAAGACAGTGTCCTAGGAAAGCCTTTGCAGAAAAGTACCATGAGAAGGATGGTCTCCCATGGGCCCTGGGATCTATGTTGTCATGGGGCAGTTGATAGCAGCTGATAACTTGCCAGTTTGTGCTGTGGAGGTAAAGGACAGCCTTGTTCTGAATAGCCTGATAATTGATCAAGTGAGCCTGAAAATACCGGCATTGGTGGTAGGAAATAGTTGTTTGTTTCCAGAGCAGAAACAACCTTTTTGAAAAGGCACCACTCTTTTCTGCCCTGATGCCCCTGCTTCACAGCTAATTGAATCACTAAAAATTTGCAAAGCAGAACTGCTGATCACTTTATGCCTGCAAATGGCAGATGTGGGAGATGTTTCTAGGTGGGTTTGATGAATGGCAGGCTGCCAGGAGTGGCATCCATCTTGTTATCTGAGATAATGCCATGAGCAGCCTGAAAGCCATTTCTGACATAAGAGCATCAAGCCAGCCATGCAATGCATAGGGCTGACTGGAGAGCTTTTACAGGAGCAGGACTAGAACTGGCGTGGCCAGCATTGGATAGTAAGTGCTCTTCTGTGGCCATGTTTTCAAAAGTCCTCCTGGCCATCAGCCCGTTGCGCGTGGAAGCCTGATGTGGACCTCATGGCATCAGTGATGCCCTGACCAAACAGGGGCTGTGAAAGCCTGTGGCCTGTAGGTGTTACAGCCTACTGGGCAGGGAAGAAGGGCTCTTGTGCTGCATCTCTGTTTGCTTTGGTGCCAGTAGCTTGACTGCAGTGACACTCCCAATGGGTCTGCCTGACCCAGCAGATGGGTCTGTGGCTCCCCTGCAGTCTGGTTTGCTGTGGCATTGTGTCCTGGACATGCAAGATGCCTGAAGAGTAGCAAAAGTGAATGCCAGGGAAGGTGAAACTAATACAAAGGGTGACTGCTATCAGGCTCTGACAAAGGCAGCTGGGTTTGTAGTATCAGTGGGAAAATACTCCTCTGACTGTCCCCACCACTAGCCGTGAGTGTGTCCTGTCCCTCCAAGGCTTGCTGTTTCATGTCCTGGCTTTAATATTTCCCAAGCATGGCTTTATTTTTCTCATTTCTCCATCCTTAGGGGAACCTTGGCACAGATGACAGCAGCCACCAGAAACCGCCAAAAGCTTTTGTGTGGTTGAAATGTGCTCTGTCTGTGCTTCATCTTCAGGACTAAAGGCACTGCTTGTAATTCTGCACCAGGCTTCTCAGATTTTAACCTAGTTTTCACTTTGCTTAGTTTCCTTACCCTCTTTAAAAGATTGCTGCACACAGCCAGAAGCCTAATGGGAGCTCCTAAAGGTCTGCCAGCCCTCCAACATGCATGTATTCCCAAAACTTTTTAAGAAATGGGTTTGTATTTCTCCAGGATGGAATGTAAACAAAGGACTGCTAATGCAACTGTGTGTAAGGTCTTATTCATATTTATATAAATCCTGAGACCATGTCTAAAAATAGTGCCCTGTTTTGCATTCCTGAAAGCAGATTCACTGCATACCTATATCTGCCATGAAGTGCTATGCTGATAACAAACTGGACTTCTTGAGTGGTGTGAAAAGTATTGAAAACCCATTTTAATTTTATTAGCCATACATATTGACAATCACGTTAAATATTTAAGTGCATGGAATGGACTGCAGCCTTGGTGCTAGCAGGAGGCATCCAGTATGGGAAACTGCCAAGAAGTGTCTATTGGAGAGGTGCAAGTGCTGGCTGCCTGCTCTGAAGCTGGTGGGACTGGAGGACTGTGGGGAAGCTGGATGTGGATCTAGCTGATGGTTTCAGTCCAGGAAGGAATGAAAAGATAAAGACAGGTAATTGCTGTGCATGTGTTACATTAGGGTTCAAGGACAGGGACTTTTTTTAACTTTAAGGCTTGTGCCTGTGATGCAAGTATGTAAGTAGCTGGGGCTCAATCCTGTAAGGTGCTAGTGCTTAATGCAGAGCTTGTAATCAGGCTTCTTAGTTTAAAGCACTTAAACTCTTTCCTGTGTCTGCTTACTTACCATCTCTCTGAGCTGATCTCATGGTTATGTTTTTCAATAGTGGAAAGTCTGACGTAATGTAACATTTGTCAAGATGATAGGGCTTTAGCTTCAAAGTGTTTCTTATCCTTAAATATTGACTATGAGATTTTAGACTATAGTCTGGTGGCTGCAAAAGTGTGTGGTTAATAGAACGATAGAACTTGCATGCATAGTAATATTAAATACAGCATGTAGCAATATTAAATATATCCTGCAATGAGTTTTAAGAACAAGGTAAATCTATGTGCGCTTAATCTTTGTGCCCTGCTTTCTGCATGCTTCTCCAGGGATGGGAAAGCTGTCTCTCCGTTGTTGATGCATAAAGCATCTGACATGCCTCCCATATGTGTTGACTGCTCTAGTAGTGAGATTTTTCTGTAGGTTTGCCCCTATATACATAGTAGAAAATAGATGCACTCATTTAGCTTCTTGGGAGGGTACTCCGGAGGAGCTGAGGATGAGGAGGTGGCGGCTGTTAACGCCAGCTTTCCTTATCACGTGTACCCTGTCTGGTGCAAGGCATTACCCCCAGCCCTGCACAGACACCGGTGTAGGTGATAACTCCTGTAGATGAGATCAGCAGCAGAATCTTTTTAAAGTATTTTAACATGCCTGAATGACTGCTCACGTCGTGGTATGTGTCCTCCGACCCCTGGCCAAAGCCCTGAATGGAAAGTACAGGCGCAGTCTCTGAAAGGCAGGCTTTCTTCCTGAGCCTACACGTGATTTGGGAGCCCAAGCCGGCTATAGGCACTCGTGCTGAGAAGTTTTTGGGCTTCCATTTCTAAACTCATCCTTAAAACTTAAGCTGCCTGTATGCTGGGAGTGGGGTTTCTGTCTTTCACAAAAGGTATTCTTGCCCCCCACTTACCCTGCTTTTGCTGCTGTAAGAAAGTTAAGCATGAGGCAGAGGAGTGTGCCATTGCATGCAGGAGGTAGGAAAGGTGTGTTTAAAAGTATCTTAAGCTATGACTGCTGCTTGTATCAGCACAGTCTGTAGGAACCTGCATTTCCAGTGAACAACTAGAAGAATGTCTGAGAGTCACCCTGCCTTCAAAGGAGCCAGGATCCTCCATGGCATCCGGTGTGGTCCTTACTTCATGCCAGCAGCATGGGCATGCATTTGGGTTCTCCTACAAGGTGAGACCTGGCATGAGGAGAGGGGATTTATCTGAGTATGTGGCCCAAATTTTGAATTTTCAGCAAGGCTTTTTCCCCAAGCTGATCTGTCACTGGGAATTGTATTGATCCAGCAGTGATGCCTAGAAAGATGCTCTTTGAAGTAGAGGTGTGAGCTGTAGCAGCCTAGAAGTATTGGGAGTATTTACTGTGAGACATTAGTCACACTGAAAATGGCATTGTCCAGCTGTAGTGCAGGCTTGCATGGCAGTTCAGGCAGAGAACAGAAAATGTGGAAACTCTGGCTTCCTCAGTCCATCATGAGTTGCACTTTCAGGAACATGCATGAAAGATCTGTAGGTCTTGCCTGAGACTCCTACACAGAGTTTTCACCAGCTAGGTCATTTTAACAGAAATGCTTGCTGGAAGTACCCCAGGACTTGTGGAAAACCTAATTCAGTGTACTTGGAGGGTCAGTTGTTTGTTCTTTCCATAACACTTGCTTCTCTGGGGTAAACTGCTCCGATGCCCTACTGTGGCAGTGTCTTACCAAGCTGTTTGCTGGGGAGCAAATTTCTTGGTGATACTTTCAGCACTGTCATTTCCAAATTCAGTTAATCTCAGTGGAAGCAGTCTTTTAGAATGGAAGCTAACCAGACGCCCGTGGCAGAAGAGCTGAGTTATTTTAAAATTCTAAAAATTAAAAAGTGTTTTTCACTTGCATTCCTGGGTCTTGGCCTGAACAAGGAGTGGAGGTGCCAAAATACCGCGAGAGCGTCTGTTGTTGTAGTATGTCTGGCCGAACCAGAAGCAGGAAATTCTTGTGAGAGCCTGTCTCATGAGATTGCCAGCCAGCTCTGAGCCTTGTTGGTTGTGTGAGCTGGTGAGGTGGGAATGTGGCCGAGAGAAATATTTGAAGGTGGGTAAAATCGTTAATTAGAAGTGATAGCAGAGTATGTGTGCAAAGCGTGGTGGTGGTTTTCTGTTCTGATTATATGAACAAGAAGTGAATGCATGAAGCAAACTTGCATCACCCTCCTTTTTCCAGTGGAGGAGGAAATAGGGAAAACTCCCTGTATGAGTTGAGTGCTCCTCTGCCAGAGCTGGTCTGCCTCTGCTCTGCCTTTGGGTCTCCCTCTGGTTTGAAGGGGGCCAAATCCAGCCCCCTGGTTCATAACATCCTTTTTAAAACTTGTAGGTCAGGAATTTTTTTCTTACCCTAGGCTAGACTCTGCTCTAAAACTTTCCATGTTGTCGTGCTCAGAGCTGCCTTGGCAGGAGCAGGGACGCAGGCGCTGCAGTGAGAGCCCCAGCGCTTTAACCCCCTGTCCAGTAGACTTACTCCACCTTGGCTGTGTTTCAAGACTATTTAAAAAGCCATAGCCAGTCTATGCTGCCGTTTTCAGCATTATTGCTCCTGGTGGAGCTGTAACAGTGGGAAGCTTTAAAGGAAAAGGACATAATGGAAACTGATGAGAAAAGTAGAGAAAGTCTTGGGGTATAATAAAGCATTGCCTAAAGAAAGAGGGGGGCGATAAGGTGAGGCCTTAAAAGGCATGTATTTGGTCACAGCAGGGACCAAATTTCAGGGCAGGAAATAGCTTTAGCAGGATTTTTTTCTTTGGTCCATTCATAACCTGGTTTGTACCTCATTAACTTTGTTAGTGCTTTTTTCCTTCTGAAATCCAGGGTAGCTTAGTCCCACTGAAATTGATGTGAAGAGTCATTCAGCACTGAGTGCATGAATCTTCTTGTGCGGATTAAATGAGAAGCTCCCAGCTTGGTCTCATCCTAAAGGTATGAGAAGCACGTTGAGGATGTGCTGACAATGTATGCTTTATTTACTCCATTTCCCTGGAGCTACAATAAACTTCCCAGAGGTGCCTTTTCCAGGGTGCTTGCACCATTTTTCTGTAATACATTGGATATGCAAATGATAACCCCTGTGAAACCTGTTCCAACCTTGCTACTGGTTGCATTAAGCCTGTTAGGTTTTTAGAAGTTCCTCATTTATGAAGGAATTGCTGTAAAAGCTGTGTGGCTTAAAATGTGCCTGATTGTTTAAGATCGTGGAGATTTTTCTCTTTCAGATGTTCCCTGCTTACCTAACAAATTGGTAACTGTTGTTCTGCAGTGCTAAAATTGGATTCCAGGTATTTAAAACTGTGCTTCATTATATCCTTTAGGAAAGACAGCTGGGGTTTTGTCTTGCTGATGAAGCCTAATTTGAATGACTTTCCTCATCAAGCCCATTTAATTAAAGATTCATTGCATTCTGGATAGTGTAAGAGTGAAAATGCAGGGGTGTCCCCTGGGTAGCCAGCTGCCGAAAGGGAGGGATTAGCTATGGCAGATAGGGGGATTGTGGGATTAAAATGCAGCAATCAAGATACAGGTTTGACACTGGGGGAAAACAGGAGGGATAGTGAAGTGTTAGAATAGGTTGTGTGTATGTCTGAGGGCTTTCCAGCCCTGGAGAGAGGTAGGTGTGCGTCTATTGGGATGCAGTTATCCTGCCTGTGGGTAGGAGGGTAGACCTCTCCCTGTCCTCTGCTGCCCTCTAAGAAGGTTTATTGTAGACAGCACAAAACATAGAGGATGGACTCTTGTCGCCTTTTGCAAAGCCTGTATGGCTTGCAGTTACATGGGTCTTGCTAGGGAATGAGGAAACAGCAACCCAGAAGATGGAGAATGGAAATCCATAAAATAATGCACTGAGTTTGAGACAGGACTACTGGTGATATCCCAGCTGCTTGTTTAGTTTTTGTCCCTGTATCACAACTGTGCATGTATGGGGAGAGGAGTGGTTTCTCAAGTAGCTTTCAGCAACAAACACTTCCAAAGACACACTGAAAGCCTTTTGTGCCAGGGTCCTTGGTGGCAGTCGGCTCTGCACTGGGGAAATGCTTTGTACGATTACCCCAAGTGGTGCAGGGGTGCTGCTGGAGCATTCGCACGTGCTGTTGAGTTGTAGATCCAACTTCTGCTTCAAGGCAGGGATGAAGAGTTGTGTATTGGCGTTTGGGGGGTTTAAGGTTGTTTTTGCTTGAAATGAGAGAAGATTTGATGGGTCTTATTTGTATTTGAAAAGAGGAGTAACTTACATGGAGTGGGGCATTTTGGTATAAATCTCATGAGCCTGGAAAAAAAATCCAGGCTACATCTAAAAGCCTTGTTTGTACTCTTTCTGGAGTGTCTGTTGATCTTGTTTGCTTCAATTGAGAGGGAAAATATTAAATGAACAAATAAACCATCAGAAAGCCTAGTATCACTGGTCAGACCTGCTGTTCTGCAAGGAGCCTACTGAAAACCAGCACTTATTTCTTCTGGTCCCAGTTCTTCCTGTCTGTTCAGGTTTGGTTTTTGCTTAATTGGGTAGGGTTTTCTATATTCAGAGCAACAAAATGGTGGATGCAGATTCTTCTCTAGCATGAATTTTGTGACTCTCGCTTGGTTCCTTAGCTGTGTGCTGGGATCCCAGGCAGTGGCAAAGCACCATTGTGGAGCTGGGAGCTCCCCTGCTCCCAAAGGGGCTCCCAGGAGCACATGTAGCTTCTCTCAGCTGAACCAGCTGGGCAGACACACCATTTTCTGTCTATCCACAGCAGATAATGAACTCCCTGAGCTGCAGAGGTGTGGGAAGGGGTAATTAACTTCTATAAGAGCACTTGAAAGCTGTTGCTTTGTGGTAAGTGTTTGTTGATGTGATTCTGAATTTCAGCTGTAAGTGGGAATGGAGAGATCGGATTCCATGTGGTTCTGTAATTTGAGCCTGCCAGAGGTGGTTCTATCAGAGCTCCTCCCTTCTCAGTATTACCACATTTTTCAGAGGTGTACCTGCACATGAGATTTATTAGCTTGATTTGTCTGTTTCTGCAGCTAATCCAGTGGGGTCCCAATGTTACCGGAAAGTGGCAAAATAATTCACTCTCTAAGACTTATTTTGAAGTTTTAGAAAGCAGGCATTCTTTATTGCAGCGCTGGGCGCACAGGGGATAACTCCACCTAATGTGCACACCCAAAAGACAAAACTGGCAAGTATTTATACTATGTTAGTATACCTATTCGGTATATTTCCGAGTAGTGCTTATCACATTCATGGATTTTCCGGGAACTCATTAGCATGCGCTAATGTCTCTTGCCCATGTTTGTTGGCACCTCCGGGTGGTCGTCGGGGGTCTTCAGACTCAGTCCTGGTATCACATATACCTTATCCCTCAAGGCTGGTTTTGGGATCCCCTTGTAACTTTCTTATCTTTGCACATCTGTTCTTCCAAGGCCGAGCTGTTTAAAATGAGATTGTTCTAGAGTTTCTTATCTTACAACTAATTATTTTCTAAGTTACAATGGTTTCCCTTTTGTTTGGTTACATATATTAAGCAATGGCTCTAATTGCTTGAATTGATCTTAATATTTCAACATTCACAGGTATCACCAAGGCACTATAGTCTGCATGGCTTCCTGCACAACAGGGCTCTGCGTGGCATCGTCCCGCTCTGCTGAGCCAGACTGCATCCAAACACATTCACAAACCTGAATACTACAGGGCCTATTTCTGCTGTCCTGTTACATTAGTGAAATTCCTTAGAAATAATCATATGGAGGGATGATACGAGTGCTGAGCTCCTGCGCTCTGCTAGGTCCAAGTCCCCTTTGCGGGAGAGCTTCATGCACCAGGATTAAAGTGTATAAATCTTCTGTGCAATACATAGAAATAAAAATGCATTCTGGGTTTGCGTTTTCTTCCTGTCGGATCCAAGGTCTAGAGCAGCTCTGTTGTACCCAGTTTCTCTGGTTGAGCTGAGAGTGTGCACAGGTTCTTCACAGGGGCCTTAGGATCTTTTGGAGACTGATGGGTGACTGTGCAGGGAGCTCCAGGTTGTTATTTTTAATGCTGCAGTAGTTATGTGGGGTCTGATATGCTGTAGCGCGAACCCCAGTAACTCTGATAGAGGGCAGAGCATGAGCTTGTCCAAGCACAGCATCTCTGTTTTTCAAGGAAAAACCACGTAGCATTTTGTTGTGGTTTAGCCCAGTAGGCAGCTAAAATAACTGCACAGCTGTTGGCTCGCTTCCCACCACCACAGTGGGATGGAGGTGAGAATTGAAAAGACAAAAAAGGTAAAACTTCTAGGTTGAGATAAAGACAGTTTGATAGGCTAGAAAAGGAAGAGAATAATAATGATGATAAAAGAATATACAAAAGTGATGCACAGCACAATTGCTCATCACCCAGAACTGGTGCTCAGCTAGTTCCTGAGCTGCACTGCCTCCCAGCCAACCCCCACTTATATACTGAGCGTGACATCATATGGTATGGAATATTCTCTCGGCCAGTTTGGGTCAGCTGCCCTGGCTGTGTCCCCTCCCAGCTTCTTGGGTTCCCCCACCACCTTGCTGATGGGGGGGCAGTGTGAGAAGCTAAGTCCTTGACTGCTTGGCAACAACCAAAATATCAGTGTTATCAATATTATTCGCATCCTAAATTCAAAGCACAGCACCATACCAGCAGCTAGAAAGAAAATTAACTCTATCTCAGCCGAAACCAGGACACATTTCATAGCCTACACTGAAAATACTGTGTTGGAAAGCTTAACCCTCCATACATTTTAACTGACATTTTCTTCATTTTATTTTTAACTAGATGCATGGAGACCACTGGTGTCCCAGCCACAAGCACTGCTCCAGGTACCACTCTCTGACAGAGCGAGCAGGTGGAAAATTAGGTATCTGAGACTTTTCAGGGCATGATCTGAAGTTACATGTTTCAGTAAGAGACAAAGGAAACAAATATTGATTTTTTTTTTTTTTTCTGTTGGAGGCTGTGGCGTGGTACAATGAGCCAGGTAGCGTCCTGTGGAACATCTCTGCTGGCATGGGGTTATATCAGTTCTGGTCTGTGCTGGGCAGTTTTAGACCTGTCTGTGTGTGATGGGAAATTGCTATTCTAGGAAATACTGAAAATGATGGGAGATCTCCCTTAGCTTGCAAAAGTTCACTAAGCATTCCCCTCCCTAGCTGAAAAGATCTCATGTGTATTTATGTGTAGGTGTGCATATATATACATAGCATATGTAATTATCTATATGGGTACTTGTTCATTGTGAATGGTATTGCAGTTTTTTATTACTGCAGGGAACTGCTTTTACATGGTAATGTCTTCTGAGAATTAAGTCCATTGTTGAGAAGTATTTTCAGTCTTGATCTTAGGCAGGTCTTAAACCTGGGACGCAGATGTAGGAAGAAGAGTGTCCTAAACGATGACCCTAGCTAACTCTGAAATAGCATGGTGTTCTTGCTGCCACCTTTCTCTCATCCTTCTCCCTGACTCTATTCCAGGATATCTTGTGGAAAAAGGGAAAGTCGTTTCCTTCAGAATTTGCTGGTTTTCTTCTTCCCATAGATGTTTCCCCCCCCCACCATTCTCAAGTGAAATGGGAAAACAAAGTATGCAGTATTTCTGCTGCAGAGTTATATATTGATGAAGATTAAGATGCATTAAAAGACTGAGGAAATTCATGAGACAGGAATAAAAATAAACAAAACCCAGAAAATTAAAAAATGTTCAAGTGTGTGAATAGCCCTTTATCTTTCCACCTACCCACATGACTTCCAATAAAATGTTTCAGCATCTTGATGCAAACATTCCAGTTCTACTAAGCTGGGGACAAGGAAGTGCTGTACAGTAACAGTTATGGGGGGGGAAATGTTCTGTGCTGTGTTGGTCTTGGACTTCCTCAGAGTATTTTTGTTCCAGATGTTAAATTGTTATTTTTTTTCAGAAGCCTTGTTAAGTTGCCAGAACATTAGATTTTCTGAAGGATTTTCCGAACCCCAGCTGATTATCACAACACACAAGAATCCAAACTTGGGCTTGGCTTTGCTGCGCTGCAGCAGCTGCAAAAAATCTGTGTGAAGGTGCAGGTTTGCAGTGCCATCATCGAATGCCCTTATAGGGTAAAACAGGGAGTGAGGGAATTCTGCTCTGCTGCCTCATACAACGCAGGGATTCACGTCAGCTGTTGAGTAACATCAAGTTCCCCAAAGCAGAAAAACCACCACACGTGCTCTGCGGCTGAGGCGGTAGCAGAGCTCCTGAAAGAGCTGCCGCAGGGTAACTTGGGGATGGAGAAAATGACATCCCATCTGCCTCCATCCAGGGAAAGAGTGGCCTGCTTGGAGCAGAGGCAAAATCAGTCCCCACTGTATTTTGTTTCTAGATATACTGGCACTTTTTTTTACTGGCAGTATGTGATGACGCTGGTGGTACATGGCATAGATCACATGTTGCTGCTTAATTGAAGTCAAATGCTGCGTCTCCCTCCCACCTGTGGCTCCCTCCCTGACCAAGATGCCTGTGCCCCAGCTCCCTGTGGCCCTGCTGCTCATGTTCTTCTCAGCCCTTTGATCTAATCCTTATGGAAATAGACAGAAAAATCTCCTAGGTGCTGGTTTGTCTATTCAGTACTGTCCATAGGAAGCTTCTCTTTACAAAAGCAATAAATGTATAAGCACCTTCTACTTTGTACTTGCTCCTCTTTACCTGCCTAATTTTTGTCTTTGTGCATTTACAGAAACTCTCAGCTATGGTGTTTTTACACTTAATGCATCTTCCTGACACTCACTGTACCTCCCCTGCTGCCTTTGTTTTGCTTTGAAGGGTTGTCAGCCCATATGAGCGGAAACCTGTGACCATCCTAGAGCATAGTATTAAAGACAGCGTGGAGCTCAATGTGTTCAAATTCCTTTCCCTGACCACAACCCTCTTTCAGAGGTGAAGTCTGCCAACTGACTCGGGCGCCCCGCTCTTCCATGCCAAAGTAAGCTACTTATTTAGCCAAGTGTATCTCTTTACCTGGAAAAGGGCTGCTGGAGCAAGCTTCCTGCCTGCAACAGGAGAGATCCTCAGGCTGCTGGTGGCTGGGGCGGTGTGGGGCTGCCAGGGTGTGTTGCTGAAATGGTAAACAGATTCAGCATGCTACAGCTTTTCATCATCTTGGGTCTGTGCCTATGGGCACAGAATGCCTTGGGTCTATAAAGACTGTGGCATTCTTTCCTGGGAGTGATGCAGGGTCAGAGCACTTGTGTGGTACCTGGATGGAGCTAAGGGTGGGTCTCCCACTGAGCCATCCCCTGCCTCAAGAGAGAGCTGGAGGACAAGACCTGCTGAAAAGATGGCAAAGAAAGGTAGCTAAGATGTCTGTATTTTTAAATGGGGTTTTGTTCAGTTAGGCACCAAGTAAGCGGTAACTTGAGGCAGTTAAAGTAGAAAAGACAACAGTGTCGGCTCTCTTCTGCTGTGAATTTTGATGTCTCAGGGAAGGGATGATGAAAAACAGAGTCCAAAATGT
Organism: Balearica regulorum gibbericeps; assembly: GCF_011004875.1. Classification (NCBI taxonomy): domain Eukaryota; kingdom Metazoa; phylum Chordata; class Aves; order Gruiformes; family Gruidae; genus Balearica; species Balearica regulorum. Next base: position 16,591,181 of record NC_046191.1, on the reverse strand, counting down.
GAGATATGAGCAGATGCAATGGATAAATCATCATAAAATAGAGTGGAAAGCTTTTCAGACCCCTGGAGCTGAAGTTTGTACCAGAGATCCAAAGGGACTCTTCACTGTAATGCCATTAAGATGAGGCTGGGATGCTGAGGAAGGGCTGTCCCCATCTCCTGTTATTCATGAGGAGTTTCTCTCTGGTGTCCAGTGTGCCACAGGAAAAGCTCTGGTCGTGATTCTTGGCTGTAGCTGACAGGGAAGGATCTGTGACTTACCTGCTGTCACTTGGTGCCCTCTCTGCATGGGACTAATCCCAGCAGTGCTTTTCTAGTTTTGTTTATTTTTTCAATAGTATTTGTAAAGGATTTGCTCGAGTCTGTTTTTGTATATGAAGATATCAACATGGAGAGCATAGAGGGAACTCTTTCAAAGCAAAATCTGAAGCTTAGAGTGAAAGTGGTCAATGAAGGCAGAGATTTGTCTGTAGAAATATGAACAAGCTTGTCTGTTGTGGCAGCCTGGTCCTTCACTGGGTTTTGGAGGGCGATAGAGAGAGTATACCAATGTGTCAGGATGGATATTTGCATACTCTCGTACTGCCTCCTGCTGTTCCCCTCTGACTCATGGATTGCACAGAGATCTCTAAATATTTTAAATGCCAGTGGGCCCCACAGTAGAAGGTGTGAGATTAAGTCCATCTTTTAATTGATGTGACTCCATAGACTACCCTTGTTAATGTCCTCTGGACTCTCTTCCTTTTCCCATTTCAGAGCAACGGAAACAGAAGAAGTTGTCCCTTATTTACACAAACTGATAGATTTCAGCAGTTTCCCTTGAAAGGTACCATTATCCTAATTAAGTGAAAATAACCACCGAAAAGTCTCGGTTATCGTAAAATCGAGATGTTGCAGTTCAATTATATTTCCAGACTCAGGCGAGCTGCTGGAATGCATGCAGTTTAACTTTCCTCTATGATATAATAGTTTAAAAGAGATCAGGGTACATTTTACCATAGTGTCTAGCAATGTGAGTTTATTCAGACTTTTGGCAGGCAGTTCTGCACACTCTTGCTAAAACTGTGAATCATCCATTGTTGGCTGATTGCACTCTAGTTGCTAAGAGATCTGTCAAGTGCATACTGAGGCTTAATTCTACATTTGCTCTAAGAAGGGCTAAATGTATTAAATTGGAACATGTCACATCCTTCCTAAACAACTAATTAAGGCGCTGCTATGAGCCTGTCTGATGGAGAGAAGAGAAGGAGCCGGGAACAGCTGTAAGATTTAACTTGGGTCAAGGTTGGTCTCCTCTGTCTGGGAACACTAGACTTATTGCATGTTGGATTTTCACGACCTGATGCATAGTGGAAATAGAAAGGGGAGGGAGACATTAAAAAAATAGAATTTGCAAAAGGACTTGTTTTTCAGTGTCCTTATATAAACCTCTTAAAATGATCTAATGCTATTTCACAAAGTGTAATTTTTAGTAATGGAAAGACAATACGTCAGTGTTTCCCAAGCTGCCTTGCCCCCCGCCCCCTCCCAAGTGAACTCCACCATTCACACTGCTCCTCCCCAGTTACCCCATAGCTTGGGCGTGCTGCAATATGTATTGCAGATGCTGTGTGCTCTCATTCAAGATCGTACCGTTTAATGTTCCTGTTTACGAAGTACACCAGCAGAAGTGGTAAGTGGTACTGTAAGATATCTTTAACCACCTTCTCTGTCCTAAATAGCCACAAGCTTTTCCAGGGAGGCCTTTTACTACCCGCAAAGAGAAAATTGATCCATTTGTCGATAGTAAACCAAGTACGTCATCTGTTTCTGGGAGCATACTCCTGCCTGCGTGGGGGCGTGTGGCAGCAATTTAAAAAAAGAAAAAAGTTCTTTATTCAAGATTTTCAGACTCATCTGTTCCTAAAATTACATCATTTGCACTGGCATTAGCCACTGTCTGAAAATTACCTTAGTTTCTTACCAGGCTCTGTATCTTCTTCCCCTTCACTGAACAAGGAGGAAAAGTTGTGAAGTTGTGGTTTGTCCATCAGTGTTTTCTGGTGCCCAGACTAGCACTAGGTTCCTGGGTTCAGCCTTTTGCCCATTGTCTTCTCCCAGACCCACACTGTCCACACTGGGGGTCGGTTGCTCTCTGCCAAGCCATGGGTGCCCTCTGCTCAGGCTGCAGAGAGGGAAGAGAGTTTAACACAATCCTTGCTAAGTTAGCTAAATGATAAATTATCTTCCTTTTTAAAAATGAAAACACTACCCCTGCTTCAATCATGGCTTCTCGTTTGGATTCAGCTTCTATGCGCTGTGTTTTGTCAGAGCTTGTTACTGAATTACTATTCCTTGTGTAGGTCTTTGCTGACACGATTGAAGGCCTTTATAATCCTCTCTTTGGTGAAACAGATTGAGCTTCATGAATGCTGCTTTGATTGATGTTCTGGAAATGATGCTTTGTTCCTGGTGGCTCCTCTCCGAGCCCTTCATGACTGTTGGACGTTCTGTGTGGTGGATGTGGTACTAGAGAGCAGCTGTGGCAATGGCACGTGCTGGGATGGTGCATCTCTCTGTCCCTACAGGGAGTTCCCCTGCTTGTCCGTCCAAAGGTGTCTCTTTGGTTGCAGGATTGCGGTTAGAGCCCGTGTGCAGACAATGATCCTTCAGTGGTGGCTGGATTTACAAAACTAAGCAGATGGCCCATCCTCTGGCTGTGGCCTGAGGTCCTCATGCCAGCCGCACAGCCTTCGCAGTGGCCATATGGCAGCATGGGTTTGTCACTTGTACCTCTTGCGCTGTCCTCCCTGCCTGTGACCTGGTTTGCTCATGGTTTAACATTCTAGTTGCTGACAGTGATAATTGTGTACTCTCAGGCTGTGTGAAACTTGAACAACCTCACACCTGTGCATTTCTGTTTGAAACACACCTATTCAGCAATGATTTCCATTCTCATCAGCTCTTGAGATGTATGTGTTTTATTTGCATACCAGCAGCAGTATCCACTTGTACGCATCTTAACATGGTGCATCAGTGCTATCCCTGCTATTGTCTGCAGTTATCCTTTCATCCAAAGCTGTATCAAACTAGACAAGATTGACTTTCTTGACAAGATTGACATGTAAACATGTGCTGATTGGTATTAATTATTTTATCCTTCAATTCCTTATTACTCCCCTGTCAGTCATTTTGCAAATTTTTCTGGCATCCCCATTAGGCTGTGAAAGATTACGAACACTACAAAACTTCTCCTTAGGTGGAAATCATCCTGGCCTGTTGTTTTAAAAGTGCTTTTTAATAACTGCTGTTTAACATCCTCCTGTGTTATGGTTGGGATGAAAATTACTCTCTGTAATACAATATGAATATTTAACTGGCTTTTTCCCTGTGCATAGCAGAAATATCTGCTCAATACTTTTTATCTTCCTGGAGTGAACATTGAAAATTTCACCCTTTCCAGGTAGTAATGAATCAGCACCACAGTTGCTATTCTTGTTGTTCCTAAGGTAGGGAAGCAAAGGAGAAAAAGGCCCTTGTGAATCTTGATTCTGCTCTCCAGAGGTTTTCACTAGGTCCTTTTGCTTTTATAAGTTCTCTTAATTTCTGATATATTGCACTAAAACTTAGTTGTTATAAGTGTTTTGGCTTTCATATCTGATTTAATTTCCTCTCTACACCAATTAACTTATCCATTATCTTTGATCCTTAATCTAGTGCAGTGTTCTTTCTCACATGTGAGAGCAGGTTTTCTGGACATTTAATGACATTTTCTTAAAACTGCTCCTGGGCATCACTTATTTTTAGCATGCAAATTACCTGCGCAATGATTTGGCTCAACTATTTCAGCTTTGTGAAAATAAGGCTTTTGAAAATTAAGTCTGCTTTTTACTTATTAGGGACATCCATTTTGTCTATGAAACCTGTCACTGATTTGGTGCATTTTCACCACTTCATCTGTAACTGAAATAGCAGGGCATGTTATCTGTATTCTGAACAAATTATTGTGCCTTTATAGATTACTATCCGCTGTGTGTTAGGTTTTTCAGGAGCATCATCTTTCTTGTCATTGTAACAAGTGGTCTCTGTATTTCTTCCTTTAGAGCAAAGTGAGTATTGAGAAGAGTTAGTGTATTCCAGTGCGTTGGAGACTTGCTTCCTACTTTCGCCCTCTTTTCAACCTGTTATTCTGCTGAAGTGAAAGATGAATATGGAATAGGCCAAACAATATCTCATTCCGTCTGCTCTGACCTTGACAACTGTATTAATTTCTGCAGCTTCTCTGCACTGTTGCGTAACCTTTCCCCTTGAGCACTTAGCACTTGTGGGACATTGAAAGCATTCAGCAGTAGGTAAAGACAAGTTTTAAAAACATCGCTAGCATCTATAATGAATATAGCAGTCATTATTTTCTAGGTTTCCACTTTATTGCTTGACCCACAGATCTGTAAATGTGTGCGGTGTGGAGTTAACACCAGTCAGAAGACAATTCCTACTGAAGAAGCTAAAAACTTGCTGCACAATATATACTCGTCTCTGGTCTTCCTGACCGTAATCCAGTGATCGTGAGGAGTGAATGAGGAGCTCTTGAGCTGTCTGCCTTACATGGGGACATGTAACTAGGAAGTTTTGGTGCGTTTCCTGGAAGCATCCTGGAGAAAATGAAGATGCCCTAAGGGCTCATGCTGCAGTCAGGGGCAAGTTGTTCTTAAGTCTGGTGCTTCTGACAGTTCCCTCCCTGCTTGCCACATGGTGCAGCCATTGTTGCCTTCCTCCCAGCCTGGATGACATGGCATGTCCACAGCTGAGCCCTTGTGGTAGGGCTGGGGCTTGCCTGGCTGGGACTGTGGTCCTTGGGGAGGCTTGGCCACCTTACGCAGCAGACATCCTCCCCAGTGGGGCAGGAGCACCCAGCAGTCGAAATCAAAAACAGCTGTCAAAGAAATGCACAGTTCAGCTCCTTAATGGCAAGAGTGCATGAAGTTGTTCTCATTTCACTTTTCCATGACTGATCCCCGCTGCAGCCCTGAGCTCGCCTTTTGTTTGTAGCAGGTCCTGCAGGTACCCATGGGCTCTGTCATTGCCTTTGTCTGGGAGTGCTGTAGTTACAAGCTGTCGGGTTACTTCTACACCTCTGATGGCGTTGATAGCATGTGGTGAGGTAATAGTTTCCATTTAGTTATAATTTTATAAATTTCAGTATTTCCCTTTATTTCTGTATGGCAGTGAATTTATGTAGTACTGTGCGGAGAAAGGAAAAGCCATTAGGCTGACTATAAAGTAATACTGGAGTCTGCTGTATCACTGACTCCTGGCTGTTATTCCAGCAGACATGCTCCCTATTCCCACGTGAGTCTGGAAAAGGGCTGCTGTTGCCTTATGTCTGTCAGTTGTGCTGCTGCTGTTTGCTCTGTGCGGCGGTGGGTTTGGGCCAGGCTCCTGCGAGGCAGGGATCACTCTGAACCTGTTGGGAGGGTTGTGGCATCACCGCATCCACCAACATGGTGCCTTGTGCGTGCAGAGCTGGCAGCATGTGGGAGCGCAGAGCATGGATGCTGCAGTACAGAACCCCTTGAGAGCATTGCTGCTGCTCTGCAAAGGGTGCTCGCTTGGATGTGGTGAAAGACAGGCATGTGCTGCCTCAGATACAGCAGGTGTAATTAGGAAATGTAGGTCATCAAACTCAATTAGCTCAGTGCAGCTGGGAAGAGTTCTTACTGGATTCACTCCTCCTCCAGAGTAGCTCTTATTCAATAATACCTTAAGTGAAACCCGAATTTCGAAGGTGCATTTAGAAGCCTGCAGAGAGATATTTCCCTTCCTAAAGTAACTGCAAGACAAAGTAGTAAGATACCGAAGAGGCTGCGTCTCTGGCAAAGTGCCCCATGAGTGGAATAGGTGAGTGAGTGGAGGGGAGACGGCTCAGTCTGCAAAAGCACATCTCACTGATGACTGGGTTAGGAGTCTCACATCTAATGTGTCTTTCTACTAGAAGGGCTTTAATTAATTGGACTCTTTGAACAGTTACTTTTTACTTAGCTGTTATTTTGCTTTTCTTCATTTTTTTCCCCCTGTCCCCGTGCATTACAAGTTTCCCTTTCGTTTCCCTTTGTTTACATCTACTGGTATTTTATGCATGTACGAGTGGAAGAAGTAGCAAAGTGCAGTAGTAACAGAATTGAGGGCACGTCAAGGAAATTTATTTATTTTGAAAATGTAACACCACCACCCCCAATTTCACTGAGCTTTTTAGCTGAACACAATATTTAGCTCTATTAAAAGAATATGGTCTTGAGATATGTAAAAGTGTGTAGCAGCTTGTTTGGCAGGCAAAGGAGTAAAACAATGAACCACATTGCACCTGTTGGTGCTCTTAAAGTGCTTTCCTTACAGGCATCCTGCCATTTGCATTGCTGCAATTATCGTATAAAATAAATGTGTAAATAAAGTGTGTAAAGGGACATCTTGGGCCCGGGGGGGGGGATTCTAGCTTTGGGGCCGGGGTTTCATCCTCTGCCACCTGCCTAGAGCCTAGGTCCTGTGTTCAGGTTTCACCCCCCTCTAATTCCCACCTACAACTAAATGCTCTCCTGGCAAATCTGGGTGGAGTTGCATTGATGATGCTTGCAGGTGGTCAAAGGAACAGTGCAAGGAAAGCCAGGGCACTGCATATACAAAAGTTTCTACCTCTTAAAAGTATGTGGTAATAGAGACAGCACCAACTGCTATACCTTTCACGTGCTTTTCATGTTTTAGTGCTTGCTGCTTTATTCTTCTTTCTTCCTTATGACAATAAGCCTCAAATGGGTGGCTGGTGCAGAAGCAGGACTTACAAAGCTGGCTCTTTCTTTGCCTTTGTCAGTTTGAGTTCAAGGAACAGTGGCCAGAGATGGATAATTGCTTATGCTTACTGCATGTTTTTCTTTAAAGCTTAAGAATTTATTAAAACTTATAGTATTAAACTGCTAAAGGTTATTTTCAGGTTGAAATGTCCCAACTAGCACTGTGATGGCCAATTTTTTCAATAGATGACTCCCAGATTGCTTATTTTTATTGAGATGTATTTTTGACTATTTAAAACTGTTGGTGTGTCTTCAAGGATTTAATCACATCTCATGTATACCAGCAAACTTCTGTAATCCCACTGGGATGACACTTTTCTTACCTGGCAGTGGAAACCGTGCTAGAACTAGTTGGGAGATGGAAAATGGTCAGTCAAATTTTACATTTTCTGCCATTATTGTTGTTATATATGTCTAGACACTTCAGGGTATTCTTGCAGGATGTGTTAGCGTAGCTAAAAGAAGACAGACAAGTCAACTTCTCTGAAAGCATGACTGAAACCTATTATTAGAGGGGGAAAAAAATGCGGGGTTAATATAACCTCTGCCCGCGGGGCCCTTGTTATAAAATAACACGGGAGCAACCGGATGTTCCTCAGTGAAAGGCCTGTTATTGAGTGAATTCAATTTGAAGACAAATATTCTCTTTGCCTGTGATGATGGTGACTGCTCCTTGAGCTTGGCTGGCTCCGTGGGACCAATGGCTTCTCTTCCCTGCCCATCCTCAGCATGGGGCAATGGGGACCTGGTGGTCTTGTCCGTGGCTCCTCACCAGACAGGCTAGATGGGACTACATCTTCCAGATGATGATCCTCAGCCACTTGTGCAGCTGAAATCTGCAGGTTGGTTCCCATGTGCCTCGGAGAGGTGATGGGAAGAGTTCAGAGCTGGGTGGTAATGCTGGTTCCCTGCTGGGATGGAGCTGGGTTGGAGCTGCTTTTCAACAGCATCAAGTTAGTTAATATAAAATTAAAGCTTCTAAATCCCCTTCTGAGAAGGAGACTGACATGCTTTACAGTGTTAGAAATTACAAAATTTGGAGTCCTCTGGGCACAATGATATGTGCATACAGCAAGATCAGAAGGCAACAGCAGGTGTGCCAGCAGCTTGACAATTAACTGTGAGGAATCTAACAAAATCCACTTCAATGCAAAACACTCTTGCAGTTTTTTTCAGAAGTTTTTTATATTTATTTTGATTGATAAAACTAAGATTTGGTGGAGGGAGGAAGAAATGAGTTGCTGAACTGCAAAGAAATGGAAATTCAGACCAGACCAAGCTTCATCAGGTGCTGGAGAAGCTGGGAGGTGCTTGTACTGCATAGTACATACTGTACTATGTTGAAATTGAGCACCCTGTTCAAGAAGTTACAAAATCCCAAATATGCCAGTTGAGGTATAATTATTTTTCATTTCCTTAGTGTAGATCTTCCTTTGAAAAGAGAGCTCCCTACCTTAAAATAAGCGGAGTGTTATCCTTGCCAAAGATCTTTCAGCCTCTTTAGAATAGGGCATTTAGATTACTGGAGACAAAGTGAGTATCTTGAATGCTCAGTGTCAAGGCACGAACAAATGGCACAGAAACAGTAGTACAGTACAGAGTGAAACCTGACAACTTGGTGTTAAAGGAAAGGAATGCTACTGTATGGTTTGATTGTGATCAACTTATCTTCAAGTGGGTTTATTAGCAATTTAATGGAATATTGGTTATTCAAGAGCCATAATAGCCCTGGTTGAAATGTCCCTTCTGCGAGGTTTTCCCATACCCTGTGGAATGAGCAGAATGTGACAGTCAAGCTTTCAACAGGCTTCATGAATTTTAAATACTTTTCAGCTGTGAAATGGGGCACATGGCGTGTGGTCAAGGGTGGACGAGGAGCTGGCAGCCACTGGGGGTATTATGGGATATTGAGTGTCTGGGAGATAATGAATGCTTGGCTTATCCAGGTGCATTCTTGGCCTGCTGTGCATGTCCAGGCAGAATGGAATATATTTCTCTGTCCAACACTTAACAATTGATCATTTTGTAATTGTAAGCAGAAAGTATTTAGAATGTTACTTTCTCAGCATACCTGCCTACGACTTAAATTTCATGTCATCGTCTTTTTCCGGCAAAATCTTCACTGTTTTTCTGTAACAATGCATTCATGCTGCTTAAACTTTTCCACTAACCAGATTTTATGCTTAGTGGATCTTAGGGAGCCTTTTCTTCTAGCGACTTTAAATTGCCATCTTTTTTAAGCATGCTTCTTTCTTTTTTTTCCTGTGAATGCTTTATACCTGATCAAAATTATTTTGACTTGCTGTGGGTTGGAATTTCAGCTCAGCTTTTTGTAGCAAATGAGCAGGTTGCTGGCTCCTGTTTTGTGGGAAATTGCCTTTAAAATGCAGGGACACTAAGTGGTGGAAGAGAGGAAGGGGAAACTCAGGCGTGGCTTACTGCTGGTGAGCTGCGCGGAGTTCTTGTGCACTTCAGTTCTGCTTAGTTATTAAAACACAACATGCTCCAAGGACATACAGATTAATTGTGGTTTTAACTGCATGTACCTGGAAGAGGAGGTTGCTGCTTCACCTCCCAAGACCTGCCAGGCTGGACCTCCCCTCCTGCATGGACAAGAACGGCCTGTCACTTTCTGCTGCTCCTCTGTGTGCCAGTCCCTCTCCGTGCTGCCCCTGGTCCATCTCTTCCCATGTTTCTCCTTCCCCATCAATCCCCAGTAGCGCCGTACTCACCCCAAGCCCGGGCCACTGTCTAGGGGCAATGGACAGTCGGCACTGGGTACATCAGCTATAGGCACACAGTTTGTGACTGTTTCAGCAGTAGGGGACTAAGTGGGTTTGGATACATAATTAGCAGTGTATGGGCAGTAACAAATGGAGTGATTATCTGCGTGGGCTTTTCTGAACTCCATTGTTCATAAACTACCCAAACTATTCCAAAAGCTGCACCTGCTTGGTGCAAGTTTTGGGTAAGGGTGAAACTGTCTCAGAGCTGCAACCTGAAAGCATTGATGTGGGATCTGTATATTGGGACCAACCAACAAGTTTTCTTCTGCTTGAGGACATGGCTTGGGAGTGCCTCGGTGTTCTTTCTTGGCCCTCCCGGGATCTTGTTTGATGAAAAATGGCTGAGGATGATCTGTGCTGTGTGCACATCGGGCTGAGTGGGGTGGAAGGACCATCGTGTCTGTCAGCAGAGTGTGGTGCCGACTGTGTCCTGGTGTGCCTCTGGCACAGCCGCTGAGGCATTACAAGTCTGACTGATGCTATGGTGCAACTGCCCCACCGTTTGGGTAAGGACCTGGCCCTGGTGCTCTGTGGTGGCAGAGAGCATCAGGGTAGGATCAACTGAAACTCCCAAAAAGGGTCTTTTGGGTGTTGTGATATAACAGCGTCTGCTATGTGTCATGATGCACAGCCTAGTCTGATGAAGTCATGCTCGGCTCACTCTGAACTGAGCAGTCTGGATGCAATTTGTCCAGGTGCCTTGGGAGCAGCATGTCCACCCACGCCATCCAGGAGTGTGCTGCCGAGCAGCTGGTGATTCACTTCAGTGCCAGGCTGCTGCCAGTCTTCGCCTTCTCTCCCAAAAGAGGCAGTGAGATGGACACAAAGACCCTGTGTGGGTGGAAAAGGGGATCAGTTGCCAAAACGAAATGTGGTCTGTCAAGTGGTGGGGGTGGGAATGGCAGGTACAGAGCATCCTTACCAGGCTGTGCTGGTGGCTGTTTGTGGAACAGAGCTGACCTTACTTGTCTTGCACTTAACACACTCTTACAGCGTGATCTGCATCAAATAGCAGTTCTGGAACGTCTTGTTCTTCTGCTTCCCCACTGACCTCTCAAGAGCTAGGGCCCTTTCCGGTATCAACACCAGGAGCAGAAGTTGGAAACTGCCACAGCTCACATCCCACGAATTTCTGAGATCAATATACACAAGGGTGTGTATCTGACCTACTTAAAGCAAGAAAACAACCAGTAGTGGGTTTTTCTTCTCAAAAACCTCAGAACTATTACAGTGTTGCTTTATTTTCTTTGAAGCCTCTGCAAGACCAGAAGGGCAATGCTTATCATCAAGAGGAAAGAGACTTTCTTCATCTGCAAACAGAGCCGATTCAGACAGGCAGGAACCTGGATCATGACTAACACTGGTATCTGGTTTTGTAAAACTGAAGTCTACCCTTTCCTGGCCCCGGATTTGTCCATCTCTATTTATAGCCTTCACTCAGAGCCTTGCTGAAAAATGCATTATATATCGACAGTGGCACTTTGTGAATTTGGAGTTAATGGCTCCAGAAATAGTCACCTCAGAGATATCATAGTCTAATTTCTGCATATATTAAGTCTGACATTTGCTTTGCACAGCTATGAATGACAATTTAAAACACAAAGAAGTGGAGACTGAAACCCAATAATTGTGATTTACCATGCCGGAGACATTGGTGGTGGATGTAAAATTTCAGGAGACAGTGCGGTAGTGTGTCTTGGGCTGAGAGCCCTTTTTGTTAGGGCTGCGGCTGCTTTCTGGAGAACCGAGCTGTTAGCACTTAGAGCTGAGCTCTGCTAGTTTAGAAACCTCATTTAATCTCTGGCTTATTGGATGGTCTTCTGCTCTCCGAGTCTCTCTGCCTCCTTTCATTCGAAACAGGTCTGCAGACATCTTCCCCCTTTCTCCAAGAAGCGAAGGCGGATGGGTAATTGCATTGTTAGGGGATGCCTGATTTGGTACCCTACACAACTTCTGCCGAGGCCCAGCTGTGTCCCTGGCCCTGGGGCATTTGGGAGCCTGCGTGGCGCCTTGCCCGTGGCCCTGCTGCCCAGCCCTGGCACCCCAGGGGAAGAGCTGCCCTGCTCTTGGCAGGGGTGAGCCTGTGGCTTGCAAAATCATTTCCCTGTTTCCACTCTCTTTTGAAAAGATAATTTCCTTCTTACTGTCAATAATGCAAATCCCTTAACGTGGTTAGTGCGCAGAAGACTAGTAAATAATTTAGGAAGCGGCCTCTGTTTAGAGTGCATCAAATACTAATATAGAGAAGGAAAAATCCCCGCACATCAGTTACAGTAATTGGTGGAAGGCACCAGTCCGGAGGGTAATGAGCTCCATTTTTAAAGCACGAGGAAATTAGATTCTTATAAATGTCAAATGCAGTTATTGTCCTCTTTCCTTGAAACAGAGCTGAGCTGGCTGGAGCCCATTGTCTCTCAATCAGCTTTGCTGTGGATTAGACACATCCCGTCTCACACCAGGAATGTGCTTATTAGAAAAAAATATCACTACAGAAAGCATACAAGCTTTAACACTCAACTGATGTACTAATGGGTATATGTACAATAAAACCCAATATCGTGTTACAAACCTTAAGCTGACCTGAGATAATACGATACAGAAATCTTAAAGGATACAGATGAGTGTTTTCTTTGTCTGCTACAATTCTGACTACCTGGGATTTTAGTTTTCAAATAAAGGAGACAAAGTGAGGGAAGGTGACTTTTCATCTTGCCTCTTATGAAAAAGGCAAAGCAGTAAGTCTTCATAGTGAATGTGCTTGGAATCAGGTCATGTCCAAATACTTTGTGTGTTTTACTGGTGTCTCCTGGGTAACTGTGGCTTCACACAGGACTTTCTCCATCCACTTTTATTCGGTTCTCCCCTGGAAAAAAAAAGCGAGAGGTGGTTATTTGTTCATACATCAAAGCTAGCTCTGTGAATTAGTCTTTCATTCATTATAAAATCTCACCAGTATGTGTTAAGACTCCACACTTCAGAAAAGCAGATATCAGGTGTTTGGGGAGGATAAAATGTGAAGAGGATAGAGGGCTTTGTAAAATCAAGCCTCTTTGCCGCATCCCTATTTTTAACTTCTCACTTGAGGATAACAATCACTTGTCCATCCTTAGCTGGAGATTGTATCTTGTTTTCTCTGTGGGGTAGGAGCTCTTGTTGGAAAGTGGCACAATCCTTCTTGATGCGGAAAGGTTTAAGGATGGAGCCAAGCTCTCGATTCCCTTTTGCAATGATGAGAATCAGACTCAAGCTACTTGTGTGGACTTTACCACATATAACCCAAACTCTGACTGATGCAGCATGCTGTTTCCAAGATGGTCATGTGTGGAACACGTGTTGTGGACATGCTATGTTGGAGACCCTGCTCAGGACTGCTGCAGGATGGCTTGAAAGATGATGTGGTGGGGGTAATGTGAGTCTGTGCTATCCCCTATGCAGGAAACTCAGCTATATGCAAAAGCAGATGGGCTGTTCACTTTTGGTTGTGTTTTTCTCGAATCCTGTATTTACAAGTTCTTTATTTCCAGTTGCCTTTTTAATAATGTCAAGTCTTCCCTCCAATCTTCTCCATCTCAGTTTGTGCTCCTTTTTTCATTTCTGCTTCTACTAAAAGGAGTTCCTGGTGTAGCCCATAGAAAACAAACAGTAACTTGAGACTTCTATTTTACACAAGCAATGGATATTGAAAGATATTCTAGCATATGTCACCAGACATATGAACAGCACTTTCCAATTAAAATTCTAGGAATTTCTGCTGGTTGCTTAAAAACCCTGCAAAACATTGAACCATAAACTTGAATCCATTAACACCTATCATTGAAAAAAGATCCAGCTATTTATATGGCAGTCATTTATTTAAATTTGGTTTCATAAGCTAAAATGAGCTCAACTGTTGGGGAAAAACATCTTGAGCATCTTGTAGATATCCTCAAAGCCTGGAACAATCACTAAAGCAAATTAAACTAGTTTTCTATGATTTTGGACAACTTTTAGTTCTGATAACTTTCCTTAATGTCTATGCTACAGCTGCATCAACCCCTGTAAATTAAATAAACAATTCAAGGCATCTCTGACATTGCTTGGTGGTTAAATGGTAATCAGCAGCTGGTGTAAAACATATACACATGGCTCAAATCACAAATCCAAAGTCAGCATTTACCTTCCACTATTCTCATTAGCTAGGCACTTCACTTAATTGGTACTCTAGTGCAAGTGTTATTAATTGGCTGTTCTGGCCCAGGGGTGTGAAGTGCTGCTGCCTGCCTACCTGCCTCTCCCCGGGGAGCTCTGTGGCACCTTTGCTGACTGTGTTGGGAGTCGCTTCTCAGGATGGTGCAAGCATTTTGCATGGTTGCAATGCTCAGGTTGAAAGGAGATTTCTCACCTGCTAGAGGGAGCCTACACCTGCCTCGGTGACTGGTGCTTGTTTGCTCTGGTCACAGGCACATCTTCTCGCAGGTAGATCCACCTTTGGGCTTTTGTACCCCTCCTGGTGATAGAGCTATGTATGTTGCTTTTCTTCTCCCCTCAATAACCTGCCTCCTTCTGACCAGTAAGTTTATTAAGTCGCAACAGACTTTATTAACAGATGCAAATTTTCTAGCCAGTGTGCCTAGCTTGCTCGTGATGCTTGTTGCACAGTTCATGGCCCCATTAGGTCTGCAGGCAGCCTTGCAACACATGAGGCACCTTCATGCCCAGGTTTTATACCTCTTTATTCAGATGTTCTTTTGTGGTCCAGAGAAGCTTTTGCCTCTACCTGCAGAAACCAGGTAGGGTGGTCGTCAGCCACAGTAACATCTGCAGCTCTGCTGATGCTCCAGACTGGTGGGTACATGGTATCAGGGATGAGGATAGGAGTAGCATGGGGAGCAGGTGCTCAGTGAGGTCAGCTGCTGGCTTGGCTTCCTCTGAAAGCCCAGACAGCTTCTGCGGGGAGAACCCCATCATCAGCACGTCTCCTGAAAGGGCTTTCTCTTCTTGGTGCTTTGGTTTTTGGAAGCTGCTGGAGGTGGTGGTGGATTAACTGGAGATAGGTGACCACACAACAGGCTAGGTGATCCTGTTTTTTCCTGTGGTTTGGCCTTCTGCCTTAAATAACCCCATCTGATGGGTGTATTTATTTATTCCAGTGGCTTGTGGCTAGTGTACTCATGTGTCAGGGTGTCCCAGTCATGAGTTGGCTTGTCTGCTTCATGTCGGCACAAAATGGTTAGTCTATGTGTTCTTGGTTTGGGAACCTTTTTATATAAAGCTGCAACTCTATTACTCCATATTAAGCAATTGTTTCCTTCTTTGGGGCCTTATGGCTCTTATGCACGTAGCACCTGCACAGTAAAAACCACTAGGCCTCACAGGCAAAAGAAACCATTCTGCTATCAGTACACGGATGTTACGAAATGTTGCTGTGGTTATACAACAGTCAGCTTTCCAATATTAACTCAGCTGTTTCCCATTTATTTTTAAAATACCACATGGGTCCAGTCCTCCTTATAAACCTAATTTTAAAGATCACTAGAGATAGAGCAACAAGACTAAGAAAGATGAATCCGTACTACTAAGCCTGGAGACTCTCGAGTGCCAAGTTTTAGCCTGAAGTCATTTTAGCATCAAGTGAAAGACAGAGGAGCAAAAAGAAGTGTTAATAATTGTAAAGGGCATGCTGCAGGCTCACTCTAGTCTGCATGCCAAAGCCTTAGATGGGATTTTGTGTGGGGAGGACGAGTCCCTTGGTCTCGGGAAGCTCCCAGGTACAGTTCTGCATTGCAGTGTAACCCATTGGTGTTCTCCAGGTGGCACAAAGACCTCCCTTTATCCCGTTTAAGCTGAGGTACCTACTTTAACAGTTTGCTTGTCCAAGGTTTTTTCTGCAAAGTGGCTGGAGAGTGAGAGCGTACTAGAGAGAAAGAGGAACCCACAGAGAGCAGGTCAATCTTGGATAAGGTGATGCCCCCAGCGTACCCCTTCTAGACCTACATCACCTGTCCTGGCAGCCCATGGAGACCTGCTCCTGCCTTTTGGGCTTGGGCTTTTGGGGTTAATGGGATCACTCGCAAATGCCACATAGCTGAGTCACAGAAAATGAGCCAGGAAACAGGGCTTAGGTGGATCACGTCTGCCCTCTCCCTTATTCCCTGAAACCAGCACTGTTCTTGGGAAGGAACGACAGCCAAAGCATGTGCTGCTGCTGCTGCAAGGGTGAAGGACTAATTGCCATCACATCTCCTTTCTCTACCATGACAGGTATAGTTTGGCAGAGACCAAAAGTAGGGCTGCTAGAGTTGTTTCTGTTGGTATGTGGTGCCGGAAGACAAGTACCGTATCACCTGCTTTGGCTTCCTGTGTTTCTTCTAGAAATGCTTAATTTATTATATTAAATAGTTCCTGAGCTGTGGTCTAAACCCCCAGCCAGCTTCCCTCAAGTTATTTACTGAGCATGGCATCACATGGTATGGAGTATCCCTTTGGCCAGTTTGGGTCAGCTGTCCTGGCTCTGTCCCCTCCAGCTTCTTGTGCACCCCCAGCCTCCTCGCTGGCAGGGCAGTATAAGAAGCTGAAAAGTCCTTGACTTGGTGTAAACATTGCCTAGCAACAACCAAAATATCAGTGTGTTATCAACAGTATTTTCATCCTAAATCCAAAGCACAGCACCATACCAGCTGCTAGGAAGAAAACTCTTTCCCAGCCAAAACCAGGACAGACATGCAGAAATCAGAGCTAACATCTCTTCACTGCATCTTCCACATTTCTTAATGTTTGCTGGGCACCTATGGTTAGCCATGGTGAGGAGGTTTCACCAAAGATTGAGATGCTGCTGTGTGGCATCAGGTTCACAAGTTTCTGTGGATGTGCTCATATTTATATTGACATTCTGCAAGCTGTAGTCATAAGTTTTTGGTGAGCAGTTGGTTGCACGTAGGTGCTTCTTTTGGCTCACAAGGTGCCAAGATGATGGTGCTTCAACATAGTGAGCATTAGCCCCTCTTATGGATGGCCGATGACGTGAGCCTCTATAGAAATGGGTTCTATTCCAGGCATCCTCAGCAGCCCTCGCTGGGAAAGAGGAAACTTACTGAAGCTGCTCTCCCCGCTCTTGTTAGGAGCTCCTTTCAGCAGGAAACGGGCTCAGCAGCCCCAGGCTCCCAGCCATGCATGCGGCGCTCTGCAGAGAGCAGCCAGACGTACAATGCATAGACATGAAAGGTCTTATCATTCTGTAGCAAATTAGCTCAAAAATGCAAGAACTTGCGCTCGGTAAAGTTGCAAAACTATAAAGAAAACAAACATTTACTGAATGGGGATATTTTTTAACTCCTGACTGAAGGAGGGGCCCGGGGTAGAGCTGCCATCTCCATGGCTGGTAGAGCCATGTCTTGTGTTTGAGCAGTGTGGAAGGAGAGAATGTCATGCCTGCTGGTCCTATTTCCTGCTCAAATCCAAGGGACAGAATTTGCAAGAGAGGATAGTACCATGCAGAGGATCAGACTTAACATGCATTTTGGACCCCTCATCTGTCTCCTCTGGGTGCCACATGGTTCCTGTGCAAAGGCAAGAGCCTGATCGCTGCCACTGGACACCCCATCCCCTCCAGACCACCAAGGCCCCTGGAGAGAGTTGGGGAACAGCGATGGGCAGGGACACAAAGCACACTGCCATCTGTCTTGCTAAAGGCGTGTTAAAGGACTTTAATTCTTATTAATGATATGTATTTCTAGTAGGTTTTTTAAAGTTTTTCAATGATACAATATATTCTAAACAACTTTCTTTTAAACAGGTTGAAGCCATGAAGAAAGTACTAGAAAGTCTCAACCTCAATATAGTAGAGATGGTAGATGAAAACGCAACCTTGGATGGAGGAGACGTCTTATTTACAGGTATAGTGGTAGTGAATTTGCTGTTTACATATTCTGACTGCTTCAAAGACCGCATGTTATCTGTCGTCTGTGTAATAAAATGCCATTTGTGCAGTTTGTTAAATCGGTTGTTTACTAAATGTCACAAAGATAGCTGAGATGAATTTTCAATGCAATCCTCAATGTCCTGCCTAATGCCTGAATAAATGAAGTAGCAGTACACACAGTACAAAGAGCAGCACTGTGCATACAAATTTTATTTTAGCTTGTAAAGTGCCAATAAGAAAAATGCTTTCAGTAATCAACTGCCTGCAGTTGTTTCGTATTTTTTATTACCAGTGGCTACGTTCACCAGACTCGTTTTCAGGACTTGTAAAAGCTTGATGCAGACAATTGTCACTAGTTCAGTGAATCAAATGCAAAAAAATGCATTTTTTAGTTTATGAAGAAAGTGGTGGAGTTGCCTGCCAGATGTCATGTGCTAGACAACTTATATGCATGGTCGACTTCAAAGATGAAGATACTGACTGTGGTTTTCATGTCATTAAACCCATTAGGCATTTTCTCACATGGGCTGCGCACACGCTTGCTCCCCCGCCTGTGCTGAATGAGCCTGTTGATTTTGATCAGCATCACAGCAGACCGGCTGCTTGCCTTAGTTCACCAAGGGGAAAGAAAGGTCTCAGAGGCAGACCAGGAAGGGAGGCCTCTCTAATGCAGTGCAGATCCAGTGCTGATTTACTCTGGAGCTGGAGGATGCCAGTTGCTGCGGAGCAGCCTTCCAGACCAGAGGAAATCTCAGAGGGATGGGAAATGGTCAATCAGTGCTGTACTAATCCAGCCCAGCTGTTCTCTTTCCTGACTCAATGACCAATGCAGAGCTTTAGAAGAGGAAGCTATTTATGCTTCTGGTGAAATGTGTCTTCTGGAAGAAGATAATTGCTTTAAATTATCAGCTCACAATTGCAGGTTGCATTCTTCTAAGCTGAATTTTCAGTTTTACTATTCAACTTGAGAAAAGAGAGATAGAAAATGATACCCATGAAAGATTGCTTCAGAATGTCTCTAAAGCTGGCCTGTTTTTAAAGTGTGTATGTTCTGATGAAGGAGCTGATGTGGTGATTTTTTTGGATGGCTTAAAACAAAAAAAAACCTGTAATTGTTTTGCCCTTCATTTTTTCATTCCAGGCAGAGAATTTTTTGTGGGTCTTTCCAGGAGGACAAATCAACGTGGTGCAGAAATTCTGGCTGACACATTTAAGGTTTGTAGATTCATTCATGCTACGGGAAATACAAGCTGTCATCCACTGAACAAATTTAAAAATTATACGGGCCAAGACATTTGTCATACTCAAGTGCTTTATTTAGGACTTGTTTAAAAAAAAAGAAAGTACAAGTTACTGAAAAGGTTTGAGCATCCTGTAAAGCAAGAGATGCTGAAGTTGGATCTGAAATGCGAGATCGCTGCATAAAAGCAGCTTGGATGGTGGGAGGTTGTTGTTATTTGCAAGCATATCAAGATTCATGTTCTCAATGTTCTCATGTATCGGCAGCGTGTTCTTATTGCTAGTCCCTGGAGAGGTTTTATGTACGTACTGTTTAATTACGCATTTTAATGTATTTCTTTACAGCTGCAACACTAATAATATTTGAAATACATTCTGGATTTTACTCTAGTACACCAGGCAAGACAAGCTGGTCCAGAGGGGTATGTCATACTTAAACAGTTGACACTGTGCCCTGGGATATGTTGCTATTGTTAATTTGCAGAGAGTAAAATTAATTATGGAATGTCTCAATTTAATTATGGAAATAGGACAATTTAAAAATATTTATAGCAACCATTCTTTGCTTCCATACAGGATTATGCTGTCTCCACTGTCCCTGTTCATGATTCTTTGCATCTGAAGAGCTTTTGCAGCATGGCTGGACCAAACTTGATTGCTATTGGATCAAGTGAAGCTGCACAGAAAGCCCTCAAGGTAAAGCATGTGAAAAAATTTTCTAAACAACAAAATTGCTTGTGTTTTTTGTTTTGTTTTGTTTTTAATCTCTGCTCAAGGATGCTGGAATTTTAAAATGGATCTAGATCAATGAAAGAGGAAGTCAGTACATCTCAGGGTCTCCTGTATGTGCACTCCATAAAGAATGTTTATATCAGGCAAGAGAACAGCAATGTTAATTTACCTTTAGCTATCTTCAGGAACTAAATGGGATTATACAGGTTAAAATGGATTATGCAGGTTATTACATACAGCTTTGTTGACTAAAAAGGTGATAATTTGATGATAGGAGAGAGGAAAGAGATGTTAGAGCAGTAGGAGATGTTTACTTCAGATGTTGCCATGAGGAAATGTGGCTTCTAAAATTGCCAGAGGGAAAGTAAAAGTTTTGGCATGAAGGAGGAGGAAGAGGGCTCTGATCCCTATTGCAAAGATGACCTGTGTACTCATGCAGTGTAGACACATGTAGTGTCTACACAGTGTAGACCTGTGTCCACATGCAGTGTAGACTTTCTGGATATGATCGGTAAGTAACTCCAGCTGCAGGGACCAGACTCCAGGACTCCCCATCCCTCCTTCATCACCTGGCTGCAAAGTCAGGTTCCTTCCTGGTCCCATGTGAGTCTCATAACAGTGTGGCTTCAGCAGAAAGGAGGGAGCCTTACCTATAATTTGAATCTCTGAACATTTCCCTTTAAAGCGGGAGGTGTGGGTATGAACCCTCAGGCTAAGAAGCCTCGTGAATCTGGGTCTCTCTTCACTGGCAGACTTGGAACCAGTAATCTGTTGCATAGCAGATCAGCGCTGTACTACCGCCATCATCCTCAATGGGAAATGTTTATTGCTCCTGTGGTTTGCACTGGGCTCAGTGGCTTTCCTGCCTGCTGGGTGTGTTCAGAGCAAATCTGCCAAATTAAGCTTTTTTGGAGATGTGGGCACAGAGACACCTAAGGCCATGAATCTCATTACACACATAGGCAAGGAGACAGCTCACCCAGGAGATCAGCATCTCTGTTTCTGCACAGTAGCACGGTTTCAGGCACCAATGCTTTGCAGCGGAAACTTCAGCTGGGGCACCAAAAGAGAAAAGTGCAACTGAGACTTTAACTGAAGCGAAGCTTGAGGGAGTTTGTCCCTCTTGACAAATTAGGACCTACCATCCTGCCTGGTTTGGTTTGAGACACAGGTAAGCCAGATCATGTCTGAAAGCATTACAGCTGAGTGTCTTATGTGTTTTTATCAGGACTTGCCTTCAAAAGTTAGACCAAAATCTACTTTTCAGTGATGGCAGCAGGTTCTAAATTTTCAGTTTATGATTATACTGATTCTTTTGCCAATAAATAAGAATCTAAGTGCAGGTTTTGCTCTTTGGCTTTGCAGAAGCCTCTTTGATGCAACATGATCACTAATGCATGGAGGAAGCTAGCTGTATGTTTCTTGTAGTAAATGAGGAGGGGTGGAGATAGCTCTGCTTAACTAGTAAGAAAGGTCTCTGAAATCCTCTCAATTTAAATGCAATCTATGCAACCTGACTTGTATCTCTTACCCTGGTTCTATAGCATGAATTATTTTAAACAACAGCACTGCTAGTGATGCCCAAGGCTACTGATCTGAATCCGTGCCAGGCAGAACATTTACAACAGAAACAGTATGTAACTCTGCAATCAATATCCCTGGCCCCTGAAGGAGATTAGGAACCCATCCTGCATGTCTTGTACACCTTCTCGGCTTCAGTATGCTAGTGATATTTATTATGTTAAAACGTCCTTAAGTATTTGCAAGATGGAGGTCTGAGAGACTTCTTGTCCTTACTGCCATGCTGTGATATTTCATTGCATACTTGCTGTTCAGATCTTACACGTTTTCCTCATGGGCATAATACTAGGACTTTTCATTTCCCAGCAGCATCATTTTTACTACCAGAGCTCAGCAGAGATTTGGTGGGGTTTTTTTTCTTTTCTATCTCGTGACAGTTCAAGATTTAAAATGTCTCAGTCCCTAGCTAAGATAAAACCAACATTTCAAATCTCCCCTGCTGGACTTGGGTTGAATTATGGAGGCCAGGAAAGTGCAGTCTTGGCTGGCTTCGACTTGCAGCCTGGTTGTAATTAAGGGAATAGGATAGCAGCCTAATTACTCTGTGTGAGCTTAGGGGAGCTCTTAAGAGGACTGTCTCTTGGCTTCCCACATAGGTTGGAGTGGCTTTAAGTTTGCTCTTCATTTGAAAACATTGTCGAAGTTACTCTCTTAATAGAAATCACTATGTGAAGCTCTGGGAGTGCATTCCCAGCTTATCACCCAGGTCTTCTCCCCTGAGAAACTCATGACAAATGGTTTTGGTTGTAAAGGTCTGATGTTCCTGATGCTGTGAGATTGATTTAGTTTGGGGTGGAAAGTGCCCTGCATCTTTCCCTGTGAAATATGCACTGTCCAAATATTCAGGCTCAAACTCAAAATGCATTGTGAGCAGCAGCCTGATGAAGTTTGCAGATATCCAGACAGCCCTACGCTTGTATAGAGTGTTTATAAACATGAGCAAAATTCAAGTACAATACTGGTTGCTCAGAGCTGCAATTTGAACTTGAGCCAGGACTAATCTGAGAACTCATCAGTTTGATTAAAGCCTTTTGCACAGCTCGGCTAATCGTGTTGCAGTGCATCAATTTAGCTATTGTAGCCAAAAATATTTTTTGGATAAGCTGATTAAATGTTGCTGGTAACTAGCTGTCAAGTAAATACCAGCATTAATCAAAGTACAGTAAAAAGTAGATACATTTTTAAAATAAAATTATAATTAACAAGATAATCTAGGAGTCTTTGTTGGTGGATATCTTTTAAAAAATAAATCAACTGTCAGTTTTTAATGTGTTTCTCTGCACTGGAGATTTAGCAGCATGTTTACATGTGTGTGACAGTTGTGTTTGCTTGCCCCCTGCCAGCTGAGGTTAGGGACTCCGGCCTGGGGCAGCAGTTCTGTGCCATAGCACGTGTCCTTCTCGCCCTCCCAGTGAGCTGACAGGTGACGTCAGGCAACCACATCGCAGTCAGAGCTACGTACGAGGTTACCCAGATTGTGTTTCTTGCTCAGTGTTTGGGATCCAACTCTACTCTCATCCTGGGGAACCTCCAGCTGTTCCTCCAGGGGTCTAAATCTCTTCAGAGAAATTTTGGAAAACAAATGAGAAAAGTCTCTGTGTCAGAAATGGCGGAGTTGGCAGTGCTGCTTCTACTTAGCTTCCTCTAACGTTTGAATTCTTGCTTTTTGACCTTAGTGATTTCTTTGTATTTGTTCACTTGCCTCTGAAGAAAAATATTTCAGTTGGTAATCAGGTTCTCGCGGTCTTGTGGAAATGCAATTGCAGTAGGATCTCTGAGGCACTGATGCTCAGAATTAAAAGCTGCTCCCTGGATTTCACCAGATCAACTGAGCTGTAGCAGTGCTGTCAGCTGCTCCTCTCGTTACCCATTGCAATCTGTGTGGCAGTACGGTTCCCTGAGCTTCTACTGAGTCATTTGCCTGGCACAGCCCAGCATGCCACTCCTGTATTGTGATAGCTTGTTATTTTAAACCTCTCCTTTGTTGTTGCCATTTTTCATGTCTGCTCTGGAATTGCAATCATACAAGCAAGATGATTAAGCTGTCTTTAACCATCTCTGGTAGTTGAGTTGTTTTCATTCTGTAGCGTGTCTTGTTAGGCAACAAGTGAATTGCTATGTCATGCTATGCTAACATTTTATATTTAAAATAGGATTTATCTTCCTACTAACAACCTTGTTTGAAAAAGAAATTTTTCTTGATTGTTGTTACTGATGCAACTCATGTATCTTTACAGTACTTCAACAGTAGAAAAATAAATTGCATCTGGTGCTGACATATGGCAGAGTGCAATTGATCATGAGTTTAGTGCTGTGTGTGTAATGTAAAGCACTGCAAGTAGAGCTAGGAAATGAGTGCACAGAGTTTAGGATTACAGAGCACATGCTAGAAGCAGATAATAAATCAGAAGTGACATTTTAACTATGAAATCCTCTTCAGGCTCTGGCAAGTATAGAATATTTGAGCTGCAGCTGAAAAGTGGCACTTGGGGAAACTGGGTGAAAGAGAGAGACAAATTAACTGTGGAAACTACCAGGTCCTGTAATGGCTATCACATCTGAAACTTTAACTTCCCTCTGCCATTTTGAGCAGGCATTTAATTCCTTCTTTATAGTTAAACCCATTCATGATTCCGTACACTCCGTTCAACTCCATAGTTGAACATTGGCCATGGCTGTTGAGCCAGTAAAGCCTGGGATTATTTTTCTGTTCCTCAGTGAAGCCAGGATTTCCTCCAAACATGTCACCTTTGGGTTCTGATCCTACACTGTTGGGAGTCGCTGACCTTCACCGTGAGTGTGGACGAAGATGAATTCAGGTTGTGACAGTGCAGGCCCCCGCGTAGGGAGGTGATGGGGCAGCGCTGCAGGCAAACGCTCTGCACTGCTTTTTCCACAACAAGGGACACAGCCCTGGGGTCTTGCTGGGATGGCAAATGAGCAGGAACTGGCCCAGGACGTAATGCAGTTCAGGTTCCAGCAGCAAAGGTGAACGCTAGACAAGATGACAATGGGAACTGTGACACAGCATCCGTTGCATGCTCCTTCCTGTACTTTCTTGCTCTATACTAAAGCCTGAAAAGCCATGTTTCTGTCCTTTGACTGTTCTTGTTGGTTGGTACAGAGCACAAATTCCTTCTGCTTTCTGTGATGAGTGAAGACTTGGACAGTGGCAGATAATGGTGGACAGTCCTTGGTTTAAGCGGCTTTGTCTATGGTCAAACCATTCTCTGTCACCCTTTGGATAACTCCATAGCAATCCCAAAGGATCTGAGGGTTACACGTGTTGTTCCCAGCTTTGGCAATCTCAACTATTTCCTTGCAAGCAGTATGTGTTGTATTTGTAGCAAGTGCCTGCTAATGAAGTTGTTCTCTCACCCGTTGGGAGGTGAGGGTTGTTCTTTCAGTAGGCTCTGATGTTGGGCACTCTCCAAAGGACTAACCCCAGGGTCTCCCCACGTAGAGAAAGAGCCCCAAGTAGAGAAAGCCTCCAGCTGACCTCGCTGCTCCGGTGTAATGTCAGGTGCCTGGTGGTTGCTGATGGATCTCACAGGGGAGCAGAGGACTTGGAAGGTGGGAAACCTGTCATGGTGCCTAGGGCTGAGGGCTCCAGCATGGAGAGCACTCATCCCACCATATAGAATAATTTGGGTTGGAAGGGACCTTTAAGGGTCATCTAGTCCAACCACCGCTGCAATAAGAAGGGACATTTCATCTAGATCAGGTTGCTCAGAGCCCCATCCAACCTGACCTTGAATGTTTCCAGGGATGGGGCATCTACCTCCTCTCTGGGCAACCTGTTCCAGTGTTTCACCACCCTCATCATAACAATTTTCTTCTTTATATCTAGCCTAAATCTACCCTCTTTTAGTTTAAACCCGTTATCCCTTGTCCTATCACAACAGGCCCTACTAAAAAGTTTGTCCCTATCTTTCTTATAAGCCCCCCTTTAAGTATTGGAAGACCACAATAAGGTCACCCTAGAGCCTTCTCTTCTCCAGGCTGAACACCCTCAGCTCTCTCAGCCTTTCCTATGGCCTGAGCTGAATCCCTGTGGCCACTGTATCTGGGGTATTCCCTCCAAGATCCGGGTACTTCCCGGTTTCATGTGAAACATCTGGAGTTTCACCTGGTCATTTCAGAGGAATGGATGCTAATTACAGAGGTGGCGTTGCAGTGGCAGATGTTAGGGCTGAGTGGCATTGCCAGGAGGGGTGCAAGGCAGAGCAGGTAATGCAGCTGAGCTTGTAAGCCCTTGTGTCCCTGGGACAGACCTGCCCCAGCAGGAGCCAGGGCGGTGGTGACATCTGCACTTCTGAGCTCATCCGTGGTATCTTGGGCTCTGACCTCATTAGTCGATGGGATTTCATTATGGTCAGGAGCATATCAGAATATGTACAGTAGTGCAATACCATGACTTCAGCAAATACCTTTCTTTTTTTTCCCCCTGCTTTCAATAAAAGGTTGGACATGATTGCTCTGCCTTGTTCTTGACTCTCCCATTCAATGTCTTCTCTTGGGAGTGGAGCTGCTCATTCATCCCCTAAATTATTCCATGAAGGACGCTCTTGCAAATGCAGCCCTGTACGCTGTTTTGACAGAGATCAAGGGAGGCTTATTGAAACCACATCTTAAGGGTAAAATAGGAAGGAGTCTCTTTTGGGTAACTAGGCCCTTGGTCTGTATCCAAAGCTATGATCAGAGCGGTGCTTTTAAAGACTTGGGTGCAAGGAGTTGTTCTAGCATTGGCAGTTGCCCCCTTTCCTGTGATTAAATGCCTTTTGTTCTTGTTCTGTTGTATAACTGAAGTCTCTGCAGTGTGCCAGCTTTAAAAAGCCAAGTACAGTTTCCCTGCGTGAGAGAACCCCTTGCCTGCATAAAAGCTGGGGAGTTCCCAGCTCTGCCACAGAAGCACCTCCAGAACAGGCACCTAAGGGAAAACTTCATCTGTCTGGTGTTCTTAGAAAGCAGCCTGTACCCTGGGCAGCATGAAACAGCTCATCTAAATCTGCTCTTCCTATTGTCTGTATAGTGTCTGTCTTTTCTAGTAATGCACAAGTTTGCATGAAGACATTATCTCTTCTTCCTTAAGAATTCATCATTTGTGCCTCTGTCTATTCCCCGCATGAAGTCATAATCCTCTATTTACGATATCACAATGGGTTGCTGTGGAAATGATTACTAATATTAAGAACCCAAAGAGGATGACATCAGGTAAGGAATTAACAGGAAGTGCAGATGAATGCTGAGTTTTCTGTAATGCAGCAACAAAGAAAGGTTAGTGAAATCCAGAGAACAATTGACAAGTTATCCCTAAAAAAAAAAATTAAAAAAATGAGACTTTGCTGCTCTCAACCTTATAGATAGGAAGATTAGTCAATTTATAAAATTCTGTGCACTTTCCTTTAGCTCATATTTGCTTGCTCCAGGTCAGATCCTATGAGATATTGCATACTTTCAGCTCCTGATTTTCCATTACTTTATACGTTATGGGTGTACAGCATCTCAGAGGACAGAGGTCTTAACTGAGTACCAGATGACCTGCTACTTAAAAGAAAAACAAAAGTAGTTGCCTTTTAAAATTCAAAGTTAGATGTTGTAATAAAGACACTGTGCTTAACTGTCAGTGCTGTTCAGTTTGTATATATGCAGGAGAATCTAGTCTTTTGGAAGATACAGACTCAAAAGTATATATTTATAGAACAGAGACTGTTAGATTAGTCAATTTACTTTTTTTTTTTTTAAAGGGTGAAAAAAGTGTCCCTTTCAATACCGATTTGTCACCACCAGTGAGGCTGTCAGCCACAGGAGTTGTGTCAGAGGCTGGCTGAGACGATGTCATTTGACTTGCGTAAATGGGGACTCATGTTTCTATTCCTTTGCTGCTTTTTTTTCTTTGACTATTCTGTCCGTGGGTTCCTGTTCCAAAAGACAGGATGTTTGTCCTTTCACCTTCTTGATAACAGCAAACATGAGGTGCTTCCTTTTCCCCTCCTCGGGTCATGGTTTCCCTTTGCAGCGGTCCTTGGGCAGAGCTGGCAGGCAGGTGATGACATGGCTGTGACACAGGGTGGTTCAGAGGGGGAGAGCAGCACAGGTGTGCCTGTGAATGGCACCTCATACCCGTCACATCTGCTGTGATGCAAAAGGGGTCCTGCGCCAGGAAAAGCCGAGGAGTGGGGTGGGAGAGGTTGCCTAAAGAACTGCCTCCCGGAAAACATGACTGAGAGAGTGCAGCAGGGAGGAGAAGTCCAAAGCCCAGCTGCTGAGCGCATGGGTGGTAGGTAGAAATTAAAGTAATCCTCTGGCTGGAACTGGGGCATTGCTGGTTTAGAATAGACCCAGAGTGCAGTTGTTCTGTTGTACTTGTGGGACCTTGCGTTTGCATCCATAGGGTCTGGTCTGTCCTATCCTATATCTCTAGCAGACTTTTTGATACCTGACAGTAAACCTTAGATCGTTCTACTGTGCTTTACGCTACTCAAAGCAGCTGCCTTGTCCACCTCCTACTGAGTCTACTCCGCTGTTACCTCTCCTGCCTGGCAGGTTGACACTCCTGATAAATCTTGACGTTCAAGCAAGATCACTGGCTTTTCCAGCTCTGCTCTTCTGTCCCCTCTGGTCAGTCTGGCCAACTGGTTACAGTCATTGTTGGCACTGCAGCATTTCAAGGAAACTCTGAGAAGCTGTTGAGTAGCGTGGTTTGCATGGCAGGCTGAGCCCTGGCTCCCTGGCACGTAGCACTGTGGCATAGCTCTCCAGCCCCGCTCTGCCCTGCATCTTAGGTGTTGAACCCTAAGGCCGTTGCTTTTTCTCTCCAGTGCTGATTGTTTCTCCAAATACGAAGAAGCAAGGAAGGAACTTTATAGACAGAGACAGGGGAATGAAGTTCAGTGTAGATAAGTGTAAATTGATGTGCAGCTGGGACAGGCACAATGACAATGTGAACATCACATACGAAATAATGTGCTCTGACTGATCATTACCACAGAAATAAGATCCTGGGCTTGTTGAAATTGCCAGCTCAGCTGAAAACTGAATGGAGAACATCATTATGCTACTGATTAGAACTGTGGTGCCTCTGCATGTTGGCTGTTGTGTGCACTTTGCATGCATGATCCCTTAATTCCAAAAAAGATAGAGTAGAACTGGAAAGATTCAGAAAAGTGCAGTAAGGATGGGCAGATACCTGGAACAGCTTGCCTAAGGGGACAGACTACGCAAGCTATGACTATTAAAAAACTGAAAGAGAGACATCTAAGATGGGATGATAGATGCCTATAAAATCAGGAATGATGTGGAAAAGGCAACTGGGGATTTGTTTACTGTCTCTTCCAGCTCAAGAATGAGGGGAGCTCTAAAGGCAGGGCACAAGTTCAAAAAACAAAATAAATGCTTCCTCACACAGTATGTGTCTGAACTCCGAAGCTAACTTGCTACGGGTTGAAAAACCAACTGGACAGACTCCTGGGGCAGTGCTGTAGGTGGTACCGCTCTGTATGACAGCTGATGAGTTGAGGTTCCTGGGAACCGCACATCAAATCTCAGTCGCCTCCAATCCCTGTCTTAGGATCCAGAAGTGAGATTTTGTCACTTCTGACATGGGGCTGGGGACTCACATCATGCAGCACTAAAAAAGCAGCTCTTCCAGGTTCTGCAAGCATTAAAAAAAGGCAGGTTTGGTAATCGGTGGTATTTTCAGGTAGCAAGCAATAATTGACCTTTTTCTCTCAGTCCTCCCTCCAGATGGCAAGGTACTGGCCAGGCGCCTGTCCTCATCTTTTGCCTGAAGCGCGTAAGGACATAAGCCCGCTGGTGTTCCCAGACAAGTAGTCCTTCCTCCAAGCAGAAGAGAAACACATTGTCCTCCAAACTCCCAGCCAACCTGGGAAGATGTGACTGCATATTCCTGAGTTACTCTTCTCATCAGTGTTAGTTGCCCTGCACCACAAAAGACTTAATTTTCATTGTTGCAGGCAAAGTCTTGATGTAGCTTAATCTTTTCTCACACCTGTCAATCTCTTGGATTAAAATCTTCCAATTTGCTCAGTAGTCCAGGGCAAACTTTAATCATCATTGTAAAACAGGCCAAACTTTAATGGGCTTGGAAAGAAGGAAAGAGATGTGATGGAAAAAATATCTTAAATAGTTTTAAGTAAAGTTTTCTTTTCGTCATACTGAGACTTGAAGGATTTAGGACAAAATAGCTGAGATCTAGTGAGGGAATGATCCTGTGGGTGAAGGTTTATGTACATTTGACTTAGGCTTAGGTCTGGTTTTTCTTCTAAATATTGGGGGCTAGAGGAGCAGGGGCTGATCAAAACAAAACTGAGACCTGAAAATCTGAGCTTCTGCTTCTCTGTCAATATGATACAGGCATTTTTCAGTGCGTCATTCATTCCCCTGTTAGCAAGAGGGACATTCAGTGTGTGTTTAGTTTTGCTTGTGGGGTGTTGGAGATACAAAGGCACATTGCAGGTGTGGTGGGTTTGCTCGCTGTCTGTCCCGTAGCAATCTGGATGTGAGCAGGTCCCACATGCCAGCAGGGCTCAGGCTGGGGCCTTCCTCATGGAGGGGGGAAAATTTGTAACTAGGCTTGGCCTGTTTTAGAAGTGCATGCAGTCATCTTAACTCTGTCAGTGATAATAGACCCTAAACACACATGCATTTTTCCTTCATGCATAATGCTGCTTCATATTTAGGATTATTTAGCTTATCCATTACCTCAGTTGTCTGAGGACACACTGTAAAAAACTATAGAAAAGGCATTTTAGGCTATGTGAATGACTTCAACATAAGGAAAGCATGACTAAGGGCTGAGAGAATGTGCAATGAAAATTACCCTCTTCAGGCTGAAGAAAATTCCCAGAAAAACTAGGCATGCGGGAAATGCCTGGCTCTTAACGTAGCTGGTTGTACAACGTTTGTGGGCAGAAAGCCAGCCCTCTGCAAATGCATTGTACAAGCACTATAGTCTTTGTAAACTTGTAATTTCCCAAAAATACATATTTTTGGGGTGTTTCTGATAGAAAATACAATCAAAGAACCTTGCTTTTATCTCTTTCTCTGCCCTGGAGTCCTATCTGGCCAGGCACACGTGCTCAATGACTTTACATTATAGAAATATGGAAAACCCCATGTGTCTCTAAAATAACCTGATGGCGTCGTATTGGTGTGTTTCTGCTGCATCCAGAGCCTCCCTGTGGGGCAGGTTTGGGGTGTTATTGCCTGGATGCTCTCAAGAAAGTGGGTTTTGAAATTTTATTTCAAAATGCAGGCATAGTTGTAACAGCGATGAAAGCTTGCAACTATGATTTCCTTCTTATCTTAAGAACCAAGAGTCATCTTGTATTGTCAAACCTCCGGTTACTAGTAAATGCTTTCTTGCGGTTTCAAGCTAGCTGAGATCCCATTCCCTCTGTGGCAGCTGCGTACTCAAACTCCCATGCTGCTTCATCTCACTTTCCCCCTCATTTTTTCTCATTTGTTTCTGAATTATTTCAGCCACCACTTCTGTGCTTTCTAATCTTGAAAACGATCCTCCTAACGTGCCCTCACCATCATCTCCCAGGCTTCCCAAAGCTGGTTTGTGCAGCTAGAGCCCTGCCACTTGTTCTTCATTTCTTCTTGCTGCTGCTGCTGTTCTCTCTTCAGCATTTTGCAGAAGCAAATGAATGGGGGATGTGTCCGTACCCTTCTGCTTAAGAATTCATTCGTATTTTCATATGGAAATGTTTCACAGTGATTCACAATGTATTTCTGATGAATGAGCTGTTCCTACAGAAAACCTACAATACCAGGATTCTGTTTCCAACAAGGACTGGAGAAAGCACAACTGTTTGGGAGCTGAGCAAAATCCAAGCATGGTGACTTTTCCTCTACTGATACATGTATTTCAGTGCAGATTTAATAAATATATTTCCTTAGTCCAGACTTAAAAATATTGTGTAGGGAAGAAAAGAGAAGCTGCAGGTAGAGGAAGAGTCTGCTGCCTCTGGTTATCAGGCAGAAGAGTTGCACTGAGTGCAAGCATGTCACCTGCTGCTAGGTGTCTGCAGGATCAAGGAAAGCGTAATAAAATCTTGGCAACATAACAGAAGCAAAATTATAAATAGGAAAGTAAACCATGGTAAGCACAGTAATAAAAACACATCCGGTGAAGTCAAGGTGCAAGGATTTTTCCCTAGAAAAACACATTAACCTTTTATGGAGGTAGATGTGACCTTGGGAACTCAGGAGGGTTTCATAACTTCAGAAGAAACAAGAAATGACAATCTGATAACGCTTCCTCAAGAATGCATGGCATTCTTCGTTGTGAGTTTCGTATTCTCCACGGGACGTGGATGACTCAGGCTACGACATGGAAAATGTATCCGACCTATAAAGGAATTATGTACTGTAGGTGTGTGCAAGGGTGAGTTGGTTTGTTGCTTCCCCATACGTTGTAGATCCTCGTCATAATTCAGTTCTATATAGTATTTTTTTTTATGAATGAGAAGTGGTACAAATGAATGACCTTGCAAATAATTTAACAATAAACTTAACTGTGCCTAAGATCAAAGTCTGCTCTCTGCTATGCAATGTAAATCTGTGGGGTTTCCCTCAGAAGGAAATTTAGTTGAAAAATTTTGTTAAGAGAATATAATTTTATTAAGATAATATTAGTGTGAGTATTTTTAAGCTGAAAAAAAAGCCTTTTCTTTCTGTTTGCAATCCATGTGAGAACAGGGAGCTAGGAGAGAAACTGAAACACTTGCATTTGCTTAGGCTTTTAGCAGGACCAAAGTTTTTGACTTTGAGCTTTGTTCACTTCTGCGTTACTCTGTCAGGGTGAAGCCAATGTAAAGCTGGAACGGTACAATGAGGAGTCAGGTGTGTTGTCTCCAGGCTTTTCCCATCTTTATTAAAAGGCTGAGCCTGATCCAAAACATGGGATCTCAGGCTTCTCATGTGCTGAGAGTCTCTGTCTTCTCTGAAATTCCAGCCAGGATCCAAATTTGTGTATGAGCCCTATATTTATAACCTAAACCTCTGAAACCCATCAGCTCTACTGTTGTGAGGAGGTTATTGTGCTGTCCCCTTGGGAACGAGGTTTAGCGCAGACGTGCCTTCTTGCTCCCCGGCACAGGTGCTTAGTGAAAGAGTAACTGCTTGGAAAGCAGAAAGGAGGTCCTTGAAAAGAATTCAGATTGGGCTGATATCCAAGCTGGGAACTGTTCCTGTCCTGTTTGTGTTAATTCACACTTATTTTATAAATATTGAATGATGGCTGCTTTTTTTGAAGGTGCTGAACACCTATAGTTTCCATCAATGCAAGCTAGAGTTTTGCATACTCAACGTGCGTTCCTCAAGGAAAAGACCCCATGGACGATGCGTACTGAGTGCCCTGCTTAATCCTGCTGCTTGCAGGAACCATTTTACAAAGGTTTTCTATTGCTCATTTCAGTTAGGGTTGGTAGATTCTTCCTTGAAGGGCAGAGATGAAAAGACACCTCCTTACTTGCTGCATAGGAAAATGGCTCTTGGCTGACCTGGCAATCACTATTAGCTATTTTTGAAGGCTCTGTTCTCCCATTTGTTTGGGGCTGCTAATGTGTTTAGTCTAAATAGCTGTGCGTTGTGTCTTCCGGCAGACCATGCAACAGATGAGTGACCACCGCTATGACAAGCTGACGGTGCCCGATGATGCCGCAGCAAACTGCATCTACTTAAACATTCCCAGCAAAGGCCATGTCCTGCTGCACCGAGCGCCTGAGGAGTACCCGGAGAGCGCAAAGGTGAGAGCTACGCTGAGGGTCCCTGGGAGACCCCCCAGCATTCCGGGGGGGCCTTGCCGGGAGGTTGGTGGGAATTGAAATCGGGTGCTTTCCAGAATGGGCTGGTGTATCCCGTCATGAGATACCAGATGGCGAAAGGTGGGAGGTCTGGGCTCTCTCCTCATCTTCACTACTGATTTAATTACTTTGTCTCTTCTGCCCCTGGTGCTGCTTCTGCGTAATTGGAAGTAGCAACAGTTGCTCTCACTGCAGTACTGATGTGAACAAATCCCATAGGCAGAAGGCCACATATACTGTAAATGTTAGTGTTGATCACAAATGATGAGATGGCTTAGCACCTGCTGGTAAATCCATGCCTGTTCACTCTGTAAATACTGAGAGAAAAGAGAAAACAGGTGTAAAATGTAATGATTTCTGTTCCATTTTCTTTCCTAAACAGGTTTTTGAAAAACTGAAGGACCACATGCTTATCCCAATAGCCAACACAGAACTGGAGAAAGTAGATGGGGCACTCACCTGTTGCTCTGTGCTTATTAACAAAACTTCAGAATTATGAGTTTACAGAGTTCCTCCCTTGTAACTGGCAATAATGTTACACACAAGGCAGACGAATCTGTATCCACACTTTTAT
Source organism: Balearica regulorum gibbericeps (assembly GCF_011004875.1). NCBI lineage: Eukaryota > Metazoa > Chordata > Aves > Gruiformes > Gruidae > Balearica > Balearica regulorum. The sequence goes on along the minus strand of NC_046191.1, from coordinate 16,557,718 downwards.
TGTTTTTATTGACAATCTACTGTACCACTGTGCTACTAACCCTTGTTTACAAATTTTTTGCTTTGTGTATTTTTATTAAGTCCTTGTAGATGGTATTTAAGGTGGATGTACGGTTTGTTGGGGGGCACATAACTCTGAAGTATGTTAGTCTTATGGGCTAGCAGAAGACAATTATAATGGCTAACCCCTAGCTTTAGTGATTGAACATATCTGTGTGAAAATTTTATGAAAAACAACTAATTCTCAACATTTCAAGCACCTCTGTTGTCTTTACACTCTTCCCTTCTCCTGTCTTTCCTCTTTCTTGCTCCACATCTTTTTTTCCTTTCTACTTTCAGTGATGCAAGGTATCGGGGGGACTGAAGAAAACTCAGTGGGCTCATGAACTTGGTATCTTGTGTGGTAGAGAAGCTTTCCATACACTAGCTGGAACAGTGGGCAATGGACTGTGCGCACTGTCTCGGCTGTATCACGTTGCTGCCGCTGGGCAGAGTTGTGGCTGGAATCATTTTCAGGCACCAGGTAGCAACTTCAGAAAAAGCTTCCTCCGATGGGAGCGTTAAAGGGCAACGCCTGCCTGGGAAACTCAAATGACAGAAAAAGAGATAGTAGTGCAGCCACACAAGATATGTCCCACAAGTTCAGCTCCCGGTTTGCTGCTTAATGCCGTGACTTTCAATTTGGTGAGAATGGAGGAGGAGTTTTTAAAAAGGCCAGATCCCAGGGAGTGCCCAGACCACAAAAATGAAAGGCTGAGATGCTTTTGGAAAGGTTAAACCAACAAAAGTAATCTAAAATATGGGGGGGTAATTCTCTTTTTTAACTTTTTTTATTCATTTCTGTCTCTCCTGTTTTCTCCTTTTTTGGAGGCCACTTATTAGCAAAATTCAAAAGAAAAGGGTAACAGAAGGAGTTGAAGGACAGCTATTCCTGGATTATGCTCGTGAATAAGGGAAGCTATTTTTTCCTGAAAGGTTGGCATTTGTACTTTATCTGCCCTTGGGGCAGTTTTTCTTGGAACAATAACCATCTTTTTCTTTTTTTTTTAATTGCGTGAATATTTACTGTGGTATTCAGTTAAAACAAATACAATTTTTGTAGCAAATTCCACAACATGTTTACCCACTGAGTCACACTTTTTTTTCACCACTGTAAAGTGAAGCATACCCCATTGTATTCACATGCTTCTTGTTAAATCATTTGTAAACTAAGGATGGAGAAATTCCCAAACAGAGGCAGTAGTGGGAACTCTCCAGAGACTGACAAATAGTCTGAACATGTTATCAACTTCCTAGACATCTCCTCCACCTTTCCTGAACCACTTGTGGTATGTTGCTAAGGTACAGTAGGAAGCAAGCAGGGGGAACTCAGGCAATGTGGTCTGCAGGAAAGCAAACAGTATTAACTGAGCGTACGCTTGGATATCCTTTGGAAACCTATGTGCTTTTTTGTGCAGTCATAAGGGAGGAAACACAAGTACTCATATCCGTAGGTACTCCTAAGCATATCTCTCACTTCATCTCAGTGGCTAATGAGGAGGAAACCTCCTGGCAGCTACCAGAATACATCCGATGCTTTGTGGGCATGCTGCACATTGTGATGACACGAGGGAGAGAGCAGAGAGCGCAATGGCAAGCGATATAATGTATGTGAGAAGAGAGCATGTCCCAAAGGAAGTCTTTAGCCAGCCAAACAGCAAGTGCTGGTTTTATGGCTGTGTGCTGTCCCACATGGTTCTCCTAATGTCTCCTCCATTCCCATGCACCATCATTTAAGCCTGACCCAGGTGATCAGGCTCTAAGGATGTAAACATTGCAGTGGGGAACTTCTTTTCCTACCTTCCCTTGGTGCTTTTAAAATACCTGATAAAGCATCTTGCATTTTAAAATGACTTGACATTAAACAAAGATTTTGTGCCAAAAAGTGACCCTGTAGTATTTAACTGTGACATTGTAGAGGCAAGCTGTACTCTGTTAAAAACCTATACAGCCACTGGAGCTGTCATACAAAGCCAGAACAGAATCCCCCTGACCTGCCCATGTACCTCCTGGGGCTTGTCCCCCATCCATGTCCTTCAGCCCCAGTTCCTTTCTCTCGCTGGGGAGCCAGAGCATCCAGCTACACTGGGACAGCATTAGGCTGTGGGATTTCTATTCAATTTACCTCTCTAACTTTCTGTTGTGGGGTTTTGTTTTTTTTTCCTTCCACACTCTCTCACCTTTCACCTGTCTGTCTCTTCCTCATACTCTCATTTCTAGTTTATGGCACGATGAGCACTTTTCTCTTTTAACCCCAAGTGATTTTGCCTTCTGTTGCCTCAGTTTTCCTACTTCAGTCTTCTTTTTCTGCTCCAGAGTATCTATGGTGGACTATCCTAAATTCACTCCCTCCTTGAGCAGGTGCCAGGAGGGATGAGAAACTGAAGGGTCTGCTTTGGCTCTGAGCAACTTCTTTTGAGCTGGAAGGATGACTGTCAACGGGAGCTATAGATCTAGAGAGTGATGAGGGTGACTCCTCTTCTTTAGGATTACTCCAGAAAGAGAAACGTTTGTGGTGGTCATTGTTCATATCTTGTGTCCCTGAAAGCAATAGAATAGGTGACAATGAATGCCCCTGTCTCCCCAGGGGAGGGAGAGGAGGAGTCCCATCTCCATTGACAGAGAGGTTGGGTTTTCACCTATTGCCATTTAGAATTTAGGTGCTCTAAATCACACCTGCTTTCTCTCTGTTGTCTCAGTAGATGTCATAGTCTCCTAACATAGATGCTCTAAATTACAGCTTAGCCTGATGCCAAAAGTTACCTAAGCTGGTTAGTGGGATTGCCCTCACCTCTCTGCTTTTAGCATTATTCTTTATTATGGCATTATAAAGCAAAAACATTAAGAGCACTTCGGTTCGTGCATTTGCAGTATGGTACTAGAAACTAAAATCATGCCAAATGCTTCTTGTTCTTGCTGTTTGCTAATTTTTCTGTTGCCCAAATGAAGAATTCAGTTGTGAGGACATTTCTGCTGTGATATATATGCATCTAACGGGCATCCTGTACATCTTGTCACCAGAACATTTCTCAGATGCCTGATACAAATCATCATCCTTGATTAATATAAATAATAAAATAAAATCCCAAACCAAAAAAGGAGATGAGACACTGAAGACTAATAGCTGCCCACATAACACACTTGATAACAACTGTCAGGCTGTATGACACAGCAGGCCAGTGCCGAAGTTCTTGTGGTTAATAGCTCAGCAGTGGGGCTTGAATTACTCATCAAGGGTTTGTGTTTTTTTTTTCCTTTGAGCAATCAGTTTAGCTGAGTTAAAATGGAAGAGCTACAACGTGCATTATAGATCTTTCTTGGATGTTGTCTTTGCTACGAGTTTAGGAAGAGCTGTGATATGTGGGTTTCTCTCTTCACCGGAATGTGAATACAGTGTCTCTCTCTGCAATGAAAATGTGAATGCATACTGTACCTTTTAAGATAAACTTGAATTCTTCCATTTCTGCATTTTTGTCTTTTCCATCCTAATATACTCCTTTTTGGTCTTGAATAGATGCCACTGCAGGAAGCTATGCTCTGATTATTTTTTTGTGTGTGATTTCCATGTGATAGGTACAGAGCTCATAAGCAACACTATGTCCAGTTCTAAAAACAAAAAGTCAGTGCACAGAATGATGTTTGTTCACAGCAAATTGGGGATGAAATATGGAAAAAATGAGCTTTAGATTTCATTCAGCTTCTTATATGTTATATCAGTGGTGTCAGAGACAAATTACTTTGATAGAAAACATCAACATTCATATGGAACCATTTTGGGAAAATAATTTACTGTTTAAGATTCTCTATTTTTGCTTTTATCAATAAGGAAGCTGAAAAGATAAGACTGCTTAAAGAATGGTATTTGTGAAGTGATTGTGAACATGTATTTTCCAAAAAGTTTTAACTGGACGTATGATGTAACTTGTATAGAGTTGCATGTGAATCGTGTTAGTCACTGTTTTACATTGTATTGTTCTGCAGTGCACAAATATGACTACTGAACACAGAAGTGTTACATTTCATTAAACTTAAAATCTCGATGCAGTATATAGTTCCCCACTTCTTGTGCCAAAAACATCAATACATTCCATAATCTGTTCTAATAGAGGTTTGCACTTTGATTTTTTTTTGTGACTCTCGCAGTTTCAATACTACATATCCCCGTCATGAAGGAATAAAGTGTCAGTTGTACTGTGCACTGTGTAGTTTTTGCCTCTTGTTTTGCAACTGAAAGCATATGCATTTAATTTAATACTGTTTCATGCTGTCTTTTTATTTGGAAGCTTGTTACATGCCTAGAAATACAGCTAATTATAGACACTAGTGCTAAAACCTTTAAGCCTGTCAGAAGAAATCTTGACTCTTCAGAAACAAATCATGAATTTGGAGTCTACATTTAAGGATAATGTATAGGAAGGGTGTATTGCCTGAGTGTTCTAGATACAAGAGTTGTAACTAAATTTTATAATTATCCAAGGCAACTAAACAGATATTACTGTAGTATAGTGTTTTCTGTGTAGTTCCTGTATTTACTGTAAGTTACAAAAGGTGAAACTAACAAAGGTTTAGTGGCATGAGCATTATGGTTAAATTATTCACGTAGCTCTTGTGTCTTTTCTCCCCCAGATGTCAAGAGAGGTGACTCCAGACATTGCTTTGTGGTAACGTGACAGATGGTCGCATGTTTTATATCTAAATGCTACTTGTTGTGTGCTACAAATAGTGCATGTGGAGCTAATCTCTGCTTGTACCCTTGTGCTCTAATATCATTAGGTTATGATATTAGGATTAACGATCTCGGGAGACAATGCCAGTTACTCCAGGCTTCATGGACCTGTGTGTAAGTGCTCGTGGGCCTTCAGTGCCACCTGGTGGCAACCGAAGTTTCAGTTGTTCAAGGCCTCAATAGTGTTGCTTCAACTTTTTGAGAAACCCAACATAAATTAACAGTACTGTAGCAAAAGTATTACATCACTTCCAAACTGTACAGCTTTGCTAGTAATAGGACTTTAAATAAATCGTATTCTAATATGTCTCTTGCTGGAGAAGCAGGGGCAAGGAAAGATTTCTTTAGGGTGATCTACATACAGCTAATTTAACTACGCTGGTTAAAAAGATTATTTTTATACTAATATATTTAAATCAGTGCTACAACTAATGTGGATACATTTAGCTTGGTGCAATTAATATAGTAAACTGCTGCATTTACATGCATCTTTGTGTACCCATACCTACAGGAGAGAGAGTTGGCACTAATTTACATGGATTTGTTTCTAAGTGGCAATAATTAAAAATAACAAAAGCTACACAAGCCACTCCCACTTGCCACATTAAGAAGTTCCTCATAGAATAGCAAAAGCTTCAAAAGCAAAAGCATAATAGTAATTTAAAAATATATTCTACTTAGCTGTAGAATATCAGCAAGTAGAGACTTCTGCACTTGGGTGTACGAGTTCACTCCCCACTGTAAGTACATCCTATCAAAAAAGCATCAGTCATGGTCTCCTGCATCATAAAGTCCAGACATCCTGATGCTCTCAACAATCTCACCCCCAAAAAGTCTCGAGCTGCAGGGTGATTGCTGTGGGTTTGTAGTTGAAAACTTGCCATCGGTAGCTCCAGATATCCATTCAGTTTGGGCAAGGCCCTCAATCTCCATCTGTAACTGAACCAAACTCTCCCTTCTCTCAGCCTGGCAGCTTGTCTCCTCCTCCCCAGGGAAGTGTGAGTGTAGAGCCTAGCTGGTGTCACGGGATGGGGAAGGGTGTGTGTGTTGTCCTGCCAGCTCCAAAAAGGTGTTGTCCTGGGGCAGGACCCAAACCCTTGAGTAAGGACCAGAATGGGATGGGAGCATGTGAAGCCCCAGGTAGAGGCCCCTGCTCTGCAGTAAGGCCAGGCTGCCTGGAGAGGGGTTGATCAATGAGGGCAGATGGGGAAGACAACCCGGAGCCAGTCGCAGCTCTGAAAAGCTGACTGACCTCTTCTGACAAACTCCGGCAGCGTTACATTTTCTAGGACCAATATTGTGAAAGATTTGAACAGTGCTGGGTTGTAAGCAGTTTCCAAAACTACTTTGGCTCAGAAATCTATTCTAGATGGACATTATATATGTACATGCTCATAAAACCAATGCAGTGTCCAAAATCTTCCCAGCTCCCTTGAAAGAAATTCTCTCTAACTCACTCCTCATTGAGGCTCACTTCTTAATATTGAACTGGTGCTAATCTCCTGAAATGAATTTCACACTGAGAGTAGTCTTCCAGCTGCCTGGACCATTAAATCCTGTTAGGGTTTATCAGCATTAAGTCTGCTAAAATATATTCTATTCTTGTATTCTCTAACCACATGCTCTTTTCCTGACTGCTGAAGTTAATTCATTTAAGTTTGTCTCATACATGGGTCAGGAATCCAGCAGCCTAACCCTCCGGACATTGTGTGGCTTTAAATTGCACCTCTCACTGAGCAAGATTATTAACAAATACTCTAAATCCAGAATGCACGATAGCTATTTTCATCAGCAGTATTGTACAGAGCCAGCAAAGTCTACAATATAATTCACCTTGAAGAGGAAGAGCTGGAAGGCATTTTGTTTAATGAACAGGGATGGGAGTCAGGAGCTGGGAAGATGCCCAGCTCTATCTCAGAAGTGCCACAATCAGCTCACTGGAAGCACCGGAGAATCTGAAACCTTTCCATGTGTTTGGGTACCTAGCACAGAATAGGGAGGATCAAAATAGGCACTTGGACTTGAAAAAAAATGGCCTGACCTGCAGCCCTCTGAGCAGGAAAATGGGATGCAAATACTCATTTACCTTGTACTTCAGATATTTAATCCAGAGATACACGGCCTCAAGAAATTCAAATACAGTGCAGCAAACAAAGGGTTCTTGTAGTGGGAGTAACACCACAGAAGGATTTAGGTTGTGAGCAAAAGCGTGCTGCCAAATCACCAGCAATCAGGTCTGCAAGACTGGAAGGTCAGGGTGAGTCTGAAGTAGTTTTCACTGAGCAGAAGTGTCCTTCCCAGCACTGGCAGGGAGCAGAGCTGGTTGGGTGTTTTCTGGCAACCAGCTTGGGGACTGGCTGTGATTTTAACACCCAGCTGTACAGAAATCAACACAGGTAAGGACAGTGACTAGTCCTTTATTTTTTAAATGTTCTGAGCAGGACCTTTGCTATCCAATGTGTTTATTGAGAAGCTGGGAATGCTAGCACTGTAAAATAGATATTGTTGCAGTTAATATTTGAAGTTTGACTGCAATAACAAGGCACATCAAGCAAAAGGACTTCACGAATGTTCATAAAACTGGTAGTTTTTCCTTACTGAAAGCAAAACCCAGTATTGATTGCTTCTACTTCTATACACTTTTGTGTTTAACTGCTGGAAACAAAGTTTTCGTTACTGCAGCAATAACCTGAGGTTTACCTTTGACAACTGAAAAAAAAATGCCGATTAAATTTCGTCTTCGGTCCTTTAAGAGCGTGCTCCTGCAGCAGCGGCGTCTCCCGGCTGCTGCCGAGCCTGAGAGCCTGGGGCTGGCCGGGGTAAAACGGGAGCTACGGGCCGCTCCGCTGCTGGCAGCTTGGCTCGTTCTCTGACCTGCAGCAGCTTTGGAAGGCAGCCCCGTACAGCAGTGGGGCTTGACCGCTGTCAGTCCCTAAAACCTGGTGTAAATCCCCACGTCCTCCAGTCATCAATCATTTGTCTTAAAAACGCCGTACAGAGCGCCACCCAGATAAGCCGCAGCCTTTCAGTACAGCGTGGCTGAATGCTGGTAACCCCGAGGTGCCCGCACCCCCCCAGTTCCGAACACCCGGCTCGGCGGAGGGGCTGTTAAAATGACCTGGGGAAGCAGTTGCGAGCTGCAGGCACGGATGCCAGCCGCAGTCTGGTGGCAGCTCCGGAGAAGGGCAGGCTTTCACCCGCGAAGGGAGCCGCTCCCCGCGCCTCTGCAGGGGAGGCGGGAGTCCCGCCGCCAGGCCCGGCGGTTCGTCGGTCTCTGCACCGCCGCGGGAAAGGGAAGGCAGCCCTTGCCCAGGGCGGCTCCCGGCCCGGCCCGGCCCGCCTCAGGCACGGGAAGGCCGGCGCGGGCTCCCTCAGCTCCGGCTGCCGGCGGAGAGAGACGCCGGGACACGGGGACAGCGACATTAACGGCCGCCTCGCGAGGGAAGGGGGGGGGGTAACGCCCCTCCGCGCACGCGCCACTGGGGGGGGGGCCACGCGCAGGCAGCTGGAGCCGCCGTGGGGGCGGGGTGCCTTTCCTGAGGGCCCATTGGTGGGTGAGCGGGCGCGGGGCAGGGCCGGTTCTGCGTGGGCGGGACCCGGGCCGGAAGCGCTGCGCTGAGCGGTTTTCCCCAGCGGCAGCGGCGCCGGCGGAGGGCTTTCCGCTATGGAAGGCCCGGGCCCGGGCTCGGGTTCGGGCTCGGGGTTTGCGGGGCGGCTGCTAACGGAGGACGAGATGGCCGAGGTGAAGAAGGATGTAAGTGGTGGGCCGGGCCGAGAGGACGGAGTGCCCGGGGCGCGGAGCGGCGGGGTGGGGCCAGGGCCCGGGTGGGGGAAGCGGAAGTCCTGTCAGAGCGGCCGTCCGAGGGGGGGAACCGGCGCGGAGGCGGGAGGGCCGCCAGCGGCCGCCGGGCCGGGTCCCTGCCGCGCCGCCCGGAATTCCCCGCCGCCTTCCCGGAGGGCGCCCGCGGGGGCGGGCAGGTCACGTGCGGCAGGGCGGGGGCGGCGGGCCCGGCCCTGGGGCCCCCGGGACGTCCTGCCCCAGCTCGCCGGCAGCGGCGGCCCGCGGCTCTGGCCTCCGGAGGGCTTCCCGGTGTGAGGCGGGTCACGACTTGCGAAAGCTCAGCCCTGGGGCTGGGTAGTCACCTGCGAGTTCCGTTTTCTTCTGTTTTCCTCCAAGCGGTCTGCTCGTCGGCCGCGTTTTAAGGCCAGAGTAGCCAGGGTTTGGTTTTCGTGGTGTCCGTATGTACCGCAGTAAGTGACGAGTAATGAATACGGTATCCATAGGTTAGCAGCAAGTGTACACGCTTCTTTTGGTGTCAATAAGGTTCTGTCTTCTAGAATACTTTCATTCAATATTGATTTTTTTGAGACTTTTTGTTCTGTAATTTCCTGATTATCCCCCCCCCCCCCCCCCCCCCCCCCCCCCCACTGATGCCTGGAATCTGAGGGAGGACTTTGTCCTGATCCAGTCTGGATTTACTGATCTCTTTGATAGACTGGGAAACAGGCAATGTGCTAACCAACCTCGACAAGTGATTGGCTAATTTAAAAACAAATCTAAAAAAATAAACCACAGCTTATCAATTATTTATTGACCATGCGTGCTCCTGTTTATAATTTACAGTGTCTTATGTTTGATTTATTTGGGTTTCTTTAAAGTACAGTAAAGAACGTTTGGAGTTCATTTTTTATTTCTTACTAGCTTTATGCATACGCAAGTTTCTTTAAATGCTTTGTCATAGCATAGTTTTGTGAGGCATGTTTTTCGAGTTACTACTTGCTTCTGTGGAATCACAGGGTAATACCGCAATAGTTAGCGTCCGGTAGTTACACCAAAAAAAGATAAGAACCACTTATATCAGACTATATATGTAACATGATATGTATGTTAATCTATGTCAGTGACTGAATTCACGGCTGCACCTCACAGAAGTGTACGTATGTAGCTTTAGCCCTTAATCTTATAGGATCTCCCATAGTAATTGGAAGACTTGCTGGAAACCTAATGTGTAGAAAGAAATAACGTTAGTTTTATCATCAAAATACAATCCAATAAATCTGACTTTAGAGATTCTTCTCTCAGATTTTAAATGTTGCAGCTTCATGATGCAAAGTGCTGGTTCAGTGTAAATTCACTTAGCTGTTTCGAAGCTGTTCTGTTTGAAGTGATCCTATCAGAGTTATTTGAAGTGCTGCCTTCCCAGAAATTCTATGTATATTATGTGACAGCATACCTCAGAAAGCTAACTGGCAAGGATGATTTGGTCTGGGTAAACTTGTCCTGAGGAGGAATTATAAAGGTTGAAGTCTTACATTCGAGAGCTGGGAAGGAGGCAATGAGCCATACAAAGTCATCAATATAGAGCAAAGTATATTTAAAGCTCCTGTTTAATGTGTTTACTCTTTCTGTCCCTCAAACTGTTAACCTGTGAGGACAGCGCAGAGGGGAATTCAGGACTGGTACACTTCATACAGTGAAAGACTCATTGTGGGAAGAGGTTGGTCAAAAGACTATGGTCTTTCTATTCAATAACAACTTGTTCTCTTCTTCCAGTGTTGAAACATTGGCTGACACTTATGTTTAAGAGTTTGTTGATTGATCCTCCTGGTGGTAGGATGAGAATTCCGTGAGAACTGAAGAAATCTGTATTGCCCACTACATTCATACCATTCAGGCATGGGCTTGTTGCAGTTTGACTCTTGAGGTGTAGTCAGAGCCACCTAAATTGATACAAGCTGTACCGTTGCACTTTTCTGCTCTTGTCATAGTTGTTATGCCGCCACTAGTGACAACGTCACTGCACATGAAACTGGATCGAGTAATTAATCTGGCTGTGGGAGGGGAATTTTTTTCTTTAAGAGTTATTTGTGCTTTCCCTAGCACCAGTATGCCAGACAATATTTTGCCGTTTGAAATAATCTGTCCTAAAGTGCATCTTTATATTTAGCTTTTCCTCCACTTCTATTTACTAAGCTAGTAAATGGCTATAAGGCAAACAGTCAGTTTTCAATTTTAATTTGAGTGCTACTGTTATGGAACCTAATCTCAAAAAGCAGGAGGATATTGAAAACTTTCTTCAGGAAGGAAGTTTTCTTTCTTTCCATCACTTCAGATGCCTTTTTATGTAAAGGTGTTTTTCCTTCTGGCTCTCAAATCTTTTTTTTTTTTTTTTTTTTCTTTTTTTGAATCAAATGAGACTTTGGGGGAGGTGGTTTTTCACATCAGTAATATTCAGCTAGTGGGTGTCTGGCTTCTTGTGTAATTCTGCACAGTGAAAAAAGTTGACGGGAGAAACTGCCAATTTTGTAGTGTTAGATAAAATGAGAACTTGTTTTTCAAGCACAGAGATGTCATTTGTGACTCTCGTATTCATAGAGTAGTAGATACTGAAACCAGAGAGTTATGAACACATGCATTAATTCTGTTTCAATGTTGACGTCAGGCAGGCTTGTTAATGTACAGACTGAAATAAGATTAATATCATTTACATTTTGGCAATGTTTGTGCTTCTACGTACCCTCTGAACAAGGTGGAGGAAGATTGTTTTTTGTTTTGATAAACGTAAAAATAGGGACCCTTGATCTTCCAAGGAGGAGATCAAAGTGGTGACATGGCAGTCTTTAGTTCTGACATTGCTCCTATAAATTACCTCCAAAATAAATCGGTAGTTAGGTTAGAATTGAATATGGTTACGAAAGATAGTACGTTTCCCCAGAAAGAAGATCTGTAATGGAATGTCATCTGATACTAGGTGTTACAGTTCCCAAAGATGCAAAGTGGCACTGCTGCTGAAGCGCTCAAGACAGACATCTCTGCTTTGTCGTAGCTGATGTTAATTGGCTGTATGTTGGGGTCTTTAGAGGATGGATGGAGTCCCCTCGCATGAGCAGATTGTTCCACCTCTTTCTTTTTGCTGGTTTTAGAGAGGACTTAACTTCAGCTTACAAGTGTAAACTGGTTGCTTATGCTGCAGAGGGTAGAGTCATTTTGCTTTGCCAGAGTCATTAGAGTTCCACTAACTTTCAGTGGTCTGTGCAGCATGTCAGAGGTGTGCAAGTTGCTTCAAGTGTTTGAAATCTTAAACCAAAAGAAGGCAGTTTGATGAAGACACAAAGCAGCCAGTAAAGTTGTTGAGAGTAGGTACATCTGTGGATGAAAGTGCATGTATTTTGGGTGTCAGTAGTCTGTTGAGCTTGTAAATAGTGGTGTTTGTTAAATAAACTTTTTAAACAGTGAGTTTCATGCTGTTGCTCTGAGACTGCTTTTACTCGATGTACAGAAAACATCAATATTTGTAATATTTTGGAGTTGTGCCTCGTGGATACAAATAGTATGGAAATGCGGCAATTGGGTAGTCAGTGAGAATGAGTGTGTCTGTAGATAAAGTGAGTAGGTACTGTTGTGTTTTGTTGGTATAATTCCTTTTCATCTTTACTTGGTGACTGTTCTGAAATGTGATAATCGCAGACTTGATGTCATTAACATTTTCAGTAAGCATTCACCTTATTACTTAACATGCATTAAAACTCCAGAGTTCGCATAAAGAAAACTAATGAAAGGGATAAGTAAATTAGATTATGCTCTTAAAAATTATGGTTGGGGTTTTTTATGCTGAGAAAAATCTCTGCTAGGTAACACAGTGGCGACTTTAAAAATTGCTTCATTGGCCTGTATCAAAATCATATAGGTTTCAAATACGGAGTTCTAAATAAATTGTAAGATTGGCTAATATTTGGTTTGTTTTTCAGGCTTTAGAAAGGATGCGTCCTTACCTGTGTGATAAAATCATAGCTGAGAGACACTTTGATTACCTACGTTCAAAGAAAATACTCACTAGAGAGGACACAGAAGAAATATCTTCTCGATCTTCCAGTAGGAAAAAAACTGGGAAGTTATTGGACTACTTAGCAGAAAACCCAAAGGGACTAGATGCTTTGATTGAATCTATCAGACGAGAAAGAACACAAAACTTCCTGTTACAAAAGATAACTGACGTAGTGTTGAAAGTCAAAAATGAAAAACTTGAAGCTCTCAAAGGTGAGAAGTTTTTGTAAGACATAAGTTTTATTTTGAGTCTGCAAAATTGAACTCCCAACAATTCTTTAAATGATGTTTCTTAGTACAGAGGTTTTAGTTTGGATTTTTGGGGGGTTTTTTGCTTCCTCTAGTGTTTGGGACACCATTCCTGGAAATATCACCAGTTTGGGTTTAAGATCCGTGCATGTATTCTAGCTTTGCCTTTTTACTACCCGAACACATCATAACAAATTGCAAAAAACCCTGTCATGTGTTGTTACGATGGGTAAGTCTGTCTTTACATCTCAGTTTTGCTTCTATGAGGTTCTCATTCAAAATAGGTGGTTATCTTCCATCTTGCATTTCTCTTGCAGCAATTTACTGCAGTGGCAGGATGCTCTGGTTTTGTTAAACTTTGCACCTCAGCAGAACATAAGCTAGCAAATGCAACCTGAGGGGAATTCTTCTGTATGTGTTCAATACCAAAACTTAAAATTAGACACTGTAAATGTATGCATGTGTTACATCACACAGGTAGAGAGGTTTTGTTGACATACAAAGCTTGAAGTGACTATATGTACTCATATTTTAAGGCAGATAAAGAAAGTATAAGCCTTCTAAACCAAAACCCTTACTTCCCCTTCCACCCCATCAAAAGAGAAATAAAGAAGGAAGAAGTACATTTTAACCCTAGAGATGGAAGGGCTGAAGTTTTCTCTAGCTTCAGGTAAAACAGCCGTCAAACACAGTCCACTTTGGAGTAGAACCATGTAGCTGAAGCTTTTAAAAGTTTGAAGAACACAGTAAGAAAAATCTATCAAAAGATAGGTCAAAGGGCTAAAGTGACTTCCACAAATGAAGCTTAAATTATGGTGCATCTTTGTCAAATAGTAGCTGATAGAGAGGTCATTCACGTCAGCCTTGATAACCTGCATGTATTTTTTAATTTGTCATGAATATTGGGATGTCACAGGTGAGATGAAGAGGTTAGTCTGTTAAAAATATAGACTATTGATCTTTGACTATTTTACTGATGTTGTCAGAGCACAGTTTTAAGAGTGCATCATATTGTCATTAAATCCAGTCTCTGGTTTTTTTCTTAGGTCTAAGCTGCAGCACCTGTATGACCTCACTGTACGGAGGAACAAATAATCTTTCTAGATCATATTCTGATGAATCTAATTTTTTTGATAAAACAAAAGACAAAGAATCTACCCAGATACATCATCCAGAAGAAGATTATAGCACCGCCGCATTTGTGTCTGCTGTCTCTCTTCACTCGATGAATTTACCGATTGCCGAGATGGGAAATGCAGAGTGTGTGGTTTTCTCAGCCACCCTACCAGGGCCTGGCGACCCCGGTGCACCCCCCCTCCCTGCAGAGCTCCAGTCAGAGCAGCAAGAGCCATGTACTAGTTCAACAAGTGACAATTGCTTTTTGCCTTTGAGGTCGCGTTCTCTTCAACCACAGTGAACGCAGTGACTTTTGACTGTTCATCCAAATGGTACTGAAACTTTGTGTGATGTCTTGTAAGGGTTAAAAAATGTTTTCAAACTGCTAACTAGCAAAGTCAGAGGAAACAATCTATGCTGTTCACAGTTTTTAGGGAGTAATTTTTTTGTAATTGGGTGACTCCAGAGCCGCTTGGGTTTATGTTCTTTAGGGAGCTTTTTTCAGAAGATCATGGTGTTACAGCAGTGAAGGTTTGGTTTTCGACCATTTATTTAATATTTCACACTTAGTTGCAGATATTTAAGTTACAGAACAAATAGGGTTTTTTCTTCCTACAGAAACTAACAAATCTGTTTTTCTTAAAGTTTCTGGGATGGGTGAATTGGGAAAGATGGTTAGGAAAAGTATTGACTATTGAAAAATAACTTTCTGAACTAAAAGTTTAAGCTCACTTACCAAAAATCTTGAACTCATTTACCAAATTAAATGTTTTTCTGTAGGATAAATTCTGCCCTCTGTGTATGTGTGTGCAGCTCCATTTGCGGGGTGGGGGGTGGGGGGGAATCTGGCCAGATCTGTAGCTATGCTTATTTGCAAGAAGTCTCTTAATTGTCTGAACTTTGTTCTCTGTCCTACCAGTAAATCAAAAGGCACTCGGTATCGCGGTGATTCGCATTAGCAATTATAATTCCACAAGTCTTAGCATATTATTCCTGTATATTTGCTAGAGAGTTCTGATTTGAGATGCACTTTAAATATATATTCTCACTAGTATTGTAAAAGGAATGTAAACTGCTGTAACGGCATCATGTGGGCTTTAAGAAAATGTATTAAGTAGTTTGTATGTTTTTGTCCCAGTAGGTAAGCAGAGGAGGAGTCCTGTGGCAAGAAAGTAACTGTAACTGCAGGACTCCTGGAAATGTTGCACTTCAGATACCTACTCTTCAAAGCAGATAGACAGGTTTACATTTCAAGTTGTTTAGAGTCAAATACATTTAAAAGTATTTCAACATGGGAAGGTTCTCATTTCTTGACACAATGTAACATGCTGTGTTCCTCTCAACTCTGGCGTTGTAATCTACTTTTTATGAAGTGGCTTATAATCACTTAAAATCACTAGGCAAAGATAAACTCTTACTTGGAAATGCATACAGTTGTGTTCTGCAGTACTACACTTTAAAGCAACGGGGTGTTTTCGGTATATCAAAGGGTAGGTTTGTATTTAAGGCTTTAAATTATTTTGGCTCTCATACAATGCTATGGCCATGTAATTCCATTCAAATTCAAACCTAGGTGATAGTCCTAAACTATGTTCTCCTTCTGTGGAGACAGGCCATCTGCAGGACTTCAATATGGTCTCTAATTATTTTTTTTCCATGTTTACTCTGGTTTGGGAAGTAGGTTAAAATAAACTGCAATGCTCAACAACACTCCATACTTACTATATGAATAGCTTACATTCGATGAAGATGTGGACTTCTGTTTAGTATTTGTAAAAATCCTTGGCTTTCTTGTATACATCTAAGGTTATAGACTGCCAGGACAGTGAAAAAGCTTTTCAACAAAACTGCTTCGTTCAGAAGGCACTCTGGAAATTCAGTGCCTAAATATAGAAGCAAAATTTTTCTCTCTGACACGAAATTAAGAGTAGGCTTCAATCCCTCTCTTCCATTAACTTGAACTGTAGTTGCACATACTTGAGATGTATCAAAATCGATTGTTTAAATGCCCACTGTAACCACCTAAAGAGCTGTGCTTAGGTGTGGGTCCCTTCATGGATCCTTGTAAAGGGAGGAGAGTGAGCAAGCTTGGCCTTAACTGAAAAAGAGCACCAGCTCAGGGCGAAGACAGCCTTGCAGGTCCCAGCCCGAACACATGAGGTGTGCTGCCTGCCCCTCAGCATGCCGCGCAGCCTGCGGGAAGCCTGCCTGTGCAGGGATCGCTCTGCGGTGGAGCCTATTAACCTGAGACTTTACTGAATGTATTCTCTTACCAAATGTTTATAACATGCATTTTTTAAAACATTTTGAAACATTTTTATCACAACTTTTGAAATAAATTCTTTTGTACAATTGCCTCTTTTCCTACCTGCCTCTCTCATTACTAAAATGTACAGGCTGTAAGAGCAGTTCATGGCAGTATCTGGATGCGTGGTTTTGGTTTTGTGTGTGTGGGAGGCTTTTGTTCCCGTTCTCTTGTTAGAGAGGTTTGTCTTTGGTGGAAAGACTGACTTAATGTGAAACACCTGTGCCTGCAGGACCGTGTTCAAGAGCAGTGTATCGGGAGAACATGCATGTCAAATTAAGACCTCATCTGCTTAGCTACACTTTCTGTGGTTCATGACTAGTATTGCTAACCTGATTCCTAGTTTGGGGGGGGTGGGGGTGTTATATGACTTGATTGCTCAACTTCTTAAAGATGTGAGAAGTGCTGCTTCCAGCCATGCGTATATTGACTTCATTCTTAAATTAAGATTTTTATTTTTATTAATAGCAAGGCAGAAACAAAACCTTTGAGTGCTGAGGAACATGACTCAAAAAAGGATTAGCAAATGTTGCAGGGGCCATGGAGGCTCACTTCAGCGGTTGTTTTCATTGTACTTTGTGTGTAGGGTTTATTTAAAAATAACCACTATAGTATTGATTATGAGAGATCAGCTGGACACAGGTTAGTGTATTTACAGTAAAGGAATTGAACATATAACTAAAGCCCCTTCCTTAGACCATATCCTGCTTCTGTGGTAGTATATTTAACCTGAACGGTACTAGGAAGTATCGTAGCTGATGCAAAAACAGGTACATGGGCCTTTTTGACAAGAGAAGTCTAGTAAAAATTTTTCCAACAGCTTTGAAAAATCTATTTCAGTAAATAGCCGATGTGACTGCTTAAGCTGGAACTGGGCAGGTGATGCTCAAAGCTTTATCTGCCCAGGGTTAGCTAATGCTCGAACATTAAGGAAAATGTGTTTTCTCTCTACTTAGGCCTGCAGGTGTGAAAAAGGAGAAATGGAGGTCGTCTCGGTTTCACGTCTGATTTTCTGTATCTGTCTATGGTCACCTAGAGGGGAAAGAGCCCCGGGTTCCTGGGGGCGAGCCCCGGGGCGGACGCGGGAAGGTCAGCTCTTTCACCTCCTCCCTCAGCGGATCCCCTTCGCCACCTACAAACTGGGACACCCCCCCTGACACGAAACAATCGTGGGCTTCGCCTCCCGGGGGCCAGCGCGGAGCCCGGCCCGGGCAGGCGGCAGCAGGGGCCGCCGCGGCGCGGCTCCGGGGTCTCTGGCTGCCGCGGCGGCAGGCCGGAACCCTCGGCGCGGGCCCGGTTTCCGTGCGGGCGGTGTCGCGGCGGCAGGCCCCGCCATGGCGGCGGAGGGAGAGGACCCGCTGGGCTATTTCGCGGCCTACGGCAGCTCCAGCTCCGACTCGGAGGCCGACGAGCCCCAGCCCGACGAGCGCCAGGCGGGGGGCGGCGCGGCGGCGGGGGGCAGCCCGGGGCGGAGGCCGCGGCTGCCGCCGCCCGACGAGCTCTTCCGTAGGGTGTCGCAGCCGCCCGCCTTCCTCTACAACCCGCTCAACAAGCAGATCGACTGGGAGAGCCGCGTCCTGCGGGCGCCCGAGGAGGTGCGGGGGAGTGGCGGGGCGCGGGGGGCAGCCCGAGGCGGTGTGATGGGGCCGGGCCGCGCCGCCTTGCCGCCGCCCCGGGGCCCGGTGTGACGGTGCCCTGCTTTCTACTGCAGCCCCCCAAGGAGTTCAAGGTGTGGAAGACCAACGCCGTGCCCCCACCGGAGAGCTACAGCCCGCCCGAGAAGAAGCCTCCGCCGCCCCCTGCGCTCGACATGGCCATAAAGTGGTCCAACATCTACGAGGACAACGGCGACGACGCGCCCCGGCAGGCCGGCAAAGCCAGGTTTCTGCCGGATGAGGAGCAGGAACCCCTGGAATCGGGTGAGGTCCCGGCGTACGGCAGCGGTGCTTCGCACAGGCCTGAGTTTCAAATTCCTGTGCGTGGGGAGGAGAAGGGGGCGCGTTCCGTGAGGGAGCTGTGGCTGGAGCCCGTCCTGCCCGGGGCTGGGGGAATTCGGGCGGGCTCTTGGGCATCCGCTGCTGCTCAGCTTGGCCGCTATGAGAGCATCTTTAAGTGCTGCTGTCTTGACTTTAGGTGTAGATGTAGGTCAGATTATTTTTATAATGTTTGGAATACTTGGGGGCTGAGAGAGGAATTAAATAAAATGTCCATGTGACAGATTACTGAAGAAAATATTTACTATCCTCTTCACTTTTAATCATGGCAGAAGTTGTAATGGTGGTTTTGGAAGTAAAAAATTATTTGGCAGGAGGGAGGAATTCTTTATTATCTTTTTAAAGTGCTGGAGAAAGAGAATAGCCGGTAACAACCAAGAGAACAAAACCAGAAGAAGAAATTCTGGGCCTTTAGAACACGCAATAATGTTTTGGTTTGCCTGTAAAGCTGTCAGCAAACCTTCTCCAAAGGAAGGGTTTTTTTGCTGTCTTGCTTTTTTTTTTTTTTTTTTTTTTTTTCCTCTGGGTGTTCCTTCCACAGTGGCAGTTTTTCTATCTCTGTCTTGCTCCGTTTGTTCTGTATGCTTTTTTTTTTAACCCCTACACATTTCTCTTAGTCAGCCTTCATCCAAAGACTAAGAAGATAAACTGTTAATTGACTTTGACATTACTTCCTGCTTCTACAATGGCATTTTTTAGCTTCTTGCCTTATCTATTCAAGTAATTTTTTTTTATTTTTTTTTAGAACAGGTACTGTATAGTAACATAAAACAGCCTCTTAGTTATCTTCAATAGTCTGTGGTAGTTATAGCAAGTAATCATTCCTATACTGCCCACATATTGTCCGCATTCCAAAATTGAGGATGTTGGCAGTTAATACTACTGTCTTTTTTTCCAGGCATCTCTGATGTGGTTAAGTCAGTGGTGCTGAGATGAGGATGGTGTTTAAGACAAAGATACTGGCTTTGCTGACTTTGATTAACTCTGTCTTTTATTTAAAGATGGTGAAAAAGATGATGAACCAGCTTCTGCTAAGAAACGTAAACTAGATTCTGGGGAGCAGACAAAGAAGAAGAAGTTATAAGCAGGGCATGCTGGATTTAGCCATAATGAGAATTTCGATGAACTTGGATTCTGCTGGAATGGGAAACAAATATATGTTTACTGAATTTCTCTCTCCTGTCGGGTAGGGAATTTTATTTCTGTAGTATGCTTGCCTTTTGGAAAGCACAAAATTAAGTGGACAGTGTCGTGATAGAAACTCGTCTACTGAACAAAATTGAAACCTGTTTATTTAAAAGAGAGTTTTAGAAGAGAGATCCATTGTGATGGATACTGGTGCTCATGCAGGTTACAGGGCTTCGTGGTATTTTGTTTATCAAGAAACCTGGTAACGTGAGCTTTTCTGGACTGACTTTTCCATTGTGTCAGAACCTTTTATAAAGGAGTATATACTAAAGTTTCTTTAAATACTGTCCTGTGATATGTTTGCATAATGTTGTTTTGAAATGTATGTAAAGACTGCAAATAGGTCACTGGAATAAAACTACATTTGAAAACATCTGCGGTATAAATATTGCATTGCATGCTTGGTGAATGGAAGGGATGAATTCTGTACTGTATGCATTTCAGTGATATGTTTCTTATGACACAACAGATTCCTCAGGGTTTTGTTTGTAATAAATATACAACTGCAAACTTGGACCTAATAATGGAGTTTAGTATTTGATAATTAGTTTTGATGTTATGTGATCTGCATCAGCGAAACATGAGACTAACCGATGCAGGAAGATCTGAAGCATTTAACATATTCTTCCTAAAACTGAAAAAAGAATCTATGTGGAAAAAATTTACGACAAAGCTATGATTGAGTCTTTACTGCCAAATAGTATACGTTTCCATACAAACAGCTGATAATCTTCTCGAAGTCCTAGTCAGTATATGTTGCATTTGTGATATGCTGCTACATGGATTTTGGGGTCTGTATATGAAAAAATATCAGCAAAACTGGGTTGGAGGGAGGGTTG
Source organism: Balearica regulorum gibbericeps (assembly GCF_011004875.1). Classification (NCBI taxonomy): domain Eukaryota; kingdom Metazoa; phylum Chordata; class Aves; order Gruiformes; family Gruidae; genus Balearica; species Balearica regulorum. The sequence continues at coordinate 16,537,438 of NC_046191.1, read as the reverse complement.
CTCTAGGTTTGTTTTCAAATAAAGTTTCTGTGCCATAGGAAATCTGCAGTGAGATTAGGCCTACTAATAGAAGTGTATGTAATTAAACTATTAATGTAAACATTCATAATTTTTATCTTCCTTCTGTCTTGGACTAGCTCTAATTTGGCAGAACAGGTTCTGTATGCATATGTGCTAATATGTTAGTATTTTTAAAAGTGATTTTTTAAAAAAAAATCTTTTGAACCTCAATATATAGAAAAATGTATTCATTGTGAGTGAGCATATGAAGTTAGCAACAAGTTCAGCAATTCTAGCCTTGGCAGTGTGGTAGTGCTTTCTCTGGATCTTTCTCTGCCTGCAGACTCTGCAACTGCTCCTTGCCAATTTCACAGGCTGTAGGGCCAAATCCGCAATATCTTCCACCCCTTCCATGCTGCCAGTCTGGAAACAATTCAAAAAATGGTACTTGTACGCAGCTGAGGTTTCCCCGTGCCCCAGTTCTCCTAGCACAAACCCAAATAAGCATGTGATACTGTCGTAGCAAGCTCCTGGATGAGGGACGGTGGCATGGACAAAGCTTATGAAGTGCCAGATCTGTGTGCAGTTTCTCAAAATGCTCCATCTCGGGTTGCGATGGCTGGGCTAGCGCAGGAGCAGAGCAGAGCTGGCCTCCAGGCTGCCAGGGGAACCTCCGGCGGCCTTGATGAGGACCCTGCTGAGTTCCAGCTGGGATGAAGACCGCTGCGCAGCGGTCAAATACGACTGCTTGCTGAAGTAGAGCTCTTGCTAGGTGGAGAGCCAGCGGAGCATGAAAATCTGCAGTTTGTTGAGCTGAGAGACTATAAATGCCCGTACTTTGCTTTGTCTAGAATGCTAATGTAAATTCTCCCTCATTCTAGGAATAGCGTGTGAAGCTTCCACTAAAAATTATCATCTAATGCTGAACAGTTCTCTTGCAGGAATACGCAGGTCATGCAGCCTTGCATCATCCGCTTCAGGAGGTGGATTGGTACTGCTTCTCAGGGAGCAGGTCTCTAGGTCCTGGGTGTCTGAGAGCAAATGGTTTCCATCAGCTTTGCTTACAAAGAAATGAAGGATGTTTTTCTTGCGGTGCTGAACGTGAAGTCTCTGAATGAAAAGGCTCACTCTAATCTGGTTTGTTGTTTTCTGTATCTGCTGTCCTAATATAGCTAGGTTGAAGGTGCTAATCTTCAGAGAATGTGGTGGCAAAAAAGACTGCTTATGCTCTTTTTTAAACAGGAATGTGTTTATACTGTAGCTGGCATTGAGAGCTGAGGGTAAGGAATAGTAGCAAGTTCCTGTTCTGATATGAAAAGTAGATGTTAGATCAGCTTCCCAAAGGTTTAGTTTGTGTCCAGGCAACATGTTGCAGATTATAGTATGTCTAGCAAGACGCTTTTTGAGAAATCTGCCTCTGCTGTCCTCTCTGTACAGAATTTATCCCAGGTTTATGTGGGATGAATGGTACCATTTCTTGAAATCTGAAGGATTTGACGTGAAGTACACGGTTCAACAGACTGCCTAATTCTCAAGTCTTAGAATAGTTCTGTTTGCTACTGAAGGGCTCCTCGAAGAGCAAGAGTGTTACAGCTGAAGGTTAATGTCACCAGCTCTGGAACTGGGATGCATTCCCACAACTGCTGTGCCCGAGGAGGCTTTTGTCCTTGTATTGTTTGCTCTGCTATTCGAGGGGGCAGCTCAGGAAGTTACCATGCTAATCGCTCCTTTTGTTTTCGAATCATATGATATACGGGTTGTCCAGTTGTCTTGAAGTTAACACCATCTGATACTCAGTTTCCAAGGAGAAAACCAGCATGGCTAATCTGGGAGAAGAATGATTAGTTGTATTATTTACAGGTTGAAGAAATCTTCATTGTAAACAGTGACCATGGCAGCTTCCCTATTCAGGAGAAATGGCAAAAGCAACTATGCTTCTTTTTTTTTTAAAGAAAAACATCTCGAACAAGGCTGTGAGAGCCTGTCTGAAGCTGAGTTATCTGGGTGGACTGGTTCTGCTGCTGGAAGTTTTTTTGGTAGAGATGCTTCATCTTCAGGAGAAGATGATGAGAGAAGTGCTAGTGCTGCAGCTTCTGAAGTCCTTCTTGGTAGGACTTGCAATTACAGGAGTGTATCCAGCAGTCCCCAAAAGGGGATTCAAGTCTCCGTCCCCTTTTTGCATGATTAGAAGTGACACAGATGTACAAAGCAAGAAAAATTGATAATGATGCGGTGCTTAAAGGAAGCAGATCAGGTAAGTGTGAAGAAATTTGCGGTAAGATTTTCTCATTTGTTTTGAAAGTAGAAGAGGGAAAGACTGAAGAAGCTGAAGGACAAAGCTTGATGGAACAAGAAACAGACTGGTACATTTTCTTCAGGTTTGGGCAGCTAATAATGAAAAACTAGCTACTCTGTGCATCGGGATCTGTGAAATGCATGAGTGAACACTTACTAAACTTAAACTGACAGCTCAGATGTTCAAAAAATCTCTAACTAGAGAACAGTTTATCCTGGATTGTCTTTCAAGAGGAGATAGCGACAGCGAACATACACCCCCGCTGACAAATGGGGAAGGTTGGCTCTGAAAATTAGCCCTCTATTAACTCATCATTGCACTGTTTTTACGATGAATCAAATGTGATGGTGATCATTATGTGTAACAGGAAAAAAGGCAGTAAAAAATGCATACAAGTTTGACTTGAAAAAATTCTCTTAAAAATTTGTCAAGACTAGAAAAGCGGTGGCTGGAAGGCAGTTAATTTGCAATGAACACATTGTATTGCCTCCAGATGCTGGCACAATACCAGCTACGTTCCTTGGACTTCCAAGAAAGGCAGGATGATCTGGACAGGAAGAATTCATGTCAGTATAGCCGTACAGCTGTTGAGGATAATGGCCTTCACGGCAGCCTTCCTCCCAGAAATGCAGATGGAGAGGTGGTTGCAAGGCATCCCCCCATTAGTTTCTATTCCGATGCGACAGCTCGATGCGTGGTGACGCTATTGACGATCTGATTCATTTACAAATGGTTCGTGATAAGCTGAAGGCTGCCAATCTGAAAGTGAATCCAGGGAAATGCAGCGTGTTCCACAAAGAGTAATTTATCGTGAACCTGTAATCAGTGCAGGAGGAAGATTTTTTTTTTTTTTAGCAGTGGAGAGGAACAGAAGCACTGGCTGACTCTCTGGTGACAGGAAGCTCATTTGCTAGTTTGCTAATCTTGCAAAATCATGGCAGAATTTGGGTGAAGAGATGTAATGCTTTCAGTCACCAGCAGGATGCAGTTTGGGTTTTCTTTCCAGGCTTGAAAGGCTCTTGTGCCTATTTCTGTCTTAGCTTGCTGATTTTTTCCAAACCCCTTTGACTAATGGTCACAGACGTTTGTGCTTTTTCTTTGGCTGTGAGTCTGATGTGAGAACAACGCAGGACTGGCTTAAAAGTGTGGAAGCTGATTACAGCTGAAGCGTGCGTTCTTCAAGGATCAATGGCTATACCAGTTGAAAGGGACCCCGGCAATGGCTACGCCTGTGCAGCATTTCCATTTTGCGAGAAAATGTTTAAAGGACACCCACAATTACTCGTTAGACTGGAAAAATCTGAAAGGTTCACTTCCAAATAGCTGGAGAAATCCCAGCAGCGTCAGGCCTGGGCACAAGCACGGTTGTACCGGTGCCCTAGGGAGGGGAGCTTGTTGACAGCCTGGCTGCTCTAGCAGGAACAGGGTGGGAATGGCTGCCCAGGCGTGCTCGGGAGGAGACGCCGACTCCTCTCTCCCTACTTCACAGGAAGGCAAACGTTACAGAGGAAAAAACTGCCCCAAAAGAATACTAACATGGGATGGGTTTAGAAAACGCTGGAGCAAATGGAGGCACCTTGCTAAGAAATCCGATCGCATTACTGCCAAAGGCGTTTTCTGGATTCATTGCCCAAGGTGAAGTTTAAAGAAGGGTGCAGCAAGAGGTGACAGCAAGGCAGTCTGCAGCTCTCTCGAAATGTTAAGACTGAAACAAAAGCAGGATTTCTGTAGAGTAAAATGTTGGCAAAATACAGGACACTGCTGGAAGAAATACAGTGTTTTCACTGAGCAGAGGCTTCCTGTGGGACATGGGAATCTCAGGGAATGGCTCTGTTCCTGAGACAAACGTGTTGGTAGCAGTGGACTGCTTTCTAAAAGCTTCTAAGTCATATAATTAGGAACCCAGAAACAGTGGGAAAAACAGAGGGATGGAGATTCCAGCAAGCTAGTTCTTCATGTGTAGAGCATCGCAGACCGAAGGGAGCAATGTCGTCTTCAGAGGAATCCACAGAATTTGTGTCCCTGATAGAAATGTGCAAAGAGCAGTTGGACCTGGGGGGCAGAGTCACACCAGAGATTGGAATGGGTTTGTGCTGCTGGTTCCTTTGAACTATTTTCTTCAGGGCACTTCTGAAAAAAGCAGGAATTTTCAGGGAAGCCAAGACCTGTGGAGCTGGATTGACAGAAGAATGCAATGAATTCAATGAATGGAGATAAGCATTTTTGGTCCTTATCAAATAATTTTATCAGCGTTCTTCATTTGGAAGATGAAGTGCTCTTCATCTTTAGAATGCTTTCGTCTTGGTAGCTTCAAAAAATAAATCACATCTCTGCTGTAGCTGTGAGCAGCAACCCGGGGACTCTGAGTTTAAGGTCAACTTATTCTTTGGAGCAAACATTGATTTCTCATCCCTTTGCTTAACTTCTCCCACCGTCTGCTTCTTGCTGCAGATGGACCGATACGAAAACAAATACAGGATTAATACGAGGTACCCCCAGGAAAGTGTAATGGAGAGTTAAACCTAAACCACAGGACTTATCAGGAGAGGATTAACACACTCTCCTCAAACCAACCCATCCAACCAACCACCACCCCAACAGCAGGCTCCCAGCAAAAGTAATTGGGGAGCCTTTCTGTTGGGAAGCAGCCACGGTCCAGTTGAGTCAAATGAGAAACTCCTCTGACACCGGCTGGTTAAGGGGGCCTCGAGGAACCAGACCAGGTAATGCGAGAGACTCATTTCGTTTCTTTTCTAGGAAGGATCACAACTACTTAATAAAGACCTAAATAAGGGCTTTACAAAAAATGTTTCACTGTTAGGCTTGTGGTCTAGAAAAAGTGTCACTTTCTGGTCTAATTAGAATATGCTTAAGAGAAATGCACAAATCCCTTCCTTAGGACTGATAAAATTGTATTTGGTGAGACTAAGAGCTTATATATTGTCTGAAATGTTTCAAAGAGTTGTATTATTTAATGTAGTTAGAAGGTTGGCAATGGCAAAGGCTTATTTGAAAACATACTGTTTTAATAGTTAGGAATACTGATTTTTATACAAGATCTAAGGTTTTGCTTACCATTAGTGACATGTTCTCACAAGAACCTTTGTGCAAGCCTCTTGGATAGTTGTAAATAAGCTGTATCTCTCTGACAGTTTAAATATGCCGTGTTGCCATGATTTTTGACATAGTAATGACACACTGCTTACATCTTACAAACTTAAGGTTTTCAAGGTATCTATATAAAGCAACACAGAGACTTATAGAAGACAACACAGAGTTATATGCTATAGAATTATTACATTATTATAACATTAATAGATTCACTGCATTATATCCCTACAGAAGCATAATTGACGCCTCAAGCCAGCAATATGAAAATAAGTAGAATCCATGTCATTAGGTGATTCCAGTGCTGATGAAACAGGGAGACTTACCTGATTCAGACTGTATGTGTTTAAACCCAGGGCTCCTTGAATGCTCGAGAGCCAGCGGCAAATAAATTCTGGTCTGACCTTGTGAGGATCGCAGGCGTGTATCATCCCCACGCTCCTGCTGGGGATCCCCTGCTTCTCTGCCTTTTCTCAGCCTTCTGGGGACAGCTGCTGAGTCGGTAAGGTATCACGTAGCCCGCAGAAAGACGCACTGCTCCATCGGCAAGATCATCCGACAGACCCCCGGGCAAATGAAGCCCTGAAATGTTTTAGCTCTCACATTCCACATTTTCTGGCTTTACAGCTGTGCTGCTCCAGCAGAGGGTGCTTTTGGTCACTGCTGGCATAACGCCTCTTCGGATTTGCAGTGCTACCTTAAACTATAGACCCTGATTTTCTTCTGATTTTCTTTCTAATATTTGATTAAGTGTCTCTTGAAACAGTACGCATCTATTTTGGTTGCTTTCTTGATATCTTACTCTAGATTTTCTTAGTGCTACAAAGCTTTATAAACAGCTTTTGCACTGTAAATTTCACATAACTTTTGAATGTTGTCTGGAGACAGTTATTGTAATCTTTTCTCTTTCAAAAATAATTCTCACATTGATGGGTGACAATGAAAAAAATTATTTGGCAAACACAATTTTAGTCAAGTGTGTTTGTCTGCAACAAATCAGTGAAAACCAGTGTGAAATTAATGAATGGTTAAATGTCACGCTAAACTTCTATTTCAGACAAATTAATTTTTGAGTTTCGAAGTTTCTAACTTAGTAGAGAAAAGCCCAAGAACAAGGTTTTGATCGTCTTGTGATTGAAAGAGTACTGGTTGGTTTAAATTTAAGAACACTCAAAAAACACATTTATTTCTGCAAAATAAGAAAGTGAGGAATAACTGGCTTTGAAAAGTTGCATTTACCGAATTTCCCATGGACTCATAAGCTTCTTTCTATGAAAGTTACAAAAATAAGGCTGGAATGCGCCTTCCCCAAGGTGACCCAGCCCGTTGGCAGCCCCATGCCACTCCTGGCAGACGTCTCAGCTTTAAAACAACGCTCGAAGGGAAGACAGCAATGCAAGGAGCACCGCCAGCCCTTCTTCCAGTGCTGGCAACTTAGTGCATTAATGAATCAGTAGATATCAGTAAAAACACGCAGTTGAACAAGAGAGTTGATAACTTTCATCTTCATTTTGGGGAAGCATTTAACCCTCTTGAGCAACTCTATGGTTCATAGGTTTGTGTTCATACAGAGCGAGGACTCGTGTGTAAGCACGGGTGTAAATGGCTCAGGATGACACATTCGGAGCTACATAATGTGATTTATCTCAGGTTTTGCCTTGGTTCTTTGGTTGTCACATAGCCAAGGGAAAAAAAAGTCTTTTTTTTTTAAAAATAACTAATTCTGAGCTAAATGACAGAATTATAGCAAAAGACATAATTTCTGAGGGCAGTTTGTCGGTTCATAGAACCTGCTCCAGTGCACTGTGTCCAGGTTTCCTTGGAGCAGACTTCTGCTGAGGATCGTGTTGCTGCTGTACTGGGGTAACTCCGGACAGGATTCAACAGTTCACTCAGAAGTCAAATTAGCCCTTAAACCAAACTTTTTCCTGCAAGACTCGTCAGAAGGAACGAAAAGAAACTACCATTGTACTTGAGAGAAGAAATGGGGGTCCTACCGATGAAACTGACCGCTGTATGTGTCTAGGCCTTTAATTAAAAGAACTCATTTAATTTTTCATAGGATTTTGGCAATATAGGAAGCTGAAAGTTAACGATCTTGTTCGCTGTGGAAATATCCAATGTGATTTGCTTAAAGGCTGAATATGCCCCATGGTAGGCAGAAACTTCACTTGATGCCCACTTTGTCTACAGCGAAACAGGAAAGCTGGGGGCTACACAGTTGTCTTCATTGAGTGCTCTGAAATTCAGAGTTTAGTAAGTAATGTGAAAGGGCTTAAATGAAGCAGTCATTTTATGTTGGGAATATTTTGCAGACCCTGATTTTTTGGTTTTTCCTCTCATTCTGCAAAAGTCTCATAGGTTTTAATAGCATTTTCCAGAAATTAACCTGAAAAACTGTCACATTTAGGAACAGCAGTAATTCCTGGGAAACTCTACAGGATTTTTCCATCAGAGCTGTGTTGATATCCCAGATTGTGCATACACACTTGAGCGTTAAGAACCAGAAATAAAAGCATTTGGGAAATTGACTCTCCCGGTAGTGGAGAAATAATCCACTTCAGAAGGTCAGTTCCATCTTGAATGTTTGTTTATTTTTCTCAATGATATTGCATGTGGCTTTTGTTTATTAAATAAGTAGCTCTTCTGTTTTTATAAGAATAAGCAAGTTTACTGACTCTTCTAGTTAATGCTATAGGGTTGTTGGGAAGCTTTACGTGATATAACCACTTCAATTCTATCTCTGGTATCATGCTAAAGGATGCTCTTTAATCTGTGGCAACATTTACATTCATAAGTCTAATGTGATCGAGTCCACGCTGTGGGCTAGCTCTGCTTTGCTCCCATGGGCTCAACGCCCAGCAGCAGTTGTGCATTAAATGCACGCCTGGAGCACACCTTCTGGTTTGAGTTTCATCGAAAGGAATCCAGCTGGTGTGCTCTGAAAACCAAAGCAGAGTCTGCTGGGCTGATAGGGAGAGTCACTTCAAAAGCTGCGTCCTGATCCAAACCAAAATACTTCTGCAGTCACACCCTGCCTGGGCAAGGAGCGCTGCACGCGCAGAACCGGAGTGTCTCCGGGACATGCCTCGCTGGGGAAAACACAACTGCATGCAACCTGGATTCAAGGTCTGGGCTCTTGCTAGCACGCCAATATTGCCTTCTAAACTTAGCTTCCTCCTTGTCTCAGATTATTTTTTTTTCTATTAATTGATTCACTGTTTTTTGTATTAAGTACAGCGGGTGGTGGAGAATGACAGTGCGAGTAAATCGCAGGACTGTTCCCAGACCGGTAACATTTCTCCTTGGAGATGCTGCATTCATTCCTGCAAGAATCTATACGTGTGTATGAAGCTCAGCTGTGTCTGAATCCCACATGGCAACGGAAAGTCTGTTGTATATGCAGCTAATTGTACACGTAAATTTACACTGCCAGGGGCCATAGCGTTGAGCCTCTGATTCTTCAAGGCTGAAGCCTTGTTGTGTACCTAGCAGTAGAATAAGGAAAGTGATTTGTGGCTTTTTTACTCCTAGGAAGAATGGACCTTCTCCCCTCCCTATGCTTTCTTCTCAGGAAAACTTACTAGCATCTGAATTTTGCAAGCTTACAAAAACTTTTTTTTTTCTTTTCATTTCAATGTAGTTGTCTTAAAAGATGAATTTCTCCCTGAGGACATTTGGGCAAGATGGAGAGAGAGAGATTGATCATTTCCAGATGCTCTTTGCTGACAGGCAAAGAAAAATTCTGCTTCAGGTTGAGGTTTGTGAATGTATTTTAAATATAGATATTTTGTATGCACATCCGACAGGAAGAGCGCAAGCCAGTATGATAGTCATCTTAAAAGTGCCTGAGATGCATAGATTTGCGTTGTCATAGCTGCGTGAATAAGATGGGGCTCACCCCTGCTGACTGGGCTAAAAGCCTTTGGCGCTTCCCTCTCTGGATGTCCTATGGACAAACGGAGGAGATGGATGTATTTTTCAGGCAGAAACACAGAGGCCACGTTCAGCATGCTTCGTAGTAGACAAATAACTCGGCAGTGCTTGCTTTGAAGTGGAATTGGAGAGATTAAAAATCTTTTTCATTTTATTTTTTTCATTTTCATTCACCTTTTATTTGATGCTTTGGGTATGTTTCCTGATGGGATTCCTAAACATTGCACACAGTGCTGGCAAGACTCGGAACAGTGGACAACAAGTAGTTTGACTTTGGGTTTCTGCGGAATACCCCGAATTAGGGAATCGGGGAGAGTCTTATATGTCATCTGAGAACAGGGCCAGTCAGAGAGAGTGATTGTGTGCCGCGTCCTGCTCGCCGTGCGCTGTGGCTTGCTTCCCTGCAGAATGCGAGCAGGACTCCAGTGTTGGCAGCCACTGCCACTTTTGCCTCTGCACAAGAAATCGATGAGTACTTTGATTTGGGCTCTTGCCTGGCAGTAGTCTCTAAGGACTACAACGTGAGGACTTCTTAATGGTGAAAGCTGAGCATCAACCAGTTCTGCAGGACAGCCTGATACCTGGAAAGAGCAGATTCTTCTTCAGTTGGTGCTGATCTCTAACGTAACAGCAGCTGTGGTGCTGAGCACGGGAAGTAACGGGGCTCACGCCTGCCAGCGGCAAAGGAAACGCCTCCTTGGGAAGCGTCCTTCCTAACGGCCATCCATCACTACTGCTGTCCTTCGCAAGTGACGTGTGGAACCAGAAATGGAGACCAGGACACTTTTGTGAGTCACAAGATGGTTTTCACTGGGTGGGCAATCAGTTGGACAGACCGTGCGTGTTGCCAGCTTGTGCACACTGCCCTTCAGGAAGGAAAAAAAATGCTGGTTTAGATCATTAATTAATTAACTGTGTTTCAGAAGCAGACAAAGTAGAGAGGGAAGATGACTCCGAGTCAATTTTTCTGAGAGTTTTCTCTGAGAGCAGGGTGCTGGTGGGAGGAAGGGGCGGGACTGGGGAAGAAAATGAACATTACAGTTTTTGTCCTTAGAAACAAAAAACGAGGGCGTTGAATCCTAAGACAAGGTGCTAACGATTTCTAGGCGTGAAAGCTCTGAGACGTGATCGTGCAGTTAACAAAGCACCAGCATTGCTGGAGTGAACAGCCAGTGCTGGGGCTGCTCATGGAGCAATGCGGGAGGCAGTCTCTGGGGTTTGCTTAGGGTTTGGGGTTTGCCCCCAAAATACTTAGTAGTGAACGTGTATGAAGATGTGAAGAACTGTGTTCTCTGTGTGTGTGTGTGTGTCCCCCAAGGTCTCCCTTTCCCAGCGGGCAGGCTTTGACCTGCCGACATTTGCCCAGGCAGGGTCCTGCCTGTCCCATCAGCGCGCAACGCGTCAGCTCGCAAAGCCTGCAAGCTCCTAACGGGCTCTCAGCGCATAATTAAGCCTGTGATACCTGATGAACTATATGCCTAATGTGCTATTTGGGGATACCTCTTCCAAAGGGATGGTAAAATGGGCAGCTTTACAATTCGACCTGATTTTCTTTGTTGTTGGTCTTAAAGATAGAAGCCGCTACGTGGTTAAAATCTGTTCTGTTGTGTTTGGTTGGTTGAGTTTTATTTTGAGGAGGAGGGGGATAATTTTAGCTCTTCAGACCTAAATAGATCAAAATCCTGGCAACTGTTCAAGATAAATGAGCAACCTTGCAATAAAGGGGTTTCTGTCACCTTGAAAACACGGTTTCAAAAAGCCAGTTGGAGTAATTTTAGTTTCAGACTTCCCTCTGCCCTTGTCCCTCCCATGCAAATTCTGTTTTTACACTCAGTGTATCCTGCGTAGCTGTGTTTCTTCCCTGTGTAGACAACAGGGGAATTCGCCAGACAAAAGTGGAAGAACACAGCAAATGACCTCGTGCATGATGCTTCAGAGCACGAAACCAGTGTTTGGAAACACAGACAGTTAAACCCACCCAAAATTAGATTTTAAAAAATTAGTCATTTTAGATCTTACAGAGAAAAGTAAAAAAACCCAGAAGTTTAATTTTCAATACTTGGGTTTTACATACTGTTGAGTCTTTTTATTCTGAAGAAGAATATGGCATTTAGCAAACAAATTTTATCAATGAGAAGGAAGGTTTGGGGGGTTACACAAGGAATAATCTATTTTGAGAGATGGATGTAATCTAGTAAACATACCTGGGCTTTCCGAATCCCCACCATTGCAATATCTGTCTGAAATGTTTGTATTAAAGTGCTGCGGGTCTTTGTTGTGGTCGTTACACAGATTATGCTGTGGCATGGCTGGAAACTCAAGTAATTAGAGAAGAGATTAGGATAAAGTAGTGCTGCTATCCACTAAAGAATGTAAATATTTTGAATATTTTCAATAGCTCACGCTTCTCAATAACAGATCTCAGCTGAAGAGTGCCCTTACCGTGAAGGCCCGCTGGAAAAAGCCAGAAGCCTTTGTAGCCTTTCCCGTCTACCTGAAATCAGCTGAGATACACGGGCTTCCCACTCAGAAAACATTTCAAAGAGAAAAGTAAATTGCTTTTCAATTATTTGAAAGATTAAATTGCATTTAAATATCTATTTTACTGTCCAGGTAATATTACTGGGAACTCGGAGGAACCCGTGCGGGACTGGCTGACAGTCCCTGTGCCGGCGCCTGGTGTCACCTCTGCCCGTTGGGCTGCTCCCAGCCGTGCGGTGGGTACCAGGCGGGTAGGAAGAGATGCCACCTGGCACCACGTGCCATCGTCTGAGCAGCCACAGAAGACTAGCAGGACATTACACTAATACATCACATGAGGCATGACTAAATAGAATAGCTGACTAACGTTTGGGTTAAATATTTGGGAATGCTTCCTAACCACATGAGTGGCTAGACAGTTGGGATAATAGTAGGACCATATAACTTGAGACATTTAAAATGAGATTGGTCTGCATATGAGCCAATGAGACGTGTGATTAAGGGAGCACAAATGAGGTTATAAATCTATTTTTTCACCTCCATTTTCCTGGATTCTGCTGTGTCTCCCAGGGCTGACTGAATGTTATGATGGACATTAATAATTAAAAGAAGTTTGACCATGCTACCTTCTTATCAGCTGCTGTGCTTCTGTCATTCCTTGTTATCACAGGAGTGAGTGAGTGAGTGTTGGGAGCAAGCTGTCAGCAGAGGTAGGCAGCAACCCTGGCAAGTTTGCAAATGAGGGACTTTCCCTGAGGGGCCAGCAGGATCAAGTACTTGTCTTCTCCTTGCTGCATTGTTCCTTACAAGTCAAGCAAGCTCATCAGGTCAAAACATGTGCTCCATAGTGCCTGGCCTAACAGGAAAACTTTCTTTCTCCTGTGAAACAGTTTTATTCTGTTCTACTTGATAGGTGTACTCCAGGAGATGCAAAAGAAACTCCTGGGTTCACCTATGCAGCTCTACAAGAATGCTTTTCTAGTTTTCACTCTGCTGAAGCCATGTTCCTCAGACTCTGCAAACAAGCTAAGTATGAGTACGCTCATCCATGCACAGACTTCATTGTCATCATTTCTTACTATTAACTTCTCTGATTGCTCCCTTTGACGCACACACGATGGAGATAAAGAGAAGAATATTTCATATATGAAATACCACAGATCCCTCAGCAGCCTGAGGTGACACGCTGGGCTTCTCTGGCCTTTTTCCCCATTCTTTTGGCTTTGTAACATACAGGATGACTGTCATGAAATGATCGTGTATGCACACATATAAAGTTGTCTGAGTAATAAAATTATTTAGCTTGCGTAAAAGAGAAAAATAGACTAGATCCTTTCAACATGTGAAAGTCATTGGCAGATTTGCCTACAGAAACAATATCTGTCGCTTAAAATTCAAGATTATAAGAACGCATCTTTAAGGCATCCTTGTGATTATCCTCAGTACTTTGAGCACAGCACACTATATACAATTCTTAAAAAGGATCAGTCTTCCAATTTAAGGACCTTTCCACTTCCTTTTTAAATAGTGCCTTTCCTTTTACAGCATTTAGAAGTCCTCTGTACTTTGCTCTGACTTGAAACTCAGAGTTTTGAGGCTGACGATTAAAAAAGAAACCCTATTTCTAACGATAGAAGCAGAAAGAAAGGAACTTTATAGAAAGTGGCTTCCCCTAAGAACGTGTTCATTGAATGCGTTCCCCCATTCTGGCATTTTGTTGACTGTTAATAGGCAATCAGAAGCCATTCAAGATATTCTTCTTAGAGTGTTCACGTTTTGCAGGATTTTTAATAAATGATTTTTGCATATGCAGGAGGTTTTAGGGCCGTGCGCATGATGGGCTTTATGGTGGATGTACCCTGCAGCATCTCCCAGACTCTGTTGTGTGGCCTGGCAGACCCCTGGCTCAGCTCAGGCTCTGTCAGTCGGTTCAGCGCTCCCGTACAATTTTAATGGGGACTGCTGCAGGACACAGCTCAAAAACCTTACGGCTCCAGCGAGTTAGGGGCTAAGATTCACAAATGTTTAATCTAAGTTTGGATTATATAGCCAAATACCGTGAGAGCCTGAATGACGGCAGACACTTTGTGAAGGCAGGAGGCCAAGGAGAACGACGGATGTGGGTGGGAGCTCTGCTTCTTCCCTGCCCTCCTGGGGCAGAAACGGCAGGACCACAAATGTGGTTCTAGACTAAAGAGATGGGACAAAATAGACAGAGAAATGCTTATTTGGTGATTTCAGTTCTGTCTAGAGGATCTCCTAATATTTTGAGCATAAACTTGAATCCATTTTTCTTTGGCTTGAACTTATTACACTCTTCATTTCACTCCAACCAAGGTGGAGTGTCACCGATCTGCCAGTTTTGTCTCCATGTTAGAAGAAGGTAATGGTGATGATGGTCATGCTACTGACTATTTTTACTGTATGGGTAATGTTTTGGCTTCTTTGTATCCAAAATACTTTGGTATTTTTAGCATATCTTCAGTGTGACTGGCATCCTACTATAGCACTGGCACGCTGTAAGATTGCAATGTGGTAATGACAGCCCTGAAGTTCAACGACATGTTTTGAAAAGCTCATAGGGATGTTAGTTTGCATTCTCTAAAAAGTCAGATACCAACTTAAAAAACATAAGTGCAAGATGCTAAAAAGAGCATGAAATACTGTCTCATTTCTGTTTAAACAAAGCACAGACCTCTCCTGCTGCTTAACTTAGGTGATAGCTACGAACAGAAGCATTTCCATCTCACTGCTCATTTGAATCTAGGTTAACCTCACATGGTTCTTAAAATCCTCTCCTGTTTAATTGTAATTAGAGCTTAACAGGACAAGTAGACCATGCTACTGGGAGCAATGGGCTCGGCACTTCCCACACTTCCCACACAGTGGCAGCCAGGCCAGCCACTGTCCTGATGCTGCGCGTCGCATCGCCAGAGCCCAGGAGGCCCATGCCACGGGAGTCAGAGAGGAACTGATGGTGGCAGTGGCTTCTCAGAGCTCCGTTACCTCCTTGTGAGAAGGTACCAAGCTTGGTTGGACGTGGCCAAACAACAGCGATGTATGTGTGGTGCACTGGGTATAAGATCTCCGCAGCAGTGCCTCCTAAGGCAGTTTTGGATTAAGGAGGTCTCTGGGAAGGATGCGCTCTCGTCTGAGCCAAACACTTGACTGCTCTTGGAGTCTCTAAATTTTGCTTTTAAAAAGTGCAACCCCAGCTCCAAACGGGGCCAGAGACCTGGGAGCAGATGGTGGAGCTATTTTGGTAATGAACACCTTCAGCTTTGTCCAGCCTGTTGTCTAGCAACCTCCTCAGATTTAGAATATAAATGTTTTATTCTCCCATTGGTTCGTCTTCCTAAGAAGATAACCAGCTCTATTCTGGACCCTCTGGGCCTCTGGGGTGCCTTGGCTGGCCAGTTCAAAATAGGGTCTGAGGGTAACAAAGGTATGGATGACTGTAGTGGTGTCTGCATCTGAGAGAGATCGGTCGTTTGGCAGGCTGGAGATAATGCACGCGGCTGTTAGCTGCCCGATAGGATTTCATGGGACTCTTATTTCAGTCCATTTTGATGTCAGGAAGGCAGACGCTTTCAATAAAAAGAGCGCTCATAGATTTTATTGGGGCATTCAAATGCTTCCAGTTCCCAGCTGTCATCAGCTCCACTTTAGTCATAGAGTTGTCACTTTATCCCCCTGTCTGCGACAGGTCTTGAGAGAAGAAAGATACGGGTTTGCTGAGCTTTAATGAAAATGGGACTCACTCACATTTCCAGACACTTCCAGTTTTACTTGCAGGAATGAATCTCACTGAAATAGAGTATGTCTTACACAGTTACATCCTAAATTAATAGGTAACTTTTATTTCCGATACATCTGAGGAGGTGGTATATGCTATGAGGGATGGAATTTTCCAAAGCCAGACCGGAGCAGTTCAAAACCAGTCCCTGAGTCCATACAGAAATGAAAGCCTGTGTACTTCGGAAAGCTCAGCTTCTTCAGCTACCTGCTGAGGCAGCGCTATCTCTGACCCTGTCAGCAGGGCTGTAAGGGTTATTCATCAGTCTTTTATTAGGAACTATTTATTTGTGTAATTTCATCATTCAGCTATATCAGCACCCAAACGTTGCCACCTAGGCATCAGCTTCTTCACCAGGGATATCCTTCTCATCAACGCAGTTTTCTTCTAACTTAAATTTGACTTTTTTTGCTTGTGTAGCCATTTATAGTTCTCGTGTCGTTGACTTGGAAAAGATTAGGTAATTGGCAAAATCTCAGTCTGTTAATGAAAAAAACTTTTAAAAACATTTCTCTTTGTACCTCCTGAAGAATACTGCTATTTGCTTAAAGTCACACTGTTTAAAGGGTCCTAAATAAGAAGCCTCTTCAAGTTGATGCAAGCTCTAGTCCCATCCTCTTGAAGCAGCTTTTACTTTTTGTAGAAGGCCGAGTAAAAGAACTCACATTCAGCACTGTGCGCTTTGCAGCTCCTGAACAAAACGGGCTGAGCTGAAAACAAAAGCTCAGCTTTGACTTATACTCCACTGGCTCAAGTTAGTTCCAGCCAGATCCTTAATGTTATTTTATCTGCAGGGTTTTTTTTTGTGTGTATGTGATCAATGCCAACTCTGTTGGGCAAATACAGGATGCATAGGGATTTTAAAAAAATCCAGCTGCCAACAAGAAAAAGTGCTTTGTAACCACAGTTTGGAATGGAAACAATTTTCTAAGATACAGATCAAACCGTGTTTATAGACTCAACAATTGGCAGCTTTTCACCGAGCTATTTCCTGTGTACCTATTGCATAGAGGAATAATCTAAATGCTTAAATCAACATTTAAAACCATACAGAACATGGAGGAAATACTGTGTGAAGCAGCACAGAAAACACAATGATGATGAATTTTCTTTTGTTTCTGTAGCTAATACTCACGGGAGAAGGCAGTTCTGCACGCTGAACATCAGTACCCCAGTTCTTTGCAGGATTTGGTCCTTACTCTGGCTAGTACGTACTTTCTACCAATAATGTTGTAATTGCTGAAAGGAAATAGCCAAGTAACAAAAATTTCCAGAAATACCACCTAAATAAGAGGAACTTGCTAAAAATTACATAGTTACTTTAAGTGCAGCAAGTTGTTGTTCATTAAGGAACTAATGCAGACATGGGTAGACAGGAGGAACTGATTTCCCATTAGAACAGGTGAGAAACCTGCAGGTAGGACAATTACAGTCAAGGCAGGTGCAGACTTCTTTTGTTTGTTCAGTTTGAAATGCTTGCAACAACTTTTTCATGCAGAAAAAGCCTAGAGATCCTCTCCTAGCTGTTTTGAATCTTTTCAGTGCTCTTTAAAGGGGCAGTTCCCCTCTTCCAGATTTCAAGTGCACGCCCTTTGCTTTAGGTGCGCGTTTGGCTGGTGGCACAGCTGACCTCCTGATAGCATCAGTAAGGTCAGTGCAGTCGAGCTGCAGTGCTCATGCAGAATTTTACTACTGGTAAACTGCTGGTAAATTTATCACTGGTGTTCTGCTCAGCTGGAGTTCATTCCTTCTATCCAAGCCACGTCGCAGCTAGAGAGGACGGCAGCTTTGATACGAAGAAAGGTTTAGAGTCAGAGAAGTGATTTGGGCTGGATGGGGCCCTGGAGGTCCCCTGCTCAGCCCCGACGCAGAGCAGGAGCCACGTAGGTGAGCTTGCCCAGGGTCAGGCAAGTTTTCAGTGTCTCCAGATGTAGTTTCCACAGCTTCTCCGGGCAACCTGTTTCAACATGCCACTATGAGATGAACAAAAAAATGCCCTCAGATACAGTTATACCTTTCTCCTTCGGCTATATCCTTACAGGTCAGGATCACAGTTCTGGAAGATGTAGTAAAAGGCTTAGCTTTACGCACTGATTCCAGCCTGAAAATCAAAGTTTTTGCTGAGGGCCAGAACTTAAGCACTTGAACAGGTAAGATCCGTTTAGAGGAGGTGGCACTGGGCTTTGCCTTTACTTCAGCCCATAGGTAATGCAGATGATGTAATGCTGAATTTATCTGCTGGAGATAGACGCATTAATTGTGCACAGTGAGCGCACTGCCAGAGAAGCACCGATAGCTGTTTTTACGCGTTTCTTGCGTGCTACTTTGCCTGCGATGCTGTTCCCAGCCCAGCCCGCGGGCACTGCGGCTGTCACAGGGGCAGGGTCTGAGCCCCGCAGGGACAGAGCCCAGCAGATGTGTTTCTTTGGAAAAAAAAACCCAAAACCAAACGAAATGAAAAACATCAGGGGAAAAGAAGTATCTAAAATACGCTATCTCAGTCTTTGGCAAGAAAAGCTGTGCACATGGCTGACGGAGAAGATGATACTCGGAGCTGTAGGGAGGAAGACTCAGAGCACAATCGGGCTGTCGACGGGGAGTCCGTGCCCGAGCAGGACGGTCCCCGGGGCGGCGGGCTGCCCGCCCACCTGCGACAGCTCCGGCAGGCGCAGGCGGCCCCCCTCGCCCTGCACCGTAGGGACCGGCTTCCCCCCGGCGGGACGCGGGGCGTCCCCGTCCCTCATGGGGAGCGGCGGGCGCGGCCCCCCGGGCGGGGCGGGGCGGGGGCGGGCATGCGCACTGCGGGGCGCCCTCTCACCCCGCTCAGCTATGCCAAGTATGTGCGCGGCGGAGCCGGGGCCGGGCGCGCGGAGCCACGCCGCCATGGGGCAGCGCGGTCCAGGGCTGCCGCCGCCGCCGCGCAGGGGGTCCGCCGGCTCCCGCGGGGCGGGGGGCAGCGCCCGCTGAAGGCTTCAGCGGGCGGGGAGGCAGCACCTAGGCATGGCCGACCCGCTCCGCAGGACGCTCTCCAAGCTGCGGGGCAGGAGGTCCCAGCGAGGGGCAGCGGCGGGCGCCGGGCACCGGCACGGCGGGGTCTGCGCCCCGCAGGGTAAGCGTCCGCGGGCGGGGCGGAACGCGGTTCGGCCGCGGGGCTCCGGGTGCGCGCCCGCGGCCGCCCCTCCACCTGCCGGGCGGCGGGGGCAGGTCGGGTCCCGGCAGGGCGAGGAGTCCGGTGGGCGCCGGGGGTGGGTGCCGGCCCCCGGCGGGGCTTTGCCTTTTCCACCTCTCTGTCGGAGCGGCTTTCCCGTGGTAAAACGGGCGGTAACCTCTTAATTCCTCTCAGAGGCGGGGGGGAGAAAGCTCCGCGAGGCGGTGGAGCGGCGCTTTGAGGACAACTCGTTTTTCACGTCGCTGAAAGTTCTGAATTCTCTCTGCAAGTTCGTGAGGTGGTTGATGGCAGCTTGTACTTTGTGTTCGGACGTACCGGCGTGGAACGGGCTCGGTCAGAACGCAAGAGGCGGCTGCTGGGTGACTCCCGCGGCTTTGCTAAGCTCAGCCTTTGCTAAGCTCAGCCTTTGCGGCAAGTCTGCGATCGCGGGGAGAAGGGCTCGGTGCTGGTTTATACCTTAGGCAGTATTTTAAACCCATCGTCCATGTTTAAGAGCTAACTTTATTTTCATTGGTCAGCGCCAGCTTATATAAACTGTAAGTAAACAAAACCAGAGCCCTAAACCCGAGAGGGTTTTCGATGGAGCTGCCTGTATGCAGCGAAGTTAAATAAGCTAGTTACTCGTGTTTGGAAAAGTTTTTGGTTGGTTTTGTTTTTGTTTTTTTTTTTTCCCCCAAGATCTCGTGTAACCTTCAAATTTGTTGCGAACAGAGATCAGGCACTTCAGCAGATCTAAATTTAGGTCTTGACTCAATCCTCAACAGTAACATCCTCACATCTGTAATTGCTCTTCTTCTTGGCAATAAAAATTCCTCATTAAAATAAGAGGTTCTTGAATTTAGACCACTACTTTGTGTGAATTGCTGCACACGTTGTTATCATATGACCGTTTGTTGTTCTTTGGCTTTTGTTTGCTGCTTGCTTTTTCTAAATGATGCACTTGAAAGCTTACAAATCAGTTTTAAGTCTTGCTGTTGTTCCATTTAAATACAGAATTATTATATTTCTAAGTTTTACTAGGAAACTTAATGAAAAAAATGTGTTTAAATGGCTGCTATTACAGCCAGAAGTACCATGAATTGTTTTGAACCATATATGGAGAGACTGGCAAAAGCTGTTCCCCTCTTCCTTACTCTCTGAAGAGCAGTGCACAGTATCATATTGAAATATTTTATACGCCTACGTAATAGGCAGAATATCAATTTTGACCTCAGTTGAGCTGAACCGTTGAGGCTCTGGTTTCTGACCATATATGTGTTGTTACAATAAGATTTTAAATTTAAATAGTGGTTTACTTAACTTTTTTTTAGATAGCAGAAGGTAAAGGGAATACCTGACTTTTCTCTTTTTTTTACATTTATTTTTATTTATTTTATTCAACACTATATTGACAGTGGTTCCGTCCCAAAAGGCTTCTTTGTGTGGAGGCCTAATATGTGGAGGTTTAATATATATTTTTAGAATATATTAAGTGTATTAGAGTACTAACCGAGAGTAGATGGCATACTTCTGAATGAACCTTTGCTCTAGAACCAAAAGTATGTGCCTGACCTGTATATCCCTGAAAGCTTTGTATTTGTTTAAAATTGGCTCGTTACTATAACAGCTAACGATGTTGAAAACTTGCTCTGTGATATTGAACCGCTGGTTGTGCAGATACTTGCATGTGAAACGGTTTGTTACTAAAATAAACACAGGCAAAAGGATTTTCAGGATCAGGGCCAAGTTCGAATAAAGGGGAAGCAGTGCTTGCAAATACTGCTATCAGTTGCAAAAACTGCAGTTGGAAGATTTATGTGTAAGTGTATAATTTAGATGAGACTCAGTGAACGCTTGCAATCAGTGACCTCTGGCAGCAGCATGTTGGCTAATTCGGAGACGGGGTAGTTTTGGATACGTGTGATAGGCAGCGTGTCTCTGCAAGCAGTGGGGTTATTGGAGTACGCTGGAGCTACTTGATTATTAATGCTTCTGCGGTAAGCTTCTGCAGATGGTTTGTTGTGGAGATACCCGGATGGATGTTGAAAACAAAGTTGAGTTTGCACGTTTGCTGCCGCTGGGACCGAGGGGCCACCTGAGGGTGACGCCAGATGTGTCACTGGGTGCATGTTTGGGCACACTGTGCTTCTCAGGAACCCGCTGTTTTGGGAAGTGTAGGCTGTCTTAACCAGCGTGGAAGGGCTTGTGTTTCTACGGTGAAGCAGGAAGGAACAGATATTTTTGTTTGTGGAGCTCTGGGATGCTCCGTCTATTTATGTCACGGGAGCAGGGACTGCTCCTTGGGCTGTCCATTCAGGAGTGGAGGGGCTTTGAGGTAGTCATGCCCATCCAAAAAGTCATAGCCCTATGCCCACTGCAGCTCAGTTTGCCATCCTTTTGGTTAGTTCTTACTTGAAATAGTAGTGAAATTATGTAAAGGGGAGCCTTTACAATGGCCACGCTTACATTTCCAGGCTACGGGTGGGGGAACGAATACGGTTGTGGCCTAATCACCGAAACTTTGCCAGAGATCTACATCCTCAGCCCTGCTTTTGCATTTTCCTCAGAGTCTGTTAATTGGCCGACTGAGGCCCCAGTGTAGCAAAGCACTTCAATGGAGGTATGCACAGGCTTCAAAATGAGCACGGTTAATTTTGTTAATTCTTTGAACCAAGTTAATTCTTCAGATCACAAACAGTGTTCGTATTGCTGTTTAGCTAAACAAGCAAACCTCATTTAAAAAAAAAATCACCAAATGATGAATCTTTCATCAAATGAAACGGTAGTTTTCCGGATCTTACCAAGGATCTCCTCTGTCATTAATGTACAAACCTAAAAGGAGAGTGGAAGAGAAGGTGTTCAAGTGAGAGTCTTTTTCCCGTCTCCCTGTCTGCAGTGAACTTAGCCGAATTTACAGAGCTGTTCCTTGAGTCCTCCAGAGAGGTGTCCATATTTTAACATCTGTTACTGGTGTGTAAATAATTTTTTTTCTGAGAATAATGTTTAAGCAGTATCAAATAGCTGCTCCCATCTAGGATTTTCCGATTGCAGAGGGCTTTGCATGGAAACAAGCTGTCTGTTTTACCAGGACGCGGTTACTCCATTCAGTCCTAGTGGCTGAGCAAACCCTGTCCGAGTTCTCCGCAAAGGAGCATGAGGGTTATTTGACCTCCGTTCCCTGTTTTTAATTTGGATGTGTTTGCAGCTTTCCTTCCAGCCCTAGCAAGGGGGCCAGTGCTTGCTCGGGGGTGAGGTGCTCACTCCTTGCATGGTCCCACCATCCTGGATGGGATGTGCCGCTGTGGTACCACAGGCTGTGGCACTGCTGCTGAGCCGGCTCCTGAGCCTGCTCTGACAAGGGGCTCACGTGCAAGTGGCTTTTTCAATGCATAATTAAATGTTTGGCCGTTGCTTTTAAGAAATTGTGTCAAGTTTTGGGAGCAGTCAGTGGAATTTGATTAGGTGTTGCATGAAATTGTTGTTGTGTAATGAGATATTTAAAAACTCTCCTACATTTCTTCTTCTTCCTTCCTTTCATGATGGTGTGTTTCGTTGTATTCCTCACAAATCAGGGGATGCTTCTGCCTTGATTATAGGATGGAGCTAGTAAGGACAGTCCTTTCTGGAGTTTTTTTGTGCAAGACATCTCCTCACCTTTGTTTTGTATCTAAATCTAGAAGTGAATCTGCCATTTAAGCTATTAAGCTATACATTATCCTAAAACCAGGGGCTGTTTCTTCATTGGCATAAGTAAAATGTGGAAATACTACATAGCAACTTTCCAGACCACTTGTACCTGAACTTAGCTGAACAAAAAGCAGCCATTTCTGTCTAAGTATGTGTGACCTTTCAGCAGGGCTATCTCACTGCCATTTATCTAAATTACATGGTGTTAAAAATACAGCCAGACAAGCTTGACTCTTTATTAATTATGTGCACATTCTGCTTTGACAGGCTGAAATCCAATTTTATGATCACATCAACTTATCTTTTGTCCTTTCAGATAAGGTCGAATGCAAATGTCATATGACAGCGTATGTGTTCATCTGTCAAAAGCAAAACGATATTCTAAACATTTGTCTTTCCTTCTCTTTTTTGCCTTTCTTTCTGGGAACAGATTTAATAGAAAATGTTTACATAGCTTCGAGAAGCAGGAAGGAGCCCCAGCCCCCCCAGGCCAGCGAGGTCCCCGAGCACAGGCCGCAGATGAACAGCATTACTGTTTCTAAGAAACGCAGCTGGCTGCAGCAGAGCACATACCGATCTCCTCCTCCTCTGGAAGAAGAAAGCACCTGTAAGGAAACACATGGGGCTGTCATCCTGGTACCTAAATCTCCCGTCCCGCAGCCTGAACCCGCAGCGCCATGGGCTCCTTCCACGTCACCGGTGGGGCGGGAGCGCCCTGTGCGAAGCTGCGCTCCTGTTGGTGCCCTGCCAAGCACCGCAAGCCCTGCCGTGCCCAGAAGTGCCGCTTTGGACTTCGGTGAGGATAACGATGCAGATGATGAAGGAGAAATATGGTACAACCCAATCCCTGAAGATGATGAGCCCGACTTGCCAAGGGTCCGCCCTTCTGCTGTGAATAGCCTTGTTGCTACGGGCTTCCTGGCAGTTCGGTAC
Source organism: Balearica regulorum gibbericeps (assembly GCF_011004875.1). Classification (NCBI taxonomy): domain Eukaryota; kingdom Metazoa; phylum Chordata; class Aves; order Gruiformes; family Gruidae; genus Balearica; species Balearica regulorum. The sequence goes on along the minus strand of NC_046191.1, from coordinate 16,514,053 downwards.
GACCCCCCAGCTGGAGGTGACTCGGGGATGGCCATGGGTCCCCACGAGAGTCCCCCATGCTCCATGGAGAGCGCGAGGGACAGTCAGACGGCTCAGCCCAGCGAAGCGAGTCAGGCCGATGCCGTGCATCCTGGGGAGCACGTGCAGCAGCACTGGCAGAGGTTTGCCTGCAAGGCTCCCGCTGTGCCAGCAATAGAGGATAATCCTGCCTTTAAGTGCCCTTCAGCAGGTAAGAGGGTTCAGGAACATAAGTGTGACATCCTCTATTTTCTTTTAGAGGAGTAATAAACTCTTCTTATGTGTCTCTTCTGTTTCCCCTCCTTTTGTCTTTATCAAGCAAATTTCTGGTAGAAATGCATGTCAAGTTTATAAAAAATGACTTAAATTGTGAGACTGCCCAATAAATGTAGCGCTGCGCAGTGGTTTCTTAGTCAGTTTGTTCACGGCATGTCCAGGTCTGGTTGTTCTCTGTGTTCTTTGGCCCCCACCTCGCCAAAGACAAAGGTTTTACAAAGCCAGCTTGCTAAAGCCTGGTAACATGAGGACATACTGGGTTTCCTTTCTGTTAGCTAGTGTCTAACCCTGGCCTTGGATTCCAGCCTTGAACCTACTTAATGTCTGCGGAAGTTTCTTAAACTTGCTGTCTGGGACTTCTTATTAAAGACTTTTTGGAAGACCATATAAATGCTATTCATTATGTCACTTTCTGTAATTGCTGTCTTGTTGACTTTCTCAGGCTGATCTAATAGTCTGGAGAGGAGTGGTTTTCACATTCAGAAGCCAGCCTCTTTTTCCTTGTTATCTTTGGCTGAGTGGTTGATGGTCACGTTTTCATAATTCCATTAGTGTCTGAATTCAGCATTCTTATTTAAGATTTTTCCCAGTCTATTAAATAAGCCCAAACAAAAATAAAACCACACTAAACAAAAGGAAGCAGAAAAAAACCCAACCCTTTCCAAAAAGGTATTATTTTTAATTACCAATGTGTCTTACATTATCTTGACCTTAACTCGAGTACCCTGTTGAGGGTTAGAAACTTCACATGAAGGTCAGGTGACAGGGAATTCCAGGTTCCACTCTTCAGAGAAAGTTTGCGCTTTCTTTGCACTGCCACTTAAAGAGCCTATATTTCTGCCCGGCTCAGCAGAGAGGACCTGAAACACCAGCGTCGGAGCCCAGGTGTGCATTGCCCTCAGAGGAGCCCCCCATCCTGGTTGCCCCCGTCCAGCCTCGCCGACCTGGTGGGCTTCTGGCCCCGTGTCCCTGCGTGCCGGGAGCTGCTGTGCCCAGAGTCCCAGGGTGGAGATTGCTTCTGGGAACGGGGCTTGTTTTCAAAGGCACCAAAGCAACTGCTGTAAACAGCAGAAGAAAAAACAGTCAGTCTTCTGGGACCTCACGTTTAGTTCTTTTTGTGGAAATGCTGCAGATACAAGCGTATTTTTAGTTGCAAAGTGTGTTAAAGTTAACGGGCATTTATTTGGAAATAGCTCACTTTATAGCTGCATTAAATACTTAGACCAATTATATTTGCTTACAAGATAGGTGAAATATCATATTCTTAGGTAGATATTTTTTTTTAATCGTTGGAGATCTAGGCACTCTGGAGAGGTCAGTAAGCACAATTATTTAGGAAAGCTGTGTGTCCCCTGCAAACTGTTTCACCCCCATTTAGGTGGTTAATCTCTCAATAGATAGGTGATTGTTTCTTTTTTTAAAAAATAAATTCCTTTATGTAAGAAGAAGAAAGTCAAAATTGTTTTTGTACTGAAGAAACATTTATTTCTGGAAGCAAAATTGCCCACTTAAAGTGTCTCATGCAACCAGGAGGAAAGTGTTACGGATTTCCCCTGATCGGTTTGTTATGCCTGGGGTTAATTAAGCTACTTTAAATGCAGCTCTCCTTTTGCATGTATTGAGTAGTGATCATATTGAATAGATTAATTGATGATGAAGTGGATCCCTGCTGCTCAGTAATTGGCTTTATTATGGAGAAGTGGCTTAGTTCTTCTTTTTAATCCAGTTAAGGTGTCTACAGTTATTTTCAGTCAAATTTAAAATGACAGCTCATACATACAAGATTACTGCATGAAGGGCAATGTGGCCAATTTAACTTTATTTGTGTTGGGACCTTGTTGGAATTACACAACTGCAATGAAGTTGATACCTATATTCTTGGAGAGCTGCGTACGTCAAGCAGTAACTTCTGACAAATACCCAATTACTGCTTTGAGGAAAAGTCTGCTTATCTTATTGACAGGATTTTATATATGTCAATATTGGTTAGTGTAGAGTCTAAAGTATTACATTTTGAGAAGCATAGACAACAGTGGGGCATTATAAAAGCCAACAAAATAGTAAATTTTGTCATTTTCTGTTTTCTTGTTTGGATAATGCAATCAATTTTATCTTTAAAACAGTGAACATTGCTACCTTATTTGGATTTCCAACTTTGTACAGAGAAAATGGTCATGAATTTTTTCTTTTTCGTTATTTTTTTTGAGAGAGAGTCTTTATCAGGCAGAAGATTAAGAAAAAATACAAATGACAGAATTTAGTTATTGGGAGTCTTTCCAAACACAGCAGCAAATACATATTTCCTGGAAATGTTACCAATAAAATGGATCGTAGTTGTAAAGGTGCTAATTTGCCCCATAGTCTTAATTTACGCTGCTAGTTCCTGGTGTTAATCTGGTTACTTTCTACAGTAAATGCCATTTATGTTAATAGGATTTGTCAGGTAATTCCTTAGTGAATAATTCTAGCCACGCTGGCTTTTAAAAATGGACTGATTAAAAAGTAAGGTGTCCCTGTAGCAGAGCTTGGAAAAATAATTCATGTATTTTGTGCATGACAAGTACACAGAAGGTAAGAGTAAGCAGATAATTTGGTTCCGAGTTAGTAATGTAGTAACATAGTGCCAACTCGTGCTCTTAGGTCTGTGGGAGAAGAATTTAAGAGGAAAGGACCCTGGGGGCTGTTTTTAATTTGATGTCTCCTTGCACAGGCAAAATGGTTATGATTGGAAAATAGGAATATTTTTGTTATGTATAGAAATTTTCATATTGCATTTGTAGATTTTTTTTGCATATAAAAATGTTAAAGTAAATTTTTACGATTGTTTAGAATTGAACTCTAACTGTACGTTTTTATAGATGTATCACCTGCAAAGCGTTGCAGAAAAATATCCCTTTATAATGTCGGCCTCTGCGATACATTTACATCGCGGAGCTTTGAATAGTACCTTCTGAAGAATCTGTAATATTTTTGCTTTTGGGGAGGATTACTGTTGGGATTAGTGTCCACCTAATCAGTGGAATCACCTCGCGTGTGTCTGTATCTGAGACATCCTGGTAGGACTTGTGTGTTGTGGCTTGCCAGGATCTGGGCTGTGCTTTTGCAGAATCATTAGTGTTTAAATATCTGCAACAAACTCATGTTTGTACACACTGAACTCTTTAAGTCTGGTCAGAGATCTAAAGTGCTGTTAGACATGCTTGCTCCTCTCTCTGACGAGGTGCCGCTGTCGAGGATGCTCTGAGGGCCACCGCTGTGATGAAGGGCAGGCAGTGGTCAGCCCCTTCACCTCGGGAGGTTACTCTGTAATCACTTCCCGTTTTAATTAGTGGGCTACGTAAAGCAATCCATTTCAGATCTTTTGCTCCGGTAAAAGTGATCCCTGGGTTGATCGGTTTGTTGTAGCTTAATTAATGTCACTGTGCATAGTGTTTGAAGAAAAGCTACCATTATGGGGTTCTTAGAGATTTTCTTACCCTTTTAATAATTTCTCCATTCCTTGAGTCTGAAGCATTACGTGGGATGGAATTCAGAAGCTGCAGTGATCAAAATTGTAATTTCTATAGGGGTGGTTTTTACAGATTAAAAGGGGAGATTCTTCCATTTATTTAGATAATTAAGATGTTACATGGAAATAATTCCATTCTATCCCAATTTTAAAAGCTCTTTTTAGGTTTTTTTTAAGGATTTTTTTTTCCCCATTTGCTGATGTGGGTAGAGGCGATGCCTTCCTTTATATCTTAATTGAAGTTGCTTGAATTTGATACAGCACAAATTCTTCCCTTAATGGCATTTACAGTTCTACTCTGAAGATTTCTATCAGAACAGGTCTGGAACTATCTGAGGGTGAGGTGTCACGGGCCTGCGCCTGATTGAGTTCACAGCCTCTGACACTGGTAGAGCTGTGCTGGATCTGTTGGTTGAGAATCCAGATCAGTATTTCTTGTGGCATCTAGAAAAACAGTAGCCCTTTTTTAACTCGTCTGTTGTTTGCTACAAGAACAATTTCGAGATATTTGGGCTTTTCTGCTTTGATTTGCCACTTTCTCATTTTTAATACGTTTTCCCAATAAGTCATTGGGTTGATTTAAAAATAATAAAAGAAAAAGAATGAAAAATCTAGGCAGGAGGGACACTTTGGTTTTGAAAGTTGTAAAACCTCAGTGTAAGCTGTATTTTTTGTGGGTTTTTTTTTTTTTTAAATGAAATGGCTTAGACCTTCAACACTAATGCTGTTATTTTAGAGAGACGCTTTCAGTGTTAGATGTAGTGTACTTATTAAGTATGTCTGGAGGATAGTAGGAAAAATTCAATTACATACCGCTTTAGTTTGGTCAGATCTCAGCATTTCCATTAGCCATGAGAGTGGCCATTTGATGCTTCAAGGGACTGGTAGTTTTCTGACTTACTTATTCACCTCAAGTCATCATCCCAAAAATAAGTTACAGGTTTTCTGGGGAACTTTAAAATCACTCAGAAACCTTACCTTAAGCAATAAGGAATGTTACATGTAGAATAATCAAATATGCCTGTAAAATAGCATGTGTTGCTGGCAGTTGGTCCGAGAGGGATGTATGTGCCCAGGCAGATGTAAATCGTGTTAAGCAGGGTCAGACAAGTGTTTTTACTGCGCTAAGTCATTGCACGTGTCTGGCAGGGGCTGTGCTGTAAGTGCTTGAGGTAGTTGGAGTCCTCTCTTGCCTTGGATGGTGCCGGGTAGGAGTGTAGGGTCTGTCAGTGCTGCCCGGCTCGGCCGAGGGGACAGTAGCCATTGCCCGTGGACAGCTGGCCGGGTGGGGTGGGACGAGGAGGGTCTGGGTTCATGAGGGGCTGTGTTCCCGTGGGCTGCTCATGTCTCCCTAGTTGTGTCTCTTTGGCCATGAAAAGGCTTTATCCTTTCATGCAGCCGCATTTCTGAGCAAAGTAAAAGGTGGCTTTACTAGTCAAGCTGAACAAATAGCTGATGGAAGCAGTCACTTACGATGTCAAGTCACTTTGACTTGGATTGTGTTGTCCTTCAAAAGCTATTTTTTTTGTCTGTCTTGCTCCTAGTGCTAAAGCTTCCAGAAAGCATAGGTGTATCATAGAACAGCCCAGGTTGGAAAGGTCCTGAGAAGATCATCTGGTCCACCCATTGGTGGGAAGAGGAGCCAAGATGAGATTACCTGGCACCTTGTCCAGTCGCATCTTGTAAACCTCCATTGATGAAGGACTCGATGTCCCTGGGGATGTTGTTCTAGTGATTGATTGCTCTCACTGTAAATATAAATAAATTGTATATATACATATAGTCAGCTACATCATGTAAAACTTGCCATCCCTCTGCCACCTTGGTAGGACAGGTGTCCCTTACGTTTCATCTCCTCCTACCGTCCTTCCATAAGGGTATTTTTGATGTTTAACTGCTGAGATGGGATGTGCGGTGGCAGAGCGAGCAGGGACAGGAACAGTGAGGAGCCTGTTTGCAGCACAGCCTTGTAACTTGGTCAGAGGAACAATGCGCAGCTCAGTTCCTCTGTCATCCTTGTGAGAAACCTGTATCAGATGGGTCGGCTGGGAAGTGAAGTGTTACCGGGCTGCGCTACAGCTCCTTTTGCAGCTTGTTCAGAGCTGTGTCCTGTACACTCTTTGCATTGCGTGCATACCTCAGCACATTGCTGGCTGTAGTGGAACAACATGTGGCCCAACGCTGATGGGAATACCGTCCTGTATAATACTCGACTGTTAAGTTTCTTCCAGCCACATATTTTATTTTAACTGTTCGGTGCTGAACGCAGCAGAAGTTGGACACATAAAAGAGTGTTAGATTGACTCTTCAGTTTTAATGAGCTGGGGGGAAATTTAATTTGCTGGCCCTGCTTTTCCAAGCCTGTGCCAGAGACTTTTGACAGAAAGGGAAGATTAATGTTAGCGGGCTGAAGTATGGCACTGATTGCTACGGAGCGCTCCAGGCCAGCCCACCAGTGGGACCGCACTGTGATTTGCAGTACAAGGGAAGGCTTTGTCCGCTTTTATCAAACACCACATTTCTAACTAGCTGCTTGCCAGAAAAGCACAGCAGGCGTGCTAGAAATAGCCCTTCCCCTGCAAGGGAGCTACATCCATGAAATGCAGGGCTAAATGAATTTTCCTCTGTTGCTCCAGAAAACATATTCTATGCATTATTCTTCATAACTGAAACTTTCTTTTATAAAGGTACTCTTTTAAGCAACTATCTGCAAAAGTTATTAGAGCCAAACTTCTGCTGGAGCTAGAACTAGTCTTTGTAGGGTTTTCTTTTGCAGGGGGGAAATCCAAACAAACACCACAATAAATCACTTTAGTCACAGACCAGATCGCCTGATTTAACTGTTTAAGCTAAATGAAATATTAAAAGTAAGTTATAGTTAAATGGTGAAAATTAATTTGGATGAACAGGGGACTTGTAAAAATCACTAGCTGTATGGTGATTTGGACTTGAAGTGGTTAGTTTTGAATTAAAGCAGTAAGAACTTGAGAAATCTGGAAGAGAAACCTCTGTAAAGTATGATTTGCTGAGTATCTCGTGAAAACAACACTTTTTTCTTTCTTTTTATGTGCTGTAAATGGACTCCCTTTCCCTGGCTAGCAAGGGGGGATGACAGGTAGATATAGGTGTTTGTGTCTCCGTGAGCTGCTCGGGCTCATTGCAGCACAAGGTTAGCATGCTGAGGGGCTCTGTGGTACCCTGCGCAGGCAAGGCTACACGAGTCCTGTTGGGAGCTGCTAAAATTTGCCAAGTGATGAGTGAATGGGGTGGTTATTGCTGGCAAGAACCACTGTTGGTTTCTCAAGGGACAGAAAAGTGACTCTAAGTGAAAGTACTCGTGTAATTTTATTAATATCTTCATATTGGCCTCAGTTCCCCTCTTGCATGCTTCATTAACTCTGGGTAAATTCATTGTGTTTCTCACAGTCATTACTGCCTCATGCTGGTGAGAGTAAGAAAAGCTTGAGCTATAACTTTGTATTTGTTATTTCCTTGACTATTGGAGCATGAGGTGAACCACAGGTTCCTGACTGTGCGGTACTGGCTTATGTCTGATCGTGTTCCTTAATTAGTTGTCTTTTACTGCTAAATTGAGGGAGGGTGTTTTTTTCTTTTTCCCTCTTTAGCATCAGTGCCTGCTGTTATGATTTATTTTTTTTTAATACCTTGAAAGGTAGCTGGTTTCCCAGGAGGACATTGCTTGGAAACCATATAACTTTAAGCCCTGCCATGGGATGGTTGTGCCAGGAAAGATGGCAAGTTGCTGGCAGGAATGAAGCAGTGCAGGATGCAGCTTTTGGAAGGGGTGAATCCTTGTTGTGTTTCTCCTCCGTCCTGTGGTGGAACAGAGGAGCTGAGAGAAATGGAAGAAAAGGTGTGAGAGACTGCCTGTGTCTACACAGGAGGGACTTAGGGCTCTTTGGGGTAAGAGAGGGACATGCATGAGAGTACAGCCATATTCTTCACTGGACACGAGTATCTTTCCTCCAGACCCAAGAGGAGTGGGCAGTGCTGATGTGTTGGCTATGTAGCTAACTGCCTTGTAGAGAAAGGTGCATTTGCCATGTTCCAGTGTTTTCCCATTTAAGACTGGTTTTGTTGCACCTGTGCCCCAGGAACGCAGCCATGTCTGCTTGTACGGGGCACAGACAGATTGAGCTGAATGCAGTGGGTGAGGCAGCTTGTTCATTTATATGTGGTTTCTGCCCCTTTCATCTCCATGAGGCAGAACAAATCTGGCTTTTGACTATGAACTGCCAAATTTGGCTGAACGAGCCAGCAGAACACAGCTTTCTGAATGCTCATGAACATGACTGGTGAATGAATGATGGTTGTCTGAACAAATCGCCTTTATCAAGTTATGACAAATCAACATGTTTTCCCCTAGTCCAAGATTTATTTTTTCATTACTGCAACCTGCAGTTCCTGAGCGGTTTGAAAATTATTATTCTTTCTCTTCTCTTCTAAAGGGTCTGGAGCTGTACTTGCACACAAGGTTGATATACCCTCCACAGAGGTTTCTCCTCCAAGTCCCAGTCCTCTGAAAAAAAGCGGATCAATCAACTGGCCTTTCCCTGATAGAATTAAGTCTCCCAGGACTGTGAGAAAGCTTTCCATGAAAATGAAAAAGCTGCCAGAGCTGAGCAGGAAACTGAGCGTCAAGGGAACTGCAAGCCATACTGGTTCAGATAACCCTCCTCCCCTGCTGAAAGGTAGCTGTCGGGATACAAGCCATACGGTGGCTTTGCCATCTTCTGGGAACTCAAGCACCACTGCCAGCAGGAATGTGATAAGTCGTTACCATCTCGATAGCAGTGTGTCGTCACAGCACACCTACAAAAAGAAAAGCTCGAGGAGCTCCAAATCCTTCAACAAAGGTGGTTACCTCAGTGATGGTGACTCTCCCGAACTTATAACAAAATCAGGTAAACATGGGCATGAAACAAAGTGTGGGAAAGGAAAGGAGAGCCTCCCGAGTAACAGTGGTAAAACTGAAATAGATATCGATGCTTTCAGACACTATAACTTTTCTGATCAACCCAAGTGCTCTCAGTATATCTCTGGACTTATGAGCATTCACTTTTATGGTGCTGAGGACTTAAAACCACCAAGAATAGACTCAAAAGATGTCTTTTGTGCAATACAGGTTGACTCAGTAAATAAAGCAAGAACAGCTCTGCTTACATGTAGGACAACGTTTCTAGATATGGACCACACGTTCAACATAGAAATTGAAAACGCTCAGCACTTAAAGCTGGTGGTCTTCAGCTGGGAACCCACCCCACGGAAAAATCGGGTGTGTTGTCATGGAACTGTGGCTCTTCCCACTCTCTTCCGAGTGACAAAGACACATCAGCTGGCTGTCAAACTGGAACCGAGGGGGCTTATTTACGTCAAGCTGTCACTCATGGAGCAGTGGGAGAACTCTCTTGATGGTCTCGATGCAGATCGGGAGCCCGTGATGTTTGGGGTAGACGCTCGAAAAGTTGTAGAGAAGGAAAATGCAGGCTTGATGGTGCCACTTTTGATGCAGAAATGCATTCTGGAGATTGAAAAGAGAGGCTGTCAGGTACTGTGCATATTTTAATCTGTTTTGTTAATATTTCTGTGTTGGGATAGCTGTTGTTGCAGAGCATGAGCCAGTGGGGGGGGGGGGGAAGGGGAAATAAAAAACACCTTTAAGTGTCACTTTTTTTGCTTTGCTGCTGTGTCTTCTCTTCATCCTAATACAGTTTATTAGTTGGTGTAACCTAATGGACAAAAATATGTGTGAGCAATGAGGTATGGAAACGAATCCCCAGTTACGGATGCTAGACAAGACAGAAAGATGCACAGTCCTAAGGTCGGACGTTCCCCTTGGCAGTTAATTTGAAGCTGGTGGGAGGACTCTTGCAGGCTGTTCCACAGCATGTCTGAGCCCTCGGTTTCTTTTACACCTGTTCTTGCTCAGGTAAAACCGAGAAGTAATCACACCTACTGCTGTTACTATTTTAAATTGCCGACAGGTTGGGTGTAGTTCCAGGTGCTGTGAGATTAACTCTGCTATTTATAACCCAGGTCATAAAATAGAGACAGAAGTGGTACTTCTGTGTAATTACTTTGCTGGAAGTCACTACTGGTAACAACTGTGTGATTCTTATTGTGAATGCTTCTCCTAACATCATGCAAATCAGTGGAAAAGAGAAGTTTTATTCTTTCCAATGTATGTGTCCCATGGTTTCAGCATTTTATTTTGGGCTTGTTAGCACCTAGTCATGCAAATGATATTGGGTAATCAAGGCAACGCTGGTAATGAAGCGATTGGGATCTGAATTGTCTGAATGTATCTGGTGCTTTTGAGCATGAAATCTAATTTGTGTATTTGCACAGGGAGAACCAAAAATGCAAAATATACTGTTAAATTTTTGTTTTAACTTTGTGCTTGTCTGACACTTCTGACTTTCCTATAGACTGCAGACTACTGGGATGGTATAGCATCTCCACTGGCATTTCAGATGTGGCATTAGGAGGCAACTTTACAGTGAAAAGAAATTCTTAGGCAAATACTACATCATATTTGGTCTTGGGAAAGAGAGAGTACAAATTCCATTGGGTAACTTTCCATTTATTTAAACAGGAATTAATATATGGCCAGTCAAATACTCTCGTTTGCAAACTGAGATTCACATGGTCTAAGTCAGGGTTTTTTGGCATTTTTTTGTCTTTTTGTGTCTTTTGAGTCCATGGTAGTTTTGGACAAGCTATTTACTGCTCAGTACACCTGCCTATAAAGCTCATTAAAATAAAGTAAAATTAATATATTTAAGATTTACTTCCTTAATATCGTAGGAGTGCTTTGTATAAATAGTGTTGATGAAAATGAAAAGTAAACAATAATAAAATGTAACATTTGAGTGCATGAAAGCGCATGATTGAATTAGTAATTCAGTCCAGGAGTGCTGTGCGTTTCATTCCTATCACCTTGAGCATGATAAATAACCCCTGCTTTGCATAAAACTTTTCATACAATTTGGAACACCTGCAAGTCAGCATCTTGTCATCTTTAAACGAGCATCTTATGGCTGTAATAATGGAGTATTCACGATTCTCTTGAAACCCTGGTTACTGGTATCAAATATAGCTTAAATTTTGTTTACTGTCTAGCTTATTCTGTATTTCTTTTTTTCCTAAGTTTGTGTAAAAACAAAGCACTAAATGATTCTGATTTAGAGCTCATGTTCTGTCAATAAAATACTGCTCACCATGTTCACTGTCATGGAAAACACAAACGTTACTCCTTGCTTAACAGCCCCAACCGTGTCTCTTGTGTGATGTTTGATAACACACATTATCATTTGCTGTTGATGGTTTGCACTGCTTGAGTTCCCTTAGCATTTCCAAACAGTTCTTTTGGTTGCACTCCCCAGATGAGACAAAACATGATGCCAGTTATTAGTCCTTTGTGCAGGAAAATAGCTGATGTGTGGCCGTTGTTTTGCTTCTAGGTGGTGGGCCTGTATCGCTTGTGTGGCTCGGCGGCGGTTAAGAAAGAGCTTCGAGAGGCGTTTGAGAGGGACAGCAAGGCCGTTACTCTCTGTGAAAGTCAGTACCCAGATATTAATGTCATAACAGGTAATAATACATTGACTTGCTTTTCTTTTAATGTAGAATTGGGCCTGGTTCGTAAGGTACCTTTTAAAAAGTGAAATTGTGCTCAGAACTAGTTTTCTGTTGCCATTTAACAAGCTGTAAACTGCTGCCTGGTATTGCTAAAGGTGAGGTGAGAATGAGTGCAGTAGCCCTGGGGTGTGTAAATATGAAGCAGCAGCGATTTGGAGGGAGGAGGGTATGGAAGGAACTGCTTTCAGCAGCCGCTTCACCAGTTATGGGGGCAGTGGAAGTGTGAAAGGAGCAGGTTAAACCTCTGCTGTTGGTTTGTATTGGAGCAGATCCTGAAAAACTCATTGTGATTAGACACGTCTGCTGTCCTGGTTGCTCTACAACATGGGATCCGAGGGGCGTCTCAATCAACCCGTTGTCCTCCCTTTACGTTGGAGATTGCAGAATTTGTTGAAACGGATTTCCCATCATCTTGTGCAGGCTGCTAGTTAGAGCTGCAGGAAAGTTCCTTCATTGATCATCTGCCTCTTTTAAAACAATTAAGTAGCAGCTTTGTCCTGCTCACTGGAGGGGCCCTTCGTGTGCTGTTACGCAGCAAGCTTGTGGCAAAGGCCAGCAGGACTGGGAGCACGGGAACGGGAGGTCCTAGGGAGCCCGTCTGCATCTGCTCAGGAGTTACACTGCACAACCGAAGCAAGTAGTTCAGGGTTTTTTTGTTTTGTTTTTTTCTTAAAAGTGGAACAGTTTTATAACTATTGATACTTGTTATGTAAACCAAAGCTGATCTAATTTCAGGCATCACCGAGTAAACCAATTGCTCCAGGAAATTGGGCAGGAATGTTAATTTCCTACATAGCCAGGGATGGAAAATGCAACAGCGGTAGTCTGGGTATAAATTTTCCGTGCCAAAGCCGTCTCTGTAACATCCAGCCGTACAGAACAATCCTACCCTGTTTGGTGGTTTATTTCATTTCAGTGTGTTGGGAATTAATTCTGTTCATTACACTTTATAATTATACAAAGTGGTATCAGAAGATATTACTTGGTGACATTTACTGGGATAAATAAACCTCTTGGTTCAGAATGTCCAGCTATTTGGTTTGCCTTACTTGCTGTGGCTGGCTTCACTTTTGGGGTCAGTGTTGCTCAGGAGCACCAGCATTCCCAGCAGCAGGAACCTGTGTTTATGTGTCCTCTGATGGGATACACCCTTTCTAAAGAGGAGGTGTACAGTAAAGCTAAATAGTATAAAAGATCTTTTTAACGAGATAATTTTCTTTTCTTTACAAATTAATGAGGAAAAAGTGGTGATAATTTCTAAGATCAGATTGTTCCATGAAATTACTGAAGTCCTGTTTTCCTCCCGATTTTGTAAATCAACTCAGAAGGGGGGGGAAAACCCCTCTGTTGCTTTCTGCCAAGCAGCAGAAACTGTCTGATGTTGACTCATAAGCAGACAAATGGCAAACTGCTATTTGGTTAATGTAAACATTTGGCTCATGGAAAACTTTTTTTTTTAATTCTGAAATAATAAAAATGACAGTGCACTCCCATGCTACTACAAGTAATCATTACAAGGAAACAGTATTTGCAGAAGTGGTTCAGGAGTCTCATTGGAAAGGCTGTAGGAACTTGATTCTCATCCCTATACAAAAGAACCTGTAACATTTCATAAGCATTTTGATTTTCCTGAGTAAATTGTACACTCAGAACCAACCAGATCTGGCTGAAACCAAAGTCTGAACTGCAGCACAGCTCTGATGCAAAACCCTGGACGGGCAGTGGCGCAGTCTGACCGATCTTTCCATCACGAGTTTGCGATGCAGTGGTTAAATAGAAGAGTGTACTTCAGTTTTTCAATATACATTGCTGCAAGCCTCATTGGGGACAGTGAACTTTTGGTGATCATGCAGGTCCTGCTGGACTCTTGGTCCTTTTTTGGGTTGTACTACTGAAGGATAATTTTTTGCCTCCAGAATTTGTATTGTAAGCATGAAAAGACTATATACAGCCTTTGTGTCTGTTTTATGGAAAGACTACTGGGTATGCTTTTGTATATGTTATATTGCAGGAGTTTACTTACATGTTGCTTTCCTTACAAGGACAAAATACTTTTAAGATATTACATTAAAAAATAAATGGTTTCCCTGCAGCTGTGCTGTGTGATTGCCCATAGTGCCGGTGTTGGGGTTGTGTCGAAAGGACAGGGTGCAGGGGTCCTGCATGAGTTGGGGGAGCGTGGAGGGAAGGGCCACAAACCCTCTCTTGCATATGCTTATGGAGTTATGTTGAGAGGGAACGTTTCCCCTGATGTGTTACTGCTGTATTTGCAATGCTGAGGCTGATGCACATGATTCATACTTTTGTAAGCCAAAACGTGTTCCATAAAATATGAATCCTCAGCATAAATCTTGGCTGATTTGATGAGAATTGCTGCCTTCTCTCCTTTTTGAAATTTGGGTAGCGCTGCTTTTCCAAAAGCTTAAAAAGGGTTGGGTGGTCGGGGGTTTTTTGTTTGGGGTTTTTTTTTTTTTTGACAGCTCTCCAAACTAAAGAATGAATATTTAATGATTAAATCTTGACTGAGAGATGCTCTTGGGATTGGCACAGGCTTACACACAACTAAGCGTGCTCATAGCTCAAACTGAAGCGTGCACCCAGTTTTCGGAACTGACCGGTAGTCATGTTGTTGCCTCATGTCTGTTCATGTCCACATGAATTCATATCTCCGCATAAAGCGTGCAATACTGTTAACAGTTCAGTGGGTCAGAAAAATGAGGAATTAATGAAGTGGATGGCAGTTTCTGCTCGCTGTCTAAATTTGTTGTGTGTGGTAGTGTCAAGGGGAATGTGCTAGTGGGCTGGCAGCAGCGGGAAGCATAGACGCATGGAAAAAAATGACAGTAGCCTCTTACAGGGCTAATTTAGCTGAGTGAATAGCAAAAGGATTTAGAAAGGTCAAGGGGCATTCATGGCTCCCAAACTATCCTGTTATTGAGGGCTAAACAGGAGAAAGTCCTTTGGCAGGTGGTGGTCCTGTGACTGGATGCTATTACAGGAATTCCTACTAAGTGATTATTAATAGATGGTTGTAAGTGTTTCAACAGTATAAGCTGATTTGATTATGACACACCATTTCCTACTGTAAGCTGATTCTGATTTCGGCCTCCCCTTCCAAAAAAAAAAGTACGTCTGAAACAAAGATCCTGATAAAAGTTAGCATCTCTTGCTAGTGTTCTGCTTATGGAAAGAGGAAAATATCCCAAACCATGTTGTACAACACCGGCTTCTGCCACATTTGTCTTATACATATTTTAACAAGCTAATCCACGCATGGAACATGGCCCTCTAAAATGAGGGCAAGAAATAAAATTTGGTGGGGAGGGGGGAATATGAGTAAGTTATTAAACAAAAACTAGCCGCTGAAGTGGAGCAATAACAAAAGCGGCATAGTCTTTTTAAAACAAACAAGAACACTCAAACCACCAGAGGGAATATGTTTTCAGGAAAATACAAGGATGGTCGTTCATGGTTTTTAGATTCCTGATGGGAGGGAGTCCCATTTTAAGCGGAGGGCAGGCCGTTATGTGCTGTGTAGTGCTCTGCAGAGACAGCAGCTTTGGCTGGCTGCCCTGTGCCTTATGCAGGGGAGGGAGATGGTCTGGCAGCTCCAGGGGTGATGCTGCTTCAGCTGGTGCTGCTGTACAACACGGCTTGAATAGCTGACTTACTGCTAGGTGCAGTATTTATTTTAAATAAGATTATTTATACAGCTATAAGCCAACGTTTACTTGCTTTTTCATGTGAACGTGACTGATGGGGAATATGTTAACTTTCATTCCCTGCGTTTTGGGGTTTTTTTAGAAATGACCTCATAGCAAAGCCCACTGCTGTACAGTTCAGTTTACAGTTAGGTTATAAAGATTGAGTTTGTAAAACTTGTTGCTTTGTTAAATAGCACACTGTGATGGGTGAAGCTGATGTGCTGTAGTGCTCCCAAAAATTGCTGGAAAGTTAATCTGCAGCTTGTTAAAGGCAACTGTCCTTGTGTCTCTTGTGAAGGCGTCCTAAAGGACTATCTGCGAGAGCTACCCTCTCCCCTGATAACCAAGCAGCTCTATGAAGCAGTGTTGGATGCCATGGTGAAAAATCCCTTGAAAATGACTGCAAGTGGTTGCGAGAATGACCCGAGTAACTCTGAGCACACAGCAGCCCTTCTGGATTGCCTGCCAGATGTTGAGAAGGTGAGCGGTGTTGGCATGTTCAAGTAAATCACATGCTTCAGAAAATAAAGGAGCATTTTCACACTGGATATAAAATGTGTCAAAATGTGTATATCTCTTCCCCAACTTAGTGGTCCACTTGGATTTTTGATGCTCCACATCTTTGAAAATACTTCCATGCTGTGATTAATTGGAGGGTTTACATTGCTGGATTTACTCTAGTTTGCATTTTATATTGTCTCTATAAAACTGAATGCAAGGCTGTGATCATTAGTTTTACACAGTTAGAGCAAAGATTATTCCCGTGTGGTGTCCTGCTCCATTTCTGTGGGGCTCTCTGATCTCTATGTTGCAATTACACAGGCAAACACATTCCTTTTTCCTCAGTATGTGTAATGAAGCCTTCGGTTCCCACGCTGTGCAGTGCAGTAGTGCTGTGCACCGTTACCTGCTAAGTTCACCTCTGCAGAAAACCACAGTTAGCCCATTTCTGGGGGGGAGAGAGTGAGCGAGTGGCCTGCACAGTACCTGGAAGCTACCCAGAAGCTTGTGCCAATGCTGAGGTCATATTGAGGGTTTCTTTATTTTCTGATGTACGTGGATCATCCGTACTGCTTCTGCAGCTTCTCTCCCCTCCCTGATGTCCCCTTTCCACTGTGAGAAGACTCATCCATGTAAAACTGAGATCAGGTAAGAAACAAGCTGAATTTACCAGAAAGTCTGTATTAATTAATCTGCTCTGTGATAGTCTAATACAGCTCTTCTAATTCAGCACGTAGCTGTTCCATTGCTGGGTGTTGGTAGAAAACCCATAGCTATCAGCCTTGGTCTTACCCCTCTAGAGCAGTGACGTTAGGGTATCAACACCACCTTCATCTAGTGTTTTCTTTCCTGAGCAGTATTTGGTTCTTTTAGGCTACCCTGAAGATGCTGTTGGATCACCTGAAACTGGTGGCTTCTTACCACGAAGTAAATAAGATGACGTGCCAGAATTTAGCTGTATGTTTTGGGCCCGTGTTGCTGAGCCAGAGGCAGGAGACCACCAACCATAACAACAGAGTCTTCACAGACTCAGAAGAGCTTGCTAGTGCCCTGGACTTCAAAAAACACATAGAGGTTCTTCACTATTTACTCCAGCTGTGGCCAGGTACTGTTTCATCAATCTGATCAAGGGAAAATGTTCAAACCATTACTGTATGTTTTTACTGTATGACAGTGTGTGTTAATTCACAGGATAACTGAGCAGCATCAGAATTTTTAAAACACGAGTTACTATGGCAACACCTATTCATCTAAAGAAATCATGCCTATTTTATAATCTGCTCTTTGTATTTGGTTACTTTGTTTAATGGAAAGTTTGTCATTCTATTTGCTTTCCTACCAGATGGCAGAGTTTGTGTATAATGTAAGAAGTGGTGAAGAGTGCTTTATGTGAGTAAAGACACTAGAAAAAACAAAACCAGTGACAGTAACGTTTCCACATCTGAATTAGGGGATTTTGAGGATGGGTTTTCTGGTGGTTTTTTCCTTTTTTTTTTTTTCCCCCCCTATCTTCTGCTCTTCTGCTTTGACCATTCATTAGTTTGGTCTCTTAGATACCCAAAGGGTTACTTTATTTCTACCCGTGTAATTTTGCAGAGTTGGGAACATCCTTACCGTAAAAGCTGTGCAACTTGTAGTTGTTTTTGCAGAACTTTGCATAAGGATAAATGTTTTCAAGACAAAACACAACAAAAACCCCAAACCAACCAAACAACAAAACCCAAACCAAAACACCCTAAGTACCTTTTAGCTTCCACTTCCAAACTCAAGAGGTCACGTGCTTTTGCACAATTTGGAGTCAGTTCTCAGTAAGAAGGGAGGTGAAATTCTTGTCTTCCTAATAAATTACCAAAGTAAAAGCGGACGTAGCTATTTCTGCTAAGATCTGCCTTTTAAATGGGAAATGATTGCACAGCATTCGTGTTTCCCCTGGAATTCAGAGAGGCATAAGCCAGTGGCAACAGGCAGGTTGGCATCCGGAGCCCTGGGTTTCAGCCCGTGGTGAATTCCTGTGAATCGCTGCTGAACCGCAGCCTTCTCTTGCACAAGCAATGTCCGAAGTTGGGAGCAGATGAAGGTATTGCAGTTTTTTGGTTAAACAGGGAGAGTTTGAGGGTAATACTGTGAAGCACCTTAACATTGGATATGATTGATTTAGTGGTGTTTTCAGATAGTCTTTGGCCAAGCAGTTGTTGAAAGCTGCCTAACTGCAGAAGATGAGTGTGTTTTGCTGTTGTATCTTCCTTTTTCACAGTGGTCTGGCTAACAGTGTGGAGAATAACCTGAATAATTTAATATTTACTTCTCAAATTTAAGCAGTGGAAACCCTTTAATTCTCAAGCCTAAGAGAAGATACAGCTTATTAAATGGCTTCTTATAGACAGATTCCATACAATAATTAAAAGAAAAAAGTGTTTGGATTTGTTGTCTATTCCTAGACATGAGGTATAAATGAATGTGCGCTAGCAGACAAAGTGCAGCATAGGCACATGAACGTGTAGTCTTTGTAGTTCATAATCAAACTATCTAAGATGTATGAGCTTGCTGTTAATTCAAGGGGGTTTTATGATTACAAAAAAGTATAGGAATATATACTGTATTGTTATTACACGGGTGTGTTGGTTTTGCGTGGCAAGGTTTTGGTAGCGGGGGGGCTACAGGGGTGGCTTCTGTGAGAAGCTGCTAGAAGCTGCCCCTGTGTCTGACAGAGCCAATGCCAGCCGGCTCCAAGACGGACCCGCCGCCGGCCAAGGCCAAGCCAATCAGCGCCTCTGTGATAACATATTTAAGAAAGAGAAAAACAGTTAGAGAGCTTTTGCAGCCAGAGAGAGGAGTGAGAAGATGTAAGAACATCTGCAGACACCAAGGTCAGTGCAGAAGGAGGGGGAGGAGGTGCTCCAGGCGCCGGAGCAAGATTCCCCTGCAGCCCATGGTGAAGACCATGGTGAAGCAGGCTGTTCCCCTGCAGCCCATGGAGGGAGGATGAGGGGGTGTAGCGATTCCACCTGCAGGGGAATCTTGCTCCGGCGCCAGAGCAGGTGGAGACACCTGAAGGAGGCTGTGGCCCCGTGGGAAGCCCGCGCTGGAGCAAGCTCCTGGCAGGACCTGTGGATCCGTGGAGAGAGGAGCCCACGCCAGAGCAGGTTTGCTGACAGGACTTGTGACCCCGTGGGGGACCCACGCTGGAGCAGTTTGCTCCCGAAGGTCTGCACCCCGTGGAGGAGACTCACGTTGGAGAAGGCCGTGAAGGACTGTCTCCCGTGAGAGGGACCCCACGCTGGAGCGGGGGAACAATGAGTCCTCCCCCTGAGGATGAAGAAGCGGCAGAAACACCGCGTGATGAACTGACCGTAACCCCCACTCCCCGTCCCCCTGTGCTGCTGAGGGGGGTGGAGGTTTTGAAGCCGGGAGTGAAGTTGAGCCCGGGAAGATGGGAGGGGTGGGGGGAGGTGTTTTTAAGATTTGGTTTTATTTCTCATTCCTCTACTCTGTTTTGCTTAGTAAGAAATAAGATGAATTCCCTCTCTAAGTTCGGTCTGTTTTGCTCATGATGATAATTAGAGAATGATCTCTCCCTGTCCTTATCTCGACCCGTAAGTTGTTTTTTTCATTGTACCTTTTCTCCCCTGTCTAATGAAAGAGGGGAGTGATAGAGCGGCTCTGGTGGGCACCTGGCCCTCAGCCAGGGTCAACCCACCACAACGGGTCATTTTAAACAGTCTTTGCTTTACTTAGCCAGTAAAACTTAAGTTTTTATCTAGAGATTTATTTTAAATTTGTAAGGTGGCATTTTCTTTGGGGTCTTTTTTTGTTTTGTTTTTATTTTTAATTATCAGAGAAAGAATTTTTGTGGAAGGTTTATTCCTTTCTTGGGTACTACTTCATAGTATCAGGACAAGTGAAGCAAATGAAAAAGAAGGGAGTTGACTGTAAGCTTGCTTGACCAGCGCAGCGTAATTGCCAGGTTTGAATTTTGACACTGAGGTCTTTCAAGTGCTTGAACACTTCTTGTGGTATATTGGGTTCTGATTAGTATTAAGACTATTCTGGGTGAGACAGTGATTTTGTCCATCATGGGCTGCTACTTCATTTCTCTTACAACAGTTTCCACCTGGGGCATATCGCTAGGCTCGCTCCTACTGCCACAAACCTTGTTGGCGAGAGATGCTGTGAATAGGGGCACGTTGCCGCTGTGCGGGCTGCAGCAGTCAGCGAGCGCCTGCGCTGTCACTTAGCAATGGGAAACATGAGTTTGGGAAAAAAGTCGGCGTAAATGGCTAACATATGTTGTCTGATTTCCCATCCCCCTGTAAGTCTGACTTAAGCAGTTTGCTTGCGTTAGGCATTGCTAGCTACTCTGCTCTGATTTTCAGCCGAGCGGGTGAGTTGCTTTCCAGCAGCTCCGGTGCAGGTGCTGAAAGGATGTCACTGGCTGGGCAGCTTGAAGAGCTGCTTGTGGACAATGTAAATGGCAGTGCTTTTTACATTATTTTTTTTTCCCATACTCTGCTGATCTGATAGTGGCCGTGGCTTGGAGTCACCTCCTGTGACAGTGGACCCTGCAGCTGTAACAACTACACGCTGACCACGCTCTGGGTTGGCACTGCTGGCTGTTGGCTCTGCTCGCTGCAGCCTCGTCAAAACCTCTGCCTGAAAATAGCATCAAGAGGAGAGTTAGTTTGACATATGGCGCAGCTTCACCATGGGTTTGAGGCGATTGAGGAAAATTCTGCTGCCTTGTTGGCTGCAGCTGGGCAGCCCCAAAGCTGCTGACCACCAAAAATGAAAAGAAGCTTTCAGTCAGGTCGGCGAGCCAGCACAGGAGAGATGAGAAACACGGGTGGAAGAAGAGGGAGACCAAGAGCTGTTTGAGCAGCAAATGCTGCGCAGGACCTAGTCATGAAACCCTGGGGATAGCTTATGGCATGGCTGTTGTGGGAAACAAAAGCTGGTGGGTGTAGCTCCGCTGTAGGAGCGTGTATTGCTGTAAAGGGGCAGGAGCAGGGTAAGTGGTGGAGTTTTCCTTCACCTTGAAGAGAAAGCCAGACGCTACCCCTCAGCTTGCAAGAACTGTGCAGGATGTTGTTCTAAAAAGGAGGTAAAACACCAATGCGGAAACGCGAGCAGGCGAACACCATGCAGTGTAAACAGAACAGTTGGACCCAACGGAACGATCGCAGTCTGGTTCCTTACATTTAATCTCCTGTGGACTGAGGCAGCTTGATAATCAATGTGTTGTGCAATACTGCAATTTCCGTATTTTTCCAACCGAAAACAAATAGTCTTTGTTGGGTTAGACCATGGCAAGTTATTGTTAACCCATGGCCCTTCGTCTTAATGGAGCATAGTCTAAACAGAAGGGCCTCTGTTATAGTAAGAGAGGGGGGGGAAGGCAGCGATAGTTATTGCATGTTACTGTGCAAGATGTAAAGTAAAACTAAAATCTCCTGGAGGGAGACCTGTAATGGGGACCCAGAAAGAGAAGCGTTGGGCACATCTCAGGACCGAGCCCTTGTGCTTGTGTGTGAGGGGTCTAACGAGGAGTGGGTGAGACTGTGAACTGCACGGGTCTGTGTGCACCATGTTTTCAATGGTGAATGGGAATAGAAAGTCTCTGCTTCCAATTACAAGAGGTCTGTTTAAAACAAAAAAGTTTTGCAGCTCAGGCATTTAATAGGCACCAGTCAGTAAAAATATTTGTGCTGTTTACCATAGGAAGCCGGTAACAGTGGAGGAGACTGTTAGTATCTAATGCTGTATAATCGTGAGCTCAGGTAACATGACCATCAAACCTGTTTGAGTGTACGTCTGACATGGGGTTGTGGCTGCTTAGAAAAATAATGCATAATGCAAACGAGCTGCTTTTAATAGCACAGAACACTAGGGCAAAAGAGAAACACAAGAGTTCAACTCTTCGTGCATCTTGAGCTTCTCTAGGTGTTTCTCCGTGGTGGTATTTTTGTTGTTTTAACCTCTTTTGCTGTGCCTGCTTTCTGTTACTCTTTTAGCCTGGACAAAGCTTGTGAGCTGAGCTGTTTGCTTTTCTTTGACCCAGAGCCGGATGGTGATTAACTCACGCAGTGAATTTAATCGGTGCTCTGGGAGTTTCTACTTTTAGATAGGCTTCTCTCCATTGCAGTTTGAATCTGGCATGAATCTTCAAAACTGAGCTTTTACAGTAGTTTTTCTAATTATTTTATATCAAACAGAAGCAGAAAACGTAGTAGTGGAATGTGTTGGCTGTAAGCTTGCATGTATTCATGCATGCTGTTAGCCTGTGAAGTCAAGGGAGGAGAGTGGGCATCTGTATGGACTTTTCTTGTTGCAGCATGGATTCAGCCCTGACTCTGGCTTAACTTCTCTTCTCTTGTAGTACATCACTCGCCTGCCAAAGAACCAGCACGTCCGAACGCATTTCCTGAGCACCCATCCTCCCTGAATTGCCTGAGGCCCAAGAGGCAGAGACCTCAGATGCTGAATCTGAGCGGTACCGAGCTGTCTGGGGTACTCAGACCAAGGCCAGCAGGTCTAGACAGCCCGTCGAGCAACCGCTACGCTGGAGACTGGAGCAGTTGTGGGGAGAACTACTTCTTAAACCCAAAAGACTGCCTGAGTGAAGCAGACTATGATGATGTCCCTTCAGAAGACACAGAGAGCGGTGATGACAGCAGCAAGGCTGAGGAGTCGGACGCCCCGGTAAGACGCGCGCAGCCTGTCCCCAGAGAGCGCGCCTTTCAGAGCTATTTGACGATGCAGGCAATAGACTCTGCAGCGGATCACAGAGCAAACCTCAAAGACCTGCAGGAAAGTATTGATACTCTGATAGGAAACCTGGAAAGGGAACTCAACAAAAACAAGCTAAATATGAGTTATTAAATCCTATCCCGCATGACGCCACTTCCTCATGCCTCCGTGCCCCTCAGCAGGCTTCCCAGAGCGGCGTGAGGAATGATGGTGCCCTTCAACGCCTTGTGGTAAGCCCTTGGCTCACCTTTCGTTAACAAATTTTAAGCCATTCCGTTACATTGCTGCCTTTTTGTTTTTTAAAAAAAAAAAAAAAAAAAAAAAGCCTTGGCCTGATTCTGGTGTTGGAGACAACCTTAGAGACTGTGAGGTGATTCCACGTAGTGGCATTTCTCCTGAAAAATACTCTGCGCTTAGGTGCTCTGGGCAATACCTGGCAGAAGATAAAGCAACATCTCTGCTGTCGGCGGCAGCAGAACTCCTCATTCCTGAAACCCTAGCTCCGGTACGGATGTTCCTCTCGGAAGAGGATGGATGACCGCTGCTTGGCCTGAGTTCTGCAGCATGGACTTCAGATAGACTTGTTTTACTATATATGCAATGGCTGCTATGAAAAATGCTTTTTATATATATAATATTTATATATAAAGTTTTAATTGTACAAATATTAATGTATTCCTGTATTAACACTTTCCAATAATTATTTAAACAAGCAAAAATTAAATATTTTTCTAACCTTGTTTGTATGTATCTACGTCTAAACGTGCATGTGTCTGTAGCCACCTTTGGAAAGGAGACATCTCAGAATTATGAAGTGTCCCCGTTTCTAGGAAGACGTGTTCAGTGATGCCAGGATGAAGTTACCCCTCGGGTAACACAGTGCTTGACTTGTGCACAGAAACATGGCCAGAGAGAAGGCAGGGTGAATGATTAATGTAAATGACCTTGCGTGTTGCAGGAGCATCGGTTGGCAGGTGTTGACTATTAACTCTCACACACACTCACCACCCTTTCACTATTTTTTCCTCTTTTTTTCCCTCCATGGTTTTTTTCATATATAAAGAAAGTATTTACTTTTCAAAAAATACTTCTGGTTTGTCCTTGTAACCTGTTACGTTATTCTTGACATTTCAATACTTTTTTCTTTTTTCTTTCCAGAGTTTCATGTTTTTTTTGTAGTGTGTTTCTTTTTGGTTTTTTTTTTTGTCTGGCTGCTGGTAGGTAGATGTGTTTGTTAGCTGTGACTCTGGGGATGCAAGGCTCAACTTCTGCACAAAGGCAGTTACTTTTTTTTCTGAGTTTTTTTTTTTTTTTAAATTATTCTCCCAAAAATGGAAACCTGAGTTGTTTCATGAGGTTGAATGGGTTGAGTGATGATACACCTGGGGGAGTTTGGGTGGGATTGCAGTTCACTGTGACCTTATTAGGTTCAGCCATCACCATCTTCTCAGATCATCTTTTTATCTTCAGTCATTTATGGTGAGCAATTAGACATTTCATGTTAGGAAACACATTCTTGGTGTAATTAAAAATAATTCCCAAATTGCATGCAGATGTTTTGATAGTCTCCCGAAGTAAAAGCAGGTACCGAGTCATTCCTTGTCCTTCACAGGTCCCCCTGTCAGGAAGGGGGATTTGGGCAGGTGGGTGAGAGGGTTGTGTGCCTTGAGAGGTTAAACACTGAGTTGCTGTCAGCTGGAAGGGTAGAACTTAATTCTCTTCATTTTTTTGGTATGATGTTGGCATCCCGCCATGGCTTTCCATTCACCCTGTGGGTACGTGTTTTTCTGCTAACTCGTACTTCCTTGTGTTGCTTGATTGAAGAGTTATTTATTTACAGTACCAAGGAATTAAGAATTGCTATGGCAAACTTCACCCCTCTTTTCTAAGGAATAATTTTAGCATGGTTTCAAATGGTTTATTCAATCTCATTAATTTATTTTTTTATGTGTTAAAAAATGCAAAACAATTATTGCAATATAATGATAATGTATGAAAATGTAAATTTAACCTGAAGCATTTATCAATAAATCGATGTATTTTTTTAAACTTTTATACCTACAGAATGTGCATACTTTTTAAACTATAAATTTAAATTCCAAATAAAATTTAAATTAAGAACAAAATTTGACTAAGCCTAGTTAGTGATTATTTAAACATAGGCTGGTGCCATACCTTTGTACTGGCTGCACATGTGAATTAATTCTATAAAGACATTTAGCTTCTCAGGAGATGTTTTGTTCTGTTGTCTTTTCTAGATTGACCCAGCATTTCAGTTACATAATTTAAAAAAAACCCAACAAAACAAATCAAACACTACTCAATTTAAATCCCAAAGGAATAATGTGCTAATGAAGTCAAACCAGTGTTGTGGCACCATTTCTTCTCTTGCAGGATGCTGGTGCTTTTGAACATAACTTCTTCTGCACTGGCTGTGTAGATGTATTCGCTCTAGTTGAAAGGTGTTTGCGCTTAAAGTTACTTGAAAAATGGTATATCAAGTTTTCATTGTTTATAATACCACAGATGATGTAAATGAGCACCTTTTGAATACGCGTAGGCTTTTTGTACAGGAAGGTTCTGTAACTCGATGCAGCAGTGCACTGCTCTGTCAGCTCTGTTTTAACCTTACAACAGTGGAAGTTAATGATTTGATAAACTGTATTAATCTAGTTAGGTAAAATATAGTAAAGTATTGCTGTTATTAAAAGGAAACGTTTGTTGTTAATCTGGTTAAACTTGTAGAACATGTTTTGAATCTTAGAAATAGTCTTTTAATGAGACATTTCCTAAGTGGTCATTTTGTTATATGTTGTTCCTTATATATTCGTATAGATATTATTATTTCATATAATTATATAATCTGGTCAGGTTGCATCCTTTTTAGGATTGTTACTGATCCTTAAAGAAGAGGATTAGTGTGGGAATTACCCTAATCTAGAAACACTAAATTGGGAGATTTAAAACAACCGTCTTCTTCCGAAATAGTCACGAACATTTTTTGTACAGAAGAGCAGCCTGGGGCTGTGCAGGCTTTGCAGGGCAGCGCTGCTGTCGAGCCCTGCGGGCAGAGCCAGGAGCTTCTCTTGCATTGCCAGCCCCTCGTGTTGGCTGCGTGGTGCAGAGCCAGGAGCTTCTCTTGCTGTGCCAGCCCCTGGTGTTGGCTGCGTGGTGCAGAGCCAGGAGCTTCTCTTGCTGTGCCAGCCCCTGGTGTTGGCTGCGTGGTGCAGAGCCAGGAGCTTCTCTTGCTGTGCCAGCCCCTGGTGTTGGCTGCATGGTGCAGAGCCAGGAGCTTCTCTTGCTGTGCCAGCCCCTGGTGTTGGCTGCGTGGTGCAACTCGGTGCAAGGTCAAGGGCAGCTCCTGTTCCGCAGGGCCTCCTACCGCTGCTGAAGGAGGCTGAAGGCAGAGGGCAGAGCCTGCCCTTGAGTTCTGAGAGCTGGTGTCCTTGGGGTGCGTGGACTTCCTTCCGGTGTGACCGCTGCTTCCCAGGTAAAGAAAATGGATGGTGTTTTGGGGCCAGTGATGGCCATGTGTTGGGCTCGTTTGCAACCAAGAGTTGTAGTTTGTAGCCCCCAGGGAAAAGCAGAAATGCATGTGTAGGTCTGTGCAACTCTTTGCAGCCCAGTGTTAAGGATATAATACGCTCTAGGTGAGTTCAGGAACGGACCAGGCCCATCTGTAGAGTTTTAATCCATTGCTGTTCATTTAAACAGGATTGTCCAAATGCTGCTGGGGCTGTGTGGCTGATCCAGCTGACACTGAATCGTTTCTCACCCCTTTCCAGCTTCCCAAACTGGCTTATTAGAGGAGTGTGCAAGAGGTGGGTAGGGATTGTGTGGGATGTGGAGTGGGGGGTGGCAGTATGACCTTGGACTGGCTTGAGCCGCTGGGGACCTACATCAGAAACTTCAGATCTTTAGATCTGTCTTTCCCAAATGTAGAATATATGTGGATGTTTACTAACGCACCAGGCAAGAAATGTGGCTGCAGCTATTCAGATGTGTTCTAAAAACAGAGGGAAACATCCGCCACAGAAGTAGATATCCAGGGGTTTTACAGAATAAATCTGATAAGCCAGACACTCATCTGGTATTTCTGCTGCTGGATCTTAACCCCTTCACCTTCCCCCCCTATCCCAAGGTGTAGGGTTTTCTTAACAGTAAAAATGTCTTTTGTAATTAGTCTTTATCTTGAATGACAGAGCTAGCAACAGCTGAAAGATGGCTCTTTGGGGTGGAGGGAGGACTGGTGTTACCCTTCAGTGTCACTATGATGCATTCGTTTTAAAATGTCATCCTACAGAATGAGTTAGCTTTTCATTCTGTTTGACTTTTTCAGAGCCGTTCAGAAAGGCTTGCTAGGCAAAACTAACCTGTGGAACAGTCTGCCATGAGATAACACAAAGCTTGACCTACAGGTATTGGAACATCCAGGGTTGCATTCGAGAGGGTAAAAGACCACGATGGGGTGTGAGATCTCGTGTCTCTGCTGTTACTTGGGAACAGAGGCAAGGAGGAAAATGGGTCTCTGGCAAGCTCCTGTATTTCCATGGGGGGATTCCTGCAGCTCCCCAGACGGCGTTGCTCTGGGGAATGATGGGACTGATCAGCAGAGCCCTGATCCGCTGCCTCCGTGTCCTCACCGTTAGAAAAACCCAGCTGAAATCTGGCTGTCTTCTGGAATATTTTCTTAAAACTCTCAAGAGTGCCTCTGTGATGGGGAACAAGGCTCACGCTGGGGCTGCTGCTGCCTCCAGGCTGTAGTTAGAGCTGCAGCGGAGGGGAGACGGTTGGGCTTTCCAGGTAAGTCATGACCATATGGTTGACTTTAATGTATATGTCGTTTGCAGCCCTGTTAATCAAAGGTCTGTGGAAGATGATCTGAGGTGGTGTTCTAATGAAGTCCAGGCCTGATAAGAGAGCTGAGCTCTCTAATTAGTCGGTTGTGGGATATTTGCACGTCTGTATGGAGCAGGTTGTCAGCTCAATGTTGATTTAGCAGAGGAGCCGTGTTCTCTTCCTGTTTGAGCTCCGACTGCAAACACCGTGCTGCAGGTGGTAGGGACACGTTGTTGAGTTTTCCTTGGGTTTAATTTGGAGGTAGTTTAATGTGAGCGACAAGGAATATTACTATAATATTTAAACTTCAAACTAACAAAAGACTATTTTTCAAACCACGTGCTGTCTAGTGGCATCAAACCTCTCTTAAATCTGACCAAAGTTCCAAGTGGTAAAAGTATGCGATGGGGAGATCCTGGCTGTAGAAATTGAAGTGGCACATTTTTAACACTGCCTACACCCAATTTGCAGTGTTTATTTCAGGAGGCTCACGCTGCTCCTGTTTCGTATTTGGCTACGCTTTACTCTGACATAGCAGAGCACCGGGGCTGGCTATTGCTTGTCAGCCGAAGATCCTCTCTGCAAATCCGCCATGTGTCAGTCGTCTTTTGTGCTTTAGTGTCTACTGTGACCATATGGACATTTGTTTGACAGGAGTCTGTGACCCTCAGTTTGGTGAGTCATGGAAAGAGCAAACTCACCCGTATAGAGTTTAATCTGTCCTCCTCTGATAGATTTGATTTCCGCTTGACGGACTCTGCTCGGTTACACAGTGTCTGACCTGGCTATTGAAACTGAGCAACCAGCAGCACACTGCTTACCAAAGAGTCGTCCCTGTGGATAGAGGATGGACATGAATATTCATGAGCTGTTACTAATTTATGCTGGTAAATATTAAAACTTCCGTAGAACACCATTTGATCTCTCTCAAGAATAATTGTCTTTTGACAGAAATGTACACACTCAGCAGCCACAGTGTGCTTGCTAAAAGCTGTTTGTTCTAAATAATACTGATTTCTTTGAGGGAACAATATGTTTTAATGGCTTTGGTTTTCTGTTTGTAAGCATTTGCTAGGCTTAAGTAACAATCATTTTCTAATCTGATGATGGCAAGTAGAAGTGGTTCAGCCTGCAAAGTCTGAAGGGTTTATGAATGGTGTGGTCAGATCTATGCTTTTGGTTCAGCAGCCCCTGAAATCTGCTCAGTAATTTATATTGTCCTCCCTTAGTGTATCAAGGTATAGATTCAGCAGAGGTGCAAGGGGCTCCCCTATCCTTTAAGCGTAGTAAGTAATAAATAGAAGACTTTATAGCATGGTGAATATTTCTTGTGGTTGCGTTTACAGGTTGCTGTTGCTGAGGGAGCATTGATGTTGGCTGCTCCCTGTGTACGCAGTAGCATTATGTGATGCCTTTGGAGCGTTGTGGCAATCTTCTTGGGGTAGACCCTCTTGCAGCAGTAACGGCCAGCTCGCTGCCCTGCTGTAATCTAGGCGACTGCACATGCTACTTGGGGAAACAGTTGCTTGTGGAATATGTAGTGGGTAAAGCTAGCTAAGGATGAAATCATCTTTAGTGTAAAAAAAAGAAAAAAAATTAAAAAAAAAATCTTCGTTCCTATGCTTCATGAGCTGCAATGGCTCATTGATTTATAAGACCAGTACAGGAGCTGGTTTTGATCTTGAAATCCCTTAGGTGCCTGCACGCCTCCTCTTCTGCCTTCAATGGCAGCTTAGGGACACGGGGCTGCACAAGTCTCAGGTGAGCGTTCTTTGCTCTGGAGAGCTTCCTGTCACCTTACCTCCAGAGCAGGAAAAGTCCTGGACATCTCAAAAAAACCCTACTGCTTGTCTGTAAATTTTCGAGAGGAGTGAATACTTTGGGGATGGGGATGGGATGCTTGCTGGAGCCGAGTAGCAGAATTTGGATGACCTATGTAAATGTAACTACTGGAGTAGAATAGCTTCTGCTCTGGTGGGAGCAGGTGGGTGTAGATTGGAGGGGTCAATACTGGCACGTTGGTTTGACTGGCTAAGATGTGTTTAAGATTTTTACAGCTTATAGAGTCCTGTCAGACACAAAGCTTTGAAAACTATTATTTAAACAGATAGAATATTCATTATAACTGTATTAATGAAAGATAGCAGGGAAACATGCCCAAAACAGTTGTTCTCTGTCATGGCATAGCTCCAGCCAGCAGCAAAGCACCACATGGCCACTCACTCATTCCTCTCCCTGCCCTGATGGGATGGGGAGGAGAATCAGAAGAAAAAGGTAAAACTCATGGGCTGGAATAAGGACAGCTTAATAGGACAGCAAAGGAAGAAGAAAATAACAATACTAATAAAAGAATATACAAAGCAGGTGATACACAATGCAATTTGCTCACCAGCCAGAACCCGATGCCCCACAGCCCGTCGCTGAGCAGTGATCCTTCCTCCGCAGCCAGCTTCCCCCCCTTATATACTGAGCATGACGTATGGAATGCATACCCCTTTGGCCAGTTTGGGTCACCTGCCCTGGCTGTGTCCCCTCCAGCTTCTTGTGAAAATTAACTCTATCCCAGCCAAAAACCAGGATGTTCCCTAGCCACATATGAGTAAACAAGTGGATAAAGTTAATGAAACAATAACCTCTAACTGCAAGATGCTTTATTTCTGAAGCTAAAGGTGTTCTATTAAAATAGTGGTCCTGAAATAAAAAGCTTGCTGGTTCTAGAGGTGATAATGGGCTCTAAGTATCTGATGAGGAAAGTATTTCTTGCCCTTTTACTAGTCCAAATCTGTTAGCATCTGCTTCTCCAGGTCCAGAAACATAGTATAGTCTTCATTTTCTTGCTCCTCCATCTCTTCTTTTGTTTTCTGTAAAGCAGTCATACTCTGAAGGGAAAACACATACCAGGCAATAATGTACTGTTAAGCTTTGAAACCTGTATGCCACCCCATTGCTTTCCAGTGGATAGTATCAGTGCTATCACAAATTAATGAAAATAGGCATCACCTCAGGCTACATTAACTGAATTGTCATTTCCTTGGTTGATGAGTTGGTATTGTTAAACTATTTGCCAAAGAATGGATAGGGAACGTCCTTATGTGAATAAAGGACAGAAGGCTGGAGTCTCCTGGCTAGAAGGAGCAACGGTTATAGGGAAGCTGACAAAATATAACTCTTTGAAAGAGCAACTGATGTAAAAAGAAAAGCGAGTTCATAGCTGTTAAATGTCCATAGGCTCTAATGCTCTTGCAGGAGTTTAACTTGAAGAGCTGAACTCACATGAACGAGGACCATCTATTCCACTCCTAAGAATTGTAAATATGAAATAAGGAGCTGCTAAGCTATTCTGATTATGTCCATCCTGATTCTTTTTTAAATACAATGGGAAATCCTGCCTAGCAAAGAGGTGCATTTTAAAGACCCAAAGAAGCAAAGTAAGTTTGCTTAACTCCAAATATAACATACTGTTTTCTCCCTCTGTGCCTCCAGCTCCACTTCAATTCTGTTTTGGCTTGAAGTTCTTGATATTCTTGAAACTCTTGTTCACAGTGCTTCAGATACTTGACTTCTCTTTCAAAATAATCAAGTATGTTGGCATGCTATTAACACAAAGATTAACAAGGGTTATTACACGCCCAAAGACAGAATTATTGCTGATGATCTGAACGGTATTGTTATCTATATTGGGAATATAAATATCTCTATTTATCCAAACAGTTTGCAGCAAAACGACATAGAGATGTGCATTGAAACCAATTGATTTTGGATACAAATATGCATGAGGTTAACTAATTTTTATTACGCTGACTCTGAGTAGATCATCCTTCAGGAACCTGCACTGAAATAACTAAACCAGTTTTAGGTTAGTGATTTGACTAAATCAGTCCAAATCCTCACTGACCCAACTTCAAGCACAAAGAAACCATAAAATACCGCACTTTAGTATTACACTATGCATTTATCTGAGAGTCTGTGTTTTAGTTTTCATTAGTCTCTTCGACAACGTAGTATTTTTCAGTGAATACTTCAGTTAGAATGAACGTAATCTAAATATTAGTGACTGCTTCTGGGTTAATAATTCTGTGCCCTCAATAGTGTTGTTCCAAAACACACGTAATTTAGGCAGAAACAATGTTTCCTCATGTTATAGCGCCTAGTTAGCTCCTACCTTGCTTTGGAGAAGTTACTTTTACTAAAATGAGGCTGCTGACCTGGTGTTATATTGCTACATACTGTAGCTCTGCACACAGCAAACCTTTATGGGGTGTTTATAAATTATTTAAGTGCATACATAAACTTAAAACTGGGATAGGACGGGAAGAAGATTTTGTGATGTAAAAATAACAGACCAGGTAGCAGGCAAGACTGCTAGACTGGATGAGGTGAAAACACTAGCTTGATCTTTGGCTGAGAAGAAGAGAACAACTGAAAACAATGTGGAAATAGAAATTAAAACTGTTTCCGTTCTTCCCGTGACCCTTTGGTACAGATAGTCCTTATTTCAAAAGAGAATGAATGAGTGGTAACGTTAGTAATAGTTTGCAAAATGTGCTTTAACTAAGCTAGAACCAGATAGATGCTAAGATGTGTAAATTGAAGTACCAAATTTACAGGGAAAAAAATTACACAGAAGGTGTAAAGAGAAATTCGGTATATTTACATTTCTGTGCACTATATAGCATTGTTTTAATGCATGAAACCAGGTGTCATTTTATGCATGTGGCAAAAAATGCGGAACTCGTTACTGTGTTTTGATGTAGCCAGGTTGGAGCAGTGGAATTCGGCCAACTGTCACCCAGGTTTCCTTTAGGTGCCTCCTATCTCAGTTCTGTGCAAAGCCAGCTTTGCTCCAGGTGATCTTCGGACAATATGGCCACACTGATCTCAGATTAATTGCTGTCCATTCGAAGGCAAGTTTTTCCAGGCAGGCCTGTTTCCATGTTGGAGTTTTCAGGATAAAGGGTCACAGAGATCAATAAAAATTCTTACCAACCTCATTCCCTGAAGGGTGACTTAGTGTCTCACAGATTTCCAAAACATGCAGTACTCCAAGATCATCAGAAACAGCTAAAAAATGCTGCTTTGCTGGAAGACATTTGACAAAAAACATATAAACAGTCTAATTCCAACAGTAACACATACCTCCACCCAAGTGTGAGCTACAGAGGGTTCATTTTTGGTGTGGTTGGTTTGGCTTATTGCTCTCATTTTCTTAACAAATGAAATTCCCTTTAAAGTTTATACTTTTTCAAACTGTATTTTCTTAAATTAACTGTTTTCAGTTGCTTTATGCTGTGGTAGCACACTTGGAATTGATGTATGCATTTTTGTATATACAATGCAGTGTTAAATTAGTGCAAGTATGTACTTATCTATTATATAAGATGGTGTGTAAGAAGCTTGGTGTGCCTTGGAGTCACGGGCCATTTTGCAAACAGGGTAGCACAGTAAAGCGCAATCACCATCAACATACATGAGCTAATCCAGGGGCTGATGAAAGTAATCACTGATTTGGAGATGTTCTGGAGATGAGATGGCTCATGAGTTTTCTTCAGTAAGTCCCAAATATCTATATTTCCATCATCTCTGCCAATGAAGAAAACTCCTGGTCTTGTTAAGGACCAGCGTCCCGCAGTGTTTCTTCCTGCAGAGCAGCTTGACTGAAGGATTGGTCCATTCTTAATTTGTTTGAAAACAAATAAAAGATAGACCCAACAATCAAACAGTACTATCCATTCACTGCTTCAAATCTCCTATCATTAAAAATCATTCACAGTTTAAATGATCCTATTACAAAAAATATCAGTGGGAAAATTGGTGTCACCTTCTGCAGATAAAGAGAATTGTGGGGAAGTAAAACCCCTGATATCTCACTTCCAGTCCATTAAGGTAATCTGTCTATCTGCTGTTAAAATCTGTGGTCTTGAGACTTTGCCAGGTGCAGCTAACCTGGATTCCTCCATGAGAGGAACTGTAAAAACCCATGTTTCTTTGTCTTCAGGTGATGAAAAGACTGCACCCTAAATATGAGTTCTTCAGACCTGTTTAGCACACATTGCCTTTATTCTTCCTTTTCCCTAGCAGCAGAAATAATTTGTTGAGAAGGTACAGTTTTTACAAGGTTGGAATTGAAGAGGTCACTTAATTTTTTTTCTGTAAAAGGCAAGTTTACAAAGCTATTTCTAAAATAGTTTTCTGATGTGAAGAAAAAGGAAAAGGTCATCTTACACCCAGTTTATTTCTAAACTATGAAGCTTTGTGACTTACAAACATTTCTGAAAATACAGATTCTGAGGCTATTATAGTTCTGTCTTGTATATCTGTCAATTATGTTACAGCTGTGTTAAAGTAACTTACTGTAACTCCTTCTTTCCAAATGGCAAAATTCCGGCCTCCAACGCTTAGAATGATGTCTTTAAAAAATGGAGATCTCTGGAGAGTGTTGATAGTTTCAGTGTGGATGGTGTATTTCTGAGCGTGCTTCTGACCTAACGGAATGAAAAAGGTAATTGCTTGTAACTAGTGCTTTAGTGATCATCTTCGCAGTGGGAGTTACGCAGGAGGGGAAACAGGAGTTGCAGGATCCAGCTGAGGCTTCGAAGACACTAGCCTCTTTTTTTGCTCTCAAGGTATAGGAAAAATATAGATTTGCCACAAATCTAGTTAGTGTGAAGTATGACTTCCATGATTTGTGCCAATAGATACATAACGATACACCTGTGAATACCGGAGAAGGCTTTTGCTATTCTGTCATGATAGCTAAACTGCTTACACTTTTGAGGCTGTATACTGAATCCTGGTGTCGGCAGTGAGATGGACTACTGTAGCAGGTGAGCAAGAACCTTAAAAAGACAGAGTATAGGTGCAAATATTTTAAAATTAGCAATATATTAAGGTTTAAACATGTATTGAGAAACTGCTACTTACTAACTGGTTTTGCCGAGTCGCTATCAATTTCGATTATCCAGTTGGAATAAATAATTTCTCCCTCCTGTGATGCCAGAAAAATCAAGTAAATGCATTCAATATTAAATATGTTCTGAGTAAATTAAAATGCAAGTTTGTAGCCAATGACTGAAAAAACACTAACATTTTGGATCACCATTTTTCAGTTATGTATTGTCAAAACAGCTTTAGTTACCATGATGTATGTAGGCAGTCCTGCAGAATTAGGTGCTCGATATTTACACTTCATGCTTTGCTTCAGTATTTAGGGAAGAGGTGACTGGAAGCAAAAAGGTAGCTAGAAGCCAAATTTTCATTTCCACATGAACTCAAAACTGGGAAAGATTTTGGAATTTTAGATATGTAGGGTAGGTAGAGGGCTATGAATAGTCAGGAATTCCTGAAGTAGAAATAAGTTGTGGAGGAGATTGTAGTATAAACATTTTCACCTGACATTTGGAGAAACACTAAAAAAATATTACTAATCTTATGGGTTCTGGAATAAGTTTAGTTCCTGATGGCAGGTAGTTAAGTTCAACATATTTTGGAAATCTCTTCTAATTCTGCCCTTCGAGTAAGGGTTCATAGTCTACCAAATATTAGGATAGTATTATTATTTTAAGCATGCAGCCAAATGCACTAAAATGGGAATAAAACGTGGCATGTCCAGAAAGGTCTTTTTAGTTAACACCTGAAGAAAACATGCAAGTCCATTCATTTGTGAAAACTATTATTTAATTGTTCTGTCTTTCAGATATCTGAGATGAACATTTTCATTAGTAATCTGTTATTTTCACTTACTTCAGTTCCAACAAAAAAGTTGGTGAAGATTCTTTGTAGCGCTTTTAGATTTTTGCTTGAAGGAGTACTCATCTCTGTATATGGACTCTCTTTGGCAGATGCTTCTAGTGTGTTCAGAGATTGCAACTTCTCTGGGAAACAGTACAGATACATCTATGTGTTATATACCGGAATTTATCAGACCAAGCAAATCCTCTGTCTTATAAAGGTAGTTCATGGATAAGGGGAATTTCAAGAGGAGAGATGAAGACAGACTGCCAAGTAAAGCAGCAGTTTGGCAGGTTAACAGTTTCCTGGTAGAATCTCCCTGGTGCTGCAGCTGCTCTGAAGTCAGTGCTTCCTGTACCCAACTACTTAGGGAAGCACCATTCTGTTCTTCAGTTTTACACAGCATCAGTGTCTCTGTGGAAACTGCCCTTACGCATCCCCGCTAGCTGCTGCAACCAGGAGCTAGTGTTTCTGCTCCAGAGAAGTGCACAACCTGCCTGTGGTGTGACAGCTATTCCACAGCAGCTCTCCTGCCAGAAAGGCATTTTCTGACATGCTTTGCAGTCACTCTCGTGGGTAGTCCAGCTCTTGGGCTACCTGTGTGTCAGTTTGCCAACTTTACAGAGGGATTAGTAGTGTGTCCCTACCACAAAGTACCATAATAAGAACTGATCTACTACGGACTGTGAAGTGCTAACTTCATGTTCTGTAGTGAAGAGTGACACCTCTACCCAAAGCACTACAGAAAGACCCACAATGTATACTGTTACTCCAGGATTGTCTTTCTAAAAATGGTATTTTGTAAGGGCTGAAAAGGACGTACAGTTTCAGGGATAAAGACACTGGATGGGAGACTTGCATGGGCTATTAAGCGAAACCTGGCAGAGTTACCGTGGATATGGAACTGCTCTTTCTGTATTCAATACATGTCTGTATTTTTTTTAGTCAATACCTTTATGTCAGACTTGGAGTACCAGTATATTTAAGATACCTTTTTCCCCAGATGCATTTAGCTATACAACATTTTGTTGCTCAGCTTTCATTATGTATATACTGAAATATAAGCTTGCTAGAAACATTTTCCCCAATAAGGTGTAATAAAAATATTACCTGAGGTTTTGTAATGATAATGCAGTTCCTTTAAACTAATTCTGACAGGACTGTACTCTGTGTTGGTATCACTTTCACACAGGTTTATCTGTTCAGGAAAAAACGCATTTGCTAACTCATTTTGTCAGATCTTTGAGGTACAAGACTTACTGACTTTCTGCTGTGATAGAACAGGTCTTTTCAGTTTGCAGTGTGTTTGTAATACTTCACAAAGAGTATTTGCTGCCCCAGGTGCAAGCACAGAGAAAATGCAAACCTGTGGTTTCTCTTGTGTTATCATTTCCCTGTAAGGATTTTGTCATGTTTCAAGGAAAATAATAAACAAAACAGCTCCAGTGGTCAACAGCTGTACCAGCTGCAGCTATTCGGAGCAGCGCAGATCAGCAGGTCCAAAATCATTATTATTTTACCTAACATTATTTTCAGTCTCACTTTTTTCACAAACTGCTGTGACCATTTTCATCAGACTGACCGTTGGCTTGCCAGTCAGTGTGGTTCTGTTGACCATGACCATGTTTCACAGTTTGGGACTCACTGAGATAAACATCACAGAGGTTGAAAAGGCTGACAGGATCTTGCACTACTAACACAACTACTTTTGCACCTACTGCAGTTTTTAAGAGGCAGTCATGCTGTTTCTTGTGAGTTAGGTTTTTGAAATGTGCTCTTTTGAAGTTTCAGAGGAATGTTGAAGTTTTTCATAATCAGAAGGAAATTCACAAGGAAGTCAGAATTAGCTGGAAAAATTAAAGCGTTAGGAAGCAAAAAAAAAAAATCCAAAAACATTGCTATGGAGTTCTGGCCATATTTACTTGATCATTCTGTTCTATATTTGTGTACAGTACCTTTATGAGAGGTTTCCAGCAGATATCTAC
Source organism: Balearica regulorum gibbericeps (assembly GCF_011004875.1). Taxonomy (NCBI): domain Eukaryota; kingdom Metazoa; phylum Chordata; class Aves; order Gruiformes; family Gruidae; genus Balearica; species Balearica regulorum. The sequence continues at coordinate 16,477,091 of NC_046191.1, read as the reverse complement.
ATGCTTAAAAGTATCTGGAACATCAGGGGGCATATAAAAAATGTCATCCTTTTTTACTTTCTCAGCTGAAGATTGTTCAGGAAGTTTGGTGGCTGGAGCATCCCAAAATAATATCGAGCTGAAAAATGATTGCATAATATTATTCCCTGGTTTTGTTTCAAAGTCAGATGCATTTTTACACAGCTTTTAAAGTTTGTTTTTTAGCCTTCCATCTTCAAACTTTGCATAGCAATAGAGATTCTGAAAAACAGACAAATGCTAGACACTTGCTTCTTTTGTAAATGATGGCATATATTCCTTTATTAACCATTTCACCAGTTGTTAACTATACCAAAGCAGCCAGATAACCTCCATGCAGTTTGCTTGTGGGAAGTTACTCAGTGAAGTTACTGGCACTACCTCGGTAAAATTCCTGGAGGCTCCGAAAACTGGACAGAACTTTGTAGCAGGTAATCTGGTAATCCAAAAGGAACCTCATTCCCAATTCTTGTGTGTACTAGTTTATTTGCTGATATTCAAGGCACTTGAATCTGTCATCTCATGGGAGTTTTCAGCCCTCTGATTGTTTCTGTTGCTCTACTCTGGACATTTATTCACAGATTTGATATAGACAATGATAATTTTCCTCATTGCTGACATCTCTTTCCCTTTTCTAACAGGAGTTGCTCAGGGCCTGTGCTCTTCGTGGGTGACATTACAGAGATTCCCCTGCTCTTATTTTAGGCGGATACTTTTAATGTGTGTGAGTACTTTAAATTATTTCTTCCGTGTGCATTACTTGCATTACACTGCAAACTAATTAGCAATTGTATTTGCAATCATTCTTCTACCTTAATTCTTTGAAGTTTTATCTGGTTTTTTATTAGGAAAAATAGCTTTGTATCATTACCAAATTTTGCTGCCTCCAACCCTCCTTTTGATGTAAGTAGCAAGTATACGATGGAGCCTTGAAGCCTTAAACCTTTTCACATCATGAAAGCTAAATATTTATATCCACTTTTTGCATTCTGCCCCCTTGCCAGTCTCTCACATAGGATAATATTTACTCGTAACCATCATGATTATTTAGTCCACAAAAGAGGAGATTCATACATAAGTATTTTGCCAGCTAAGTCAAGTTTAAATACAGTTTATAGTATTTTTTTGGCCTCAAAATCATTACTAGTTTTTTGTGCAAGTCTCACATAATCAATCAAAGTGTGGTGATATGGCTCTTCAGGCCAATGCATGTGTGACCAGCACACTTCTTAAGGTATACACAGAATACAAACATATACATGTGAGCTTTTTTGGTTAATGAACCCTTAATGCCATTACTGAAAAGGGCTTAACTGGCCAAGAACTTGACGTGCTTGTCTTCTGCATACAGAATTTCAGCTGTTCAGGATAGGCTCATAAGAATCCAGAAGTGTGTTAGTTAAATCATGGAGTGTGCTCCATAAAGCTTTCCAAAGGAAACTGGAAGATGTCTTGTAGAGTATGTGTTGTATATACCAATCAGGGGAGCAGGTTACAAGCTGCATGCGAATTTCAGCTCTGTTTTCAAAAGTAGCACCCATTCGGTTGTCCTAAAAATAACAGTAATAATAATTACAGGGAGAGAAGATGATGAGAGGCAACATTATATTTTTCCTAAGTAAGTACTTCAACACATCAAATGAGCTTTTAGAAATTAAGTCACTGTTTCTGCTTGGGTAAGGTTTGAGAATCAGGATGTCTTAGTTATAAAGTCAAGACATTTTACAAATGTACTGCAAGTGAACTGATAGCAGCTTTGCCTGCTAGACACCTAAAATTCTAAATTAAGTCAGCAGGATAAATACTTGCTGGTACCACTGCAAGTCAGGCTTTCCTTAGGTTGCTATGTTTGTAACTTTTTAATCCAGCTTAACCAAAGAGCAAATCATTGAGAAATTTATCTCAAACAGTTAAGTGCGGTGGGAATGATATATCTTTGCCAAGTTTACACTGTCTTGGTCATGGGTCACCTCTCTTAAAATATCACGCAGCTAGACCACACGGTGGGATGGTAGTGGTACCTTCAAATGTTAATTATTAATCGCTTAGTTTGTGTATGTGGCGTTCTGAAGGTTTTATAGTACTTGTAATTTACCAAGTAGTAATTGTTTTATACCAAATTTATTGCAACTTATTTGGAAAAATAAAGGAAAGGGGTCAGGGGAACAAGTCATTATAGGCTATACCCTGATCAAATATAATTTCCAGTATATGCAAAACATATATTTTTGGCTAAAACTGTACTTATCAACCACATGGCAAAGTTTCAGCTACACTTTTTTTTTTTTTTTTTTTAGGCCAAATCCTACTCTTATTTTCATTCATAAGTTGCTTACCTGGAGTCAAGTGGTAGTCTCACAACTGCAAACCTGGATTAGGTTCTGGATATAACTTTGAATACTTTTTCATTGATATGTAATAATAGTCTCCTGATTTTAGGAACTGTGCCATAACTGCAATGCTGTGCAAAGGCTGACACACATTCCATGTTTATATAACAAACAGTATGTCCCAGTAGATGTTGCTAAATATTGACAGATTCCTTTGTCAGTGTTATTTATCAAGCACAGTTTTCCTGTATCTGTTATCCCAGATGAATATGAAAACAACTTTCTGAGCCTAAACCTTGGCAACACCCCCACCCCCAAACAACAAAAACCACAACAGCATTCTGCTATCCAATCCCTTTCTTCATGTTTTACATCTGGTACCAATTAGTATCCATGGGTACCACTGTAGCATAATTTAATCATGAACAATTGTAGCAGCTTTCTTTCTATGCTATATGTGCACCCTCTTCCTCACTCCTCTGGTAATGTTGCTAAGGACTGCAGTATCTAGGAAGTCTTAAAAATTTGTTTTCAAAAATTATAGATGTATTAATTTGCATAAATCTTTTCAAGATCTCTCCCTTCTTCCCTTTCACCTGCTTTTCCATTGTCATTATTTTACATGACTACATTTGCATTTCAAACTAATTTGGGCAACAATTTGCAGTACTTTGATAGTAAATGAGCATCCAATACTCATATTGTAATAGTGTTGGACCCTTTAACTACATAGACCCTTCACACTATGGAGCTTTAAAACCATCACAGAAAACATGCGGTTTGAGTACAGTGGCAGCACCTAGAAGAATTAAGGTAACTACAGTAACACCATTCTTGGGTGCCTAGATATTTAGGTAATTGAAATTATTTCTCTGAATTCTTGGTGGCAGGCTGGATTGCTCATAGTAAAAATTCAACATATTTTAGATATGGAAAGCTTATTATTATAATTTTGAATTGTCATTTTCAATAAAGCTACAGAAATTTTTTTCTAGTATGAGCAGATTCATGTCGGGTTGAGAACACAGCACAGTTGTAAAGCACAATGAACAGAACAAGTGGCACTAGGTTATTTAATATTTAGAAAATGCAGTGAGAAATAATGAAGGCTATTACAGATAATTGGATCTTTAATAATTTTATCTTGCATTTACACTGATTTCTGAGATAGTAGATTAGGAAAACAATAAAAAGAAGAAAAATTAATTTTTAAACTCACCTCAAAATAATCTGGCAGCCAATGTATATCTGTTACTGGTTTTTTATGACAATACTGTATGGAAGAGACTGCGCAGTATCTCACTAGAGGTGGCTCTGTGCTGCTCTGCTGGACTTGCGTAAGTAATGGCTAGAAATGTTTTAAAAAGAGATGTCTTAGTGTATTTCCAAAATACAACAGTAAACCTGTCAAAGAAAAAAGGTTACTTTACATACTGTTAATGCTGCTTCACATATTTCAGATCAGTTATATAACTTTCTAGGGGTTTAATACCTTCCCTTTGGAGGGGGGAAAAAAAAAAGGAAAGCATCAAAACAGGCCTTTGGATATGAAGGTCTCAAAAGAATTCGAACATGCCTCCACAGGTACACACACCTTCACTTATGTTATTAGTCCCTCCTCTGCTCTTAGTCTCTCTTCTGCTTATTCCCTTTATAGTCTCCTTCCACTGAAATCTGCTTCTCATCTTCCAAGCTACCTTTTTTCTGTCCATAAACTTCCAGAGTAATTTTCAACATTAAATTCAGCAACAAATGCTATAAGTTTTTGACAGGGTGATAAGGCAAGCATTGAGTATATGCTGGTGCCCACTAAAGAACAGTCTTACTGAAGCCCAAGTCTGTACAAAATGCAGTAAAGCTATTAAGTTGGACTAATCAGGCAGATGTTATATTGTGATAATGGGTTTATTTCATGAACTCATTAGGTTTCTTATCCTTTCTAGTCTCTCACTGTAAAGATTATGTACTCCTCTGTTTGGAGTCAGGATACCTTCACCTATTTTTCCCCACTAACTTGTATTCTAACTTTGCCTCTCTTCACCCCAGACATATAGTTGTACTACAATATATTTAGGATGGAAGCATTCACCATATTAACAGCTGTCATCATGATTTCATCAGCAACAGGTTTTGCATTTTGTAGCTTTTCTTCATGTTGAGAAATATCCCACAGTACAACCTACAATAAAATGAGTATATTACGAATTATTTCATCCTTTATATTAATACACATTTTTCAAATACAATTCATGGGGGCTTAGGGAAAAAGAAGAAATTCACTCTCTGCACTAGAATTTATGAAGTCTTTAGAGTATTTCTTCTTCAGTCTGATGCAATCAGTTGAAAGACTACACTTGTCTCAGTAACAACAAAAGAGTCTTTACAGCTTGACCTATTTATCAGTACTGCAAAGAAGCATCATGCAGTAACGGCTCAACTGTGGAATAACCAGGCATAACTTTTGTACAGGATCAGAGAATTTCTGAGACTGTGATATCTGTCTTGTGATACTATGTGTTATTATGGATGTTGAGTACATCTCCTCAGCCTTATTTTTATACTGTAAGAAAATTCAGAAATATCCAATTTTATTCTTAAACAAGAGAATTAACACCTGTCCATTGATGCAGCCACCAGCAATGATATTTGGATCACTTGGATTGAACTGAAAGCAGTAAACATCTTCAGGACACTCCAATATTAACTAAAAAGAAGGAAAACAAAATAGTTGAGAAATATAGTCACATTGATTGTTTGTTCTCTTGTTATTTAAACACTTTATTTAAAAGTCCTGATTAAATACCTGAGGGTGGAGAGGGTCAAAAAAACTCCAGAAAATAATTACTGATTGCTGCAGCAATGATTTATCTGAAAGGTTAACTTGCTCTTCATGAGAAAGCCGCTTTCTTGCTGACACTGCTATAATCCCTGATTGAGAGAGAAAACTAATTTTCTCAGAAGAGACAATTCAAGTTTCAACATGCTGTTAATTATTCTAAGTTGACTTATACCTTCTGAGTACAGTGTAAAAAAAGCAATGCCCCCCCACCCCTCCCGCCCCCCCCCAAAAAAACAAACCCACAAATCCAACCATGTATTTATATTTTCTTTTTACAGATCAACTTTGAGGAAATTATTTTTGTTACTTAAGATTAACTTATTTAACAATGAGTCATAGAACCTAAGGATCAGGATAGAACTCAACTTTTTGCTACTACTGCTTAATGGTGTAGTACTGCACCTGAAATGATGCGACAGGCCTGTAGTCCTGGCCACCCATCATGAAATCAAATCTTTTGTAGCTGAATTAATTTCCTACACAGGCTGTAGTGTTGGCTATTGGTATGCTGTGCAGCTAGGACATTTATATAGACCTTAATTGTGCCTTGAAGCCTGGCTGTGTAGAGAATAATCCATGGCAGGGAGCAGGAGGAGACATTCAGCATGCCTTGTAACGCTCCCTGGCACTCAGCAGAGCCATGTCCCGCTGTGGCTCTAACATTCCTCCCAAGTCTTTGGCATGCTACAAGAACCAGCTGTGGGGAGGACAGCAATGGTATGCGGAGCCACCAGAAGGACCTGGCACAGTTGCAGCCCCACTTAAATGAGCCTCATAAGGGAGAAATTTTCTCTTTCCTATCATCTCTGCTTGTATGTTAGTGTGAGGGACTTTGCATGGCCTGTCTGAACTCTACAAAGAACCTGTCTGTCTCATTTTTCACTTCATCTCAAATCAGCAATTCAGACATTCTAAATCAGTTTTGATTTTTTTTTATTTAAAGGCTGATAATTTTATAAAAGATGCATATTTTATAGCTGTCATTCAAGTCTTAAATCAGTATTTTAACCACATTACCATAAATGGTGGGATGCCAGCAAACGCAGCTAATAGTTCTGTCCTTGAGATAACGCAGATCTAGAAATGACTGGTATGCTTTAAGATAAACATCTGGCTTGCCACCAGAACTGCTTTCATCTTCTGCTAAGGCCTTCCAGTCATCAAAAAAAGCATTCATAATTTCATTTTGCTGCAATGCAATTTCCATTCTGTTTTGTGAAAAGAACAGTTAACACTTTCAAGAATCCAGATGTGACTATTCAGTAGTAGAATTACAAATATTTCTGTAAAGAGACAGCTTTTGTTTTACACAAAATTAGGACCACAGTAGTATAAAAGGAAGTATTAATTCCTCAGTGATGCATCACTGTAAGGAAGCTGTCTTACATTTAAATATAAAAAAAGTAATTGTATCAAGAATCTAACTCTAGTTCTGTGTGGATCAAGTACAGCGTAATTGTCCAATTCTTGTGCACACAAAAAGTGTCAGTAAGTGGGACTTGCCCTATGACTAAGGGCTGTAGGACAGCACCTTTGCTATTCTGCACAAGCCTCTGCTTGACTGAGCAGTGTTTGAAAGATCAGTTTAGCAGCTTGTTTGAAAAGATGTATCTAATATCTGTTTAAACTAACAATCATATTTATATAGCATGGACTTCATGTTAATTTTCAGAAACAAATATTAATATTCGTTAATGTTAAAATAAGAAGCAAGAGGGGAGGGAAAAAAAACCACAGAAAAGTATATAGAAACAACAACAACAAAAAAATCAGTATTTGACCAGACCACTGGTCCACTCAGACAAGAGTTCTTGCTTGTATTCTATATTCTTTCAGGTAGCCTTTAATGTGTTGCTGCAGTAATTTTACCTTAAATGTACTGAAGTAAGAAAGTCTTTCAGCTTCTCAGATGACAGATTCTCTTCTTTCTCTTCATTTGACAACTGTCTAGGAAAATACTGCGTGGCTGTATTTTTTGGATAGGTCCTAACCAATGGGAATAAATTTGAAAGTACAGAAACAATTTCAATTTTACCTAACTTTAGTTGAGATCAGAAACAGTGTATAGCTTAATAAATAAGCGGATAAATATTTTCTCACACTTACCATTTTGTTTGTGTACTAGCTTCTCTTACTTTTGGAACCATTTGTACACCCACATCTTTTTCAAGCATTTTAATACTGAAATTTTTGTCTTGATAGGATGCACATTCAACATAGCTGTCTCCTACATATGAAGCATTCTTATCAGTAAATGTAATTGGTGCACCAAATTTCCTGCGTACTCGAGAAATCATATACTTAATCTGGAAAATAGATATTTCTGTAGTTAGCAGAGGAGAAAGTTTTTGGAAAGTTTGTCCTGTAAAATGGCAGCATTCATATAATTGTAGAACTAGTTCTATTGATGATTTCGGTGCTGAGTACTTATATTTCTGCATTTTGAAATTCTGAAGTGCTATATAAATAACCTATATACATAATAGAAGACAGGTTTGTATTTCCAAAATAAGAAGTTGCCTTTAGGTAACGTTTTGGATTACTGCTAGTAGGATAAGAGAATTACATTTACTAATTCATGCAATATCAAAGCTGCACCTTTAATTAAAGAATTGATTTGCAGGAGGGCTTATGTAATACTGCGTTGGGCTTCCAAGACCTAACTTTTCATCCCTTCCCTCTTAGTGCAGTTCTCAACTTTGGGTGAGGTATTTCAGCCTCCCTTGCAATGCCTAGGGAGAGAAAAGTACCCCAAAGAGGATCCACAAACATTTTAGTGAGGAGTTTCCTTATGGTGAGAACTGGGAAGGAAGAAGGAATCTGCCTTGGCTTCTACCCACAAAGAGAGGTAGGTACTTGATTATGAGCAGTAGAGAGGTATTGCTTTGTCTTGGGATTCCTAGCCAGGTACTTTTTTCCCCAGCAACTCCCACAGAACTGGAATGTAAGCTGAGAATACTTCTGAGTGGACCTTGCCAGCGAGGTAGAATACAGAATACTTAGATTGCGAATGTGGGTTAAATTTAGTGGCTGTGAATTAGCTTTAGAACAATCAGACATCTTTTTAAGTATAAGCAAGACGTCCAGTTGCTGAGAGCTACCAAAACTTAGCCAGTCTTCCCTGAACAATGATTTAGATATTGACTAAAAATCACTGATGGACAGTTAAATGCTTGGAGATGCCCCACACATCACAAGTTAGGTGACGGTTGTGAGTGGATTTGCTTTTCAGATGTATAATTTTCTCAGTATAATCTGTAAGTGTAGTTAATCAAGTAGGTCCTTCTGTAAAGTCAGCTTGGAATAACCTGTAGTTGGTAACATTTATTATGAGGTAGAGAGCCCTTCCAAGTCTTCCAAGCTATTCAAATGCCATCCATATAATGAAACAGAGTTCATTGGGCTCCATGAAAACAGAACTATGTCCTTAGAATATAATTACAATAACTCAATTTGTAATCTGGCCAGATAGTAAATTGAGCAAAAAGTGGCAGAGATGCTACTACTGACCAGATGATCAGGACTTTTGAACTTACAACTTAAGAAGTAGATATATCCAATACAGTCTCACATGCCTTATTTGCAGGACTTAAGGAGAACAGTTGTTTAAAAAAAAAATTTAAAAAATTCTGTAGCACATTCATTTTTTGTTAAAAGTTGAGTAAGTTGTCTCTCTTTTTGTTTTCTTGAAAGACCCCAAGAAAAACTAGAATTGCAGCTTTCAATTTTCTGATGTTTTTTATTAAAATAAATTTGTTTGTGATATTTATTTGATTGAGTAACATCTGTTGATTCTGACCTTTGTAACAGTGTCTTTAACAGATTCTTCTTCAACTTCCTTTTCGCTGCCAAGAGAAACCCAAGGTTTGTGGACAGGAGGCGTATAAGGATGGACTTCCAGAGTTTCCTCTCTATTTTCTTCTTCTTTTTCTTCTTCTTTTTCTTCTGCAGTTTCTGGAGGCTGTAACATCAAACAGTGCGAAACAGTGCTTTTACAAAAATTTGTTACTGAAATGTAAGTATGAACTAGAAACCCCGTTTTCAGTCTTTATTCACACATTCTTTACTTTTGTCTCAACACACTAAGTCTGGCTATACAGTGCCTTGGGTATGATTTGGTTCGTGTTAGGTCCCATTTGTTCATTTGTGCATTAGAATTTTCCAGTAAACATTACATAGTTAATAGTTAACTACTAAAGAGAGACTGCTGTCTTGAAAGCAAATCACTGTTGTGTAAAAAGAATTTATAGTGATTTTCTACATTAGGCCCTCCTGCCTGGAATTGCAATTTGCTTTTCTATTAATTGCTACATCTCCTGATGCTGGGTGACAAACTCATGTTGAAAAATTATGTAATCTGCCCATAAAACTTCTCCTATGATGCAATGCACCAGGGGAAATCCTCTATATATCTAGAGTTATTTAGGACTCAAGAACATTTTAAGGTATGATTTGAAGAATATATACATATATTTTGTGAATAATAAGTATAATGTTTCTTGGAAGATGCCCAATATATTATAATCTTTTATTTTTACGTCTTAGAAACTTGGGTCTTGGCAGAGGACATTAACGCTTATGATAAAAATGCAGCAAAGGGGGTTATATTGGCCCTCTGAAGTAGAATACAAAAATTTAATTCAATCTTTCTTGGTATAAAAAATGTTTTTACAGTGATACATGTATTTTTCCATTATTGGATTAAACTTTAGAGAAATATTCTGGCCTGCCAAGCACATCAGATGCTTAGGAATACAATACCATTCCTGAGGTATATGTTTGAGACAAGATTCTGAAACATTCATAGATAGAAGAATGCTGTGGCATACTTGGATTTTCTTACCTTCAGAAGGTTCTCCTTGGCTTCCTCAGAAGCAACAAGGTAAAAGTTCTGTCCGTGCTGGAACTTTGCATCAAAAACTACCAAAAGTTCTTCCCCTGGATATTCCTATTTTAGTTAAAACAATTAGTGGAAAACTGAAAGCAAATAACATCCAAACCAGACACAAGCCTGTGACTGGCAAAGCTACCACTAGTGTAAATTCAGTATCTTTGGTTAATCTTGTGGTGTTAACAGAGAATTCCATATGCTACTTGAAAAGAACAGATGGATTTTATTTTGTAATAAAAATAAGTCTGGGATAAAACTAATCTCTTCATACAGAGAATTAAACAGAAAAGAAACTGTTTTAATGATTCTCAGTAAGTAGGCCATGAATTAGGGGAAGCCAAAATAAAGGACAGACCTTATCATTAGACGAATATATATTCTGAGAGTACGAAGTCTTAAAGTGAGAATGAAATAAACTACATACTAGGACAACTTTTTTGACAGGGTGGAAATCAGAAATTGCAGCTCTTGTTTTCAGGTCCTGAATGATGTCCTCTTTTTTAATAAGTTTGAAACAATTTTCTTCTTTGACATCTTCATTGACTCGGCAATTAAAAATTTCTTGGGTCTTTGTAGTGAAAACTAAAGGAAAGATTTCTGGGTGGCCTATGAAAGAAACAAAATTGCATGATAAACAAATTCAGAGTGTTGTTTAAACATAAACATATACCTTAATAACTGGGTCTTTACTGTTTCCTAACAGAATGCCTTTGAATCTCTCAGCTTAGTTTTTGATATTTTGGAAGGCATGGAATACAACTTATATTACATTTTATTAATCTTGGAAAAGACTCTACCTAGCATTTCCTACTTAATGAATATGTTATTCCTAGAATGAGAGGGGTTTTTCCTCTTGATCAACAGGTGATTAAGAGCCTTAGTGAAGAGTCATTAATGGACTGGTTTTGATACATAAAGGACAGAACTGCATGGCTCTGATTTAAGAGAGCCCTTCAATAAATATACTCTAGTCCTTCCCTGGAGAGCAATGGCGTGTTAAGCCAGTGTTTAATCTAAACAAGGCTTCAATAGCATCCCAAATAATCGTGCTTTTCTGATTTTGGACTTTTATCTTCCTCTCATCTAGTTCAGAGTGCAGTTGAGGCTATTTCTCAACTAACAGGTGAGACTAAAGCAAGGTCATTAAGATTCAAGCCAGATACAAGCTTTTATTTTCCACTTTGCTGGAGAATATATAGCTGCTGTTTTCTATGCACGTGACCTCTATTAGGTTTGTTCATGGTAATTCAGAACAAGACAGCTATTTCTTATCCTAGCTGTGAGACTGTTACCTTCATTGTTTTTAGTGAGGCTGGGGGCAGTTAGGTGACCTGGCGACTGTGCTTTGCAAACACCCAATCCGAAGATAATATATCGTGCTGCTTCTTAAGTGTATGTCAATGTAGGTACATAACATTGGTCCTTCCCAAATTACATGTTCTGCCTTCTGGTTTACATAACGGATATCAGTGATTAAGATCACTGTAGACCCAGCTAGTTGAATCCCGCAGCCTCAGAGACTCTCTTCTTCTTTGCAATACTGCCATGTTAGCAGACTCGTGCCGCAGGTCTCAGCTGCCATAGTAAGAGCATTCTTCGTGAAGGCCTCTATACTTCTGTCTGAGAAGGCCAGTAGGTGTTCACTTTGAATGTTCATCTTTTTGATAAAATGGGAAGTGGAAAAGATTTAAGGACGTGTATACGGGGGATTTTTGTGTACTGAAATGGAGTGGCTTTTGTGATAATAGCTGATACTTTCTATATTCTTTGTTTCGTTCTATTTTCTTAGTTTGAGTTAATTAATATTTTATCTTACTTCCCAGAACCTGTGGTACTTTTCTCCTTGTGTGTGTCTTAAATTGAAGTTGATATATCTAAAGTTATGATATTGACCAGTTGGCTCAGCATGTTTTGAGAAACCATCTCTAACCTAAGCCAGCAAGGACTGACCAAACAATAAATCCTTCTTAATCTCTATCATCCGGGAAGCTAAATCTGCATAAGCCTATCACATAATACATAATGTTTGACGAATTTGACATTTATCCTTTAAAATCTTTCAGTGCTGCTCCTCCACTGCTATGGTCATCACTAAAATTAATGACATGTATGATGCTTCTGGCATACCCTGCGCTAAACCGAGTGTAATTTACTTGGCATTCACCAGTTATTTTGTAGCATACACAATCCATTTGTAGCATGTTTACTTTCTTCACAAGTTATAGTCAATATTGTATGGCTTTCCTTTTTAATATCTCAGAGATTTCTGGGATTTCTGTGTGGATGCTTCAAAAAAATGCAAAATTATAGGGATGTTGATGGGGAAAGGCCTCTGAAAGTCATCTGGTCCAAACTCACTGTTGGTAACACCAGACCAAAGAAGGACTCGTTTATCTTCCAGAGTCCCTGTTTGCCTTTTTGACATCTACTGTCTGTAGCTAATCTATGTAGAATCTAATAAGAGACTTCACATTGTGTTCTAATAGTAAATTGTACCATATGATTTGTAACAGCGTACAGCTCCTGGTGTTATGAGAACTTCACAAAGGAGCAAAAAGCTCTAAGAGAAGTAAAGAACACTTGTAGGTCTTATGCTAAGAACATACCATGCATACAGTTAAAATCCTGCACAGACAGTGTCTGCATATAGTAGCATTTTTTTCCTGCTTTTAGCAAAGCAACAGGTTTCTAGCAATCGTTTAGATATTATGGCTTCGAACCTTATTTGCCAGTAGGTGGAGGTAAAACTCTCTCTTACTGTCAAAACTAAGCAGCTCCAGGAACACTGTAAATACCATTTTAAAAGGAACACTTTTCATCATCTGAGGGATCACTTGTTGTCCATTTTCATTAATTGCAGCTTACTCATTTCGGTGAAGCCGATCAGAGTGCAATTTTCACTTCCACCCATGTGCTTACAGGATTATGTAGGAAGACAAGTGATTTATGATTTCTTTAAAAATTACCTGGTTTGTATATTTGCCACATTATGTTTTAGCTTTTAGCAATAAAAGCTGTACTGTTAAAAGCTAATTAAGAAGATAACCTTTTGGGCTGTTCCTGTAAACTTTAGATAAATTTTATATTGATATCAATTTAAATTATATCCAAATATATAACCTGCACAAATCACATCAGAAGAAAAGTCTAACTAGAGTTGGGAAAAAAAAACATTTTAAAATTATTTGGTGTTTAAGATAAAGGACTATATTTCAATTCAAATAATGACATGGTTTACCTCATAACTATGGCCACATGTAAAACTGCATAAATGGGCATTTTTCTTGCTCATAAGCCAAGAGAAGTGCTTGATATCTTGTGACACTTAATGGCAGATTTTTTTTTCCACACAGCAAAAGACATCAATCAGTGTCTATTGATATCTATGATTAAAAAACAAGTGATCTGCTAAAATCATCTTCTCACCAGATTCAGTGATTTGACAAAGATCAAATATTTAAAAAAGGATAAAAAGATTTTCTTTCAATTGCTTAACTAAGTGCAAACATTTTGCACCCTATAATTCTGTTGTAATGCTCTTTCTTTCCCCTGATCCCAACTCCTCTCAATCCAAGATAAAAACATCTTCTACAAACCCATACCTGTTTCAGCATTCCTTGCTGAGCTGCCTGCAATAACTACTGTAATAGCTGCATTTCTTCATTGTTCCTAATTTTTCCCATTCATAAAAAAAAATCTTTCCTTTTCATTCCCTGGCATTAGTAACATTAAAGCTTCAAAATGTTTAAAGCATTCCAAAACTATTACTTTAAAGCCCAGTCATCATAGCACTTACCTATACCAGCCATAGAAAGATCAACATCATCTTTTTTACCTGAAATATAACAACATGAGGTTATCAGTAATTTTCCTTCCCAACAAAGTAACTATACATATACACTCCTGTCCTTGTTAGGGCAATATTTAAAATCTCTATATACATTTAAAACTAAACTGTGAAGAGGAAACAAAAAATAGTTTCTCCTCAGTTCAAATTTAACAGAAGAAATGAGTGAAGCCTTTTAAAACAGGTCTATATCTCAAGGAGATGTTAGCATATTTGGAAACTGTGGAGATTTAAAACTCGTTTTTATTTTGAGCAGGTGGTCTACATAAGAGAGAAGCCGTAAGAAATCTTGTGGTGCAAACTGCAGTTTCCATGGTTGAAAACTGCACTGTTACCTGAATAGTACCTGCCTGGGGCAATGACCATATAAACCATGTCATGTGAAGAGGAGATAAATGGGCAAGGCTGGCTAACAGCAGACAGCAGCAGAGCTGGCAGATGTCCCCTCTGACGGTGGGGAGGTGGGCAGGCTGGCCCTGGGTGGCAGGGTGCTGCAGGAGCTGGGCTTTCTTCAGCTCCTGAGAGAGGGTCTGCAAACCTCAAGTGAGGTAGGACAGGAAATTACACCAATGTACTGAATATTCTCTGGAGCACAACAGCTGTTAATCAGCTGGGAGGGAAAAGGTGTTTAAAAGGTGAAAACAACTTCAGGAAGGTGGCTGTCATGGCAGAAACAAAATCCATGAAACAAAACAAACCCAAGCAAGAGTACATTCCCACCTTTTCTGAGAATGTGCATGAATCACTGGGAAAAATATTTGTATATAGCAAAGGCTTATTAGCCTTACACTTCATTAACTATACACTTTATAAATGACACAGGTGAGATAGTATCTCAGCACATCTCAGAAAAAAAGCAATACAGTGCACTGCAAAATTAAATTGTGAGACTTTGGTATATTTTGAAGCTCTATTATTGTACCTTTACAGTGTGATCCTGAGCACCTGAACTCCTGCTTCTGGAGGCATCTCTCTCTGCCTGATGCTCTGTCCCTGGACTGTTAGCTTTTGTGAATCTCCCCACTTAGTGTATATTAAGCCTCCCAATTTCACATTCAATACTGTTATTATGATACCACAAACTATTAAGTC
The DNA here is from genome assembly GCF_011004875.1 of Balearica regulorum gibbericeps. Classification (NCBI taxonomy): domain Eukaryota; kingdom Metazoa; phylum Chordata; class Aves; order Gruiformes; family Gruidae; genus Balearica; species Balearica regulorum. Next base: position 16,462,074 of record NC_046191.1, on the reverse strand, counting down.
TAAACTACCAAAGCAAAGTGTCAATATAGCAATGTAGCTTTGTTATGTTCCATATATTGGTTACAAAATCATAATCAGTAACTGTAGATCTCAGTTATTTATATAAAATAGCTTATTCTAATTTATCTCATGTTTTTATTAAATGCATGGGCCGAAAAGAATTAAGGTAGCTGTCATGTGAGACCAGATTAGTGCTTGTTTCATTGCTGCTGTACCTTACATACCAAGCTGTGTTCGTTTTCCTTTTGAGGATTCCTTAGCTTTGTTTTCACTTTTCTGTTTCTTTGCTGAGGTTTTTGGACTTTTTGAGGAGGTCTTGCCAGATGTGAGATTTTCTGACATTTTTTCAGATTTCTCTAGAGAAAGATACATATCAAAAAACTTTAAACACACAATGGAATGCACCACGTGTGAGTGAAAATTTGGTCCATGACTTTGTGCAGCTTATCATTATAGTAATATTTTCATACTCAGCCAAAGGTATGTTCCATAATTTAAGACCATAAACTGTATTTTGATATAATATGTAATAGAAATACTTCTGTCCAGGGTGATTAAGTATGGAAACTGATTATCCAAAGCAGTGAAAGGTTAAATTAGGATAGGGGTTTCCCCTATAGAAAGCGAAGGACCTGAGCTACAGTGGAAAGAGCACAGGCGAAAATTCTCTAGTTGTAAATATTTGTCCCACTGTCCTTAAGTGTAAGTCATTACTCAGATGCACAAAGCGTTTCTGTGCTTTTCTATTTCCAGTTCATTTTGCAGTGTAGCTCTGTGGAGGACCAGCTTGGAAAGAAGTTGTATGCATAACTGCTGGAGACGATACTGTGTAGAAGTCTGCTCTTGTTTCGTTTACCGTCCTCCGGCCCAGCACCTAAACCCCGGTGAGAACAGCAGTGTCGCAGAGGCTCGGTTCCATCGCAGAGGCGGCAATGCCGTACAGCCTGCCCGCTGTACAGACCGCAGCGCACCGCCACAAAACGCACTGCCAGCACCATCCTGTGGAAGGTACACACATAGCAGCCGATGGAACAGCTAAATCGGGATGGTCCGAATTCTGTTAGAAGCATTGGAACTCGGTTGATGTTGTTACTGAACAGCTAGAGGTATTTTACGGGGATAAGGACGGTTTGTGTCCTTCCTCTTCCATGTTCCCACTTTTTTTTTTAAGACTGTAAACTGACTGGGAGAAGAACTATTTTTTACATGTCTACAAAGCACCTACAGTATTTGGATGCTATTATTATTTTAACACTAATAAGAGGAAAGTAGATGGACTTATAGGACAGTAAGAGATGGCACCTTCAAGAACCGTGTCACGACACAACCATTTCTGATGAACTCTTACAGGAGCTACAGCCTGTCTGCCTGCACATGGGAACAGCCCATTTACTGTCAAGATGCTTAAGGTGAAAAGGTGAGTTTATAAAATAAATGTTCTATGGTGAGTTTATAAAATAAATGTTCTATCTCGAGACTTTCCCAATGAAAGGCCTAAAATAGCGTGAGCATTAAAACGAACACACCGTGGCCTGTGCATTTGCAATTTCAGTGGTCATCCTGGCTTTGGGATGGTCTTTCATTCCCAGACTGAGAAACAATGTTTTTCTGTTTTGTAACACAGATCTCAAATACTCCAGAAGCAAGCAATATAATTTTAGCTTGCAATCTGCATTTTAGTTTGGAGATGGCCACTGCTGGCAAGATATAGGTCATGGATTATAGCCTGGGTTTGGGATCTATGTTAACTTCCCATGTATTCAGGGTAAATTTTGCTATTGACTTTGCTGGGAACAGAGTCTGACACTCTTACTACAGTTATGCATTTTTCTTTTTCACTACAATCAAACCAGAAAAAAATATTCTATAAATCCTCAGGCTCTTTTCTCTATCATACTGGATCTCGCAGATCACAGGTGACAAGCTGCGTCCATGGGATGTTAGTGCATTTCTCTGTTGTTTGATCATCATGGCAAATACAGCCCCCTTCACTAATCCATCTGAAGAACTGTAGCAATTTAATCTTATGATTTTTCCAAAAAGCAGTGGTAATACCAATGCAAAACAGATGAATGTTTCAGAATTCTGAAACTATTTTGCCTTGCAAGGGATGATGGTTTTGGAAGATTCAAAAAGCCCGCAAGTCATGTATAATGAATGTAAGGAGAAAGTTACGAGTTTTGTCTGTCCTCATTCTCAGAGTCTTTTTGTCAAATACAGGACTATAAACATTGACAATACATTTACGTCTAACATGCAATATATTTTCCCAGTCATAATCTTTCGAAGGAGCCTCTACACTGAACAATATGCTTATAGTTCTGAAACACTTAGGGCTACCTAACTTAGAGTGCATATCAATTCAGATGGTTAGAAGAGGCTAATTTTCCCTTATTTTAAAAAAAGAAGCACAAAGCTATTTATTCTCCATCTTCCTGTATATTTTACATTTTAAAAAAATCATAAATTGTGACCCATTTTCTACATGGATTCTGTGACTACTCTAATTTGAAACCAACCTTGATGCCCCTGGATAAAAGAGACAGCCCTCCAGGATAGGAGGAGAGGCCAGATCTTTCAGAAGTTAATTGAAGGACAATACGAACCATTTCATATATATTACAGTCACGTTGTCTTACTTCACCGTTTCCTAAGTATACACTGAAACAAAGCCAATTTGGAAATGTCAAGTTCTTTCTTCTGAGTAACCTAAACCCTAAGTCACATGAATAGAGGAAACACTGAGAGGGCTGTGATAAGTCACATGCCTATGTTTTGTACAGTAACTTACAAGTAAAAACATCCCTTTTCTTTCCACTGACTTCAAGTATATTATACCTATAAAACCAGTTAGAACTTTTGAAAATTGTCTCCCAGTAATGCAGTTGCTCCTCCTTTATCAGGACACACAGCACGATACAGATAAGGGCAGTGCTGGTGACTGAGTGTATGTATCTATGTAAGTAATACAAAGAGTGTCCCTGTTTAAGGGTTGCAACTGAATACAGCAGTCAATAGGACTGTTCATGGTTCCATCTGTGATGCACAGAACCCCACCAACTGGAAAGCAGATAGAAAAGCACAAAGTAATTATCTCCTTTTACAATATCCTTAATGCCATATCGCCTCTACCCGCTTGTCATCCTGTGGGCATATGATTGTCATGGTTAGGAAACATGTAAGGCCTCCAAAGAAAGCAAAGGCTTTTAGAACTTCTAAAAACTTCTCTGGAAGCATAATCAAGCCCATAGCCATTTACAAAGTATGCATGCAAAGCTGGTTTTTTTACACAGGTGCTCCCTGCAGGAAACCAACACCCACTGAAAACTTTAAAATAGCTACTGAAGTGCAGTCTTTTGCACCCCTCCTCTTCAAAAAAAAAAAAAAAAAAAAAAAATCCTAATAGTTCTTAATGTGTAAGATAAAAGCTACTATTTTCAGAAGTCTCCTCTTACTTCAGGGGTTTGGTTTTTTTTCACTGCCTGAGTTTTTACACAAAGTACCAAATCCTATCAAGAACACTATGAAAAAATTGGTGTCTGTATTAGGGAACTGTCTGAAAATATGACAAAAAAGATAATTTAATCTGTGATTAGTTCCTATCCTCTTAGGGACATTTCTGTGTTGCTTATTTAGAAAGCATTTTTGTCCAGAAATATACAAATGTATTATGCCTTTCCATTAATCCTTACATAAATTCATGATTCTATGATTGAGAAGTTGGAAGCAACACCTAAATGAACATAATTTAAGAAATTTAAGAGCGCAAAACCTACAAAAAACCCCACAGTTGCTATAAACATTGCCATATATTTTATTTTTAAAAAGTAGGTAACATATTATATTCAAACTTCATTAAATATGTTCAGTCTAATTTTTCAGTAATTTTTCAGTGGAGCACAGTTTTACATTATTTAATTGGTAAAGTCCAAGTAAATATTTGACAACTTTGTTTGATGTTTTGTAGCCTAGTTTATTTATAGATGGCTGTAATATTGTGAACATTAGGCTCAAGAGAAGAAGTAAGATCAGAGTGTTCCCCTAATCATTTAATGTACTGAAACATCTACAGTTATAAAACAGATCCGTGAAGTTGCTAGGTATGGCAAAAGAGGAAAGTTAATTAGCTATCAGCACTACAAAAGATGCTGTCTGAATTGAGGACACAGAATGATTCATTAGTTGCCTAATTGAATGATTTAAGGTACAGACTATGTGCATTACTAATCTAGCAGTGTAATTTACTACATTTTGGAATGACAGAAGAATTGAGTGCACTTCCATTTAACAAAAGCACTACAAGGAAATTATCAAAAACACGTGCTACTTGCTTTTTTGTTGTTGTGTCACTATCAAGCTAAAAATCACATTTCTGTCTGTAAACGTTTAGGAACTTGTTAAAAATACCATCCTGAGCATGACCTGGTCTCTCCAGAAATTTGAATACAATGTTTCCTTTAATTAAATTTATTCTACTTTGCTCTACACAAAGAGCAAATAATACAAACACCTAACGTTTCTATTATTGATAATGCTTGTGCATATTTGGACACAACTTCATTGTATAAGTTGTAGGGAGTAAAGTTAAGTTTGGGCAACTGCCAAATCATTTCACCATATGAATAGTTCTATTTGAATGTACCCGGTTTCACACGTACAACTTTTCATTAAATTAGGCCTACTTGAACCCGGTGTAGATTTTGGTATTTGATAGAAACTAATAGAAGTAGTTACAGTCTCTGGGATGATAAGTACAATATGTGTAAAATTAGGTTAAGAATTAATAAGAAAGGCATAGAGAACAAAATGGAAAACTTCATTAAAACGTTGGCTAATACCGTGTTCTTTCTTCCATTCAAAGAGAAATAGAATAGAATTGGAAAAGGTATAGCATGAATGATTGAAGATACGGAACGTGGTTTGTACTAGGAATAAACTAGAATTCTTTTTTAGCCTGGATTGAAGAAGATATGACAGCAGTCAATAAAATCGTGAGAGGCATGGAGAAAGTGACCAGGGAATGACTATTCACAGTCTTTCGTAACACAAGATCCAGCTGGCATCACATGGGCTTCCCAAGGGACAGGCTGACAACAAACAAAAGGGGGACAGAAGTATTTCATTGCACAATAGCTAGTTGAATTATGGAGCGTAGTGCCTGTGGACAGGATAGCTGCCAAAAGTGCACAATTTCAAAAATTAACATGGCAAATTGACAGACAAGAAATTGAGGGCTGCTAAAAAGAATGATAATACCTCTGGCTATAGAAATGAAGCCATAAATAAAAAAAAGGTGTGAAGAGTGGGAATATGGCTTTATTATAATCTTGCCCAGGCCCTTACTGGTCCAGACAGAGCTTCTGGTGTAGGCCAGTACAGCTGGTCTACGTTATTAAAATTTGTTAACAATTTGGTCGGTGCTCCAATAGTTACTAAGTGTGACATCGAAGTTGTCACAGCATGATCCTGTCAGGAAGCACACAGTAGCATATGTTGCCTTGTTATGACTCTTGAACCAGAACTGTTATATTGTAAAGATTTACACTAGATAAGACTTTATCCTTTTCTTTTTAGTAGTTTTTTAGTAGTGTGCCAGGACAAAGTTCATCATCATCTCATCTTTTAAACGTGACGGCTAGGTTGCCGGAACAAAGGAACGTACTGAGGCGGGAGGACTCTGCGCGGCGCTGCCGGCCTCGCTCCACGTTGAGGGGAGGGCGGCAGCCGCCCGGCTCTGCCCACCAGCACCCCTCCGGCCTTCGGCACGGCCACCCACCGGGGCCCGCCGGGCCCTTCCCCTCCCGCAGGCCCGGGGGCAGAGGAAGACGCTGAGCCCGCTGGCGGGTTACGCGGTGAAAGAGGCGGCTGAGGTGGTCTCGGTCGCTCGGAGCAGGCAGCGGCCCAACGGGTATTCCCTGTCGGCTGCTGCCCGTGCTCTCAAGCCTGTCATTTTTCACCCGTTTCCACTAGCGCGGCGGGCCCGCTTCCTCGCCTTGCCGGGTCCCCTTCGCCCCGGCCGCTTCCCGCCGCTCCCCCCCCGGGCAGCCCTACCTGCGCGGCCCCGGCCCCGGCTCCGGCGCGTCCCTGGTGCCGCGCGGTTGTCAGGGCAACGGGGAGGCCAGGATTGACGCTTCCAACAGGCAATCAGCGCTTTGCTTTTCAAACCCTCCCCCGCGAGGGGAAGCTGCTATTGGAGGTTCCTTGCGGGAACGCGGCGGTTCAGATAAAAACTACACGTCCCAGCATGCCTCGTGCGGAGAGGCGTGTGGCCGGCGGGGTAAGTGGGGAGCAGAGCATGATGGGGGCTGTAGGCGGCCGCTGTGGCCCTTGGCTCTGCACAGCCACCCACGGTCCCCCCGCCCCAGCATCTCGTCGCCATTAGCTGCCAGGCGGTGGCTGGGGGCTTCTCCAGCTGGGAAGGAGGTTGAGATGATTCGATGCGATTTGGCAATATGAAGATTTGTATTCCACATCTTTCATATTTTTGATGCATAAAAAATAACTTAGTTTGCTTTGCTGCAATATAAAACACAGGAGTCCCGCAGTATCTTTCCCTCTGTGTTTGTGGAGCACCCAATGCTGGTCTTTGGTGCCGCTCCAAGGGCCACCTCCCGCCCCTCCTTCATGGTAGGCAGGAGGGATCCTTGCTGTCTTACATTTCCTTCTCCACTGCCAGGAAATTCTCTTATTTCTCTCTTTAAATGCCTGCTACTCTCCCTGGTTTTGCCTTACCCTTATTTTACCCTCTCCTTTTATCCCAGTGCTCACATCGGTGCTTGCTGCACGAATTAGGCAGCTGGGTGCAGTTACCATAACCCGGGCTTTCTCCCGAGCACTACCTCCCGTCAGGCAGCAACGCCAGAGCGGTCACTGCTGCGGTGCAACTGGCCAAGGCCCGGCTCAGGGGACCGTTTCTCTGAAGTACGGTTAATAACTTTAGTAGTTTAATTGCATGTAAGTGCAATGACTTAAGCATATCAGTCCTTCCATTTAGTTCACTGGGCTGGCTGCCCTCCGTAACTAGCATTCAGTGTCCAGAAAGGGATTTTTATTACAGATGGGACACAGCTAATTATAACATAAGCGTTACCTTTTTTTTTTTTTTTTTCCTCCTCCTGATGTAGAAGCCTAAGGTAATAAATCTGGAGACGGCGTTACCATCCTATAGAAAGTATATATAGCCTCCAGTCACGTGCGGCAGGAGGGCGATGTGAAGCAGAAGGTGACGGCGTGCACAGCCCGGCACGGCGCCAGCCCAGCGCAGCCCCCGAGGCCGGGGCGGGCTGGCGGACACCGGCGGAGCCCCCCCCCCCCGCCCCGCTCCCAGCCCTGCCCCCTGCGGGGCCGCGGCGGCCGGGAGGGCGCGGCAGCGGCGGGGTGGCCCCGGCGACAGGCTCCGGGCGCCGCGCTCCCACGGCTGCTCCCACGGCTGCTCCCACGGCTGCTCCCACGGGCGCCCCCGCGGCGCCAGCAGCCCCGGGCCCCGCTGCCTGCCTGGGCAGGAGGCCAGGGAGCAGCGGGACCTTACCGGCAGTGGCATGACGCGGCTGGCAGGTATGCTGAAGCCTTTTCTTTAAAAGCACGAAGCGGTGCCTGGGAGGGCGAGGGGGACGTATCCCCGGCCTCCAGCTTTTGGTTTTGGGGTGTCGCGGTAAATCAGCGCCAAGCCCGGGAGGGGCAGGGGGCCGCCCCCGCTGCGCCGGGGGTGCGGGCGAGGCGGCCGGCGGCTGCTCCCGGGGAGTCGCCGGTGCCCTGCGGCGGGGAGGAGAGGTCGGCGTCCGTCCACCTGCGCGACCTGAAAGGCCGTGCAAGCCCAGCCGGGCGCGGGTGTGTTCGTCAGCCGCGGGCAGCGGCTGGGAAGAGCGGCCGAAGCGGGCGGGGCGGTGCTGCGGGAAGGGGCTGCCCGGTGCGGGCGCTGCCGGCTGTCGCACCCTCAGCTGTGGAGCCCGCACGGGGTCTGGGATGGTACCTGCAAAGAGACTTGTGTTCTGGTGTGTGCCGTGGCTGCTCGAGGAGAGCGGCTGTGATCGACACGTTTTTGAAAATTAATCTCGGTGGTGATTCTCGTGTTTCAGTTATATAAGAAACCTTTCTTACACAAATTAAAAACCATTTGTTTAGTGTGGCACATCTTTAAATTTATTCACAACCTAGGCTGTCTCCTCTGTTCTTAAAGTCAACAATCTTTTATCCGAAACCAGTGTTCCTGGCTACCTATTAAGTACTTTATAAGGCATTAGTAAAATGTTTGGGAGTCAGTAAAGTTAGTAACAGAATAACAGCTAAACACATTGAATACAATAGAGAGTAATGTTTCAAACTGTGTTTGTAAGGTTCTCTCCGAATCTTCCCCTCATGCCCATCTACAATGTGAGTCTCTTCTGTTAATCGTGATGCTCGAATACGATTACCCCCTGGTCTTTTTGTCTGCTTCGTGATCACCATTGGTTTGCATTCCGTCTTTTACAGCTGTAGAATTAGATATAATCTTGCTAAATGACAGGTAATATGCTCAGGTAATTCATCTGAATTGCAGTTTGGCACGCTGGGTCTCCGCTTCCAAGAATGAACGATGCTAATACTAATGTGTAAGAAAATTCCATTTCTTTCAAGGACCGGGCAGCAGGCTGACAGCAAGGGAAAATACACGCTACAGCCGTAGATAAGTTTTCCAGAAGAGTGAACACAGATGAGAGGCTTTTGGCACTCCTATGGACACAGAAGGAAATGAGTCAGGATGTCTTGCATACATGATGTTGATGTTGGGAAGTGAGAGAGGAAGAGGTTTTCAGCAAGTGACTCCGTAATTCCAAAGGGACCAAAATTCCACTATTAAATAAATGTCCTGACAGCCTATCTGCAAATTTAAGAGCTTGTCCAAACTTTTCTTTGGGTTCTGCAGAACACGTGCAATATTATGAGGAAAGTCTTAAATTCAGTGTCATGCGCGAGTGCCTTTCATGGAAGATAAACATCTTTGGAGTCCAGGTTGTCAGTGCAGACTGCTCCGATGCTACTGTATTCATGCTTGCGTGTTTTCCAACTGACGTGGACCTCTTTTCATTTCAGAAATGGAAAATCCTGAGGTGGCTGTGAGCAGCTGCAGTGCTCACAATGATGAAAATCTTTGCAGCTACAAACACCACCTGTCAGTATCGCAGGAGCGGCTTTTGGAGGACCAGCTTAGAAGGAAGTTAAAATTCTTCTTCATGAACCCATGTGAGAAATTCTGGGCCCGGGGCAGGAAACCTTGGAAACTTGGGATTCAGCTACTCAAAATAGCGATGGTTACTATTCAGGTGAGTAACTATGGAAGCAGGGACTCTTCTTAGCCTGTGGGAACTCAGATAAGGAGTACAGGTGACAAATGCTGTTCTTGGTGTGGTGCAGAGACAGGGAGACGATTGACTGCAAAACTATCTTAGTTGCATATGTGTAGCTTAGATCTCAGAGGGTATAATTTTCTCCTAAAACTATTGACTGAAAGAGCTTTCCTAAGACTGGAAATGAAAGGAACCATGTTTAAGGGCTTTTACTTTTAAATTTATTTTTACTTTTATTTATTTATACTTTTTAATTTATTTTTTTCTTTCCCCCTTTTTTTTCCCACCAAGGCTGGCATCCTTACACATCTATTCACCCCCAATACCTTCACTCTGAGCGTGTTTGTGATCGAGGGAAGGAACAGTCAGTCTCTTGTGTTTCAGTATCACAGCGATGTGAACTGAAACTGGTGGCTTTTTCATGATGTTTGCTTGTGCCTCGAATATGGTATACAAACTCTTGTATTGAAAAAAACCAGAAATTCTGCCCCACTCTTCCTCTCACCCAGCCTTGCACCACAGATTTCATATGACACATTTATCTGCTGCCCAAGACACAATTGTTTGTCTCAAACAAAGTTCTGTGGTTAAGGAGGAAGAGGGTCTTTCATAAAAGCTTTCAAACCTTTCTAAAGCCTCAGATGATGATCCTTCAGAGTTGCCTGCGTGTGTTTTACCTTTATGGTTGTGTCACTGCCATGACAATACAAGTATAGAGAGGAGTGTTTTCTGTGGTTGCATGAATGATGGGACAAAGTGCAGAAATAAAAGTTCTGCTATACATCTGGCAGTGTGTTTGCAGCCCTTGCTGCTTCAGTTTTAAATATATCATTATCCTCTGATTGTCATCTGTGCCATTTTGCCACTAGAAATAAAATCTGTTGGTGGAAGAACATAAGTAAGGAAGAAACTAATACTGATTTAGACTTTTCAGAGAAAATCTGCCAGTAGGTAATTCAATCTTAGCACTGTTGGTTTGCTGGTGTATTTCTGTGTGCCTAGCACTCTGAGCTTGCCCACAGAGCATTTTAGTATCTCTGTAACTGAGTTATCCTTATCAAATCCTACATATCCAGTTCGCATCGTGGCCATAAAACTAATCTGTAGACTACTGATTCAGACTTATCTCTGATGAGTGTCTTCACGATACTGCTGACGCTGGATTTGAAACAATAGTTGCTGAAGAGAATTGCGAGCTCCCACGAACAATGCATCACGTTCTTCTAGGCACTTTTTCCAGCCTGGACGGTAGCTAGCAGGGGTTTATGCTAACTTTTCGTGAACAGTTGCAGTATATTTTTTTAACAGCTTCAGAGGTTATCCTGTTACAAGCACGGTTTTGATCGGTTATTCTCAAAGCACCTTTCACTGAAATGTGAGGGAGGGATGTTTGTTTTTCTGAGCCGGCCTCAATTTGCCTTTTCTGCACTGGAGTAAGGACTTCAAAGTGGGGTCTGGTTAAGTCCTGTCCTGTCTTTTTGGCTGAGGAACACTGATATTCCCCAAGGCAAGTCATATTAATGTCTGGCTGAACTAACAAAGCGTGTGTAACAGTATATGGGTAGCTTGAATTTGAGATGGTATCCTTTTCTTTGTAAAAATGTGAGTCCTTGGCCAAGATGCTGGTAAATGTGTTAAAGGAACGTTCTTGAAACCCATTGTTTCCATAAAGTCAAACTTTCTTTTGACCAGCTGTGAAATGGAGCAGCCTGCATGTAAGTGCCGTGTCTACCAGCATGATGGAAGTGTGGCTGTTTGCAGGACAGGATTTGTAGGTTAATCCAGAAGCCAACTTTGTCTTTGAACAGGAAATATAAATGTCTTTTTCAGCTGGTGGTGTTTGGATTGAGCAATCAAATGGTGGTTGCCTTCAAAGAAGAGAACACTGTTGCATTCAAACATCTCTTCTTGAAAGGATACATGGACAGAATGGATGATACCTATGCTGTATACACACAGACAGACGTCTATGACCAGATATTCTTTGCAATAAACCAGGTAAGGATTGTCACTGCAATATATACGATACATATGCTCTTTACCTGGGTGCCTTTTCTTCTTCCTCGTTCCCTGATGGTGCCTGGAATTGAACTTCTGTGCCAGTTGCTAAAGACTAGAATGTTGACTCATTCAGGTTGTCCATCACTGCCAGAGCATTGTACTTGTGGTGACATCCTTAAAACTAATCAGTATACTAATTCTGCACTAAATGCCGTCCTTGAGCCAGAATGCTTTGCAAATAATGAATTAGGCTTTCTAGTAAGGATCGTAAAGAGAAAAAAAAAAAAAAAGCAAAAAGGTATTCAGAACCAAATCCTGCACTTATTGTTTTTTGTCAAATACCTTAAAGTATTTGAGGTCTCAAATAGTGTGGTGTAGGTTTCCAAGTGTGGTGTAGGTTTCCAAGTTCTTTAGGTGACGTTTTAAATAAAAAAGATGGGTTATGGCATAGATCCAAACACTTCTGTGCTTCCCCCCCCCCTTTCTTTTTTTCACAAGACTAACAGTTTTTGTGCCACCTAAGCTGTTTTGTCTGTTTGTTCTGAACTTTAGTACTTACAGCTGCCCAACATCTCTGTTGGAAACCATGCTTATGAGAAGAGGGGAGCAGAAGAGACAGCTCTGGCTGTATGTCAGCATTTCTACAAGCGAGGAATCATCTGTCCCGGAAATGACACCTTTGATATAGATCCGGAGATTGTGACTGGTGATGAGCCTAATCTATTGTGTCAGTTCTTTGGGAGGAGGGACCCTACATTTATGATTAATTCTTAAAAAACCCCAAAGTCCTCTAATGTCCTAACACATGATCTGTATTGAACTTACTTCCAACCAAAACTGGTCAGAAAACTATTGTGTAACCAACCTTTAGCCCTCACCTCCAAGGTAACAGTCCTTTATGTCTACTGCCACAAAACAAATGATGAGCCGTTAGCACCGATGGCCATCTAATGCAAGTATTTCAGGCTAATTTCAGGAGCCTTCCCTATGAATTCATGATGAATAACTTGGCGGGTTCAGGGAAGCCAATATATTTGTCAGCTAGCTTCCCAAACGACTCCTCACTTAAGCGTGTTATCTTGTCTGGTATAGTCAACAGCTTTTTATGGCCTCGTGAGTGGGAAAGGCAGATTACAGTTAAAGACCGTGATAACCCATGAGATATTGTTGTGAGTACTTATCCATTGCAGACTGCTTGTACATTGAGCCAATGACACCGTTAGACAACACAACAGTGGGAAAGCACAACTTGAATTTCACTCTGGATTTCCACAGGTGAGGAGGAATCGGCACCTCCTGTATTGGGGTATTTGTGCGTTTTCCCTGTGACAACCTAATACAAAGCTCTTTTGCAGACTGGTGATGGTGCAGCTCATGTTCAATCTGAAGGCAATCAACCTCCAGACCGTTCGTCACCACGAGCTCCCTGACTGTTACGATTTCACTCTGACGGTACATGGAAGCCTGCCACATGTCTTTCTGTTCAAAACGAGAAATCGTTCCTGCTGGTTTACCATACGCAGTCAGTGCAGATGTTTTCTGAAGAGTGTTTGAGCACCATTGACTGGTCCCCAACGGTGTCCTGATTACTCTGTCATGGCTTAGCGTACCCTGTAAATAACCACCATTTGTGGCTGTGGGAGGTTAAGCTTTGAGTGCTCGTGATGTGGTCCGGAAGCACTTGCGTGGCCTACAGCCTTTTGTACTTGAATCCATCTGAAGTGTAAGGAAAGCATAAACCTCTTCTCTTTAGAGAAATGCTTCTAGGAAAGGCTGTTTTCAGATCATGGAGGAATGATGTTGTAGTTTAAAAGAATTTCACCTAGAATCTAGTTGATCAAGCAATTTGTGGCAAATATGTGGTTCACTAGATTTGTCTTTTACTTTGACAGCATTTATTTGAATAAACTGAAATTACCATAAGCTTAAACAAGTTTTGTAATGTCTCCCCTACAAGAATTACTCTGAATCATTATGCAAGCTTAGCAATACAGGTGCTACATATGTAATAGTTTTGGTTTTGTTTTTTTTTTTAATACAGATAGTGTTTGATAATAAAGCACATAGTGGAAGAATTAAAATAAGTCTAGACAACGACATAGCGATCAGGGAGTGTAAAGACTGGCATGTTTCTGGATCAAGTAAGTAACATAAATGTGTTCAATTTTTCATGCTAAACTTTTCCCACACAAGTAAAATGTTTGTTAACCTTTTTCTTTATTAAAAGATGAGGCACTATTGACATGTATTCTCTAGTGGGTGTGCTCTAAATCCTGATTTTCTAAGGAATTATTGTTCTTACACCTCTGATCTGAAATCCTGGGAACCCAGCCACACCATTACTTTCCTTAGCAGTTCTCAAACCTGGCATCATTGATACTGTCCAACCCAAATTTGTCCACAACTCATTGTTCATCCTTCTAGCTTTGGCTACTGAACTTACACTGCTCATCGCTTAAGGTAGGGCTGTGAACCCTTGTTCTAGCACCAGGCAACAGAAGGACATGTGATAGTGGTGGAAAGTTGAAACTGATTCACTCTTATTTCAGGACTTAGCACCAGGACAGATAAGGAAGCACTGTTGCTAAGGCTTGCTAGAGTGGAATGGCTAGAAACAATTCTTACTGCTGCTTAAGTGTTGTTTGGCCTGTATTTGGGTATAACTGAGATGCACAGTGTGGTTAAATATCTGTCTTAAATAGTTACTAACAAGAGTACCCTTTGTTGGCTGGTAGTGAAAAAGCAGAAGGTTTTTTGGTTTTTTTTTAGAGATCAAGATTGGGATTAATTTGGGGGAATTTAATGAAATGCATCACAGAATACAAAACACACCACTTATGCAAATGCAGATTCCATTAAATACTCTTTATCAACTGGCTTTGCTAGCTGCTATGTTTGAAACGCACGCCAGATGGCATGCGACCTCTAACAGATTGCTTGTGCAGCAGTACAAGAAGGTTTTGATACCAGGCTTCTGTAATAATCCATATTTGATATCTATGTAGATTGCCTCTATAACAGTTTTCAAAATCATCTCCTGGAACACCCTGTATTATTTTCTGAAAGCCGAGGAAAAATACAAAGGCAATGATTGCAATTGGACAATAACAAGTTGTTGCTGTTCTGGACTACACTGCAAAACCAACTTGAATGGCAGCAATACCTGCGTTAGTGACTTTGGTATAAGCAAGAAGTAGGTGGGGGTTTTCTGGGTAGTGCTGTAGGTATCTTTGTGAAGTCAGCTAAAACTTCAGTATCCCATTTTGGAGAACTGTCTCTTGCAACTTTAGCATTAATTTGTTTCATTCCCACCCCCTCCTCCAACATAATCAGTCTTTTAGAATTAAATATCTAATCCTTATACTGTATCACCTGGTTTCAGCCATATGATAGGTATGAAAAACAAAAAGGTGTCTAATGGTAGATTTGGTGCAAAATTTGACCTTAGTGGATCGAGAATATGATTTTTAGCAACATAAGAGATGGAGAACTCCTGTCCAGCTCAATGTTGGTCTTGGCTGAGCAGCACTGCAAATTATCTGCACTGCTCTAGCACAGAAAACCTGTCTGGTAGCCAAATACTGGTTTGGAAGAAAAGTTACATACAATAAAGTTCTTGGTATTTTTTAGGCAAGTTCTGTATATTTTTGATGTGATGTCAACCTTCCTAAATTAACTGAAGTAGTATGTGCAATGCAGGTGCACTTGTGTCTCATGAAAATATGTCAGACAAGCTTTTGTGGGGAAAATGCTAAGATTTTCCTTAATTCAGTTGTACAAACATACTTAACATCAAAACTTGATTCTTACTTCAATACTCAAGGTGGTCAACAAGATGAAATGCATCTGATTGTCAACATGTACATTTTTGTTCTTGCAGTACAGAAGAATACTCATTACATGATGATCTTCGATGCTTTTGTTATATTGACTTGTCTAGCCTCATTGATCCTTTGCACACGATCAGTGGTTAAAGGAATTCAGCTCCAAAGGGTGGGTATAACTCTTTCTTTGGAAAGTCTTCATGTCTTGTGTAAGTCTGATTAACATTTTCCTTTCCTCCTTTCTCCTAGGAATTTGTAAGCTTTTTCCTATATTATTATAAGAAAGAAGTAGCTTTCAGTGATCAAATGGAATTTGTCAATGGATGGTACATCCTGATTATGGTTAGCGATGTCCTAACTATTGTTGGATCAACGCTAAAGATGGAGATACAAGCCAAGGTAAGATACTACACTGTTAAGTGGCAGCAAAACTGATTGTTTCTGTCCCAGCTAGGTTGCTTCTGAGTGGCGTGAAATTTTAAAACTCTGTCATCTCTTCTGGAAGTATAATTGAGAAGTGTTGTTTCCAGTTGTGAGATTTAAAACCTCTCAATATAACTAAATATTATAGTTCTAATTTTCTTTGCTCCTTTGTGACTTTAAGGAATAAAATGAACTTCATCTCTGAAAGTTTAAGATTGTTTACTTCCTCTTTTCCCCATTTAGGACCACCTATATTTGCTTATTTGATTTTTTTTTTTTTTTTAAAATTAGCATTTAACTTTCTGTTCCCCATTTAATAAGTGTTTAACTAGCATAGAGACTCTCTCCTTAAACATCACTTTGCTGCTTTCCTAGCTTCTGGTTTCCAGCATGTACATAACAGTCAGCCACAGCCTGGTTGTGGACTTTCAATTTTTAAAATAAACTTGATATAGAAAAAAAAATCTTTTTGAAATGTGTTATCTGCAGTCAGAATTAGGGAACGAAAATTATTACAATATGCTATCCTGAAGCACTCTAATATTCACATAAAGTTGTTCTTCACTGAATATGTAGCAGACTTTGAAGTGTGACACTGCAACACAACAGACTTTGGACAGTAGTGATGAAAGGATGGGTCTGAAATTGTCTGGTGACAGCTTGACTATCATAAATGCCCTGTACAAATCGCCCTATCTTACCTTAGGAATTGTAAACTGGGCTCTTAGGAGTAGAGAGAAGCTATGAGGAAGTTGGCTAAGAGAAGAGAGAACTCTATCCTGCTTTGGGAGAAGCAAAGATGGGAACAAGATTGAAGTAAGATCTTGCCTTTGGGATTCCAGGATCTTACCTATATAAACACATCTATTTATATATATTTCTTTTCTAAGTGAGTATTTTACTAAAACTCATCTCTACAGATACACTTCATTTTGCAAGTCTTGTGGACAATAATTACAAGATCTTGTTCCATGTTACTGTGTGAAAGTTAATGACTGAATATCTGTAATAAGTTCATGTTAAAGTAGCCTAAATTTGGTTTTTTTGTCAACCTGTAAACTAATTACACTAAGATACAAGATTAGCCAGCTTTTAGAGGAATAAAACCAGAAAATAGTGAAAACTTCTTATTCAGGTAAGCTGTCCTGATCTGTTTCAGAGTAGAGCTGCAGTTCAGGGAACAGGGTATATGCTAACTTGGATGAAAATAGGCCAGTATGTATAGATGGAAAAAAACCCAGTGAAGTGCCAATAAAATATAAATGAAGTTCCAGTTAGAATTAATTAGATGCTAATTACAGTTCTCCTTGATACCTGTCTACACCTCACAGTTTCCTGCTACCTAATAAGATCCTCCTTAGTATTTACCTGAGCTCTGCTGACAAGTCATGCTATTTTTTGAAACCTGGTTTGCTGATGTACTGGAAGAACCCGCTTTGCCCTGCGGTTCTAAAGTCACCGCTACGCTGTCCGTCAGGATGTGGTGGAGAGATTCCCAAGCTGCTCTGCGGAATCTGTCGATGCAGCTGCTACGGATTCCAGAAGCAGTTGCTGCGGGTCTGGAAGCAGCGTAAAAATGTTTGCCATGCTGCTCTGGAGGTCTTAGTGAGCCAGGTCCAGAGGGGATGTCCCTGCACCTGCAGTGCAGCTGCGCTCTTGGCCTTGCAAATGAAGCAAATGAAGCTCGTTGTCAGGATCTATTTTACAAACAGCCGTACGTAAAGGCATGGGAACTGAGTTACACTTGAAAGTGCCCTTGCTCTGTGGTGGGACTTCTGTTCTCTAATGTGTATTGCCCCAAGCTAATTTTTAATGGGAGAGATTGCCAAGGAAAACAATGTTTCTTAACAGATCTTTGTAGTAATGAGAGTTGCAATTTAGAACCCGTCAGTTATATAATACTTGATTTTTTTTCTTTCTTTTTTTTTCTTCTTTTTTTTTTTCAGAGTCTGACAAGTTACGATGTCTGTAGCATACTCCTAGGAACATCCACCATGCTTGTGTGGCTTGGAGTCATTCGCTACCTAGGCTTCTTTCGGAAGTATAATGTAAGGATCTCCTGAGATCTTCATGCTGTTGGTATTTATTCTGTTTGTTGCTATAAGAGGACTGGAAGAAATGCCTGGTTGAATTCTAACTGTTTGCATTGCTTTGCGCAGCTTCTCATCCTAACGCTGCGAGCAGCATTACCCAATGTAATGAGGTTCTGCTGTTGCGCTGCTATGATCTACCTGGGCTACTGTTTCTGTGGCTGGATTGTACTGGGACCATACCATGTGAAGGTAATATACTTGACAGGAAAAAAGACAACTTGAATAACAGAATGGATTCCAAACGAATAAGAGATTACTACTGGTGTCTTCTAAGTTTCCATGTCAAGGCTTCCCTTAATATAAAAATAGTGCATCTTCAACATGATGCTGCTCTGTTGGAGGAGTCTGACTTCCATGACTCAGTCAGACTTTCCTCGAGTTATGAAAGCTGTGAGTCAGAAGTAGAAGCTGCTGTGACTCGCAATCATATGCTGGTATTTTGAGAAATAATTTTCATCTTGCAGAACACTGGTGTCAGATTAAAGCTTTGGAGACTTTATCCTTATCCCTTTTAAAAGTTAAATTGGCTTCTTTGCCCCAGCAGGAGTTTGCAGGTGAATGAATCGAATGTGTACGTGTACAGGAGGTGACAGACTTTGCTCATTCCTCAAATGTTTTACTGTTTGCACCTTGTCATACCCTGGGCATACAAAGAGATCCAAGGCAGCCAGTGAACAGCTGTGTATCATCTCTCTGGATCCAAACAAAGTGTTCGTCTCTGGAGGTGTTCAAAAAGTGTGTAGACATGGTAGTGTTGGGTTGACGGTTGGACTTGATGATCCTAGAGGTCTTTTCCAACCTTAAAGATTCTTTGATTCTATGAAGCGGTGATGGATGTTCTTTTCTTCCCTCCTCTCTAGTTTCGCTCTCTGAACATGGTTTCCGAATGTCTTTTTTCACTGATCAATGGAGATGACATGTTTGCCACCTTTGCAAAAATGCAGCAGAAAAGTTACTTGGTTTGGTTATTCAGTAGGATCTACCTCTACTCCTTCATCAGTCTGTTCATCTATATGGTGCTGAGTCTCTTCATTGCACTCATTACAGATACGTATGAAACTGTCAAGGTAAGCATGAGCTTTTACTCTTCGTTTGGAATAAGAATGCACGACTGGCGCTATCAAAACTCTCATCTCCCTCAATATTTTGACTTGCAGCGCATGCCAATTTAAAGAATAAATATAATGGTTACTTTTGAGGCTGCAGAGTGATGACAAGAGGTTTTTAGTCCTTCCCTACTTCAGTTTTCCTACAAGCCTATCTGATTTCCTGCCCCAATGGTAGCTAAATATCTACTAAAAAGCAGTAATTGCATATTCAGTTTTCTGAATCTTCTAAATTCAGGCTTAAGCAATGTCTGAAAAGTGGTCTGGGGAGGATTTGGGTTACTGTGTGGTTTTGCTCTGCTAAAGGTTTAACTAAATATCAATTTTTAGCACTACCAGCAAGATGGCTTTCCGGAGACAGAACTTCAGAGATTTATATCACAGTGCAAAGACTTACCAAACTCGGGCAGGTACAGGTTAGACGAGGAGAGTTCTGTATCTCTCTTCTGCTGTTGTAATGGTACGTACCTATGTTAAAATTATACATTAATGTGTATGCAAAAGCAGCACACTACAAATTGTCCCTGGTATAATGTTCATGAAGAGTACTTCAATTTGGGGGAGTGGAGGGGGGGGAAAAAACCCACAAAAATCCCAGACTATTTCTAATGCTCTAGAATGGAGCACTTCAGTGAAATGTCTGCAGCCAACAAACTCCTTAGGAGAGGTGAGGGAACTTTTAAATTAAGAATTACTTAACATATGAAAAATAGTACAGCAAGTTAGATAATATATATACAGTAACTGAGGAACCCCATATGTATAATGCACAAGCATTAACACTTCCCGTACTTATTGCAATAGTCAGGACTTACTGAACTCATTCACTGTCATCTTTTTAATACTGCCTTGTGCAGTACGGTGTCCTAACTTAAATGGCAGCAGGCCTGAAACCTAGGGAGAAAATCAACTTGCCACGTTTGTAAGATAGCATGCAGTTTACAATATTATCAAAGCACTTGGAAGAGGATTGCCTAACTTCCACTATGGAGAGCTTAATGCTTCAGTTATTTGAAGTTCTGTTTCTTCAGGAATACTGATTGCAGGTTACATGGTTTATATTTAACCTGGCTGGCAGCAGCTCTGAGTCTTCCTTGCTGAAGGGTCCCTTGGTGGAGGAGCCTTAAAATATTTGCAGCTTGATTAGAAAGGTCAAAGGCATTTGCAGCTCCTTGGTATTGGGCTTTTCTGGTGTGCTATATTGTTACATGCCACATAGAAATATATTTCTGAGGGGGAGGAGAAGGGGGCATATTTTGGAGCAGGGAGAGAACAGAGCCTGCAGTCAGACAGCCCAGAGCAGAGAGACGCTGTTCCGACCGAGCGCCTTTCTTGAAATGAAAGTGTGGGATGAAGCATCTTACCCCTGGGTAAAGGGCACTGAAATGTTAATATTTCCTTTTCTGCGCACACCTCTCAGTTTAAGCAGGCAAGAAACCCAGCGTGAGGCGGGACAGGGTAGGGATGTAATACTTCTCCCACTGACGTGGAAACGGGGATCAGGACCCTAGAAGAGCATTCAAAAAGGGAAATTTGATTACTCTCAAGCAACTCACTCTTCAGGAGCATTGGGCAGCCAGCAGTGTCCTGGACTCAGAGCTGTAGGCATTTAAGTGCCTGGTTTCAGAGCCTTGTTTCCTGAACTCATTACCTACTCTTTAATGATTTTATCCTGGTCCAAAATGTCTTGCTCCACATGTGTGCCTCATACTATGCATGTTAGTGCTGCATACTGGAAATAGTGAGTTTTTTTTCTCCAGAAGCTAGACCGGGGCTGACTTTGCAGTTGCCTGCAAATGCTGGACATTGCTCCTTTAGGTCAGTACTGCAGCCTTCTGGTTTTACTTTGAAATAAATGGTCTGTTGGAAAAAGTAAGTATCTCAAGGGGATGCTGAGTTATCAGTTCTATGGCTTCTGCTCTTTAAACAGTCATACGGGCCTACAGGACACACATGACTTCTCTGAATTCTTTCATATGTTCAAAATGTTTCATCGTGGTTCATTGCAGTTTCTTATCAGTGTATGTCAAATCAGTAATTAAATAATTCAGATGCATTTTTAAGGCTCCTTGTACAATGAAACTATTATTTTGATGCATACACCTGACAACTAATTCCTCCCTCTCCTGTACAGGTCCTAGTGAACGTATTTAATGGATTGTGGGAGTGTATCATGGAGGCTTTAAAGCAGCGCACGTTGCGAGAACTGGACAGTAGAGCTGGTGGAAAACCTTTACCTAAAGCCTGAGTTTGCTTTTCTATAAAAACGGTGTAAGCCTGTGGCAGAAGCTTGTGATAAACTTACAGTCTTTCTGATTAGGCACTCTCACTGCTAGTTCAGGGGGTTTGGGGGGTTTAGTTTTTTATTAATTAAATTGTGCTAGAATGCAAAGGGCATTAAAATGCTGTGTTCAGAGACTTGGCTAGATTACGTGGGTAGACTAGAAATGCAGTGCCTTTCAACTATAAGTAGAAATAGTGCTGGACAACTGCAACTTTGAAGACCAACCTAGCCCTCAGTACTGCAGGCATTATTTAGCTATGGCTGACCCGGCACTGAATGAATGAAAGCTCACTCTAGAGCCCTCAGCATTTTTTTGTTTGTCTACACTCATAGTAAAAATAAACTAAAACTCTGAAATTTGATGTAACTTGTTTCTGGAGACATTACAGTGAACTGATGCACAAGCCATTCAAATACAGCTGAGAGCATAAACGAAATGTTTCTACAAACATAAGTACCACTTAATGCAAGTGGCAGTCTCTTCTCGGAGAGGCCAGGGATATGCCAGGCCACAGCTGAAGTTCGAGGGGTGAGTTGAGTGGAGAAATGTAGATGTTCTCCTATATCCAGCGCTGGGTAGGATCAGTTACAGTCTTCAGCTTCACAGTGTGCTGACCTTAGGTTTTTAAAGGAAGAGTCAGACAAAAGCACTTTCAAAATATCTATTTTTTTATTTGAAATCTTCATCTGGTACACAAGTCTGTTGAAGTCTAAACTAAGTTAAATACTTCTGTTACGTATTTAACACGTACGTCTCTGAGAGTCCTATCTCTCCACGCTTTAGAAACTGGGTATTTCCTACCAGCCTAATAACCCGGTACTGTCAGCGGCTGTCTGAAACATTAGATCTTACCCAAGTTCAGTTCTGACAACTTAGTTTAGATACTTGGTTGATTGTGATACCATTTAATAGATGCCTTATTTTCTATAGCATATTTAGATAACTTGTATTTGTAAGCAACAATCCCGTTGGTACGTGTGACAATGTAAAATGCTGTGCACAAAGGTGGACGACACTAAACATGTTCTGTCTGGATGTTTACACGTTGTAAATGCGCTACAATAAACACTTCCAGCTGCAGTAAGTATTGGGTGTGTCAGTATTCATCTGAAGAGTAAATATGTTGCCAGGTTAATATAGGAGCTTTTTTTTTTTTTTTAGTAGTAATATGCAATTTCTGGCATGAAGTGGTGTGTGGAGTGTGTGAATTTGCATTTCCTGTAGTCAGGATCGTTCCTGTGGACTCTGGTGAGGACCTGTTCCCAGTTTGATCCTGTTTAACAGCTTTGCAGAGTTTGCCATAGAAACAAATAAGCAAGTATTAACCCTTACACTAAAAACGCTTGCGTACGTTATACAACGTTCAAATTCAGCAAAGGCAAACCAAATGCAAGGTGTAGGCAGAACAGATTATTCGCAGTATCTGAAAGTTTCATGTATTGAGGTCCTTGTCTTCCAAGTTACCTAGGATGGAAGATTTTTGAAGCTTTTCAAGGAGATTCAAGGCAATCTTGCCTTGAAAAGCAAATATTAAGTGACCATGTTCTTTGTTGACACATTAAACTCCCTATGGATTTGTGACAACACACCATATATAATGTGCACATCACTATTGTATAACATAGTTTGTGCAAGGAATTCTGACAAGGACGGCAAGCGCTGAAATGCAGAAGGCCAGCTTCTTAGCAAGGCTTTTTCATACAGAGTTAAGAGAAAGCCAAGACAGATAACTTGCTGAAAATGCAGGTCCATTTTGT
This sequence comes from Balearica regulorum gibbericeps, assembly GCF_011004875.1. NCBI lineage: Eukaryota > Metazoa > Chordata > Aves > Gruiformes > Gruidae > Balearica > Balearica regulorum. Next base: position 16,439,262 of record NC_046191.1, on the reverse strand, counting down.
AAACAGCTATGGCATAGTTTGTCAATACAGTTATAAGGCAAGTAGTAGTCTGATTTCATTTAGAAACAGGGCAGAGCACATGCTTCATCACTGTTAACATGAAATTGGCAACAAATTTCAGCACAATTTGACAGAGCTCTAAAATACCAAATTTTTACAAAGTTTTATAGAAGCAGGGAGAAACCATGTTAATAGAATCCTGCAGTATGAGCTTAAGGCATGGAAAGCTACAATGGGTGACCCCAGAGCTGGAAAAGATATCAGATATAGATTCTTTCAATTCCTAATAGGAGAAATCTTCCACTGAACACTGGTTTCTGTTGCCTGAAGAGCAAACTTCACTGTGAAGCTTCTTTTGCAGTGAGATCCCTGTTAGAGTCTTTAAGTAATGACCTGTGCTTGTGTTACAGCTAAAAAGTAAATCAACTGAGACACAGAAATTCATTGGAAAACTTTCCTCTGTTACTTCTGCTGGACTACGCAGCTTTTAATTTAGCGTTGCTGGCAGTTGTGTGGGTTTGCGGAGAAAAGACTTGCTGAAAGGCGACTTGCCTTCAAACAGCAATAGGCAGTATCACAGCGTGAAGCCAGAGGGGAAGGGCTACCTTAAATTAGGGGAAGGATAAGTAAAGCAAAGGATAGGATGGGGTGGGAGGAAAAGAAGGGACAATTGCTTATAAAGTTAGCAGAGCAGCAATTGTGTATTTCTGGCCATAGATGCAGGCTGTTACACGGAGGAAAGAAGAACAGTACCCTGACAAGTTACTGGCTTGCACCAGCTCAAAATGTCCAGTTCTGACTGGAAAAATAAATGCTGCTTGTATTCCATATCTGGTATCTATCTATATTTTGTTTTTTAAGAAAACCATGTATTGTTCTCCTTGGTAGTGCTGCTGGCAATCTAAGCGCTTGCTGTCCAGATTTCTGACCTGCTTGGTCCTTGGCGTTCGGGATCTGCATCTGCCGGAGTATTTGGCTCACCTGAGCAGCAGCCAGTCAATGCTGTGTTTTCTAACCTACTGGCTGCATTTGAGGTGCAGTGCAGCTCTGCCAAGAGAGCTGTGGCTGCTGCTGTTGTGTATGTGCTGGGGCTTTTTAATCTTATTTTGTGTCAATATACGATGTACTGGTTACGGCCTTGCAGAGCCAAGAAGTGTAACAATGATCTTATTCTAAAAAAATCCTCGTGACTTCAACAGTATCAGTGATCTCAACATTAGCGATGCTAGTAACGCATGTAAAGCTGCATCCTGCAGACATCAGTATCTTTATGCTGATACAATCAAGCAGGCACAGATAGAACTGTAAAATGCAGGTGGGGAGAGCAAAGAAGCGGATAAAGCATCAGATAAACTCATGCTTAAAAATGCCATCCTAAGGCAAACAGGGGCTTCAGTGCTGTCCAGGAAGGTGTGGAGGAGTAAGAGAGCTCCTTTGTTCTGATTCTCACCGGGCTCTGGAAAGAGTTGCCTGAAAAATACTGATAGTATTTCCTCGTGAGCATAAGTTGCGAGGTGCTAAACTTGGGTAACAGCTGATTTCATACCAAGGCTCATTTCAATGCCAATGTTTTGCATGTGCCCAGGTAGCGAGAACCTCTTGTTTTCGGCAGAGCTCGGATCTCTTAGCAGAATGAAGTTACGCTGAAGGGAAGAGTGAGGTGGGGGCCATACTTGGTTCAAAGTACCAGTTTCCATGTTGGATAGAAGCATGTTCTCAGGTAAACAGTGCATGCAAAAGAGAAAGAAATCAATTCCAGATATGCTCATACCTTTTCAATTAAAAAAATGTGTAAAGGCATACTTTATCTCTGGCAGATGGGGGGTGGAAACAGATGCTGCTGTACAAGACCAAACCTGTGACTGCATGTGTCAGGGGCATCTTCCTGCCTTGAGGCAGCAGCTAATAGCAGATGCTTCAGAGGACACCTTAAGAAAACTTTCATACATGAGCTGACATAACGCTCTCACAACTAATTTTGAGTAACTGCACATAAATGTTTGTCTGGGCCTTTGTTCCTTCTTCTCCCTTAAACAGCATGACTGTAACCAAACACAGCATCATCTGAGAGCATTATGTCAGAGTCCTACGCCGCCCATCCCCACCGTGTGGGCAGGTAGAGAGCTCACAGTTGCTGCAAAGAAACCTCTTATAAGTCTGCATTCTGTTTTGAACACCCTAATATGCAGTAACCGCATATAAACCGCATCCTCTGAGGAACTAAGTACCTTCTCGGCTGCAAACCGACCGGCTCTGTAGTAGCTAATCTAACCTGACAGTCTTCCTGCATGTCCTCTCCTCGCCTAGAACAGCCACTACCGACCCTTACTTCGCTTAGCAAGACCCCGAGCACCGCTGACTGCTCAGCACCACTCACTGCTCAGCACCGCTCACTCACTGCTCAGCACCGCTCACTCACTGCTCAGCACCGCTCACTGCTCAGCACCGCTGACTGCTCAGCACCACTCACTGCTCAGCACCACTCACTGCTCAGCACCGCTCACTCACTGCTCAGCACCACTCACTGCTCAGCACCGCTCACTGCTCAGCACCGCTCACTCACTGCTCAGCACCACTCACTGCTCAGCACCACTCACTGCTCAGCACCGCTCACTCACTGCTCAGCACCGCTCACTCACTGCTCAGCACCGCTCACTCACTGCTCAGCACCGCTCACTGCTCAGCACCGCTCACTGCTCAGCACCGCTCACTCACTGCTCAGCACCGCTCACTGCTCAGCACCACTCACTGCTCAGCACCGCTCACTGCTCAGCACCGCTCACTCACTGCTCAGCACCGGCGCAGGGCTGGCGCGCGGCACCCAGCTCCATCCGCCGCCGGCCCGGCCGGGCGGGCGCGGGGCACGTGGGCAGCGGGGCGCCCTCCTCCGCGCGGGCCCCTATAAAGGCGGCGCGGCCGGCGGGGCAGGGCAGGGCGCGGGGCTCGCTGGCGGGACGGGGCTGAGCGGCTGAGGCCGCTCGGGTCGCGGCGCCGGCTCCTCCCGTCCGCTGCCGAGGGCTGCCGGAGCCCCGCGCCGTCCTGCCCGAGCAGCAGCAGCAGCAGCAGCAGCAGCAGCCGCCGCGGCGGCGGCGGCGGCCCCGGCCCCATGGAGATCTCCCTCAAGTACCTGCCCGGCGGACGGGCCGCCGCCAGCGGGTGAGCGGGAGGGGGCCGGGGCCGGGCGCGGCGTTGCCCGCTCGGGTCACGCCGCCCGGCGCGGCGGGGAGGAGGGTCAGGGCGCTCCTTCGCCAACGGCTGCGGGAGGGAGCGAAGCGCCCCGGGGCGCGGGTCGGGGCACGGCGGCCGTGTGGGGCCGCGATAACGGGCGTGTCCCGCCGCGCCAGCAACGGGGGGGGGGACACACGAACGACTCCGCAGGGCAGCGCAGCGCTCCTGCTGTCGGGCACCGGGTTAGCGAACAGCCGGAGGTGTTGCTCCAAACTCGTGTTTTGAATTTGGTGCGCAAGGTAGGTCCTGTCTGCCTGAGCTCTCGGGGCTGGCTTTGTCCTGCTCTTCAGGAGCCGGACACCTCCCCTGCCCGTGGCGGTGCGCTGCGGTCACGGAGCCGCAGCGCGCTCGGAGTGTGCCGCTGGCTGTAGCCGCCTTTGGCAGCGTTGCTGCTCCTCCCGCAGCAGGTTCGCGATTGGTAACGTTGGCGGCTCTGGGGAACGAGGGGGGTTTTCTCAGTTTCTTAGAACTCGCTTTTCTGAGAAGCGCTGGGCGATGCTCCCCTCTGGGCGAGCATGAAGGTGAAGCTGGGGCTGTCCAGTCTGATATGTAGAACCCAACTCAGTGATTGTTTTTTGGTTGGTTTGTTTTCTTCATAACCACCACGTCAATCTCGTTAATACCTCTTCAAGATCTAGAGTTCAAGTAGATAAATGTTCCCGATACGGATCTCTGGACGCTGCTAGTGTTGCTCCTGGAGTAAATTACTAATTTATTTTTTTGAAAGTGAATCTGCACTCTATAGCTTTTTAGCTACTTAATTCCATGGTGCTTTTTCAGCTGGGTGAAGAGCTACTTATTAAAAGCTTATTTCATCAGTAGGCAGCTGTAAATGGTAGTCATTAGAGTGGAAACCTCTTTCTGCAATAGAATACTGAGCTTTCAAGTGCCTCGCTAAAACATTGTCCAAACGACAGATTGTCCTACAGGTACAGCATTGCAATGGTGGCTATACTAATGCAGCTTTTCAGAATTGAATTAGTAACAACTGTTATTTGTGATGCACAGCACTTAATGACACTTAAATATGCATTTAAACATGCATTGCAGGGTTAGTCTTAATTCAGAAAACTTGCTTCTATCAGTGCTTTACAAAACATACTAGGGAAACCTATTGAGTGGTGTTAATTACACTCCTGTGTCTCAATTGAATTGTTCCATTACTTTGTCTTGAGCTAGGTGCTTTGTTTGGATTATTTTTGGATTTTAGATTATTAGGCTAATAAACATTTGGTAGAGCTAGATGGTCTGTTTTAAATGCAGTAAGTTAATCACTTGGAGCTTTTAAACTTTTTTTTAAAGCTTCAGTTGAAGGTTCTAGTTCTGTAGATTTAATGCAGTTTATTTGGATGTAATGTTGAATCTATTCTAGAAATGGATGAATTAAAACCAATTGCTGTATTTCATCTATTGCCAAATGAATTATTTCTTGAATATTATACTGGAGAACGCCTCCTCTTTATTGGAAGACAAAGCCTAACCATGATTTAGGCTTGAATCTCACTGCTTCCTCTTAAGCTGAAAAAGTATGTTGCTTTCCTTGACTGAATTTCCTGCTCAGTTTCTACAGCTAATTAATAAAGGAAGCTAAAGGCATCAGTGAGAATAAACTGTAGCCAGTGGAGTTAAGGGATGTGTAAAAGTGAAAATATTGCTATTAGTCAACATCAAGTTTCTAGAATAGCTGTAGGGGCTTGAAAGACGACTTTGGAAAAAAACACCGTGTCTTCCATGGTATGCATTTGAATATCAAAGGAAATAGTGTTTCTTACAAGGTTTGATTATTTTTTTTAATTATTATTTTTAAGATCTGTTACTTCAGATATGCTTTTATTGGAAGCTTAGGGGAAGATTTTGATGAGGTCTTGGAGTGGTTCATTCCTTCATGCTTTGAATCTTGACCAGATCCAGCTTAAATCTGTTCCATTTCTTCTTTCTTTCCCACCTACTCCTATGACTTTTACTCTGGGTTAGGTCTTGTTTGTTATGTACCTACACAAATGCTGCTGCCCGTTGAAGAGAAGCTGGTACAGGAGCAGCGATGTCTTTGGGTGTCAGTGCAGGATGGAAGTATGTGGGTACCTGTTTCCTTAGACAATTCTCACAGCTGTAATTATATGCTTTTTTGTCAGATGTGTTTAAATTTTTCAAAGTTCTTAAACGCTATTAAAACTAGTCTAGTATGTTTCTATTATAAATTTAAATAGGGATGTATTCCACAGTTTCTTGTTCTTAAAAACCTGACTGTGGTTTTTCTGTTTCAAAACCAAAATCAGCCTACCTCCCATCATCTTCATGAATGATTGATTTAAGGCTGTGTAATAAAGACAACCTTTGAGCTTCTAATGTTAAAATAGATTCCCCCATACACACTTCCTCTTATGAGGAAACACCATAGTGTCAAATTTACTGTGTTTTTAAACTCTCCTTTCTCTTGAGAGATAGCTGGTTCTAGCAAACCAAACATGCTTTGTGGTCTACAGTTTGGGCTTAAATACCTCTAAACTTCAGGCAGGTGAGGACAGAAGAAGTAGGAATGCATCTGAAAACTTGGTCAAAACCAAAAGTATTGATTCCTTGAGAAAATGTCCTTTATAAAATTCAGAATATGGGGAGTAATTCTTTGGATGGTAAATGGGACTGATAATTGGCTTATGTAGCCAGTTTCAGATATGATGGCTCTACCGTAACACATGGAGGGAGGGGAAAAAAAATTAAAGTTAGGTTCTGATCTTTGTGTGAAGTAGGAAATTTCTGACAACTATGGTACTGGAAAATAGGGTTAAAAAGATTAGGAGAAGGGGAAAGTTTTCAATGTCCCATTCAGCTGGGGGGGGGGGGGGAAATTAGAGTGATTTAAGACACCTACAACAACTGTCTTCTGTGCTTGTTCCCCTGATTTTTTTTTTTACATGCCCAGATATTTAAATAAATAAATGCCTATGAGTTTAGCCCTTAAAGCTGCGTGTTCATAACAGAAGTGTGCTGTGAAGCCTGCTCTGGTTGTTTAGTCTTTAAGATACCTTTTTCTGGTGGTAGAATGTGGGTTATTCAGAGAAATGTGTTAACAGTGGCCTCTCTTAATTTCAAATATTTAGTTTTAAGAGAGATAAATGTATACTATTACAGATCTTCTTATTTAATGCCTATTTCCTGGGAAATAGTTGTGTAAATGTTGTGTTTTGATGATCTAATGTGATTGAATGATTTTTAATGATGTGGTCATAGGGAAATATTTCTTGCATTTTGCTATAAAACAAACAGAAAATTGTCACAGACCTTTTAGGTCACATGGTGATCTGTGAGGAAACTGTCTGCCAAAGCGTTCTGTTGGTTTCTAATTAACGTATTATTTATGGCAGAAATATGATGGCTCAGTCAGATTTAGATCTAAAAGAGACGGCTCTGAAAGAGGATTTGAAGTTTTACTTCATGAACCCCTGTGAAAAATACAGAGCAAGACATCAAATACCATGGAAACTGGCTTTGCAGATTTTGAAGATACTTATGGTTACTACACAGGTAATCCTTCCTCTGTTTTTACTTTTAGAAAGTGTAGCAGTGATGTGCAGGAGAAGTAGGTCTGTGGTCCTGGGCCTTTGCCATCCCTGGATGTTTGTTACTGACTTGAACTTCCCATTTCAGTCCAGAGAGAAAAAAATACATGAAAGGTGTGTGGAGGGGGAGGAATAACATAAACTAAATTATAAGAGCCTCCTGGAGATTTTGGGGCAGTATTGGACCAGGTATTTTGCTATCTTTAAGATAACACTATATAGAAACTACTTTTCTTTCCCACTGAATCAACGTGGTCTTTAGGCTTGCTGTCACAGTACTGCTGTGCTCTGCTTCCTGCGATGTTCACATGTAGTATAGTTTCACTGGACCATGTCGAAAGTGAAATCTAGTCAGTAACTCAATGTACGTGTTCAGTGTGAAAATGCTGCAGTCTCTGGGGATGGTGGGGATGACTGGGCTGCAGGAATCAGATGTGCCCCTTGCTTCTGTCATCAAATGATGCATTTCAAACAGTCAGGTACCCACATAGGTAGAGGCAAAGAAGAGGGTGTTTTTAAACTGCGCTGGTATCGCGGTGTCATTGGTTATATTACAGTCCACTAAGAAATGGTGACTGGAAGTTGAGGGAAGCAAAATGGGACACGTGTAAGTAGAAATGACTTTTCTGGACCTTTGAAATCTAGGACTCTGACATCTGACACTTTGCAAGTACAGCTAAATATGCAACTCCTAAAAACATGCTGAGTCGCAGAATTCCAGGTTTGTGTTTGACTTGCCTGCTAGAATAAAGCATAACCCCAGCTTATGTGCCCTTGTGTTTTATTGACCGCTCTTGCTCTTCATCTCCCCGCTGGAATGACATGGCTGGCCCCGCTGGCACAGGATCCGGCCTCTGCTGCTGCCGTGCCAGAGCTCTGGCTGCAGACGGGAGCGGGATGCAGCGGCCGGCCTGTCTAGGCAAGACTAGCTAAAATCGGCTCTTTACACTAGTGCTGGCACAATTGCTACCCGTGGTGTCAGAGCTGCTGAGAACAGGGAGCGTATTGGGGGGTGGGCAGTGCAAGCACAGAGTAAGCTGAGAGGACAGGGTGCCCCACTGGCAGCTGTACCTCAGATGTGGATTATTGCCCTCCCTTCAAAGACAAGGCACAAGCCTTTGTGTGAGAGTAATGAGACAAAAAAGTAACTTCATGTGGCTCTGGAAAGGAGCAGTATTTTCAATCTGTCCTAACCTACTGACTTACACTCTCGGAAGTCGTTGAACATACCATTTTTCAGTCTGCTGTCCCAGTGTCCCGCTATCCTTTACAAGCTGAAGGGGTGCTCTGCTGTTTGGCTTTCAAAGGCCGCAAGAGTTCCTGCATCGTCACTTAAGAATTTTCTTGTCAGCCCTGGGTCGTGCTCAGATGCCAGGCAGGTGGTCAGCAAGAAAAGGAAAATAGGGTTTCTGAAGGAAAATTTGTTGCTGCTCTGCAAGGAGGTCTCAAATGTGAGCTAATAGTAAATGGAGAGGTTCAACAAGCATCTCTATTTCAGAGTGAGGACAAGACCATTGAAGGATGATCTGGGAATATGTTAAGCCTCTTTCTAGCTGCTTCTGCCTGATGCCAGCCTGTTAGTCGTGACACTTGTGGCATCTTTGCTGAGGTGCAGCAGCTGGGCTGTCTGTGCCTGACTGGAATGCAGAAGAGGCTTCTGTCCCAGCGTGGGGCGTAAGTTTTACTCCAGTGCTGTGCTGAAATCCCCTAGGGCGTCCCCTGAGGAAACCCTGCTGAGTATGTTTTATTTCTCTGTATTGCAGCTGGAAGCTCCCTGGGTTTTTTTGAGATACTAACTAGAGTGCTGCAGATGTATTTGTAGCACTGAGTGATTTTTTTTTTTTTCAGTCAGCTGAAGATATAAATGGTTGATTTAAAACTTGGCTAAAAATATGAAGGTTCAGTTCTTAATTCGAAGACTGTATATACCCAGCAGAGCTGACACCCCCATTTCTCTGCCCTGGCTGTGACTTTGCTGTACAACCAAACAGCCTTGCACTAAATAGTCCTACTGCATGTATTCTTTTAGCCTGGCCCACATCTAAGCAATTATTGTCTAGGACAAAAGATGACATATTTCAATGAAGGGGGGAAAACATGTGTGCTTTCCAGTTTCCAGTGTTTTGAATGAAGGAATTTGGATGTTAGTGGAGCCTGCCTGCTTTGGGGGATTTCTAAGTTCACGGTTCTTTTGCTTTCAGTTTCTCATTCTTGCTACTTCCTTACTTCTACCAGTTTCTTGTGGGGCTTGGAAACTCCATGCAGTAATAAGACAGTCTCACATTTGCAGTTAGTAAGCAGTTTAAAACTAGGATGAAGAGCTATTTGGGGCCTAGGGCATCCTCCTGCTACTCTATTTGTGAAGAAACTTTTGTTGCTTGATTTTGACTTCTAGGCCCCATTTGTACATTTTTCCTTGGTGGTGGTGAGACTGGGAGGAGCATCCGTATGGTAGGACAACACAAATTCTGAGCACTAACTCTGCTGGCAGCTGCTGTTGCTTATTACAGCCTCCTTAACCAGCACCTGGGTCAGGCAGGTGATGCTTTTTGTTGCTGTGGGGTCCCACATAGGTTTGCTCTAATCCGGTGCCATGCCGGAGATAGGAAGAAGCTGCTGGAATTTGTCCTGTAGCGAAGCAGGGCATTTCTGGGGTAGCAGGCTGTGCTGGTAGGTTAGCTCTTATGCTATTTGCATCCTTAACAAAATTTTTGGCAAATTCCGGTTAGAGTTGTTGGTCCAGGATGTGTGAAAGGTGGCAGTGATCTGGCTGTCTGTTTAGTTGCTGCACTAGGCTTTAGAATCAGTGGGAGACTTTTCTGTTGTTCTTACCCTGCATGTGGTAACCTTGATTTTTAGTAGTCTTATGGCATTAATTAACAGATTCTTTGCTCCTGTTGTCGCAGGGTTACAGGAACAGGCACCTTTGTGTTTTGAATTTATTATAATTCAAAGCTGTTTCCAAAACGTTGCTGCTTGATCAATGTGCAAAATCTGAATTTGTTTTTCTTTCTCTTGACAGCTTATTTTTTTTGGTTTGAGTAACCAGTTGGTGGTCTCCTTCAAAGAAGAAAACACTGTTGCTTTTAAACACCTATTCCTGAAAGGCTATTCTGGAGTTGATGAAGATGACTACAGCTGCAGTATATATACACAACAGGATGCTTATGATAGCATTTTTTATGTTGTTAACCAGGTAAGTGTGTGTGTTTATAATGAACAGTCTTAAAGCTGAAGCTATAGCTATAAACTTCTGCTAAGGTTCTGGTTTTCTGTCACTATTGTTGGATTTCAGTTCTGATATTTCAGTGAATCAGCATAGGTGGGGTATCCTGAATTTTGTGTGTAGATATCTGCATCTCTCTGAGACAAATCTAAACCAAAACTTTACTCCGTTAGTGCGTAGTACTGAAATCTAGGAAGTTTGAAAATTAGTCATCTTGCATGAACTGGAACCTTTGTTTAGGTCTTTCTTTGAAGAGCTACGGGCCTGAATATACCTATGCGTGGTATTCAAAAAATTTGTGCTTACAGCTATGCTGAATTGCAGCTTTGTAGTGAGTGCCAGAGGCCTCAAAATGGGGAATACGGTACTTCCAAGAATGTAGGGGCACTCACCCTGGTTAGGGATGGTATTTTAAAGAACAGTCCCTTTACAATCATGGGAGGAAAGTGAATAAATCTAGGATGAAAATTCAGTAAACGTTTTTCTATTTAATATTATATACATATAGAAATCATGAGATGACAGAGTGTGTGTGTGGAAAATGAAATGTCTCTTGTGTTTGGGGATGACGATAAGCTCAGAAACGGTTCACATGGGATGAACGGAAGGTGGCTTTAAACCTCCTCTCATTTTCCCTGACCTTGGGACGTCAGCTCTGACGCTTGGTTTAAAGCAGTTTTCCCCGTCGGTTATGCCCAGCAGTCGCAGTGGTGCGAAGGCTATACCTCCTTCTTAAACGTGCGCTCGCTTGGGGCTTGCTGCTCCTCAGCCACCTCCTCTAAGCGGCAGCAGAGGCATCAACAGGTCAAAGGTGCTGTCTCTGCTGTGCTGGACAAGGCTGAGACTCTCACTCCTGGTATGTTAAACAAGTGCTGAAGTAGTTTTCTCAGTCTTCCTCTGAACTCTCAATATTGCCACTATTTCTGCTATAAACTGTGCTTTTTTTCCTTCCTTGCTTGCTTTGTCTCACTTTCCTTCTTTTGTAGGCACTAAGGCTGAGGTGAAGTCCAGATAGAAGACAATAGAGGAATAATAGCTTTATATCCTCAAGCATGAGCCAATGTGTGATACAGGCATCAGAAAAAGGTTACTTTATAAAATGTCTATGTTGTATAAATGTAGACATATCCTCCAGGGAGGTGTAAACTTCTGTAATCTGAGTTCTTTAGTGTTCTGTGGTGTTCCTGAGGCTTTTTTTTAATCACATGTAAGACTTAAAGTGTGCCTCCAGGTGAACTTTATGACTGGTGTTGCTTTTTTGTTTGTTTCTTTTCATTTTGTTTTTTAAAGGATGCCTTCTAGGAAGAGGCAAGCCAGCTGGCTCCTAAGCTAAAAGCAATGCTTTTCTTCTTTTGAGATGGGCAGCTAGAAGCCATAGGGTTTGGTGTTTTATTTTGAAATGCATGGTTGGGGGGGGGGGCAGGCAGAAGATATGATATTTCAGAAGATGGTAATAGCAAAACCGGAGTTGTAAAAATGGAATTTTAGGCTTTGTATAATGTGCCACTGTTACACTTTCACGCTCTGGGAAAAAAAAAAAAAAAAACAACATACTTTCCATTTGGAAGAGTACACAGCTTTTCCTTACTCCTCTCCTGGGTCCAGTTTGGAACTTTCTATTACAAAGCAGCCATGCGGAGTTGTTATGCCTGTACCCTGCCAGCGGCAGAGTCTGGAGGACCAGGATGTTCTGCTGGCTGCTCTGGCTCAGCCTGCTTAGAAATGTGTAAACAAGAATTTTGCTCTTAGTGTTTTGTAGCATTTGAAAGTGTCATGTGAGTAACCCAGAGCCACGTGTTATGCTGTCAGGAGCCTGAAAGCACACGTGGACAGAGCAGCGGCTGTTAGATGCAGTGATCTGGAGGTGTCCTCAGAGGGACGTGGAGTTGTGACTAACTACTGTTTCCACTCACTTGACCTGCATTAGTCAGACTTGGCTTCCTTAGTTTGCCTTAAGATAACGTTCTGATGGGGTGTGGAGGCCATGCTTTTCTCCCAGGCTCTCTAAACCTGTTGCAAGCTCAGCTGTGAGGAGTTGAAGCAGTGCTGCGAGGCAGAGCTTTGGATGGAAATGTGGTTGTTCCTGTTACAGTTCTTCTGGATATGGAGTGTGTGGCTGTTAATGACCACTGGGACTTTGTACCCCAGATGATGGGCTAGTGGCCATCATGCCCATAGGAAGGACGAAATACAGTGATACCGAATGATGCATAATAACAAAATCCGTGTTTAAGGGGAAAAGGGTTTAATCTCTATCAAAACCAGCTGAACAATTTATTTTTTTTTTTTTAAGGAATGGGAAGCCATGTCTGACTTCCCATGTTTATTTACTTCCCTGGGAGGTAAATGCTTCCTTCAGAGCAGACCAGTGCTGTATGCTGCCCCAAGCCCTTTCACTAGGTGAGGTAATGATAAAAACTAAAGAATTAGTAGATGTTTATGCCCTTTTCCTCAAAGGGCCAGGGGTCCGTTTGGCCTCTCATGGACAATGTTAGCTGGTGCTAAGCTGAGCTGGCAGACAGCTGCGTTCATGCTTAGTTATTGATCTCCTCAGCTGTTGAGGAGTCAAGAACCACAGGGAGAGCTGTGCCCCAGGGGTTTGCTTTGCTTGTGCAGGGCTGGAAGGTGTGACTCCAAGGACCAGAGAATATATCTTGCTTCCAGCAGACACCTAGGACATGTGGAAGGCAAGTCCGGAGGTTACTGGCCTTGAAGAGAGTTCATTGGTGGTGCTCAGGGCTGATCTGTGTGCGGACAATGCTTGGCTTGGCATAGTTTTATTTGCTTCCACTTCTAGTCCTTGTTTTTGAGCATATCTTAGCATATGCAGGTGACTTGTGCTGTATTTAGAGTAAGTGAAAAAGAAAGCGCCTTCCTCACAAGCATGTTTTGGGTTGCTTCTGTGCTTGGGTAACGCAGACAGGTTAAATTACTTCCGGAGGCTGCCCAAGCTCGATGCATGTTCCTTGGTTGCTGGTTATACAGCAAATGCATGGCTTCCCTCTTGTATAGTCACACAGGGAGCAGCTTTGGGTTTACTCCTGGGGTGGACTTGATAAGAACTCTTACTTGCATTGTACGTAAAGCAATCAAGTTTCAAGTGGTGTGAAAAGTAACACCTTCATGAGATAAATACATAAGATATCCCTAGAGTTAGTAGCAATACTGCATTGAAATCGCTGCCAGGCATCCAATTAAAAGCTGTCTGCTGGCTTGCTGTCCGACACACGGGTAGTCGTTTGCTGGCAGCCCAGTAGGTACGGGGCTCCCAGTCACTGTGTCACCAGGATGCCAATCACTACTAGTTAGTGGCTTGCAGCCCTCTAACTTCCCACGACACATCCACTCTCCACTTACAGACTGTATGTGAAAGTAAAGATTTTGGTGTGGGGTTTTTTTATGATACATGTAACTTTGTAAGTTACTATCTAATGCAAAAAAGATGACAATCTCTAACTTCCGCTTTTGTTTTGTTTTTAAACTAGTACAGGCAATTAAAGAACATATCCCTGGGGACGCTTGGTTATGAACGTGACGGATCAGGTTTAAAAATCTGCAAACAACAGTACAAGAAAGGCACAATGCTTCCTTCCAATGATACGCTGAACATAGATGTTTCTACTGAAACAGGTATAGTGTTGTTATACTAAAAATGCCTTGCTGTGGAGTACTTCTAATGCTAAATCAGTGAAGTTTAAAGCCGGTAACTTTTTGCGTGGCAGTCATGGGAATTCTAACAGGCCTTTTGCCGATTTCCCTCTTGGTTTTTAGTACCTGTCTAGAAATGGCAGCCGTGTAGACTATAGGAAGCTCTCTTCAACTGCTGTCACTAGTGGGTTGTGGATGGGGTTTGTGGGGTTTTCTGTTGTTGTTGGGGTGGGTTTTTGTGCATGTGTGTGTGTCCCTGCAGAAAGTTCAAATACAGAACTTTGGATGCTGGTCAGTCTGTGCCTTCACTGGGTGGGTGTCTCAGAGCTGAGTCCTTGCTATTAGCCTCTCAAGGTTTACTACATAAACCTGCTTCTGATCCCACTAGATGTGGCGTTCTATGGATGGGTTTGCTCAAAATTAACGTTTTGCCTGATTAGGACCTTCCGGTTCAACCCAATTATCTCAGTTTTATGCCACTCTCTATGCAAAGTTTTTAAGATTACAGCTTTTCCTTTTCTCCTCCCAGAATGTATCTTTTTTAAGCCACAGGAGCTAGCTGGTAACAAGGCTGAACTGAAGCTCAACTCTTCTTTTTTCAATCTTGAATTTTACAGGTAAAGTGGTGTGTGGGGATTTTTTTATTTTTAACTTGTCCTTTCTGATGAATATGGTGGATTCTGAGTTGTACAGTTTCCTTGCTTTGTGTATGTGTGTATTTTTGTGTATATTTATACATATATTTATACTCTTTTTTTTTTAAAACATTCAGGCTTATACAGGTTGAAATCTCCTTCAAGCTGAAAGGCATTGCTCTACAGACAATCCATGCCCGTGAATTGCCTGACTGCTATGCATTTCAAAATACCGTAAGTGAATGTGGGGTATGGTACTTCCAACACTGTATGTATAACAAGAGCTTAAGCGAAGGGGTAGTAGTCATCCTTATATTTAGACTGTAAGGGGAAAGCAGTTGAGTGTGTCCTGGCCCTTACCCCTCCTTCCCAAAGGTTGCTGAAATGATGTTGCCATGGGACAATATTATTTTTTTTATGCTATTCCAGCTGGTAACTTCATAACCTGAGAAGGAGATAAATATTTGTTGAGCAAATACATTTAACCTTTAGAAGATTAACAATTACTTATGTGAAAGCACTTGCCAAGCTTTTTTTATGGAATGAGATTGTTAATCTTGTTTCCGATACACTCTTGTGTTTCCAGATAACTTTCAATAATAGAGCCCACAGTGGAAAAATCAAAATCTATTTTGATAGTGACACTGACATTCAAGAATGTAAAGACTGGCACATACTTGGCTCTGGTAAGTATGGTGCGCGTGTGTTTGCCTGATAGCAGTGTTGCACATCTCCCATCACTTCCCCTGCTCTGTAACCGTCTGTCTAGCAAGGCATTCCCCATCCTGTTCATCAATTGATATGAGCAAGCAAAGGAAAACACCTGATTTGGGTTCACATGATGGCTTTTAAACCTGTGGATGGAAAGAATACAGTACAGAAAGTCAAACAAGTTTCTGATTGCAGGTCATGGAATGAGAAATGAGGTGGGATTTTTTGTTTGGTTTTAATTTAATAATGTTGGTATGGGCCAAAGTCTGCATTTCTCTTACCCTGCATAGTTGTAACACTGTTGGAGTACAGATGGGCAGGTGAACTTAGTGCAAAAAGGGGACACTTGTATTAATATGCCCATTTTTGGTTTTATTTTGAAGAACTTTAACTTGCTTTTCACCCTTGTGGCCCATATTTGCAGAAAGAATATTTCTTAACCCATCTATTTATGGGGTGAGAGTATTTAAAAGCAAAACATGTGACATTTTGTAACAGTTTTTGCTCAGAAAGATGTGAAAAGACTAACTCTGCTTCCTTTCTTTGACTCTTTACAGTTCTCCAGAAAAACACTCAGTATATTCTAGTCTTTGACGGATTTGTCATTTTAAGTTGCTTTGTTTCTCTCATCCTCTGCACACGATCCATTGTTCTTGCCTTGAGACTACAGAAAGTAAGTACAGTGCTCATAATCTCAATGTTTATTTTGTCTGTCTTGTTTGCTGCTACTCTTGTCAAGTGATGTTTTGAAATATTGGGTAGGATATCTATTGCAGGATGTTGCTCTCTTACTGTACCTCTATCTCTAGAAAGGATGTGTAGATGTCTGTGATGAACAGTTGCTAGCTTGAATGGGTTTTTACTTCTGTTTGTGTAATATGAAGTATTTTGTTGTATCTCTCAAGAGCGAAAGAAGGAAACTTTTTTTTGGTCCAGGATTTTAGGCAAAATAACTTGAGTCTCTGTGCTGCTAACAGGCAACACATCCTGCACCTTCAAAACATGAATTCTTCCTTCCCTGCCTTCAGAGTAGAATTACCATAGAGGTCTTGTTATAAACTAATCCTTTAATGAACATCCCTCAAAGTCAGCTCTGACTGGAGAAAATGTAAAGCATAGTATATAGTCTAACTCTGGGGTTTTCGGTCTTTCTGGAACTGCCCTTTTTCAGTTCTTCTTTTCTCCTCCCTACACAATCCTTGATCACCATCTACTGTCACCTTCCTCGTTCACCCTCCTTTGCAGACTGAGACTAGCCCTCTTTGACTTCATCTCAAGCTGCTTGCAGAGCTTCATGTAGGCAGACTCAGCTCTTCTGTTACAAATACTGATGCAGAGCTACAAGCTGCACCCTGCCATGTGCCACTTCATAACCATTAATTGACACAAACTTTGCAAGCATGTGGCTTATGGGAGTTGGAAAAAGAGTTCAGGATAAGTAGAAAATCAAAGCACAGATACTTTTTTCTTGTTCAATATATATATTTTTTTTTTGTAGCTTATAAACAAGAGAAGGGTGAAAAGGACACAGTTCAGCAAAGGCATCGTCAAACTGCTGTCAGGAACAGGGACACTGGCATTTATTCATGAGCAAAAAGAGCAAGTGAAAGCAATAGGCAGCGTTGGGTGTGGGAAGTGATATTGTTGGCTCTACTGGAAATGAGAGCTCTTGCCTTATAGTTGTATTTATTAACTCTTTCACTCTTAGTTGGAGTGCTCTGTTGGAGCCAGACAGAAACTTCTGTGAAGGGGCTAAAAAGGGGATAACGAGTCATGCTTAGGCTAGTGGGGATTAGTTATGAAGTCAGCTGTTCTGTGGAAAGCCAGTTTTCACCGACCTAAACCAATCTTAATTTTTTCCCTATTTATTTCTATTGCTATTGAGAATGACTTTTAAGCTATTATTCCAGAAAATACTATAGGAAAAGAGGGTGTGTGAAACTTGAGCATGGCTATACTACTGGGGCAACCATACATCCCTTTCATCTAAGGTGACCTGTAACAAAACATCTAAATGCTTGTCAATAGAGATTTGTGAACTTCTTCTTGGAGAAATATAACCGTCACGTCTGTCATGCTGATCGCCTGGAGTTCATAAATGGATGGTATGTCCTGGTAATTATCAGTGATGTGATGACAATCATTGGATCAATCCTAAAAATGGAAATAAAAGCCAAGGTGAGACTTTAATACTAATAGATAAAAATACTAGTCTTGTTACGACCACATGTAATGTATTTTCACTTGGGGACAAATGAAAGTGAGCTATCATAGTCACTAGTCATCCTGTTTACTTTTGCTAGTTTTTCTTGTGCTAGTTTCACTGAAAACTGGTTTCAGTCCCTTTTCCCCAAAGTCTTTCAGTAAGACCACATAAGCTACTTAAACATCTCTTTTCTAGTGCTAAGTCCACTAATCCCTGGTACAGGACTTGTGCGTAGGCAGTTCCTAACAAAAAAAACCAAACCCCAAACCAACAACTTGGGTTGTGTTATTTCTGTAAATAGTAGTAGTACATATTGTACTGGGAAACCAAGAGTCATCCCCTTGGATAAAACAGGGATCTCAACGGCTTGTGGGACTGGAAACACGGCTGGTTTAGCTTGCTTTGCTGGCCTGGCCAAACTGCAGGCGCAGACAGTGTCACCTGCTGGCCTTCAACCTCCTAGTCTGGGTTTGCTGAAATCAGTATGTTTTGTCCAGCTGGCAGCTCTCCAGGGTTTTTTTGGTTGGTTGGTTTTTGATTTGTGTGTGGGGTTTTTGTGTTTTTTTGGTGTGTGGTTGTTTTTTGTTTTTTGGTTTTTTTTCTTCAATAGACTGGTATGTCAACAATTGATGTGTTCACAAAACTTTGTATTCTGGGAAAAACAGGGTAGGTAGTGTCCTGCTTTACATGCACTAAGGCTCAAAGGGCAGGTGCCAGAGTGGCCTTCAGAGGAAGCCCTTGAGAGCCTCTAGCTTTATGGCTGGTGGGGGAATGAGGGTAGGAAATCATAAGCTAGATGAGTATCTTGTGTTTATTGCAACCAGTTCTAGCCTTCTAAAGTAAAAATGCAAGTAGAATTGGTTATAAACTTTACTGGTAGTAAAAATGATGTTCAGGTTCCAAACAGCTGGCAACCTGTTCAGAGATGTAAACGCATGTAGCATGGAAGGGGTTTTCATGCATGTAGTCTCGAGGCTCACTTATTTAAATGATGGCTGGTGTTTTACTAAATAGCAAATGAGAGCTTGTTTGCCTAACAATAGCATGTATTAACCTTTTTTTAAACAAAAATTTGGAGATATTCAATCTAATATCAAAACTGTATCATAATCAAGGTAAAGGCTTTAGTTCTTCATGCAAAACTACAAGAATATCAGTGTAGATAATGCTTTTATTTGCAATAGTATTGCATTTGGGTGATCTCACTAAATAACCGCAGTTTGCTTTGGTCTGATTTTTGTGATGTAGCAACATCCTTTCAGTATTGGACTGTCCTGCTTTGTTTGAACTGCTGGAACTTTGAATAGCTGTCAGGCTGACATACCTACTGCTTTGTAACTTGACCACCTGCTCTGTTTGGATCCCTCAGAACCTCACAAGTTATGATGTCTGCAGCATTTTACTTGGAACTTCAACTTTGCTTGTCTGGGTTGGCGTCATCAGATACCTGGGCTATTTTCAAACCTACAATGTAAGGCATGAATCAAATATTCGACAATTAAAGCATATATTGGTCACTCTTACTCAGGTCTCCCTAACTTGTGGCTTTTTCCCCTTCTCCTTTCTTCCACCCTGATGTGTAGGTGCTCATTTTAACTATGCAGGCATCACTGCCCAAAGTACTAAGGTTTTGTTGTTGTGCTGGGATGATTTACCTTGGCTATACTTTCTGTGGTTGGATTGTCCTGGGACCTTATCATGAAAAGGTATGTACTGCTTTTCTGGTCTCATGATGTGTGGATATCTGTGTGTGTACAGTTCTTAGCTATAACAACAGAAATAGGTCTTCATGTTTTTGTTTAAAAGCTGTAACATGAACATGAGTGTTTCTCCTTCCATGCGTATGTCCCGCTGCTGCTTTGTTTAACAAAATAACTGTGCTCTTGCTTTCACTGAGTGCTTGAACTCGATGTAATCTCAAACACAAGGGTCTGTTTGTGACGAGTGGATGGTTTATCCGGGCAGTGTTTGGCTGGGGACTAGAGTTACATTGGTTTATCTCTCTCGCCCTCTTCTGGCAATCCCAGCTCAGTTGGGCTTAAGAGGCACTACTTCATTTCTGGGAATCTCCATGACTCTGTTTTTCCAAATCTTTCCTGTGCCATGTAACTTCAGCTCCTAAATCTTGACTTGTGAAGCAGTGGATGAAATCGTGTCTTGTTTACTTTGCTTCCTGTGTGTGGGTGTGTTGTGGGGGTTTTTGTTGATTGGTTTGTTTTAAGGTTGATATGGAAGTGTGTGCCTGGTGTGTTGTCTTGTCTGAAACTTAGGTACAGCAGTAAGGCTTTGTACGTTCCAAAATACAAGCAAAAAAACCTGCAAAGCTCGTTTGTTTTCTGTGGTGGTGTCTGTTTTTTCTTTTCTCGGCAGATGCTCTATGTGAGAGTTTGGAAGGGAAAAAAAACCCACCAGATTCCTGTTGTGATAAAGTCTAGATGTGCATTAATCAGTAACAAATGTATGAATTCCCAGTCTTGATTTCTGGTTACACACAGTATGTATTGTAACCTGCTGCAGTGGTTACTTCAGATTCTTGCACCCCCAGAGCTCGGATTCCTCTAACATAATGTAATTCTCTCCTTTGAGAAATGTAGGTATTCAGTTTGCACGTATTTCAAGTTGATGACAATACATTTCTCCATGGGATGATGTGGGATCCTCAGTCATACCAGAGGCTCCATTGTTTATAAGGAGCACAGAATACATACTGCTGTAGCTCCCCTGCAGCAAGTACATTAATTATCTGAGCAAAAGGAAGCGTAGTCAATGATATGCTTATCTATAAGTGTTACCTCTTGCTAAATATCGCAGATCAGTGTCAGGCAGCTGTGGTGCGTGGGGTTCCCCGTCCCTGACAGTTCCCCAGGACCCCGCTGGCAGGCAGCGTGGCACCGCGCAGGGCTCTCTCCGGCTGCGAGAGCTCTCCCTGCTCAGAAACAGGGAGAGCCTTCCCTGCTGTGCAGGTCTGTGGCAGAGAGGTCCTTGTGCTCAAAAATTCTGAAGGCTTTAGCTCAAAAACACAGCAATAAGTATGTTTTTAAACTCCTCCTGCTACAGCCAGAGAGAGAGTCCTGCATTTTGTGTTATGTCCATCCAGGGGCTTATAGGCAAGCAATCCTTAGCAGGTTTCTGTCTGTACCCGTGCATCAAAACTTGTGGGTTACTTATGCCATGCACCCCTTCCTCTAAGAAGATGTGCTGCTGGATCTCATAATGGCTTTAAAAATAAATAAAAATAATAATAAAAAATAAGCAAGCCATAGGTAAGACCAGACCTGCTCTTTCTGTGCAACTGTATGTTCTCTCCTCACAAACTTATGCCTCTTGACATCTTGTTTTCAGTACAGGACCGCAATTCAAGTGAGTGTAGTCATGTTCCTTCATTGATAATAGCTACATTAAAGCACTGACAATTAATTCATATTGTCCAATAAAGCGTAGTTAACAAATCCAATTATTTGGAGGGACAGAGTAGTGATGGGAAGTGTGCTTACCTAGTTCCTGAATGGAATTTAGCCTCAGGGCATGGTCAGCTTGGGGAAATGGAGTTAGGAATTTAGGAGGATGTCCTTGAAACAAAACCATGATTTCATCCAGGGTGTGCTTAGTAGCTTCACAGTACAGCTATAGTTTTTTACCTACAGCTCAGGGTTTTCTGAATGACAGGTAGATGATGTTATCACAAGACAAATCCAGTTTAGACTATTCAAGCTCTGAAGACTATATGCTATCTTTAACTTCTTAATACAATATTGATTAGTTATCCCATAATGCCGCAGAGCTGGGTAACCAGAGGATGTGGATTCTGTTCCCAGCATAGTGCCATTGATTTACTGTATAGATTCTGTGAAATCACTTTATGTGTTTTGGCAAACAGAATGATATTTTCCTGCAGCTCTAAAAGAGCTTAAAATTCAGTAATTTAAACTTTCTGTGGTGGTCAGTTACTAGCTGTTTTGCCTGTTGAGCATCACAAGTTTATTTCTTGATAATAAATCTTACTTTTCTTGTCAATGTATAATGCTTAGCCAAGATTATATTTCTACATGGTTCTATCACTGACATGTATGTTTTGGTGTGAATGTACAGGAAAGAAAGTGTGGGAGCATTTCATTTGACTGGGTTGGCTTTTTTCTTCTGCTATGAGTAAAACTCTAAAAAAAAAAAAAAAAAACCCACTACTTTTTGTCTTTATAACGCTTTTCACTTTCCCTTTAATCTGGATGATTGATCTTTACATTCTATTAATAATTGGTACTTGTTATTTTCTAGTTTGAAGATCTGAACACGGTGGCCGAGTGTCTGTTTTCTTTGGTCAATGGTGATGATATGTTTGCAACGTTTGCTCAAATCCAGCAGAAGAGCACGCTGGTGTGGGTGTTCAGTCGGTTGTATCTGTACTCCTTCATTAGTCTGTTTATATACATGATTCTCAGCCTTTTTATTGCACTCATTACCGACTCCTATGACACCATAAAGGTAAAACATTTTTTTCCCATTACACTTCTAATCAGTTTTGTGTTCATTCTTGTTTAATCACTCAACACCATACTATCTAGTATTAGTTATGATGATGGGTGTGACTATTAAAATCTTTTAGCTTAGTCTGTGGTGAAATTGGGAGGATGACTGGGTAGTCATCCAAATGACTAAGCAATAATTGGCTTGGAAAATTATCCTTAGTGTGTGTTCCTGTTCTGTATTTTCTGCTGCTTCACCTGGCTTAAAAAAGGTGACAGCTAATGGAAACATAAGCGGAAGGATGAGTGGAAAGAGTCAATTTTTAGGTACAGTTACACAGAGCCAGATAAGTCTTGTTTGAAGTGAACGTTTCTTCTCGCAGCACCAGAAGCTGAGATCAGGAAGGGTTTGCTGGCATCTCAGAGGATGTCCGCTTGGCAGGAGTGTGGTAAGGGCCAAGCAAATAACCCTAAACTCATTTAGGTGTCCGGGCTTGCTTAATGTGTGGTTAAAAGGAAATGTCTTCCAAAAGACCCACTATTTCTCGTTCAAGTTAAAATTGCGCCATCCATTTCCAGTATAAACTGCCTGAAAGTAAAATGAAGTTTCTGGTAATTACTTTTTGTTCTCATCCTCTAGTGCTGTCTTTGCTTTGTGCTCCTGATAGCTGCAGTAACCAGTGGGAAGGCAATGTGGATCATGCTCTTTAGCTCCTGTCCCTTTCTTGTCTTAGTGTCAGATAAATAGACCAGCAGAATAAGCCTAGTCTGGCATGAACCACAGCTTCCAGACTGAGCAAGAGCTCTACTTTCTAAGCATCTTAAAATACAACTTAACTGCCTGAGCTTCTGAGTTTTATTGGAAGGTCTGACCTGCAAAACAGTCTTTTACTGTTACTCTTCCCTCCGAGATTTCACATGGATCAATGGGGGAGCCATTTCAGTGTGCTGAACTGCTGTTTTGCAGAGCATTTCTTCAGCATGGCAACACTGAATATCCATGTTGAGGCCCCCCCAAATCCAACATTGGTGCTCCATGGGAAAACGAGCCCAGAGCACTTGCAGTGAGCTCAGCAGGTCAAGGGAGAATCAATGCCAGTATGTCTTGAGATCACTTGCTTGGTCTTATGGACAGCAAACAAAACGTACAAGAATCCGTGAATAATATAAACTTTGTCAGTTAGGTTGCTTTGTTCCACCAACTACATGTGTGGTGTTTCTAGGATGGGATTGTATTTTCTTTTTTTTCCTACAGCAATACTGACCAAGTGAACCAAATAGTCTGGTTTTGATATCACACTCTAGAGGAAACTTTAGAACACTTCATGCCCAGTAACTTCTCATGTGTTGTAAATAAAATGCTTTCTCTTTCAGAAATACCAACAAAGCGGGTTTCCAGTAACAGATCTACATGAATTTCTAAAAGACCATAGCACTGTTGGTTACAGAAAAGAGCAGACTTCCATGCCATTTATCTGCTGCTGTAGGAGGTCAGTAGGGTGTTTTTTAACAAGTGTTTTTCTCAGAAGTACACCAGTGAACTTCTTAATGCAAAGTGCTGTTTCACAAATGCTGGAGCATCCAGAATTCAACCTGTGGAATACTTGGACTCTGTTGTTCCTCTTGTGCTTTACTTGGTGTTAGATCTTTCATGCAGGGGCGGAAAATTCTGAGGTTAAATGCATGTTTTAAGTGCGTTGCTCATATGAAACCTACCATGCAGAAACTCGTGGAAGTTGATGGGAGGACTGCAGAGTATAAGGTGGAACTGCCAAGGAGTCAAGGGCAAACTAAGTCTCTGCTTCTTGGGGTTTTGCAAATCTTCTGTTTCCAAAAAGCTTTTCCACTAGGCTGGGAGTGGTAGCAGAAAGCAAGAGAATGTGATTCAGCCAGGGACCAGTACTTAATCTCAAAGCTATGCTGTGTCTGTGAGGCAAACTGGTTTGATACTATCTGTCAGACTATTGGAAACACACTTGTAAATGTCTGGTTGCCACCAAACTCAAGCCTCTGGAGGTCTTAGCAGTGGTCCTCTTTAAGCTGGTGTTGGTGAGAGATGAACATCCCACCTGGTGCTTGCTGGTCTGGAAGTCTATTCTTTGAATTCTCTTTCTGACTAAACCTAACACGCCTCTGAATCCCTGTTTGAGAGTGGTGGGGTCTTGTCTCTGTTCCTAGGCAGTCCGGGAGAATTCCTGCTTGCGCACAGAATGGTCATGGGCACTGCGCAAGGAAGCCAGGCTATGGGAGAAGGAATAGAGCTGAATATGAACACTTGTTCAGTCCCAACTGATGTAACAAATCCCATTTTTGGAGTAGGATACTTGTCTGCTTATATACTGAGGCGTTTGTGAAATGCAACTTAATACTTTTGATGCACTCTGACAGAGGGAAACCTCATAGCTGAAAAAGAGCATGTGAAATGATGATGGGCAGGTATCCCAGCAGTTGCTGTGGACACTTGAAAACCAACTAGTTAATAAGAACTCCAGCCAGGTACAGTGTCAGGTTTCACATCCAAGTCACTGTGCAGGATAAGAGATTTTTGTCTGCTTGAGCATAATAAATATGCTTTACTGTAATACACTGCAGAGTATTGAAGGCACAATCCTGGTAGCTGGAGTGCAAATCTAGAGCTTTTGCCACTACAGCAGTTGCAGTTTGATATAGCAGCAGCAGTGCAGGTGTTGATCTGTATGCTGAAATAGGAGAGCACAGAACAGAAGGATCAAAACTCAGCTTGGTCTTGCATGGGTAAATGCTTCCTATAGCATTTCTTGCTGAATGAAAAATTGTGCATTTCTTCTTTTGCAGACAACAGAGTGATGACAACTTGATACTTATTAATTGATGATTACACATTGAAATTTACCACTAATATGTGCAAAGAAAGCACAGTTGTATGGAGGAGACTAATTATCCGAATTGCGATGAAACGCACTGTCTGGACCTGCCTCGTTGTGAACAGACTACGCTTACCTAATTAAGGAGTTGGGGGAAGAAAAGCTGCTAATGTGACATCAGCTGGGTGACCAGGAGGAGAGCCTGGAAGCTGCATCTGGAGGAGAGCGGTGAAGAACTCTAGTCTTGCCCCAAGTTCTGTCATGTTATAGAAGGCTGATTCTAGAGCAGTGTCCGTGGGAGCTCTGTTTGCTAATCACCTCTAGGAGGAAGGAAAGTGACCCTGAACCATCTGATAGTGTTAATAAGAAAAAGAAATACATGAAAATAACTTTTAAAAATAATTCCATGTTAAAAAAAAAAATGGTCAAGGAGAAGGGAGGACTTTTTCACTTGAAGTGACGTATTTGGCATTGAGACTGTAATTTTCTACTTGGCACAATTTGTTTCCTTGAAATAAATTTATGTAAAACTACAGAGCTGCACAAAAGTGCAAATTAATTGCTGTTCTCCCTCTTGTATATCATTTTAACACAAACCATATATAGATCACAACTTTTACCAGCGTTACTAAAAACAAAAGCAGTTTGTTCTGGGTTTTTTGGCTTTGAGTCTTTTCTATTACATCCACAATATTTGATGTGTACTGTGTCCAAATTAAACTTAACTACTTTAGCTGTAGGTAAAGTTGCATGGTTGGAAACTTTCATATCGCATATCATCACATGAAAGATGACAAAAAGATTATTGCTTTATTGCTGGGTTTTGGGGGGTTTTTGTTGGGTGTGGGTTGTTTTGGGGTGGTTTGGTTTTTTTAGTAATGCACTGCTGCATTGCCATAACCTGGAGGACAAATTCAGGCAAAAACAGTGCCAGGGAGTTGACTTGCCTAATTACTTCTGTTTCAAGTGCATCTTAATTGGAAGAAAATATGTAACAACTGAGCCTGGCAGTTGGTTTGTTCAGTTCAGTGTCTAGGTGTCTTTACAGATGACCATCCTAAAGTACTGAAGGTTTTCCCTTTCACCTTTATAACTTATTTTTTTTAATGAACAGAGCATTTCTGGTAGCTTTAAAGCAGTTCCAGTATAGTACTGCGCAGGAGTTTACAGGTGCTTCTGAAGACTTCCAGTGGTACTGACTGTCCCTGGGGGTGCGTGGACTATTATATTAGATGCTCTGCTTTGTCTGTATGGGGGTATCTGCTCCCTGAAAGCAAATTGTCTGTGGCACATGATGTTTGCTTTAGTGTGTTGGCTAGGATTTGGTCTGGATATGTATCCTAAACTGTTAATGATGGACTCTGTGCAAGTTCTGGGTTGCTAGTGTTTCAAATTGCAAAGGCAATTTGAAATGCTGCCTGTGCATGAGTAAGATGGTTGACAGCTTCATTTGGGGTAAGAAGGGAATGATGCTGGTAAAACTTAACAAGTTCCTGACTTATTGAAAGCTGTTCTTAGAGAAGATGCCTCAAAATACTGCATTACATCCCCTTGAAATCTGGTGTGAAGAAGAGTATCCGAGGGCACCAGGAGTCTTTGATTGCAAAGAACCATAATGTAGGAAAGTGATGGGCAGAAACTAACTAGAACTTGGAAGATTCATGCTCTGATGCTGCCAGGCAATCAGGAGAACAAAACCTCAACTGTTAAAGGAAGGGCTTGCTAACAGCGTTGTCCAAAGTGTGTGTTCTTGTTAATGGAACTATGTATTTACCTGCAGCCTGATCTGCTGTCCTTGGGCAAAGATACCAGGAGTTCACAGTACCATCTTGCTGAGACCTTCAGTAGCACTCCCATGAAGCCTGTGGTGGGCAGATGTTAGAAGAATCGAACGCAGCTGCAGTGTTCTCAGCAGTAATCACCTCTGAGCTGTAAAGATGCACAGGTTGGTTGTAGTGTGGACTGGCCTGTACTTAAGATGAAGGGCAAGGGAGAAAATAATTGATTCTTGAAATAAATGTGAATAAATACTTTCCCAAAGGAAGAATAGACCAGGTTTTCTGCCACCCTCCTTCTGGGAAACTGGAGAGTTGGATATATGGGCAAACCAGTGCTGGATTCACACCTTTTTTTGGTAAGTTGAAAACCAATTTTTTTTTAATAGGTCTGTCTTGATTCTCTGCCTCTCCTTTGGGATGTTTAAAGGAGAGAGGTTAATAACTGCAGCTTTCCCAGCAGCGCTTCTGGCCATCAGGTAAGAGCAGTGGTGACTGAGATCTGGACAGGTGTGCTGCTGTTCAAATCTTTCCCCCACTAGTATTTGCCTTCCTGACAATGAATACTTTTTTTTTTTGTTGGAAATGAATGTCACTTTGTCTTCTTTAGGCTGCAGCTAGATGTCTAGAAGAAACAGTTTTTGTGTTGGTATTTCCACGTATCCATGGTCTGCAAATTTTAATGCTTCTCTTGCTGAAATGTCTTTGGGACAGAGAATCTTCTCCCCATCCCCGTCTGAGCAATGCCTTGCTGTGGCCTCAGTTGTCACAACAGCTTGTGGATAAAAATTAAATTGCTACCAATAACCAAGACTTCACACTGTTAGCAAAGATTTTCTGTAATTGTCTTTTCATCAAACAGATGCTAATTGTGTTTTTTAGAACAGAGGGTTACTGTATTCCAGTCAGGACAGGAGAGTCAATTTTTCTTGTATAGAACTTGTTGGGGTCAATGTTAGTCTTTCAGGGTCTGCTTTGGGGCCCTGGACAATCCAAGTGCTGTTCTGCAAACTGCAGAAGTGATCAGCATTAACTGATTGCTAGCAGTTTCTTGGCAATCTTGACTTCGTAATGTGTAAGAGGCTGGTGTTTTCTGTATTTGCTGCTATTTTACTGGTAGCTTTCTGGAATGTCTCTTTATAAAACAAGCAGTTCCCTAGTAAACAGGACCAAAATTCAGCATGTCTGAAAGCAAATTTTATTTTCCTTACTGACCTACTTTCTGCCAGTACTTAGGGGAATCTTGGGTCAGAGACTTGAAGCTAGAAAATGCAGGTAATTAATGCTATGTCCATGGATGATTAGTCATATAAACATGTTCCAGCAGGTATTGCACTGATGAGGTATACAAATATATTGGGCAGTACATGCTTCCAAAGGCTCTTGCCCGAGTGTGTGAGTTCCGCATCTCTTGTGATGCGAGATGTTATGGCTGATGGCTCTGAGCTGCCAACACCTGACTGAAGCAGGGCAAGTCCTTGGGCTTGGATTTTTTTCTTTTAGCTCTTTAATTTCTTTTGCAGTGCTATCTGAGGTAGGATAGCACTTTGTGGAAGTACTTTCTGTTTTGTGAATGGTGTGACGGGCTCATCACCTTCTGAGGTCAAGTGCCTCTCTTACCAAAAGCAGGTGAGCTACATCCTATAATTTGGCACCATGTGCCATGGGGCAGGAGCCCCTAAGCTCTGACTCGAGCTGCTGCTTTCCAGTTCAGTAGGACATAGAGCGTGGCCTGCCCAAGCCATTGATAGATAAGTATTTTTTGTGGGATAATCCCTGGGGAATGAGGGCAGGTATTATCAACCAAAGAAATGTAGAAAATACTTATAATCCTTACTGATTTTGAGACTTAATTTCTATAATGGAATCATAAAGCTTTCTTGTCCAGTATTGATTTTTTTTTTTCCTTTTTTTAAATTGTATGAGCTACTTGCTAGCTAGACTACTGCTTCAGCCCTACCATATTAGAGCAGGTCACTAATGTATCATAGAAACCAATTTGTGTCTTCACCATCTGTTTGGTGATTTATCTTCTCTTGGAAAAAAGGTGAGAGCCAGTTACTGGAGCTTCTCATTGGCTCTCTGTTCCATGGAGGTTAAACGTAACAGGAAATCTGGCATATGTTGACTCTTAATTTTGTTCATTAATACAAATTTGAATCCAGTTGCTGACTGATAGGCGGTCTTACTCCAGCTCCTAAGGAGATGATGCACAGTAATGGAAGCAGAACCAGAGCATAAGCTTTTGCAAAATCTTCTGAAAATAAGCTGTTACTTTTGTCTTGTTCCCTGGGAATAAGAAGCTTTTGATAATTGCTTATAGGATTTAACAAAAGCAGAGAAATGGATGGAAAGGCAGTGAGAAGGCTGCATTAGAAAGAAGCAGGCAGAAGGGAGGAAAAGAGCTTTCTGAGCCATCTTCAAGGTGAGCATTCAAGTGCAGGGCGCAGTGTGGATAAGAGTTTGGGGCTCTTATTTTGGGGTTTTGCATTGATGGATAAAACAGGAAAAAGCTGCTGGAGTAGAGACTGACATTTCATATATAATGTTCTTGTGCAAGGCTCCACCTAGTCTTTAACGCTGTCTAGGTTTCATGCTGCAATCATTACCAGGACTTCCGAGAAGTGGAGCAGAGACATTCTGCTGAGATTTTCTCTTGTCAGTTCTCCAGCTCTAAGCAATCTGCAAGTAGCTCTGTACACCTTGGGTACCTGCCTGGTCTCAGGAAGGATTCAGGTAGGTAGCAATGGGACAGACGCATCTGATCACAATCCTCAGATAAACTTGAGCTTGTACCACCTTCTACGCTTGAGTTTGGCTTGTCCTGCATGGCAAAGCTATGTGTGCTAGGCTCTGCCCTCTGGAACTGACACAAGCCTCAAGGATTCTGTGTCGCTGTGTTGGGTGTGAGGGGGATCTCATTTGCCTTTTATACCATGATTCAAAGAACAGCTGCAAGGAAGTGGTGCGTATACCTGTCTGTACTGTCCTGAGCTGCTCATGGAAGTTATTGCTGGTTTTCTTTGGGTTTTGCTTTTGTTTCCTAAAATGCGAGTGATGATGGACCTTCTGATGGGCTCTTCGGGCACCGGGACCCTTTAGACTTCTGCCGCTCGGGCTTGCTTGAAGGTCTCACTTGCTGCCTCGCCTCTGCCCGCACCTCGGAGCAGCACAACCTTTGCACCTGGGAGAGAACTGCGTCGAAACCCGCTTTTCTGCGTGCTCCAGCGCAGGCCGCGGGGCAGGTGCGGAGCGGCCGAGCGTTGCCGGGGCCGGGCGGCGCCGGACGGGTTAACGCGGGGCGGGGAGCGGAGCGGAGCGGGCGGGTCTGCTCGGCGCGGCGGCGGCGCGGCGCTCCGGAGGCTGCCGGTGAGTGGGGCCGCGGGGGACGGGGCAGAGACCCCCGGCACCGACAGTGGGGCCGGGGCGGTGGGGCGGGCGCGTCCCGGGGCCGGCTTGGCGAAGGGGCCGGTGGTGGGAACACCTTTGGGGCGGACTTCAGTGAGCTTCGCGATGCCTTAAGGGCTTTCCCCGCTGTCGGGCGGAACAAAACTTCCTGCGGTTTTGTTAAACTTGGTGTCACTTGGGCTGGAGTGCCCGTCGCGAACTCCTGGCCCTTGCCAGCCAGCAGAAGGGCGAGTCGCTGCCCTCCGGCAGCCGGGATGCTTGCCGTGGTCCCACCAAGGCATTGCCCTGCTGTTAACGTAGGTGCTGCAGCTCTACCTCCTGCACACACGCCTCTATATAAATATATAATGCTTATATAGAAATGTTGATACTTCCTTCGCGTATGCATGTGAATTTCTATATATTTGAGACTTCGCTTGCACATCTCTGGATTTGCACGTGTATCGTGTCCTGCTGAGGCACTGATAGTAAGTAGATACCGCGTGGGGGGTTGGCACAGATTCTTTTATAACCTTTTTTATAAGGTATCATCTTAATCTATGCAATACTCTGAAAAATACAATGAAATTATCTTGCCTTATATCTTTTGATTAGTTTTTTTCCTTAAGGAAAAAAAGGAAACAAAATGCACTTTTGTACCTTTGTGTCTCCAGAGACCACGTAGGTAGGCCTGTTCTCCCCTCTGTAATATGAATCTAGAAAAAGATATTTTTTGATACAGATGGGTAAGGTGCATTGCTGTAGCCTTGTTCTTTAAGCTGGTTTTTTGCATGCTCGTATGGCCTTCTAAGAGGTGTAGTAAGAAGTACAACTCACATCCAGTTATGTGGTGAAAAATCTGATTTCACTTTTATCTGTGTACTGAATATGAAGTGAAATTTAAAACAAAAACCTCAAAACCAATTTGCACAATCAGTAAAGAAGCAGCAGCTCTTATTAGCACCTAAAGCTGGAAGATATATGTGGCTTTTTGCAGAATGCCAGACTATATTTCAGACAAGTTGGACAGACTCTATCCTTATCCTCCTGTGCTGTTATGACCGTTAACCGTTTTGGAACATCCTCCAGTATAGTCTTTATGCTATCAGATAACAAAATAAAATCTCTGAAGTCTAAGGTTTGACATTGTAGAAAATATATTCCTCTTGGGTATTGAAGATTCACATACCTGGATTCTACTTTTAAGCCATTAGGTTCACTTCTATGTCTCTAGCAAGTATTTCTTGGAGCCCACCACTTCTACCAGTTCCACTGAAACATTTGCTTGCAGACCAGGGCTCTGCATCTGTTAATGGATCAGATAAACTCAGTTGGCTTGTTTTAATCGGCAGTGGTGTGATTCAAGTCCTCATCAGCTATGTGCTGTAAAGGAACAATAAAAGTTCACTTGGTTGTGACTGTGCTGAAATAGTCTATAATCACATTCCGTAGGTTTTGTGAAAGAAAGCCGTTCTGTAGAACTGTAAAACGGAGCTGATAGTGATTGATGAGCAGACCTGGAAGTTCTGCAGCAATGGAAAACTTAGTTTAGAAGCAGAACAGGTATTTTCTCCTAGGTATGTTTCACAATGTACAGGCTGTTTGAATGGCTTTTAAATACTTTAAATGCTCTGTCCGTTTCCGCATTATAGGATGACCTGCCAGCTCCTTCCAGAACCACACTTAAAGGAGACTAAATGAAAGCTTTGCAGTGAAGTTTTTAGTTTGAACTCCATATATAGATTTAGTAAACCATAATTTCAGAAAGTCTTAAATTACTAAAGTCTGAAGTCTAAACTTGTGGTAACTAGTGAGTTACTTAGTATCTGTCCCTAACAACTTTCTGCAGTGGATCGGCGCTTTAAAAAGCAATTTAGTGCAGTGGAGCAGCTTTGTACTAAAGGGATTTCAGGAGTCGGAGCCTGAGCTTTGTAATGCCTTGGTGTAGGTGTCCCTGTATCTCTGTGCTTCACAGCTCAACTCCCCGTGCCAGCCTGCAGCGAATGGCAGAGGAACAGCACTGTTGCATTCGTGCACAGGGTGACACTTCTGTGCCCTGACAGTGATTTTTTTTTTTAATTTTTTTTAAGCCTCTTATCAGTCTGTGTGTACAGAGCACTGTGGTCCGTGGCTGGCGGTACTACTTCCTCTCTCTGCAACTTAAATATTTAGTCTTGAGGTTCCACGGTTTTGGTAGGTTTAATGCTCTTCTTAAGACCCTTTGTTTGTACCATATAGCCTTGGTGTTTTATGCGGGATATATGATAAATAATAAAACCTTAGATGTTTCCACTACTGATACGTCAAGAATTGCCAAAGGATCATCTTGATTCCCTTCACCCCACTCCCTTCCCTTTTCAGTCCAAAAGATGATGCCATCAAAATGGACTGTTACTGGAAATGACCAGAACCATGGTGGAAGTATCAGCAGTGCTGTACTTTCCATCAAGTTAACTTTATGTAGATGAAGCAGGCTTGGAGTGGAAATGGATGTGGCACTCTGCTCTCCTTATTCTAAAAGATGTTGAAGACCAAGATAATGGGATGCTGCTGCTTGTGTGTGCTTGATTTTTCAGCCAATTATCTGAAATGGGGGATACTTAAGTTACAAAGAAAAAAATACAGCCAAACACAACCAGAAGTAGATTCTCTTGCTAATAAGTTCTCTGGATTAAAAACTTATTCATTGAGCCTTATAGTTTTTTAATAGTAACTTTTTTTTTTCAAATTTGTAAAGCTGAATTTAAAAAATGGCTTTTAAAAAGTATATTCTCAGTTCCTTAAAGTGGACCATGTAGCATGCTGTTCAAAGTACAGGCAGTACCCACAGAATTTCATTAATAAACAAAATGTAAAACAGTTACTTCTGAGATAATTTGTTTCTGAAACGTGTTAAATGAATGTTGGCTTCCTTTGCATCCTCTAATAGTACCAGATAAAAAAGCTTTAGTTTAGATTGAGATATTTTGGCATAACTTTGTGTTCTTTGTGTGCTTCCTTTCAGTTTTGTTTCTCTAAATTGGTTCACTTTAATTAATACTTAATTGATATTATAACAAAAATCAGAGTACTTACCTCACAAAACTCCTTACAGTTACATATTAACGTTTTTGGCCTCTGCTGTGTTACACACCCTTTTCTGCGCTGGTATTTCTTTCTAAGCTGAGGTAACCTGAATGGGTTTCTTGGGTTACCGTGCAATCATTTGGCTGTGTTTTTCCTCCGTGGCCATACGTGTAGGCAGGGTGTGGAGGGGAACAAGGAACCGATTCCTTCTGAACTGGTATGTATAGCTTGGCTGCCCAGCGCCCCGGCTTCCTTCTGCTGCCTGCGCCTTGCTCTTGGGAATGAGGCGAGAGAACGCTTTTCAGTAACAAGAAAAAGCAAAGTGGCACTGGTGGTTTATCCGGAAGCGGAGGAAGGGACAGAGGGTGCTCGTGTCTGGCTGTGGCACGGGGCACAGGCAAGCAAGAGCGCTGCCGCGTAGTCTGCAAGCCTCCAGACACCCCTTTCGTGGAACTGCATCAGGGGCTGTCTGCTGCTCGTAGGTTAAGTTTGAAAAGCCTAAGCAGTATGAGCAGATAGGTAATTGCTGCTGCTTAATACTTCTCTACAGTAACAGTTTGAATGCAAAGAGAGTATTTCAAGTGGCCTGCCTCCTTGCTCTGCCACCAATGCCTGTGAGCAGTCAGCATGGTAAGCTCTGCTTTCTGAACTTGTAATAAGTTTTGAAATATCTTAGAGATCTGTATTTAGTACCTTGTCTTTGCTAGTGGTCAAGGGGAGGCAGGGAGATGAAGTGCTCTGGCACAGGCTGGCGGCCTGCCCGCTTTGCAGGCTGAGCCTGGGCACAGCTTGCTCCTCCGTGCTGTCCCACGGACCTGCCCGGACTGTACCGGCTTTGCTGTCTCTCCTTCTGTTCCAGGGCGTATCGCTTTGGATGCTGAACCGCCCTGAATTCCTGCGTGGAAATCCCTGGGCCAGCTCAGGAAAAGCAGCAGTAACCCAGGCTGGGGTTCTGCCTGGGCAACCGTCCCTTGCCTCTGCCCCAGGGCTAGCTCTCAGCCCTGCTACGGGACCTCACTGCTATAGCCCTCCTGCAGGTGCAGCCCTGCTCTATGGACACTTCAGTCCGGCTGCAGACTCGACTTGAATCCTCTCACAGTAGCTCCCTGGGCCAACCCCATGCTCGTCCGCTCCCTCCCTGTTGCATTTACACAGGAGCAGGGCAGAAGCCATCAAAGTCCCCCAAACTGACGCCAACCCTTCAGTAAGGTCGTGGCCGATGCGTTGAAACAGCTTGGTTTTTAATGGACAGGAAAGAGACAGAAAACCAGCGGCGTGTGCCATGAATCCCATTATGGCTGGCAGGCTAAATTTTATAATGACCTTCTCATTAAAATACTGTTTGAGTTTTCCTTCAGAAATGTCCGTGTTAATCACAAGTAACTCAATTCTGAGCTGATTTACAGGCCAAATGTAACTTTGATTCAAAGTGACTTAAAAGGTGGTTTTAATCACAGTTTGAATGCGCAAAATCTTTGATTTAAATAACTGATATTAAATCTCTTTATACAGATTTTTAGTAACTTGCTTGAAGCAAACTAGATTGTAATTGAATAACAACTGTTAAAGCATGTTAGCTTGTGTTCAGCTGAAGCTTTTGTCCAAAGCATTATCTATTTCACTAACTCTTTATTTAGGTAGCTAGTTTAATATATTCCTAAATATTCATGCAAATTTTTTACTTTTAAGAATGTTGAAGAACACATTCTAACTGGATACAAGTTATACTTACTTAGAATAATTTAAAATTTATTCAAATATACAATCTGTAAGACAAACAGAGCTGGATTGAGAAGAATTCTTAATGTGTGCTTTTGCATTTGAAAGCAGTTTAACTCAACCAAATCCTTTGAGATTTTTGGAACAGATGATTTCTCCCACTCAAAGCTTATGTTTACTCAGAGCAGTAGAGGAAAACACACTTCACAGTCCATCGGTTTCTGATCTTTGTAGCCACTATTGACTGAACTGAAGTAATTAAATAGACTGAAATAAGGAAAAGAACCTTTTTGACAGGGGTATGCTTTTGGTGCTTGCAAAGTTTTGATGTATTTGCTTGCACGTGACTTGTGGCGAGCTAATAGCTCAACCCATCTGTAGAAC
The DNA here is from genome assembly GCF_011004875.1 of Balearica regulorum gibbericeps. Classification (NCBI taxonomy): domain Eukaryota; kingdom Metazoa; phylum Chordata; class Aves; order Gruiformes; family Gruidae; genus Balearica; species Balearica regulorum. The sequence goes on along the minus strand of NC_046191.1, from coordinate 16,404,417 downwards.
ATGCAATACGTGGTTTGTGCTGTCAAGCTTTTGGAGGTCTATATGGAGGGCTCTAAAATACTGAGTGGCATAGAAAAGGTAAATGGAAATTGTTTGCTGTCCTTTCCCATAAAACCCAAGAAGTATCAAGCTCATGACAGCCACTGTCAAAGCAAAAGACAATTCTTCATGAAATGAGTAGCAGGACTCAGGATTCTCTGCAGACTCGAGAAGACTGGGGCCTTTATAAGGCTGGGCTGACCAGTTGAGCTGTTTGTTTACTATTTCAGTTTCTATTATTTTTAAAACTTTGAACAATATTTTGCCTGAGTCTTCAAATTTGTGTGTACTTAATAAATACATCTAAAATATGTAATAGTTAAGGGTGTGTGATTTTTTTTCTTTTTAAGTTTAAACCTGCCCTGATATTCACCTCTGATTTGGCTGCAGAAGAGAAGACCTGGAGAATAAAGTCCTGCAGTGTGTTAAACTGACATGCCAGGAAATATGGGATATCCGATCATGCATCTCTCGTATCTGGTGTGGACTGGGGCAGGACCACTGAGGATACAGTTGCATCGCCCTGTCACAGCCGCACAGCTCCCCTGAGGCGACACTGGTTCTGCTGGGAGGACTTAAAATAAAATGAAGGTGTGAAATAAACCACTGCCTGGAAGGACCCTGGTGTGACAAGTGCTTTTTGTACATGGGCTGGCAGAGCCAAGTGCTACATCTCTGCTCTGAAGGACTGGGATGCAAACTTGCTCCTGTTCAGCTACTGCTTTGATGCGGCTTCCATTTGGACAACTCCAGAGCCTGCTCTGAGACCTCAGCTGGATGATTTTCTATTCCCTCCTGCCTTATCTCAACACCTCAAGACACTTCTTCCAAAATAATTTGTCATTTGAGCTCTGCTGTGTGACAGTGAGTGTTTGTAGTGTCATTATTCTGGTGGAGAATTACAGATGTGTGGCTTACATTTTTTTTGGGTACTACTTCAAATGAGGATGGGCTCTCAATAAGCTGAAGTATTTAGAATAAGCACATAGTTGATATTTTGGATTTCTTTAAGCTTGCTCTCCAGATGAGATGCAAAAATGCTGCAGATCTCTTTACTCTCCTGTCACTGCAAGTAAGAGGTTCATCTCTTGAGATGATTACACAGTGAGATACAACATGTTCAGAAAACCTTCCCTATAATTTTCACAGATTTTTTTCTTCTTTTTTTTCCCTACCATTCTTGCCCAAAATGCTGCTTCTATTTGCAGGCATTTGGGCTGTTCTGTAAAAGCTTCATGTCAAGCTCAGCAAGTCCTTTACTGCCTTGGTGGATAAGAGCAGAGCCACCTTGTCTGGGCAGGGTTGCCAGCACTCGGCTGCTTGAGTCACTGTTGTCTACAGCTCCTCGGGGATTTCTGGGCACTTACAGACTTGATTTGACTTTTGACTACTTCCTAGGTGAGGATGGGGAATGTACTGACTGCCCAACCGTACCATATTGCCCTGGACAGGGAATGGCAGACATTGAATTCCGGTTGACTCCTTATGGTGGGTCTGAGTTGCTGAGGCTTTCTTATTTTCAGGTGAAGGGATGCTCGGTAATATTTCAGCACAAAGTATGATTTACTTGTTTCCTTCCTCTTCTTGTCCTTAAGTAATTGTTCTTAGTTCTGACTATGTACTTGAATTTGATGCTTTAAGTAACACATTCTTTTATAAAAGAAGTGGCTGCCTAGGTTCTTGAGGGTAATAAAATGGGACAACAATGTCAAGTGGCCCGCTTTCACGTGGACTACCAGTTGTAGGGTGGGAACCAAGAAGAAATGGCTAAGGAGCTAATTCAGAAAAATGAAATATTAAAAAGAACCCATAAAATCACTTTGAAAATATTAATCATGGAATAGTGCAAGTTGATTTAAAATTAGGTCATACAAATACTGCGTGAGAGAAATAAGATAAGTAGCATAACTTAAATGACAGAAAATGAACCTTTTTATCTTAAGACTCAGAAGGAACCTTTAATATAAATGTGGCTTGTTAGCCACCCTGCTGGGGATTGCTTAAATTGCTTTGCAGTCCTGGAGAGATGAGATGTAGCTGTTAAGTAACCACAGGGTAATAATAGACTGAGTGAACCTGATCTTTATCTGTGATCAATTTTAGCTGCAGAGGTGAAAAGCGTATGCTTTTTTGTATCTTTCTGCCTGTAACGACTTCTAGTTTTCCTTTTCAGCCCCCCTCAGTCTATCACCCTGCCACTCGGGACAGCCTGAGGCTCGCAGGGAGGTTTACAGAAGCTGTTGGTGCTGCGGCCTCTCCTGCAGCTTTGCGTCCTGATACGTCCCCTCTCTGTCTGTAGAGCCAGGCACAGCTTTGCTACTCTGTATAAATCTAACGTGATTAGGAGCTTGTGCAATGGCTGGGTTCCTAGGTTTTGCTAAAGCTGTACAATATTGGTTAATGAAGTAATTGTTAAAACCCTTATTCAGATACCGACAGCGAATGCGAGGGCTAGCGACGATCGGACACGAACTCGCACTACGAGGCACTGAGACCCCGCGCAGGGTCTGGTCGCCACCAGTAATTGCTGTCAGATCAGCAGTCTGTGTAAATTATTTCAAGTTTGGTTTGGTTGGTAATAAAGGCAGTAAAATTGCCAAGGCAGCTGACGTGGACCTCACTGGAGTAGCTGGAGTGTGATGTCATCTGGAACACAGACTCCCCCTTCCATCATGTTTAATAGCCCTGTGTCCAAAATAGTGCTGAGCCGGGTACAGGAAAAAAACCCCAGCCCCACGGCTGTTGCTGGGGCTTGCTTTATCCTGTGGTTGGGTGGGGAACAGTGTTTTGGTTTTGAAGATAATTGGGCTGTGTGGTGCTCCCAGGGCTCCGGGTTGACAGCCCAATAAAATAATCTCTGGCTTTAGAGTAGCCAGATATGTAGAATATATTTTAACCTTTTCAGCATATTTACTTAGATTCTGTAGCAGTAAATAACAGGCATGTGCTCAGAATATATATGCCTGTAGCATCTTATATACATACATTTTTACATTTATTAATATATAATTGAAAAACCAAAAAACATTTTTCCAGTAATAGGTTGCTTATTGCTTAGTCAGTAAAATGGAAGAGTTATGACTTATGCTTGCCTGTCCTGACTGGATACACTGAGAAATGGAAATAATGATGGGGCTGTGGCTCAAACATGGGATTTCACAGCAAGAATGGCTTGGCTGTTGCTCAGATTTTCTTTGTGACCTCTAGAAAGTCACTTTTAACCTCTTAACTTCCACTTTGTTGCCTGTACAGTGTGACTGCTAGTGCAAAGGGACTGTGCTGGGGTTTTGTAAGCAGGTAAGTCTTTTAAAAATTGCTGATTCATCCAGGCATCACACACTGCAGTCCTCTAGTGGATAGACTGTCATCTTCTGCATTAACTCTGTAAAGTATGAATTTTTTTACTTAAGGCCTCCAAACATATTCCTTCTCATGTGCCTGTCCCATCCTCCCCCTGCCCCCCCAAAAAAGCAAAGGTATGGTGATTGAAGCAAGGACCAATAGTTAATTTTTAATCCTTCTTTCTTTTTTCCCTTCCACCCTTCCTAGGATGCAGGGGCTTTAATCCAGGATGAACGAATGCTACTATGATAAGCGCATGGACTTTTTCTATAACAAGACAAACACTGACACAGTAGATGAGTGGACAGGGCCAAAGCTTATTGTTGTTCTGTGTTTTGGGACTTTTTTCTGCCTCTTCATTTTCATTTCAAATTCATTGGTCATAGCAGCTGTGGTCAAGAACAAAAGGTTTCATTTTCCCTTTTACTATCTCCTGGCCAACTTAGCTGCTGCAGACTTTTTTGCTGGAATTGCCTATGTCTTCTTGATGTTCAACACTGGCCCAGTGTCTAAGACATTAACAGTTAACCGCTGGTTTTTGCGTCAGGGTCTTCTGGACACCAGCCTGACAGCCTCCCTGGTGAATCTCCTCGTCATAGCTGTTGAGCGGCACATGTCGATAATGCGGATGAAGATCCACAGCAATCTCACGAAGAAGAGAGTCACCTTTTTAATTATATCAATTTGGGCCATTGCTATTTTCATGGGCGCTGTTCCTACCCTGGGTTGGAACTGCCTCTGTGACATTACTGCCTGCTCATCCCTGGCACCTATTTACAGCAGAAGTTACCTGGTGTTCTGGAGTGTCTTAAACCTAGTTGTCTTCTTCATTATGGTGGTAGTTTATATAAGAATCTACATGTACGTCCAGAGGAAAACTAATGTCTTGTCGTCACACACTAGTGGATCCATTAGCCGTAGGAGAACCCCTGTGAAGCTTATGAAGACTGTCATGACTCTCTTAGGTAAGAGAATATAAACCATGGTGTCCAAGGCTGGCAGTGCCAATCAGTGGGTTTGTGGTGTTAGTTGTTTTTTGTTGTTTTTTTTTTTTTAACAAAACAAAAAACCCCAACCCTCTAAACCAAACCGAAAAACCTTCACCGAACTTTTAAGTGCTGGAGGCATTTAGACTTCTGTCTGCTTTAGATAGTGAAGTAAGTGTTGCACCACGCCAAAATGCAAAATAGGGGACTGGTCAACACATAGAAGAAAAGTGTCGCTATTTCATAGGCAGCTTGTTACAAAGCACAAATTATCTACAGGGTTTTTTTGGGGGTGGGGAGGGGATACAAAATCACTTTGGAGGAAGGCTTGTGAAGATTCACAACTACCTAGCAGAACATTTTCAAAATAATGTTCTTTAATAGCTGTACAAGGCCATGAATCCTATGACTGGATGTGGATAGCTTTCTTTGGACTTCTTCCTCTTGGTTGTTTACTAAACTTACTAAATCCTTCCCCCTGCAAATACACTTTTTTTCTGGGTGAAGGAGAGGGTGCCTGGTGGGCCTGTGACTTTGACAGAAATTTGCTTTGCAAGGGGAGAATTCACCTTCATTCTACGAAGGCTGCATAGTGCAAAATACTTTCAGATGATGACACAGTATGGCCTTGGAGCTCTAGATCATAACATGAGATCTGACCTGGATTCTGCCCTAGAGACACTGTGGATGTTTGGGCAGCTCAGATCACTTCATCAGCTAGTTGTGATGTAGCTGCTCGTTAAATTAGAGACACACAGAGCGGAGATGCACAGAGCGGATGATTAATCATTGGAACAAAATGCTATCTGTAGCAGCCAATTTTCCTCAGGAAGACCTGAATCTGAGCAAGATACTTTCTGGAAGCCAGGTATAACATGAACGTGGCTTGTGCAGCTCACTGTGGGTGGAACTTAGGGGATGCTGGGACACTTGTGAGGCTGGGCTCGGGTGGTGGGGGACTCTACAACCACAAATACAGCTTTACCACTCTGACAACTGTTCCCATGTATGAGCCAGCACAAGAAAGCTGGAGCTTTTGGAAAGCTGGAGTCCATGTATACGTGGGACGCCGTTGTGTCGTACTGCAGCATGGTAGTACTAGAGATCTCTGGGAGAACAGTGTCACTCTTCATATGGAGGTAGGAGTTGCCAGGTAAGAAGTTCAGGCTGAGGACACTTTCTTCCCCTTGCAGTTTATGGATGCTGTTTGCACAGTCTGGTGTCTGGTTCTTGTGGTGTTTTATGGGGTTTTTTTGTTTGTTTTGGTTTCTTCTTTTTTTTTTTTTCCCTGAAATAATAGTGCTGTCTATTTGTCTACCTTTGTAGACCAAATGATGTTTTAAAATGCTTTAGAGCTGAGATCAGTTAAACTTTACAGTGCCTGGCCTTGGAAAAGAAAGTGGACTGGTGGTTCAAGCAAGTGCAAAGTTCTCGCTTATACTCCTGTGTCTTCTGAAATTGGCTGGTCCACTGCCAGAGCCTTTCCCTTCTAAATCCCTCCCTGGTTGTCCTTCCCTTTTTTCCCCTTGATTTTATGGCACCTATAGAGAGACAATGTAGTGGTTGTTCCTGTCCCCTCCTTGACTCACAGGGGCACCCACCTGCAGCTCTCGTGCAGTGGAACTTAAACCATCCACCTGGAAGGAGAAAATCCTGCAGAAAAACTCTGAATTGCTCCAAATATCCCACCCAAATGCACAAGCTTTGGGTAGACTGTTAGTTAATTGCCGCATTGGAAAGAGACGAAAAGCGCTTTAAAAGAGCAATTCTCTGAGCAGTTCTATTGAAGGCAGAACTGCAGGCTGCTTTCTGGGAAGTCACATAAAGATAAATCATCACGTAGCCTTGTCTAATTGATACCTATATTTATATAGTTAACATTGCTTTGGTTTTGTATAAGCCAAAGTTGGAGGGTGCCGAGTGAGTTCGGAACAACGCTGTGAGCTCCCAGTGCCACCCGTGCGTGTTTGCAGGCCAGAGCAGAGGGGTGGTCTGCGCCCCAGGGAGGACGCCCACCCGCCCGGCCGATGTGGGAGCTGCAAGGATGGCCATGGTGGCTGCTATCTGCTAATCCCTCCTGGCCCTTTAGCCTGGGGCAGGTCTGCCATGCTCACCACAGCCGTGCTGCTGTGTGGAAGTACACCCTGCTTTAAACATAACTTTCAACTTACTCTTTCTTTTACTAGGGAGAGGGGCCTTAGGACTATGGGTTGGTTTAAAGACCAGCGTGAGCTTTCTCTCACTCGCAGAATATGACTCTTCAGCCACCAGGTTAAACTATAATTCGGGGAAAGCGTTTACTCATATTGTATGCTGGGAGAGGGAAACTTAGAAAGCCTGAGTGCTACTTTAGAGATCATAATTTTGTATATTTACTTCGTCAGTCAGAAACAAAACCCAAACAGAGCCTGCTTCTAAAGTCGTCGAATTAGTGCGTCTGTTGCTGGATGCAAGATCTACCCCAAACTCCTGTGTCAGAGGAAGTGTATCTTAGTGTGTTCCTTCATATCAATTCTCCAAATTTTGACTTTGAGAGGCTTTTTATAAATGGTTATTTCTAGGAAGGAGAATTTATTTTTTAAAACAGTTTGAAATGTGCATTCATGTGAAAGTCATTCAAGCATACTGTGCAAAATATATTAGAAACTGAATAGCACATTTTCTGGGCTTTCCAATTACCAAAAAAGTCACCAAGTGACCAAAGTGATTCTTCCAAAATTCTGCTTACATCCACTGATGCAACAACCTACAGCTATACGCAGGACATGGATTTTGCCCGAGGTGGTTATTTTTAATGGCTTGTTTCAAAGCATCTGAAAATGCCTCCTTTTGAAGCATGTTCTCTCTGGGCATTGTCATCCTGTGGTCCTACAGCTAAGAGTTGGGGGAATCTGGGTTTCAATGTGACTTCATGGATTCAGGGTGATCACAGCTGCAGATGACTCTTTGGGTTTGGATGGCCCCTTCCAGAGGCCAGGACTCAGGTCTGTGTCACCTACCTTTTTCTACCATAACCCCTAAAATGGTCCATCACAGGACAGGAGCAAAGCTTTCCCTTTGACATGCTACACCGTAGGAAGTTATCTGGTTGAAACTGGAAGATGTGAAACCTAGCAAGAGGGGCTAAAGTCCTCTTAGGCTGACCTTGTGGCATAGTCCTAGCTCAGCCTGTGACTGTAGCTTTGAAGAAGGATGGCTGCAGGTGTGCAGGTACATGATTTTCAGGTGGTGCATATGTGGTAGCTCATCTGAACTTGGCAGTGAGATTCCTGCTGAAATAGCAGCTTTGGGGCAGATGATTTTCAGTTTCAGTGAATTTATAGTTTAATTGGTAACTTGCTGTTTTAACTTGGGCGCACATGTGGCAAAGGCAACTGGGAGCTACTGCACTCTTTTTCTTCTTTTTCTCAGCACTGGCACGCTCAGGGACAGCTTTGATGTGCAAAATTTTATGATGTGATGCTGCTGAAGCATCAGTAGTGCTTCCTGGTACACAGGAATTCAATTTTCAAGCAGAGATGATGTAATCTACAAGAAAATCCATTATTAAATCCAACGGAAAATCCTAAAACTAACCTTGAGGCATTGTGCCACCTGATCTCCCGTAACCTGGAGGGAAGAAAGACTCAGAGCCATTCTTTTGATCCATGTTGCAACCAGGCTATGTTTCATGTCACTCCTGTGAATTTTAGAGAGTACCAGAAACTAAATTCTGTTTGGAGTGTGGCACTTTGTCAGGGAGAGGAGCTCCTGTAGGATAAAAAGTCTGCAAACAAGAGAAATCACCAAAGGGCCAAGACAAAGGTCTATATTTATGCTTAACCATGGCTCCCTCTGAAAGCTCTGTGGTAAAAATAGCAAAATCCAAGCACGGCTGGGAGTCTGAGCCATGCCCCGCTTTCATCTCTGTGGTGCTAAGAGCAGGGTGGGAATCGCTTCTCTTGTCTCTATACACAGCAAAGTGTATTTTTGATGGAGTCAGAGGACCAGCCCCATGAAAGCATTAGCCAGTAAGTCCGACGCTGTCACTGCATTGTCCCCCGTCCTTGTCTTCAGTCGCGGGGCGTGGGAAATGTGCAGAGAGATGTCTGCAGATGTCTCTTACCTTCCCTTACTTTTGCCACTGATGCTTTTTAGGGTTTTGCCTGTATAGTTAGACAGGGATATATCCTAGGAGTTCGTGGACTGATCCTGCCTGCAATCTTGGGGTTTTGTTTGAAGGAGAGATTTCTGTGTCTTCTGTTAAATATGGCTTTGGGGTCTGGTTCCTCTCCTGCTGACTTCCATGAAAGCAGGGTTGGACCTTGCATGCTTTGTGGTACAAGTGGTCAAAATGCTTTCAGTGCTTGTTCTAAGGAGGGTTTGTTACCATCGGAATTTCTGCATGGAGCTGGTGTGCTGGTGACTTTGCCAGTGACCCTTGGTGGCTAGCAAATGCTCTCTGTGCAAATACTTACTGAGACACTCGGCTAGACACAGTATTGTTGTCTGGGTGGTCTGGTTCCAGTGCTTGTTAAAACGGATGGGATTTGCTGGGGAACCCCAGAGCAATAAATCAGTACAGTGTTATCTCCATTGTAGACTGTGAAAGTTGGTGTCACAACTGCTTACTCAGCACGCTGGAGCCAAACCAGTGTGTAGTATAGAGATTGACCAGAGAAAACAAGTGTTGTGGTAGCAGCTTGCAGCTCCTGATGCCAGTGGGCAATGGAGGAATGTTACTGATGTTAACCAGTATCTCAAAACTAACACCATGAAATTAGTACTTAGCATCACAATAATCTTGGTACAGCAGAGTAGAAAAGGCAGTTTCTGAAGGAGATGGTCTCTTGCCTTTGTTCTGCACAATACTGTCTGCAACATAGTAAATCAGTTGGTTGAGTTTTGTCTGGACTCCAGGAACGCACATGTGCAGCAAGATGTGTGGTACCTTGTTCTGGATATGTTTTTCAGCAATCCTAATGCTCACTAAATGGTGTGAGTTCACTTTATAAGCCATTATGGCCTGCCCATCAGATGGGCACGGTGTCCATTAAACTCCTTGATGGGGAGAAGCGTCCAGCGCTGCTGAAACCAGCCCGTGTGCACCGCGCAGCCGACGGGATGCCTGAGGTGCTGCAGAGTGCTGGGTCCTGCCGTGGGCCAGGCTGCCCTCCTGCTGCTCCCTTCAGATGTGGGAAAACCAGAGGCTTTAAAAAAAAAAAAAGAGCTGGACTTGCTTTACCTACCAAAATTTGTTGAACAGCTACCAACACCCCCAGGAGAGCTTTTTAGCATGTAGCTGCTATCATTCTTATTTGTTTGATTTTTTTTTTTCTAAGCTCAAAAAAGGGGAAACTCTGTTGTAATAAATGATTGGAATTTCCTCAGTACATTGTTCAAACTGTGACTGTTGTGCAGAGTTGTAATTTTCTATTTCTGTATGTCAGACAGCAATTGTGGCTTGTGCTAAGTTAGTATTATCATGCACATGGCTATTCCTTCCTTGGGCTGAAGGCGAGGGACGACAGGCTGCGGTGCCGGGGGGGCAGGGGGGCAGCTGGAGCAGTTCAGGGCCCCTCCCAAGCTCACGGCCGAGGGCTGTGTTCGGTCATGATGTTCCCCCTCCCCACCAGCCCTGCCTGCACCCCGGCCTTTGTGGTGGGGGTGTGCAGTAACGTGGGAAGATGCAAACGCAATATTGAACTTCCTTCTAAGCTGTGGTTTTTATGCTTTCTTTGTGTTGTCTTCACTGTCTCAAGAGCTTTTCTCCCTTATTTCCTCCCCCCCTTTTATTTTTTTGAGGGGCTGGTAGGAGGGGAGTGTGTTGTCCTACTTTGCCTCTTTCACCTTTTATCATCACCTGTGAGCTTCTTCCTCACAGGGGCTGTTGTCACTCCTGCCTCCCAGCTGAAACACAAGGAGAACCCTGTTGCTCCTGGGCTTGTCCTGCCCTTTCTTCCTATCTTTCAGGGAAATTGCCTCTCTTGCAGAGTTTTCTCGTTCCCCCGTCACTGCTCTCATACTTCCTCATCCTTTTTGTTGTCTTTTTGCTTTTATTCTGTTGATTGCTTTGATTCTTTGCCCTGACTGCTACATTTTTTGTTCATCTTTGCTATCTCATCTATTTTGTTTCTTTCTCTCTCTTCATTTACAACTGAATTTTTTTCCTGGACCCAAGTTGTTGGGTCTCAAGTACCTAGCGCACACAGCCCAGGAGGGAGCAGAGGAGAGAGGTGGGCTGCTGCTCCAGCCGGGGAGCCGGCAGTGCTGGTGTGTCGCAGACAGCGGCGTGCATCCTACAGTAGCTGTGGGGTTTCCAGCCAGGACGTGTTTAAACTATGTGACCCTTGTTTTATGAGTTGGGCAGCATGCCCATAGCTTTGCAGAGTCAGCTGTAGTGTGATGGAAGACGCATCTTTTCTTTGGATCATCTTGCGGCAGTGGTGGAAGCGGACCACCTGGTATCTTCTCCTCCGGCATACGAGAGAGATGGAGAGAGGAAGTCTGCGCTCAAAGCGCCAATTCTCTGCTTGCTAATGCTCTAGAGCTCTTGTTTATTTACCAGTGTGGGCAAATTGCTGTTGTGATGACCTTTCCCCACTTGTGTTTGAGCTGATGCTGTCAGCAGCTGGATTCTTGCTCCCTGCAGACTTCTGAGAGCTGCCCTGCCTCATGCTCAGAGAAGCTGTAGTAGATATAATTTTGCTATTGTCATTAGAATTTTGTCCTCTCCTGCTTTTATCTTTTTTTGTGTAGAATTTTGATGGACCCAATAATCTTGTAAGATGCAAAAAATCCCCAAGCCTTTAGCAGTTTGAAGTATCTTTGTTTGTTGTCTTTATTTCTAGGTGCTTTTGTTGTCTGCTGGACCCCTGGCCTGGTCGTCTTACTGCTTGATGGTCTGAACTGCACCTACTGTGGGATTCAGAATGTTAAAAGGTGGTTTCTTCTCCTGGCCCTGTTGAACTCTGTCATGAATCCAATAATTTATTCATACAAAGATGATGAGATGTGGGGTACCATGAAAAGGATGATTTGCTGCTCCTCTGAGGATAAGAGCCAGGAGAGACGCTCGTCACGGATCCCCTCGACAGTTCTCTGCAGGAGCACGGATACCTCGGGGCACTACATTGAAGATGGCATTATTCAAGGGACAATTTGTGGAAAAGGAGATCTTGGTGACAAAGGAAACTCCTAAGCTATTCAAGGGACTCACTTGGCTGCAAAAGGAGAGGGGGAAGGGAGAGGTTTTGCAAGAGAAGATTGACTGGCAAAGCGAGTAAACAATATATCCACTTCGTTCCAGAGCCTAAACTCCAGTGTTAACAAAAGTTATTATAAATAATTGCCTGACGGAAAAACACTTTGTAATGAAGAAAACTTTCTGTGCTGCTGTCTGTCTTCTTTTTTTCATTTAAGTACATGAACTTGTTTTTTGTATGAATGGAATAAATACAACTCAGACTTTTTGTGCATGGAAACAAAAATGTGAGCAATATAGTGAGACCCTTCTTAAGCTCCTACAGAAAGAATAAACCTGCCTTACTGTGCAGGCTTGGCATTGATTGAGTATTTATGCTTTGAACAGTTTCTGTGCATCTTGAGGAGGATCGTAGGCTTGGTTGGACAGAATTGTGACCTGTTTTCTTGGTTTATGAAGTTCATGAAATAGTTCATACTTACCTGCTCTCTTCCTCCTCCTTATCTTGCTTTCAAAATAGGTAGTTTGATGCTCTTTTAAAGCCATGCCAGAAACCTGGCTGTGATGGGAAGCCCAGACCAGAGACCAGTGTGCGTGAGTATGTCCCACTGTGGATTGTCAGGATCTGAGAGTACAAGAAGCACAAAAGCCATTATTACTTCCACAGGGGGGTAAATGCTGAAAGGAGATACGTCGCACTCTCTGCTGCTCTTGTGCAGGTGGATGTTGAGGGTGGGTTAACAGAACAGCGTGGCTGTGTTCATTATGCTCATTGCTTACTTCCCCAGATAATGTCACACCTCCCTAACTGCTGTGCCACTGAGAGAAAGCAAATCCAAAACTCTGTTTTAAGACAGTGAACTCTTCAGGGAAGTTGAAATATACATATATAGAGGTTCAACCAAGCTATTTATAATAGAAATTAATTTACAGGAAAAAAGCCTGAAACTAACCTAAACCCCTGCAAGACTACAGTATGCATTGATTGTCTGACCTTGTCTGGACCATATCTGACCTCTGATTTGCAAGCAGATCTTACTGGAAGGTACTTGAGGAAGAGGCCATGAAACAGCAAGCAATGAAGGGCTTTCAGCATTGTGACTAATCAAGTCTAGGGTCGATGCCGCCACAGCCCAAAAAGCTCAAGTTTTGACTTATGGAGTATGCGCTAATGGAGGATCCAGCAATTTAAAGCTCTACGGTGAAGTTTTTAAATTTCAGCTTTTAAATTAAAAATTGGAACACAGATTTGTCAGTACTCTAAAAACCTGCCTCCTGCTGTCTGGTTTCAACAGCAGTGAGCTCCCTGCTACCCATCTTAATTTCAAGAGGCGTTACCTGTGTCATGTCCCACAGAACGTCTGATCCCTGGTATTAAAGCAGGTGACTGTGACCAGAAGTCACCTTGGAAAGTTTTGGAAGTTTTGACCACTTGAGATTGTTGGAGAACAGCACCAAGAGCATATTGTACGAGCCTGAAAGATAAAGATCAGCTGCGGTTTGGGCAAATTCTTCCCTTGGTGCCACTTGCACGTGGGTATCTGGACTGTGTTGGTCAAAGCAGAACCAGCACTTGGCTCAAAGGCCCAGCTGCAGTTGTGCAGAAGGCGCCGGGGGATTTCGCAGCAGGCCTTAGCTGATGAACACAGCAGCCCTTGTTCAGAGAGCTCGCACGAGCCCCAAGTTACCTTGTAGGGATATGGCCTAACACTTTCAGGTAAATGCTGTATTTATAAGTAATGCTGGAAAGGTTTACATGTGGGGTTTTTTGCCATTACTGTGCAATGTTCTTGTGCAAATACTACTTTGTTAGTTTGGTGTTTTGAAAAGTATGTAAAGTGGTGCTTTCTAGAGCCGGCGGCATTGCAAAGGCATAGCATGCAAGCGTTCCTGTCCCTACAGATACCTGCAGCGCACGGTTTGTGTTAACTAGGCTGAAGCTCCGTATACAAAACTAACAGAAAATAAAATGCTACTTCAAAATAAAATATTTGTTTTGTTTCCTGCTTGGATGGTGCCTGAGCACTACCTGCCACTGCAGTCAGTGGTAAATGGCTGCTGTTACTCGTTTCCACAGATCCATCCCAGCCAAAACTCATCAGACTGCAGATAAAAATGAAGATGGGGAAACTTTGTTTCATATACCACAGGGAGCTGGGTGGGTGTTAATAAAATTTTCATGTTTACTAGCAATACAAGGCAGTGCAATCCTTGGTTGAATCAGGCCCTGAAGAGAGCTTGTATGAGGAGCTGGAACATCTGCAGCACTGGAGAAAACACTCGGCCTCTCTTACTGAGCTTGGGATTCAGGCTGCAAAATAACCGCATGGGGATGATTTTTGGAGGTAAGTAGGAAAAGGTGACTCCTGTAAAGGGCTGCATTGTTTGTTTGTAGAGTACCTCAGACTGTGGACTCCTGGTCTGGGTTAAGATCTGAGAGGTATTATCAGTCATTCTGCTACAAGTAAGTGGGAGGATTTGGGGTCTGCACTCATATTCTTTCTGTTGTCTCATTTAACAAAAAATAAATGAAGAACAAAACACCACACCCCCACCCCCACCCCCAAAGCTTGCAAACTGCTACTCTGTGAATGGTATTATTTGCAGTGTCATGCCCTCTATTTTGGCATGATGCTTCCTGCAGAGCTGCTACCTCATTGTCTACTACTGTAAACTACAACGTGACATGACTGGAACAGGAAACTGATCTTGCATCAGACTTTCCTACAAACTGCTGCAGCAGAGACTGTATAATGTTTCCTATGTCAAACTGTCTAAACATCCAGCTACTCATGTAGTGAGGAATTTCTTTTTAACTCCATAAACATTTATCAGAATAGTTTGTCTCAAGGAAAACATTAAAGGACTATTTGTACTTGAGTAAAAAAAAAAAAAAGGAAAAAAAGGCAGTTGGTGAAGGCAAGTTCTACGGGGTTTCCCTGTTGCCTTTTTCACTAATATCCCAGAATAACAGATACCAATATCTGTTGACTTTGCACGTGCCTGCTCTTATTTATGTATGGCAGTGCACCGATGTGTGAGAGGAAATCCATTCTTATAGGGAAGGCTTCAGGGTGAACACCCACAGAAACCCAAAGACTTTAATTCTCAGGAGGCAGAGGAAGGCAAGGGTAGAGCTGCCATTAGGTCAGATAGTTGTAAGGTTTTGTGTGTTACTGGCGATGCTGGAGGCCTTTCTGGGTCTGAGCGCCTTGAGAGCTGCTGTATTGCAGTAAGCAGCAAGCAAATACTTCTAATACGACATCTTTACAGCAATTATGGTTTGAAAATCTTTGTGATATTCTCTTTTTTCCCCTTTCCAGCTGCTTGTCTCCCAAACCAAAGTTGCTCTTCCAGTTATCAGTGGGTCCAGGAAGAAACACTCCATGGCTTTTCCCAGGGCAAAGCTGTCTGGTCTGCCCGCTGTGGTTAGCTCTCCTGTACAGCCCGTGTGGTCACGATCATTAGAGATGCTTTTCAGAGAATTATTATTAAAAGCCAGGAACAATGGGGTTTTATTTTACACGATAGATCTTTTGAATCTTTCTGGATAAGCAGCCAGGCTGATCATTGTTTAATAACTGTGTGTGGGAGAGAAGTTTCTCCAATACCTGTGCTGTCGGTTCCAGCTAGGTGGTGTGGGAGATGAGTCCCTCGGGGAGAGCAGCCACGTTGCTACAGCTTGAGTGGCTCTGAACCATGGCTTGTCTGCTGCTTTGGGGCTGCTTTACCATGTCTACTTTTCCCTCAGTGTAGGTTGGTTGGTTTGTTTGTTTGTTGGGGGTTTTTTAGTAATTACTGCAGACTGGTGAAATACATCTGTATTTGTGCATATGACAGCTTGTGCACGTATTTGTGAAGTGCAATAATTACTGCAGGAACTGTGGCACGATGGTGCCTTTTTCTGATCAGATCTATATTTTACATATATTTATACATGTTGTGGTTTGGGTTTTTTTAACTAAAAACTGTCTTCCAAGTAGCAATTAACTGTAGGAGCAATACTACTATGAATTTTTTCACAGTTTTAGTGAACTCTGCATGAAGATTTCTAAACTACTGGTTATGGTTCCTGATAGAGGAAGGGTCATCTTAAACTCTCCATATTTCTTATGCTCTTTCCCTGTAGTTCTGGCTACTGGCCAGTACCCTAGCAGATGCAGTTGCGGGGTCAACCTTTGGTCTGGCCCAAAGCAAATGCTGCTTGCAAGGTTAGAGCCAAAAAGTGGAAAAAAAATATGGAACTGTTAGAGGAGGAGGTGGGGAAATTCTGTTATTTATTTTAGCCTATAATTCTAACGAATGTTTTAAGTCACTTGAAAGAAGCGATCTTACTTTCCCCCTTGCACCCACTCCCTCCTCCTGCTGGTGCAGCCATTTGTGACACCATATGGTGAACTGTAGTGGGTCTGAAAAATAGACCCAGATGATATATGGTGCTGGTAACTGGAGAAGATTTTCCACTTGTCGTGAGCTAGCAGCTGCGTTATTTCCTCAGTTTGTTATATAGAGTCACACAGATGATTTGTTTTCTGGAAATCTTTGTGAAAGATAGTCCTCCTTGAATGCTGCACTTTGCAGTGACTAGGCACACTTCCATCGGGGGAAAAAGAAAAAATCCATCTGGAAACAAGAAATTAGGTCATGATAGTCTTCCCCCCCGCCCCACCCCCCAAGGTCTTTCGAAAGATAAGGAATTTAGACACTTCTATGCTTTGAGCTATTCTTCAAAACATCCTGCTTATCTTTCAAGTAGTAATTGGTCCCTGGGCTGGTTTTATACATCTTTGTATAATATTGAGGATGTTTTTTCACTGCAGCAGGCAGAAGCATCTGTTTTCTTCTAACCTACTTAGAAGTGCTATTTTGTAGCCTGTAGGTATGCTGTTTTGAATTGTCTTGTATATGGATCTATGCATCTTCTCATGTGTATGTTGAAATAAATTAATTTTTGAACTACCTCCGCTATGTTTACCGTAGACAACTGTGCTAGGAACAGGGGTTTTTTCCTGAACTAGCCTTCACTAGTATCCCCACGGGTGCCCTTAGGGCTCTGATGTACAGCCCTGTAAGAAAATCAACATGCAGAATAAGAAAAGCACAAATGACTTACTAATCTGTTCTCACCAATAGCTGTATTTTAACTTAAATGTCAACTTCATTGAAACCATAGATATGATCTAACTTCTCTAAAAAAACCCAAACCAACCAAACAAAACTTCCCATTAAAAAAACACAACAGCAACAACAAAAAAAAACCCTGAAAAAACAATTCTGCATATCTGTGGGCCAGGACTAAGTAGGCATACTTATCTTCCCTGACCTTTAGGGACCTGACTTGCTTTGAAATATATATGAAAGTAAGGAAGTCATGTTTCTGAGCCCAAGTAATTACTTGGGGTTTCAGTAAGCAATCTCCTGGGGATGTGCTTCTCATCTAGAGATGTTTGGTTTTCCTCCTAAAGCTGCTCTGGAAGGAGATGGGATACTGGCCCAGGAGCGTCATTGTTGATCTCACCCAGTATTGCTTTTCACCTGTGTAGTAGAATATATATATCTACCAGCTCGACTCTAAGTGTTATTCTCTTGAATGTGCTAGACTCTCAGAGTGCTGTAGGGTTAATCTTATCTCCAGTTTATGTTTATGCAAATGCTTGGTGTGTGGGCTTTAATTAGGTTTCCATTAGGAATATGTTCAGTTACTAATGGCTGTCAAAAGGCACAGGAGTGAAAAGGCTTGACCTCCAGAGATGGAAATGTTATTAATGCTTAAATGATTCTATTCAAATCCCGGTTAACGCATCACTTGTTACGAATGTCAGTGTATTTGTTTGTGCAGCGCAATCTCTGATACTGAGCTGGGATTTTCCCACAGGTATAAACGAGTTAATTTAATTAGAAACATAAGGTTTTTGTGCCTATAGGGATAAAGGTCCCATAGACTGCTGTGAACTCGCAATGCTTAGCTTTAACTTTCTGCACAGTTGCTTTCAGTAGACCCTTTTCTGTGAGTCCCGTGTGTTTTGGCATTTGTGAGATGAAGACGTTTAATGCCACGTTTTAGCCTGTAAGTTTCTGCTGTATGGGAAACTGCCCCTTTCCCAAGAGATGCAGCTGCAGCAGGCCGGCTTCCTTCACACCCGTCCTTCACACACACAATTGTTGATTTTAAAGAGGAAACATTTGGGCCCATAAGCACAAATTTACGATGTTGGATTGAGTCCAAAATTTGACCTATGATGTTTTGTCCTATTTTCTCCTTTATAATTTCTTTGCATGGTCCATGTAATTTTTTTGTGTTCTGCTTTGTTCTTCAAAGCATAGATTAAACCACACTTTTCTCTAAAAAATAATTTCCAGCAGTATTGGGTCCTAGAGCAACCCTCCAATTTCACAGACCAGAGCACCACAAAAAGAAATAAATATGGTTGAGCAGAGATTTTTAGTCTTGGGTTTTTCCAAGGTCAGAATACCAACAATAACAAAAAAAAGTTATGTCTGCATATATTAGTTAAAAATGTAAACCCAAAGATTATGACTGATTTTGCTCAATTAAAACGTAAGTTGGGGGTCTTGGGCTTCTTAATGGATGAGTGTTCTGAACAGCAGAACTGAGGAAATCTGTTTTATGATCGATGACTTCTTTGAACCGGAGCGAAGCAGCCGTGCGCATTTAGCTCCTTCCTAGCGCGAGGGGATCCGGGCAGGAGGGTGATCTGAATGCCTCCCCCCAGCAATGCTCCAGCCCACGTATCTGTCTCTGTAGGCACCAGGAGCTTTGCTGGCTCACAGAAACGAAACCAAGCCTGAAGATGGAGGAACTTTTGCTGAACACGGCGTGAGCTCTGGCTGGAGGCTTCTGGCAAGTGCTGTGCCCCCTTTTCCCAGCAGCAGCAGAAGCAGGCGGGAGCAGATTCCCCTCTACCCAACTGCCTATACTCCCCAAATTTGTTGGCGAGGCAATACCTTTAGAACTCTCAGTCAAGTTTTACTGAAAGTGATTGATGATTTCAGAAATTGAGGGACTAGTTAGGTAAAAAGCAATACAGCTGCACGTGCCTTATTCCACTCAGAAATCAGGATAAATCTGTTCTCTGGTTCAAGCTATGTAAGTCAAGGATGCAATTTTATGCTTGCCTGTGCATAGGTGGGGGCTCCCTGGGGAGGATGAAGGCAATCCCTAAAGCCGCTTCACAAGCAAATCTGTTCATTTTGTGATGGCTGAGTTTCAGAGGTTTTGCAAAGCGGCTTAAGGATTTGCTTCTGTGTGTCAGTCCTTGAAACCTTCGTGTTCGGCGGGAGCGGTTCGAATGAGCCAGAGATCACAGCTCGATTGAAGCAAGGAGCCTCAGGGGCTGCAGTCCATGCCCAGTGCACAGGGCTACTCCTCTTTTTGACTAAACCTGATGCTCTTGACTTCTTGTTGGGCTGTTCAACTAACAGCTGCGGTTGTAGGCCCTTTCCCTCTGAATGGGAACAGGCTGTCCCAGTGGTGCTGTGGGTGCTCACAGCCTCAGCTGCCATGTTCAGGGGCAGCAGGACCAGGTGTCAGCAGTCAGTGCCCAGGCACGAGGGTAGGAAACTTAAAGGAGTAGTAAGAGGTGATGCCTCAATATCTCAAGGGATTTAAGCCCAAAGGACTTGCTGAGTGAGGGCAGCCAAACAGGAGTCTGTGATAGATGACAATTCTGTTGCAGCAGTCCTGTGAGCTTCAGAGCTGAAGTGCAAAGAGCTTTCAGTGAGTAAAGCCAAATGTTGATTAGAATAGGTGCCAGGGATGAGATAACACTTGGATTTGGTGTGAGCAGTTCATCCTCCCCTGCGGCAGTCACACAGAGTATTTTGATTTGGTACAATAACTTCCTGTGGGCTGATATCCACTGGTTTGATACAAATGGTAGCAACAGGCTCTATCAGGAGCTGCCCTGAAGGGTTGTTGATTCATTTAGTCCTCCAATGAAGATTGAGTGAGCTATTATTTCAAAAGGCAAGCTGGATCCAGCATGTATTTGTATCAACACGCCAAAGATGACACAACCAGTGCCTCACCCAGCCCAACAAAGTGGGTTTTTGCTAATGCTTTCTTTGGTCTCCATGTTTGGCTGGGAAACAAGCAATGCTCTTGTGATGTGTTATCTTTATGAAGAGTAAACTAAAAATATTCTCTGCGAGGGGGTAGCACTGCTGTGGTCTGCTCATTTGACCTCTGTGCACCTCGCTTCTGCGTAGGCTTAAATGGGAGATGTTGCTGTGAGGATAAGGACCTCGGGCTTCCTGAGATGCCGTAGCAACTGGGACAGCCGGCCCACCAAATGCAGCTGGGAGCTCCTTACAGTTCCTGCCACATTTTGGAAGCGATGAGGAGAACTGGTGGGTGGCCTTGCTGATGGAGTCCTGCTCAGCCAGCGCGCAGCAGCCGATTCCCACCTGCACGTGGGGTCTTGGCAGGTTCCGCACCACTGCCCTCCCTGGAGAGCCCGCAGGAGCTCACACATCTTTCCAAGTACAGGGTTTAAATTTTTTTTCCCTTTAGTTTTTAAGGAATATTTTTGACATTGTCAAAGCTGAAGCAACTGGAGCTTTCTTTGATCCAGGAGCGAAGTTGACTCAGCTCTGCTTTGCCCAGTTTTATTTAAAGACCATGACTACCACTTCTGAAATGTTACTTGCAAATGCTATATTATTACATTATCTGCTTTTCCATCTGTTAAATGCCATGGTTCCAGCAGCAAAAATACCACTGTCTGACAGTAGCAGCTGTCAAAGGTCTTATTTAGTCTTCTTCAAAAAGTAGTAAAACCTGATACCACTAAAGATAAGCCAAGCTTTTGTTACAATAAAATTTTCTTTGGATGTGATTTTAGGAATGTTACTATTTATAGCACCTCTGGATTTTTACTGCTGCATAGGATGGAAGTTGTACACATCTAATTTTAAGCACAATTATTTGTTTATTCCTGGTTTCAAGAATGTTACGTTACTGTTTATAACCCATGTACAAATATACAACCCTCTGCGTAAATCTGGCCTCAGCATTGTGTGTGGTTGTTCCCCAACCCTATGACCATGCTGCTTCACGCAAGATAAAAAAGTATCACTTGGGCCAAACCCATCTGCTGTGTGACCCCAATGACTTCATGACAAGTCAAAAAACAAATGATAAGCATAGCTCGTGAAGCAGGAGATGCCCTGAACCAAGTCCTGTGTAACACTTAGAAGTAAAAATTACAATTCCGTAGTGAATAGTGCACTTAAATATGAGTGGTAATTGGGACAACAAATTAAATGAAGCATTGCTTACATTAATTGAGTAGTTCTGAAGACTTCTTGAACTCAGGTGTCCCATTAATAAGCATTGCCTAATGGACTGTATTTCCCCGGGGAGCCTCGCTGCCTTGGCCCAGCACGAGGAAACAACCAAAGAGGATCCGCAAAGCTGTGGCTCCGTGGTGCTGCACACAGACACCTGTGTGTCTGCGGGAAGCTCGGGCACCCCATCCCTGGTCCTGGCTGCTCTTACACCTCTGTCCCCACAGGCTGAGCACCCACCGGTCCTTCAGTCTGCCTGGAAAATTACTGAAGAGCGCAGTTCTCCCGAGCACAGCCCAGCAGGGACGCGGTGATGCTGTGATGGCCCGGTCCCGTGAGGGCTGGAAGACATGGCGGCAGCGCTGGTGGCTCTCCTGGCATCGCACGGGCATGTCCCTGCTCAAGGCCGGGGACATGTAAATAATGCATTGGAGAAATGCATATTTTAGGGCTAAAACCGGGGGGGGGTGTGTGTGCTGTGCCTGGGCTCTTCCTAGTGGCAACAACTGCAGTCTCTGTCAGGTAAGGAATATTTTTGGTGTTGGGTTTGGTTTTTTTTCTTCTCCCTGACAGCGCTCCAGGGGGTGGCACCGCACGTTCCCTGCATGGTACATGGTGCTCCTGCACCCCTCCCTTGCCCGGGCACCGCTGGGACGGGTCAGCGCCTGGGCAGCATCGTTGTTCCTTGCCCCCTGGCTGCGTGCCACCCTGGGGCTTTCCTGTGCAGCGCTGATCCTGCCTGGCCCCTCGAAGCCCCTCACCAGGGCAGGTGAGGGTGACGGGGTGGTTTAGGGGGAAGGCAGGCAGGAGCGGGAAGATGGGGCTGTTGATAAGGCTCCAACCACCAAACCGGTCTGAAACCGTGTGATTTGGCACAGTGCGGGGAGCTGTAGCTAACAACACAAAAGATGAATAATTGCAGGTCATGGCATTCATTCTCCCAATTTAAAAAAGATTAAGCTCTTGGTGAGGGCAGGCAGCCGCAGGTTTGGGCTGCCTTCATCCCCCCGGCAATGATTAACGCGGCACTGACGTCGGGGCAGGTGCCTCTCCTCTCCAGCAGCACCCTTCATCCCAGAGCAGGGCTGCCTCCGCGGGCCCTGTCCTGCTGGCCGGTTTTGGAGGGGATCGGTGTGTGACACAAATGCCAAGGGTCGTCCTCCTGCTGCTGCTCGTTTCTCCACCCGAACTAGCGGAGGGGATGTAAAGCTGGGATGCGGGTAAGTTAGTTACGTGTGCCTGCCTCGGGGAGGTGGTGACCAAGGGGCAGAAGGGCGAGCACTGGCTCTGCACCGCGTTCAGTCACTTCCCAGGCCGTGGGGCAGAGCTTCAGAGGGGTTTATGGGCTAAGCTACCTGTCTAAATCAACTTTAGTTTTGAGTTTGAAAATACCAGATACGTTTAACAAAAATAATATAGCTAATGGCTGGGAGCAGGGAATTTTTTATAATGCTAGTGAGTGAAGGAGCAAGTAAAAATAAAAAGGCTGGTGTCCAATTAGAAAAGCGTAATCTATATAGAAATAACTCTTATCAGGACCACCTCACCTAATTTTACATTCTCCTTCAGTGCTTGTGAGGTACCACATGTACCTACAAGTGAAGGTGTCCTTGAAAGAGAAACAGTGGCTGCTGCGAGTTACTGCAGAGGGCTGGGGCTGAACGGGAGATCCCGAGGCTGCCGCTACATGCGGAAATGTTGACTTTGGGGCTGCTGCTGCTGTGTGTTTTCAGCTAAGGGAGGGTGCGAGTCTTGCCATCAATCCACAGGGACAATGCTTTGGTGCAGTTAACGTGGCACCTCAAACCCTGAATCCTACAAGCGATAGGCTGAAGCTAAAACGGGAAGGAATGAAAATACCTAGGGAAATTCATTATTTTCTTTTGTTTTCCAATTTTTTTCCTATTTCACTGAGCAACCCTTTGCGAACTCCCTCGCTGGCTGTGTGGCCGCTTTTAATGTGCCTTTGCTGCAAAGCTTGCAGCGGTGTTTCCCCGGCTAATCCCTTACACCAACAAATTATGTTGCACGGACCTTCAGTACTGGTAATCTTGGGGCAGAGGTGAAGTCCAGCATGGAGAGCAAGGCAGAGGTTTGCTAAGCGTGGGGGAGGAAATGCTGCCTAACGGAGCAGCAGTTGCAAATCAGGGGTGAGAGGAGTGCATTACAGCAGAGCTGGTGTTTATCTGTCACTTCCTTTGCACCTGGGAGAAGTGAGGGATACATTCAGCAGCAGCATCAGAGCAAGTCTACCCAGCCCTTACCCCCCTCAAAGGCTGCATAAAGTACCCAGGCAGGCAAATTGCCCTCTGTGAAGAGCAACTCCAGATCATCCTTTAGTGGGAAAGTCCAAGTAGTGCATGGAGGGCCTGTCCCGAGTCAAAGAACAGCTTCAAAATGAGGGGGAAAAAAAAAGTGAAGCCACAAGGTGTGTATTGTGGGTCAGGTACAGCATTCACCTTTATTCTGCATACAGAGCCTCACAGAGCTGCTCCTTTAGGGTCACCCCACCCCGTGTATCTGCACGGGAAGGGACAGCATCTGTACAGAGGCTATCAAAGTGCATTTGACATCATTGCACAAAACTTGTAAGAAAGCTTATTTAAGGTGTTCTGTGATGCACACGAGCCTCAAAGTAGCTATCCATCCCCCTTGGGGGTTCCTCCTGTTATACGCGATTATGGCCGCAGCTTCCAAGCACTGCTGCTGTTGCAGACCTCTTTGGATTTCCCTGGAGAAAGGTCAGTGCAGTTGCCTCTCAGTTTACAGGAAAAATAAGGCCAAAAAAACCCACAGAAAGAATTTTGAGAAATTCTTGGCCTCTCCAATGTTTTTTACCAAGTAACATCTTTCTAGCCCGTTAGCACCCCGTCTGCCTTGTTAGCTTTCAGCACCCAAATATCGCACTGCCTGGGAAATCCCCACTTCTGAGGCTATGGGTGCCTGCTAATCCCCAGCCCTGACCTGCACAGATATCTTTACATTTCACTATATACAGAGGTCTTATCTTTGAGCCTTTGCTCTCAGTAATTTTGCCATGTTTTCTAGAGAATAATAGCCCCCAAAAGTTTGTTCTTTTAATAAAGAAAATATGAAAAGGCTGAAGGAATAGAGTTGAACACTAGACCTGTCTGATTAGGGAGGGTAAATACCACTACTGAGTGTTTTAAAATGAGACAACAGTGTGTATGTGGGAGCCTCCAGGTATGGTTAGGTATATCGATTTAGACAGAATAATTTCCGGGGCTTTCCTGTGTTATTGCAGATACCCGGCTGGGGCTGTAAAACTTTCACCCTTCTTGTTTTGCAGGCTGAGGTGAGAGGAAGACGGGCTGGCAGCCACAGCACCAGCCCTCACAACCTCTGTTCCTAAACTCCGCTTCTGGTTCTGCTGCCAGTCCTGAGCAGCGTTATCTGCAGGTAGTAAGGTTACAATTCCTGTCCTTCTGGAAAGGGTTAACAGCCGTTAACGTTCCCTTTCCTGAAGCAGGCTGAGGTCTCAGTGTAAGTGGGGCTAAAGATCTGCAAGTAATGTTACCTTGCTGTTAAGAAGGCACCAGGGATAAACTATCCCGGGCCACACGTAAATATTTGCTGTTATAAACAGGAGCAAGAGTAACTGGAGAAAAATGTGAAAGACTCATGATTTTCTGTTGTCTTTTAAACTTTGCTTTAGAGGGATGAAATGCCTTTTAAATAATTCTATGGCAACCGCAGCACAACAAACCCCACATCCCCTTCCACTCAGTAATTTTGACCAGCACCACAACGGAGGCTGGTCACTGAGTCTCGATGGCTGCAGGCGTTTTAGCCAAAGCACAAGTCTCTGGGAGCTGGGTCCTGCTTCTTTCTTTGCCTAATTGAAAAAAAAAAAAAAAAGTTATGGAAATGAACACCAGGCAGTTACAACTGGGAAGATACAGAAATAACCTATTTTATTATTAAAAGATAGCTCTGAGCATCCAACAAGTGCTAGGCTACTCATCAATTAAAAATCACCTCAGGACCATAAAGCAAGCCGTGCACTACAGACTCTCATTTCAGGCAGAGAAATCATTGTAGAAAACAGCTTAAAACAGATATTAAAAATAGCAGACATCCAGTTGATAACCATCCGGCCTGGGTACATTAGGAAAAAAGAGGTTTGCCTGTCTATTTGCAGTTTTTTGGCACAAGAAGCGACAGTTCCCAAGCCTGGCCTCTTTGGGGCTGACAGCGCTGCTAGCACAAGGCTGCGCTGGGAAATCTGCAGAGATTCATGACTGCCAGTAGTAAATCCTGCAGAAAAAGTGAAGGCAGAGTGTTAAGGGTTGTCTCCTCAGAACTGAGACTGGGAGTGGTGAGCCTCGGAGTGTCCCGCTCTTTCACCAGAGCCTCAAAAGCGGGGTGGGATGGGATAAATATCCTGGAAGGAGGGAGTGCCAGTGCAGGAAACCCTCCTGCACCCCAGGAGAGTGTGGGTGCTGGGGCTCTGGTGGTGCAGAGCTGTCTCCTTGCTGCTCTCCACAGCTCCAGGTGAGGTGGGTCTGGGTTTGCCCACTAAGGAACACAAGTGCTCTTGGAGATTAAAAAGGGCAGAGGGTGAATAGGACCTATGGGCTGCCGCCACTTCTGAGGCAGAGCTGTTCCTGGCAGTATATTCCCAAGCACTTTGTTCAGTTTAATTTTAAATAAGTCTCTCGCTGTGGCTTTCCCTGCTCCCCCCGGGAGGCTTGCTTCCTTAGGTCCATTAGTGCAATTAGGGATTTGACGTAGCAGGCCACTTGAAAAACATCAGTCCAAAGGGCATTTCACTGACAGCTGATGTGGCTTCACTCTTACTCCATAGGAAAAGCTGCATGAACAAAGTATGAATGCCCGAGTGTGGCATTTCCTGGAGAAACTCACTTCTGCCATGAAAAGCCACGGGTGTTCATGTGGCACTGCGGTCTGACGGTAGCGGTAACTGCAAAGCAGAGCTGTGAGGCTCTGTGCTACAGCTGGGCTGTGCAGCAGAGCGTCCTGGGGCCCAAATGCTGTTGTGTCTCCGTGCCACCTCAGGCTCAGCCCTCGCACCCGGGGGAGACCATCCATGCTAGAGGAGCAAGCATGGTGCCTTATCTGGAGGCAGAACATGGATAACTGGAGGAACAGAAGCACAGTTGATTGCACAAAGATGGTTGGCATGGCCCCCCATCCTCAAAAAGTGTTTGTAGATCAGTGGCATCACATGCAGTTGTCTGCTGGAGGTGGTGGATGTCTACCATGAGTAGAATCCTACCATGGCTGCTCTTGGAGAGCAGTAGTGCTTGGGAGTGACTTCCTTAGCAGGCACATTTCAGCCTCCCTTAAACATCAGTTTTCTTCTCTCTCATCGGGAGGGGAGCTGGTCAGGATGCAGGGCAGCTCTGGCATCATTTGGACCAACCTGTAAGCCAGGATTGAGTTATTTCTTGCTGTGTGGATTTGGAAGAGGTACGTTCTCCATGTTCTCCTGCTAATAACCTTCTGCTGAATCAGAAGACAGTCAGTGCAATGAGAGGAAAATCACTTTTCAGGGAAAGATTGATCGCATCTGCTAGAGCTGTCATGGGAATGTTGTCTGGCTTTGGACAACTAGTTTTTGTTTGATAATGTGGGAGATGATCATGATCCACTTTTAGATTTCAGTATGGAATAATATAAGACAGCATCTCTTGATGTCAGTGGGAAATGAGCCTATTTATGCTAGACAGAATTTGGGCATGGAAAACCAGAACATCCATATGCTGCACAGTATTATGCCACCCTCCCCATATACTTTTCTAGTTAGTTCCTTATAATTCAATATGCTCAAAGTAGGGGCAAGCTGTGCTGTGTTTCTGGCACTTGTGCAAGCAAAAAATCCTGTTGGGAGCATAAAGCTGCCGAACCCATCGATTGCTTGTTGCGTGCTCAGCGCCATCAATCACTGCCATGCCGCAGCAGCTGGGGAAGGTGTGAGTGTGCCAGAAGCATCTTGGCAAAGAGCAGCGCTGTCAGGGCTCGTGGCCACGGGTGGGGGGTGTGTGTGTGGGGGGTGTGTGTAACTGCAGCGGTGAAACCGCAGCCCCCAGTGCCTGCCTTGCCCATGCCGTGGATGAGAGTCACCGCAGGAGACGTGGCTGAAGGGGGATGTACAACTCCTCCCTGGCCACCATGTGTTAACCTAGACCTTGAAGGGTTCCCACTTGGGTTAATATGCAGGACTGTGAGCTACAGCAGCTGTTCGGCTGCTGGGGAAGGGACAGGACATGCCCGTGCAGCAGCCATGGCTCCAAGCGCCACGGCTACGTGCAGCTGCTGTTCAGCCCATAACCGGTGTGTGTGGAGTGTGTACCATCAGAGGGCCGCACTGACTCTTCGATTAGTTGAACACCTATGAATCTGCTAGAGGTTTGAGTATTTTTCTCATACAAACTTTATTAAATTGAACAAATTCTTCCTTCAACCATCTGACCCATCGCATCCTCAGTCTATTCAAAGAACCATCAATGAAACCACATCCCAGTGTATAAACATGGCCTGACAACTGCACCTCGCACTGTGTATGCACAGTGTAACGTGGGCTGTCTCACCCTGCCAAAGGCCAGGAGCAAGTCAGAGCTGAGGAGAAAGGGAGAAAGCACTTCATTTAAAAAAAAAACCAACAAAAATCAGGTGAAGTTTCTGGCTGCAAAGGCTTGTGATAAAACTAGAATGCAGGTATTGGAATTTCCTAGTCAATAAATGTGCCGTAAAAAGACTTCTTTTATGAAATCTTTAAAAAGAGAAATTGTACAAAAAAGCCCCACAGACCAGTAGTCGGATATTTATTGCTCTGTTTCATTTAGCTAAAAGCACTGCAGTAGAGACTAGTTCCTAAAAATGTGTGGATTGCTGCTGTTGGATTGCCATCAGCCATGCTTGGCACAGGAACCGAACGTCACAGCCTTCTGACAAACTTTGCGGACAGCTGCATCTCCCGTTGCCATGGAAATGGACCTCAGCTCATTGAAAGCCGGGTAGTGGGCTCTAAAATCATTGCTCCTTATATTGAAAAAATGCTGGGGTGACATTAGGTAGTAGTAGTCATAATAATAACGTCTCAGCTTGTGGAATATAGTCTTTATTATTTTTATTTTATAGCTGTGTTATGTTCATGTTTGCATTTGAATTATCTGGTCAAATATAACCCTCTCATTTGTATTGCACTTACTGACCACAGCGTTGCAGGGGTTAGATACCACCCAGACCCAGCGACAGGGAGAACGTCACTAAGAAAATGGATTTCAGGAGGAGGATTGTTTGCTTTAACCAGGCATAGGGACACAACTGACCATTTCTTTTACCACGACCGGCCTGTTGCACAACCACTTTCCATTAGTCCAGAAGTGTTTGCTTGATCCATTGCCATTACAATATACGATAAAGTTCAAGATAATTACGCCTCGCGTTAATGTCCTTTCATTTTACTGTGTTCAGCTATCTCCAGCTTTGCCCTAGTTTCACAGGGTTCTTAGTTGTACCAAAAATGTTTGCCTCTAGCATCATAGTAACATCTTTCGTACTAATCAAACAATACTGGCAAGGAAAACTATGCTATGCAGATAAACTTGACTGTGAGAATTTAAACTGTAAAAAAAATTAAAGCTTTTAAGGAAAAACTGTGCCTGTAGTCACAGGGTGAAATGCAGGGCTGCAAACAAAGGAAGTAAGAGTTAGAAGCCATCTTCTCAGCTTGCGGTTTTGTGGAAAAACCTTCTACACTTACTAAGAGTCCTGTGAAAACAAAGTGCTCCTATGCCAGTCTTAACCTTGGGATATTTGAATAGGTAACTCAAGTTATTTACCTTTATCAAATTAGCAGAAGAGTAATTTTTTACACTAACATCAGCTCTTAAGAAACAGTATTGTACACCAGAAACTATTGTGGTTTTTTTTATTACTGCAGCATATTAAGATACGATCTTGAAATGTTTTTAAATCTGAGCAGTGAGCATATCAATACATTGTAGCAAAATGAGATGTAGGCTTGTAAATCCTGGAAAAATCTGGCCCTCTTAAAGGATCTGCAAACATCTTACACTGAAATAATGCTGAAATTAACAGTGTGTAGGTACTCTCCACCTTAATTTGTATACTCATGGCATGCTTATTTTTATTTACTGATCAGCTGTTTTATGGGTAGATAAATGGGTTTTGAGGCTATTTGCTTTCAACGCGTCTTTTGTCAATCCTCTGTCAAGTTAAAGGGAAAATTCTGTCATCATTTTAATCCATTTCCCAAAATCTGACTTGCCTCCTTATGGTGCCTAACAGCATTACTCAGAATTATTTCCAAGCCTACGCAGAGAGTTGCTGCTATATTTGTTTAAAAAGATGCCTGAACTTTGGCCGTTATAATTCGAAGGAGCTCTGTGGCAGAGATTGGGTTTGCACGTTCAGAGGGGCTGCTGGTAATGAAGCGCTTCTGTAGTGAAAGTCTTTAGGCATGCAGCCAAATTCAGATCTTGTAGTCTTCCTCCAGGCCATGCCTGTGAGACTCAGGGTTATTTTAATTATATTGTTTCTTTCAAGTAGATTTTATAGGAAGAGGATTGCACTGTTTTCCTTCAGTGACTACTTTTTTCAGTCTCGGAGGCCAGGGAAAGGATCTCTGACGGTTACTTAATTTCTGCAGAATCGTCTTGCACCCACTTTTGTATGGGGCTTGTATTTTAGACTTGGGATTGCGATTCAGAGCGCTGAGCTGGTGCAGACTGCCACTTGCAAAGCAGGGTTGAAGTTCTCCAAGTCACCGCCAAACCAGCACGATCGCTTTAGGTACTATTCACAGGCACCATCAACACACACGCGGTCTTCTGGTGCTCAGGAGATGTTGAGGACTGGAGTGGACAGGGTGAGGGTGATCTCCAGAGGACAGAGTCAGTACAGAGCTGTAGGAAGAGTCTTTTGTGAGACCTGTGTGTGTCTCAGAACGATCTGAAACCTGCATCCCCTTTTCCTTGTGTTGGCTCCCAGTTTCAATTTGAATGAAGTCAATGGCAGATCTCCCACTGACTTCAAAGCAGCAAAGTTTTGGCATTTAGAGGAAAAATCACTATGAAGAATAACGATGCAATATAAACACTTCTGTTATAAATGCAGAATGTAAATAACACTCTTTTATAGCATTTATTTAAATCCCCAGGCGCTGGTGGAAAATAGGTCTCCAAATAACCTAAATAGTTTGGCACATTAAACTCTCAGCCTTTACAAATATTGGTAGTGTTTCAAAGAATGCATTTTTAAGTGAGCAGTAAAAAGCAATTAGGCATGTAATTGTTGTTTTAGAGATTTAATCCAATTCCTGCTGCAGTCAGTGGGAGTCTTTACATTTACTTCAGTGGGGAGTGAGTTGGGACCTTACACATTTGAAGGGAAGGAGGGAAAAAGAAGGGGGGGTAAACCCATACTAAATCAGAATTGGGAATTCCATAAGCGTACATAAAATGGACACAACATTTGAGATAGCAGGCATCTTTTGTTAGGCAGAAAGCATCTACTAACCACAACAGAACAAGATATCCCTCCCCCTGTACGATGCCCCTTCTGTCACTCAACAGCCATATATTTGAATTAAGGAGTAGTAAACTTTTCTGAACTGCTCAAAGAAGTTCACTCAGTTTCTCTCGATCAGATGTCATAACACGTGATTTTAATTAATTGTATTTCTGTATTTCACAAATAGCACAACTGTTGTTATTAAGGCAATGTATAAACCTGTAACAGGCTAAACCCTATGGAACTTCTATTCAACTTATATTTAGGCCAGACGTGAATGCGATCAAAACAGGCAGATAGAAAGCTTTGATATATATTTTATGATGTTACTTTGATTGAAAGTAAAAACTGTGTATAATTTTTAAGGAGGAAATTGGAAAGATAAACTATTCAGAGCATTCACAATTACTTGTGAGAATCATGGATGGTGTATTGGGGTATCAATATCTACACTGCAGAGATCTGAGTCCAGGATTATAAGTATTTAGTTTGGTTGACGTGCAAATATATAATGACTGTGAAGATGTAGAACTTAAAACCAAGTGCTTTGGATGACTCTTTAAACTTTTGTCGGGAGTATATCTGAGAGGAAAAAAAAATACTATGCTCGTTACAAGATTTTAGGGGAATTTTACTGCATTTTTTTTCCTGAGGTATTGCAGCAGCTCATTTACAGCATTTTGTTTCCTGCAGAAAGACGCTTTTGTCATTACCAAGTCAGGGTTAGGTTCATTGCTTCAGCTGCAATCTAAATGGAATACCAGAAGATGGATGTAAATGAGCTACTCGGAGGCCTGGTGGAGTAAATACCCCCTTTCTTTTCAGTGCAGGAGGAGAGGTGGTGGGCATTAAGATGATCAGCCTGGTGTGAATGGAAGCTCTACATCCACAATTTAAAGGTAAGACTCTAAAACCAAATATGACAAATCATATTCTCCCCTTAAAACTTATTTTCAGTCTGGGAAGAAATGGTATAAAGCTACACAACGCAATGGTATTTTCATAATATAAATGATGGCTAGTAAGGAGACAGGATGCAACTCACTTCAGTGACATGGCAAAAATAAGTTTCCAAGGATTTATAGCAACCTAAGTATTACTTCTGGTGATTTATAAACCCGCACACAGATCTTTCTCTAGACAATCAGAGGAACCAAACAGAACATAGCTGCAACGATGCATTACAGTTTGTTTGACCTCATTCGTCACAAGAACAGGGCCCTTAGATCAAATGTGTCTGCACCAAGGCCGACTCTGCCCTCCCTACTGTTACTTGTCAGCTGCAATAGGGCCTCAGAGAAATAAAATTTTAATTATTGGACTTTAGAAAGTGTATTTTACTCTTTCCAGTGAGGTGCAAATACACTCCGTTTTCAAGGAGAAGTATTAATTCCCATCACACACACACCCCCCCACCCAAAAAAAAAAAAAAAAAAGGAAAAAAAGGCAATCAAGGACAGAATATGAGGTGCCCGAGCAGAGCAAGGTATCCCAGTGAAACCCTGGGGAAGGAGTGCTTTGCATTTTGCTGGCTGACCACTGGATGCCACTATTGTTCCACTGAAATAAAGTGTAGTGTTGTCATCTGACTGGCTTACTACCCTGAAGAGGGGAGCTTAAATAGCACCGGTATGCGCAATTTTCTGCAGAAAATAAGCAGTTAGATTTGAAATTATTAACGGCTTTTACTGTGGTTAGACATTAGACTTTCCTCCTTGCTCAGAGCCCCTTCTCAGCAGGAATCCCAGCACCAGTCTCTGCTTTCAAAGCCCCCGGCAGGCTACCCCCATCTTTTGACTCAAGAGAAGCATTTTCAAATCCACATTCGGGTCATGCAGAATATTTAGGCATTATTCAGGAAACGAGGAAGAGCTGAATGACCTAACATTGGCCCCCCCAACAAGTCGGAGACCCGAACTGGGGAGCTGGTCGGTCAGGCTGCTGGTGAGCGGCTCATCTTCCCTCTGTCCCGGGGTGGCACCGTGGTCCCCAGCTGACAGAGGCTGCGGTGGAGCTCAGAGCCCCTTTCTGCAGTAGGCTCGGAGTTGAATGTCAGAGAAACCTTAAGACTGGAAAAAAACAATGTTAAAAAAATGCAAAATTTTCTCTAAATGAGTGGGGTTTGTGTTACCTTGCTTTTAAAAGCTTTTTATTGTTTTTAAAATTTAAAAATGTATATATGTATTTGAAACCAGACCAATTCTGCCTCTGTCTGCAGAACCATGGGATGTGGCTTGCTGTATTTCTCACCATCCTCAGGTCTGTGTGTGCAGCTCCTTGAGATCTACGATCTCTTGAAGCCCACAGGAAAAGCCTGCGGCTCTCGGGACACTGTGCAGTGCTGAGGGTTCCCAGGATTGCACCGTGGCTCTGCAGCCTTCCCCCCCAGAGGGAAGGGCTTCCCTTTCACCTCCGTGATAAGCCACAGGGTGTAGCGCTGCCCCAGAGCCTCCGCACACTCGCATCCCGTGACACCAGATGTTATTATTCCACGCTGGTGCTTTCCATGATTAAATTCCCACTTGGAGCTGGCACTGAGCCCTGCTCCAGTAATAGAACGCGTGAGCAACGATGCTGCTTCTGAGCTCCTCTGCTCCCAGCTTTTCTTCAGGCGTTCTCCTGTGGAAGCTCTCTGCTCACCAACACCGTTCATCCCTCGCTGTCTGTGCTGTGCAGCCATACTGTGGGTTTTTTCCTTTCCTTTCCAGCAGGCAGCTCTGTCAGGAAGGAATAGATGTTCCCCTCTTAGCTGCTCTCGCTGATATTCCAGAGGCAGTCACTGCCAGCGAGAGCTGAAGGTGACAGCCACAGGTAGTAATGTCTTAAAATCTCTGCTCTAAAACTTTGCACTAAATTAGATAATTATCTTACAGACTGGCACCTAACTGTACCCCTAAAAACAAGTTTTTACCTTTCCTATAGATAGTATAAAAGGGAAATAAAGGTGCTTTTTTCCTTTTCTCTCACACACACACACATTCCTCCTTCTATTGGCAATTTCACACGCACACAAAGTACTGGAGGTTTAAAATTAAAATCAAGATTGCTTTATTCTAGCTGAGGGATCTCTAACCTCATTTTGTAACTGCCTTGCTAAATCCAGCAAGTGTACTTTAGTCACCAGGGAAAGGTGACTGTCATCTATGTGGATATGGAGACAAAAATGGCAGTATAATTTATGATCAAATCTTCTCCATGGATCATATTTTTTCTTTTGCAATTTTCAGCAGTTGAAGTGGTTTCAATATCACAACAAACCTTTTCCACCATGCTTCCTGATACTATTTATATGAAAAAGGCACCTATTTTAATTTTTTTTTTTTATTGTGGGGTTCTTTTATGCTCCACTCCAGCTGTTTAAAAAGATTTCTTTGGCTTAATTTCAAAAGGGCACTCTTTAACTTCTTGTAAATCAAGTTTACAATGTAGAATACCAGTTTTCATTTAAAAGGGCCCAGGTATAATAATAATCTAAGTGTCCTAGTAGCACGTTACAACCTAGACAGTGACCGAACAAGTGTGTAACGCAGTTGTTAGCATGCCCACGGCATACACCATTAGATGTTGTTTCCACATATATTCAAAAACCTAAGCTTATAGAGTGGGACATTCAGGTGTTTGCTGGAATGGAATCCCCGATAACAATTTTACAAAAATTATTTCACTTAAGGACATTTTTTAAGATCCATTTGTTGGCGTCAACCATTTTTTAAAGCAGCTCACTTTATTTCTTCAAATAACAGAAAACCTTTTTTAAACTATTACCCTAGAGACCAGTAAGAACAAGTTACTCATCGTTATCTTTCCGGTTCTGGACAGAGAGCTACTATGCTAGCTGTATTTGCCGTGTTTATACTGGGTGCGCAAGTGAATGAGAAGTTTCTCTGTGCAGGTTTCAGATTAAGAACTAAAGAGAGAACAACTCGCATCACCAAGATTGTCTCATTATCTTTGAATATTTAGATTTTAAAATATTTTCTTCTTTTTCGGTTTTGTCTTTGCTTTTCTGCTGCAGGCGCGGTGTGCAGGAGGCATGCCAGCTAACTGCAGAGACAGTGTGTCTTGGCAGAGCTGAGAGATACTGCTCACTTCCATATTGTTGCCCTTAAAATTTATTTTAAACAGTAAGTAATTGATTTTATTTTTAAGATATTAACTTGAATATTACATTTTTGCAAAATAGTTTCCTTTCAGCCGGTAATCCATCTTGACATTTACTTTTATTTTTCCTAACAGGTAATGGTACTTGTGCACATGAAGTTTAAGTTGTACGTAAGCACTCGTGCATCAGCACTTCCCAGACGGAGGGGTGATACAGAATCACGTACGCAATTGTTTCCTTAGGCTTTTGCAGAGCTCATCCTAAAACAAAACAAAAAAAAGAGGATTTTTTGATTGAAGTATCTCTAAGCAGTAAACTCACCCTAGCTCAGAGTACACTCCAGTGGCGTGACATGAAGCACCTCTCTCGGGAGAGGCATCATTTGGAACTAGTTGCAGCTGAGGATGCTTAAAAACCGGAGTATCAGCTGTGTTCACCACGGATAACTGTAGTTTAATTGCTCTGCAAGCAAGTCGCAGACCAGCTGGAGACAGGATTGAAATCATGATGTTATGTTGCCTTTCTGATGCTTAGCGGTACTTTGTGGGCCTCAGACTGAAAGGACTGTATTGTGGTAAAGTATGAGTCTAGAAATTTTATTTTCCTAAATATTTCACTGTATGGTGGCACTGGGTGAAAGCTTTAATTCTTCTCTTCTGACACATGTATAATTCTTTTTACAGTCAATAAATGACTCTGCAGTAAATTTTCTCATGGAAGGAGAAGATTTGTACTTGCATGCAGCGTCACTCTTGGTAGCTCTGAGGCCTGTGCTGCTCCATAGGAGTGCAAAATGAATGGCAAACTCATGTGAGAGTGTCAGGGGCGTATTTCTGTTGAAATTTAATGTCCTAATGATCTGAAATTGGAGCTAAGAAAATAAACTACAGCCCTTGGTTGTGGAATGAACTTACCTGAAAACACATTTCATAGTTTGGTGCCTCAGTTCCCACATTTAAAATTATATCACCACTCCTGCTCCTTTTTATCTGATAACCCTTCAGAGTTTGGGGTTCTGTGTGTTATTTTGGGGTGCTGAACAATGGCGTAGACATATTTATTTGCTGACAATAAAAAAAAGTCTTGTTTTCGTGACTGGGGAGAGGTCAGATAAACCAGACACTGTTTCTGCAGACACCACACTAACGTTCTTCATTCACCGCTTTCCCCTGAAATGATATTTTGCTGCTTTTCACAAGCTGTGGGAGCTGCTTTTCATTTCCCTCATACTACTTTTTGCTCTTCCTCCTTTGCAAACACATTACAACATTTTCAAACACTGTTGAACACCTTAATGTTCGGTAATGACATTTGCCCAACTATCTCAGCAGCTGTCTGAATGAAGGAGAGCCATTAAATGCACGAGATTAGTGACGTTTAGTCCTGCCTATAGTGATATTTCACAAGTGTGAAATATTGAACAAATTTTTGTGAAGCTTTTTCAGATGGAGATTGAAGCAGACATGCAAAATATTGCACATATTCTTTGAAGATAGTGTATATGTGTAGCACAGGACAGGGTGGGAAGAACAACAACTGTTTCATGGCATGAGTTGCTATAAACTACTAGGATCGAATTTTTTCATGAAGTGTCTGCATCACCAAACCCCTTCAACACTGTTGAATTAAATGGCATTGTCTGTGCTGCTCCTTGCCTTGTGGAAGTAGTCCCTTGAACTAGTAACAGTCCAAAAGATTTCAGAAGTGAACCTGAGTTGCTGCAGGCATTGTAGCCGTCTGATCTCTTCTCCTCCTCCAAAGGTCTTTGGGGTAAATCGAAGAAAAGCTTACCTGGTGCCTGCCTCCTAGAATGGAAAGGAAAATTCGGGTGCCTGTGGTGCCTGTATAATCCAAGGAGATAGTTAAATAGGGTGAATATCTGCTCCCATCTCTAACCAGAAATAAGGTTGCAGAGACAGAAACGTGAGGGTGTAGCTCCATGAAATGGATGAGTGATCTAATGCCTAATTGACACTGAAATTGGGAAGTCCCATTCCTCTCCCCATTCTTTTTTCTCCCTCTCTCCTCCCCTGGATTGTCTTGTACTGGCTCTAGCATACGTGGAACCCTCTGTGAGCCAATTCACTTGCTAAGCTGTTGGAACACTAGCCCAAACCCAACAACAAAAAAATAGAATTAGTGAGCTGAACTGACTTATGAGTGCAATAAAAACCAGGGGCTGTGCAAAAGCATAACAGTGTAGATGGGTTTGGGGAGGGGCAGTGGAACGGTGATAGCTGTGGTTCAGTTGGCATCTTGTCGCTCACCCTCAGGTGCTCTTGTTCAAATGTTCTGGCTGTAGTTTCTTTGCTGCGGAGTCAGCATCCTTTTTGTGTTGCGTCACCTTGGATCCCTGATGGTTAGTTTGCTTTCTGTGGTGGTGGTTCGGCACAAAGACTTGGGCGGGGGATGCTCTGACCAGGCAGCAACACCATCTCATCCCAGGGATATTTTTGTGACTGTTGGTGGGCTTGGTCAAACCCCAGGGGAAAGATACGCATGTTTTTCTCTACTTTTTGTAATGGGCATTAGCCTGTAATCTCAGAGTCGAAGTGCAAGAGCAGAGGGAACTTTCAGACAAAAGTTGAATGTCTTTTAGACACTGAGCCAAGAGTCTCTCACGTAGTGGAGGAGGGACTAGATCACACAGGTGGGCTTAAGTATGTAAGGTCCCCCTAAATCCTGCTGTAGGTCTCTGCACCTCTGAAGGCTCCAGAGGTATCTGTTAAGATCACTGCATGACTGGAGCTTCTAACGTGTGAGCTGGAACTGAGAACAGACCTTAAAGCACTTACCAATGCACAGCACAACCCACAGACCGGCTTATGGGGTTATTTTTATACATCTCCACAAAGAGATGTGAAAGCCCTAAGAGCTGGGCTTTGTCAAGACGCAGCTCTTACATCAAGAGACAATAAAGGAGTCACAGGCTGCCTCTGGCCTATTGCATAACAGGATCAGACATTTTAATGAGCTTCTGCTAGTCCATGGTTCGTCAGCCCTGCTGATTTGTAATGAAGCAGGACACTGCTATAGAAACCGCTCCACCAAACAGCATTCATGAATGTAGTTAAGAAGATGAATTTGAATTGAAATGCAAACAAACTGTGGATCAGTCCATCTCTTTCTGAATTGTAGGAGCCTGTTCACCTTCCTGTCCATGTTACAGTTTAATCCAGCTTGAATTTAAGTTTTTAGTGGTATTTTGTATATTTCATTTGCCAAAGCATCGTTTCCTCTGGTTGTTTACTATTTTTCCTATTATAATTCTTAATCCTGCTTTTAAGCAAAGGATTACAAAGAAGAAATGATAAACACATCTCCAAAATTTTTCTAATTATTTTTGTTATGGGACAGGCTGGATCGATGGGCCGAGGCCAACTGTATGAGGTTTAACAAGGCTCAGTGCTGGGGCCTGCTCTTGGGTCTGAACAACCCCATGCAACGCTACAGGCTTGGGGCAGAGTGGCTGGAAAGCTGCCTGGCAGAAAAGGACCTGGGGGTGGCGGTCGACAGCCGGCTGAATATGAGCCGGCAGTGTGCCCAGGTGGCCAAGAAGGCCAACAGCATCCTGGCTTCTATCAGGAATAGTGTGGCCAGCAGGACTAGGGACGTGGTCGTCCCTCTGTACTCAGCACTGGTGAGGCTGCACCTCAAGTCCTGTGTTCAGTTTTGGGCCCCTCACTACAAGGAGGACATTGAGGTTCTGGAGTGTGCCCAGAGAAGGGCAACGAAGCTGGTGAAGGGTCTAGAGCACAAGTCTGATGAGGAGCGGCTGAGGGAACTGGGGTTGTTTAGTCTGGAGAAGAGGAGAGACCTTCTCGCTCTCTACAACTACCTGAAAGGAGGTTGTAGCCAGGTGGGTGTTGGTCTCTTCTCCCAAGTAACAAGTGACAGAACAAGAGGAAACAGCCTCAAGTTGCACCAGGGGAGGTTTAGAAGGGATATTAAGAAAAAAATTTTCACCAAAAGGGTTGTCAAGCACTAGAACAGGCTGCCCAGGGAAGTGGTGGAGTCACCACCCCTGGAAGTATTTAAAAGACGTGTAGATGAGGTGCTTAAGGACATGGTTTAGTGGTGAATGTGGCAGTGCTAGGTTAATGGTTGAACTTGATGATCTTAAAGGTCTTTTCCAACCTAAATGATTCTATAAGTCTATTAATTATGTTTATAAAATAAATGGGACTAAAATTAATTTTAAGGATAATGGTCTATATCAGAGAGGAATGGCTATGAAATAACCCTTTTTTTTTCCTAAACTGCTGAATTATAAAGCAAAATAAAGTGAGTCTCCAGATAATTCCATCAGTTAGATTCATGCAAACCCAAGTAAAGAAGGAAAAAACTGTTTAAGGAGTTGTAGTCTTAAAATTTGGGTTACTGTCAAAGACCTGACATCCATTACAGGTTATTTGTGATGTTACTCAAGAGAGCACAAGAAATACTTGATGTTATCCTCTACTGTATCCCTTAGGAACCAAAACCTCCAATGACACCACCTTTTCCCTACACCAAAATCCTACCTATATGCCACCTTATTATGAACCACTTTAGAAAGGTGTGTCTCACTGTGGTTTATGAAGACTATTATGAAGACTAATACCAAATTAGTGCATTATCAATAAAGAACTGTGTTGGGCTACAGCTTTTCATAAGGAAAGATTTCCTCTGACACTCTTGCCTGAACGCATCTCACAAAGACTTCTCCCTTCCTGGCCAGCCCTTTGGAAAAAACATAAACCAAACCCAACTCCTGATGCACAGCAAAGCGCTTGGGGAGTTCTCTTTTGAATAGCATCAACTTCAGGAACAGCTGCTAAGATCAAATGGACAAAGGGAATTCAGCACCACCCACCCCATGTATTATCTTATAAAGCTCCAGGAGCTTAATCCTTCCCGTGAACTCACCCTGTTGTCTCACTTGCCATTACCACTAACAGATTCTATTCTGTGTAAGTCTGCTTCCTCCTAAGAGTGCACCTGCAGCAAAGCTACAGTTTAAAGGTCCAAAGTCTCTCCAACTAACTGAGTCATAAAATGAAACGTTTCTTCCGCACTGCAAGGAATGATTTCTTATGACATAAATAACTGTGAAAAGAATGTAATGTTATTAAAATATATTTATTACTGTTATTGCAAAAGTACTAAAAGCCAAAAAAATAATCAGTGTTTCTGCAAGCTGCCGGAGTGTGCTTGCTACACAGCAAGAACCGGTCCTTTTACTAGCCCTGTGTAAGTCTTTTTTATCTGCCTGGAGAAGTAATTATGGTCTGTCCGTAAACAGAGAAATAGCTTTACTTCCAATCTTGATGACAGGAGTATATTTCATTCCTGGGAGTTAAATTTTGGCGAGAATTGCGAAAGGCCGATTTTGACCTCATTCAGCATTTTTCCATTCTCAAGCTGACCTTTGAAAATCAGAAATGTTGAATAAAAAAGCATCTGGAAGCAGAGCAAGCAGCATGTAAGAGATGTAAAGAGGTTTATCACAGCTATGTTTGTGGCAGAAAAACCTACAAGACTTTTTTTCTTTTGCAATGCCATCCCTCGTTGCATGCCACAGGGCACCGTTCTGTCCACTTGGTGACCCTAACAGTGAAAATGCTAATGTACGGCCTGTATCCTGCGTTAACACCTTCTTACACTGAAAATACAGGAAAAAAAATATCAAAATTTGCCAACTTGGGTGAATAACTGAATTTACAAAAGGGTATATAACTATATAATCTATTAAAAATAAATATTGTATATCCTGATTGCTGCTATTGCTCTGTGATGGTGGCTTTCCAGTTATAACAGCTGTCCTGTCTACTGCATTTTAAGCCTCTTTTTTTCTTATTTCTTCACCTGGGCTGTAACACCCTAGCTTTTGACAAATTGACAAAAATAATCCTCAATCCTTTCACTTTGTTTGTGTTTAGACATTTCTGATTGTTTGCACTGAGTCCTCCAACAGGATACTCTAAGCCAAATGTAAAGAGAATATTGGACCAATAAAGATAAGTGTACAGAGAATGGAGCTGTTTATTCTTTAAAGACTCATTACTCACTAGAGATTAGAATGTTTACTGGATTAAAAAGGTTATTTCACTCAGCAGAGCCTGGTGACCTCATCTTTAAAATCAAAAGCAGAATAAGGTTGATAATACTGAAAATTGTTTATTAACCCAGAAAGAAATTAGGATGAAAATTTCAAATTATGAAAGGCATCATAAAACCTGATCTCTTCTGTACCAAAATATGAGACATGTGAAATGTCAACAAACTTACAGCCACATGCAGGACTGAGAATTAGATATTGCTGGTATACCTATGCATGATTGCAGAATTTGATGTACTTGGGTATAAAAGTGGTAGATATCAAGAAAAATCAGTGATGTCACTTGAGTCAGTGAAGGCCGCAGTCTTGCAAACCCCAATAATGAATGTAATCAAATCCTATGGATCATGATTACTCAATTAATTTTACTGAATTCTACTGGGTAATTTTATTAAAAGCCTCACATATTTAGTGAGGTAATGCTAGACAATTTAACTGATGGTCTCTGGGCAATAAGGCATGTGCCAGACTAAGAATCTTGGTGCTCCTCCAGCACCGCTCCCAGCCACAGAGAAGGCTGTGGGATACGTGAGGTCTCCCACAGGGAGGCATTTTTGTGATGCCTGGGCAAAACTTGCTCTTGGCGAGTGCCAGGAATTCCTGGTGTAAGCTAACTGCTCAAATCAGCAATACCTTTGCTTCAGACAGCACCGAACAACTACGGAGCTGTCTCCTTTAAAGTACATCCTGCAGAAATGTGATTTTTAGACTAGCTGAATAACAACGTGACACAGAGAAGGACTTCTTAGCTTTTGCGTACAGCCGCTGAAATCGCCTGCAAGGAGGAAAAAAGCAGCAACGTACAGCCAACTGTAAAAGCTAGTATTTAACGACGGATCTTTTTTTCAAAACTTCTGACCACTCTGCCCTCTGTGAACGGCGATCACATTCTGCGCCGAGCATTAGGAAAGGCAACAGCTCCATTCACTCGCAGCGCTCTGGTGCAGCAGCGGAGGCCCCAGGCCCCAAAACTAACAGTTCTCGGTCTTCTCCTTCCCTCACGGACACCGCAGCAGCACAGTCTGCACCAATACCTGCCTCTCCCCTCCTTCAGGACCGGACAACAGGTACCAAACCCCCAGCTGAACGGCCCAGGCCGTGTTCTAACTCCCCGGCGGGTCGCGGCCGGTGGCGGAGCAGGTGCCGCCACAGCGCTTCCGCGCTGTGGCGGCACCTGCTCCGCCACCGGCCGCGACCCGCCGGGGCGGTGCAGGCCCTTGTTGAAAGTCTCCTAGCAACCGCTCCGCCAATGGGAGCGGCGCTGCGGCGGGGGTGTGCGGGCGGGAGGGGGGGGTTAACCCCGCGGGGCCCGGCGAAGGGTCAGAGCGGTGGAGTCGGCAGCTGCGGAGCGGAGCTGGTTCGGGAGTCGTTTTCCTCTTCTTCCTCCCCCGCTGTAGCAGGTGGTGCTACGCGGGTGGGTGTCCGGGGCTCCTCCTCCTTCTTCTTCTCACCGGGGGTTGCGTCCCGCCTGTGAGGCGCGGCGGGTAACGGGCGCTCTGCGGCCGTTGGCGAGGGAGGGGGCGGGCAGGCAGCGCGGCCGGGGCCGGTGAGGGAGCTGGAACTGCGCTGAGGTACTGGGGCTGCGCTGGGCTCTGCCCGCTCGCCGGGCGTGCGGGAGCTCGGCTTGGGCAGCCGAGGGGAACGGCGTTTCCGCGGTCTGGGCTCGCCCTGGGGCGCTCCGTCGGCCGGGCCGGGGAAGGGCTGCGTGCGGGGGGTAGCCTGTGTGGCCGCGGCAGTGTTGTGGATGTTGACATGTGCTCCTTCTTTTCAGGCTCCGGGTGATCTACGGGGACGAGGAAGAGCTAGCTTAGCGGCTTGGCTTTGCTGGCGGTCCCCCCCCCCCCCTCCCCGCCCTGCGGGAAGGCCCAGCGTTTTGTTGGTGTCTGTGAAGCTACGAGCGGTGGATGCTCGGAGAGGTGAGAGCCGTAAAGCTTTCTACTGAGTCAGTGAATTTGTGGCTGCTTGGGTTTAGCTGGTGGTTTCACGTGATGGAAGAGTAGAGGTTCCATAAAGGATTTTGGCTTTTTTATTTTTAAAATTTAATTTTTTTTCTTTATTTGCAGCAAAACCTATTTCAATTTGAAGATCAAATCCTAATGCAAGATCAGTTTGTAGTATTACTGCATCCCTTATGTATGTAGAACACTCTGCTGCTTTCTGTGCTGTCAGTGAAATAGTTACACGGGGCTCCATATGCTACAAAGGTATGATAGGAATTTCAGGGCAATGGCTTACAATAGGAAGCATGCAAAGTAAAATGCGAATGTGTTAGGTAAATTTTAGTAGTGAACTTAGAAAGCAGACCTAGAGAAATTATTTGATACCATTGATGGAGATTTCAGATTTAAAGTATTCAGGGGGGAAAGATGTCCTTTCTGTTTTGTGTGTATAAGCTGGGGTACTGATGTCACTTAACAGTTGGAATAGAGAGAGCACAGGATAGGGTAATACAAGGCTCATTGGGGTCAATATCTTGTCTCTGGAGGTGGCTAGCAGCAGATGCTAAGGAAATGATCATAAGTATAGGTTGGTTGTACAGCAACGCTTTTATCCATGTATCTTCCCAGTATACTGCAGTCTAGAGCCGAAGAATTTCTGAGCAGAGGTTGTATCTCTCTCTTTACATTTAATAGCTGCTGATGGATGTTTTTCAATGAATTAGAGCCAGTTTATATATTTAGCATTCACAGCACCTCATGGTGATGCGAGTCTGCAATTTAACTGTGGTGTATGTGGAGGAAAAAAAAAAAAGCTCTCATTTTCCAGCTCTTGCACTGAATGTTTCATTTGATTCTGCATAACTGTTGTATTAAAAGAAACAATGAATAATTATTTTCTGTATGTTTGTCCTATTTCTCTAGCTGTTTCCTCTTCTAGCTGAAAAGTCATAGGTTATTAGTTTATTGTATGAAAGTGTTGGTTGACCTTCTTGCACCATTTTCAGGTCTGTTCTGTTTCTTATACAGGGAAGGTTGTACCTGCATGTGATATTTAAACTGAGGAAGCTTAGTGTTCAGACAGAGACATTGTGATCTGTTAACTGCCTGTGAGCAGTTATTTCCAGAGGACTAATCATAGTGACCTGGGATCTCTTCCTGTCTGATAATACCTAACTAGAGGCTGTTGGTTTAAGTATATTGCAGAGTTATCTCTTTCATTGTGTTGGTTTGTGTCTATGAATGTGAAATTTCAGCTACTGATCTTTATCAGACATTTGCTTAGTATGAGGACAACCTTCTGCAGTTCTTGTCATTCAACTTGGGTGTTTATTTTTCTGAATAACTCTGTACATTACATGACCTTTGTCACTTACCTGCTCATCACCTTTTTAAATTTACTGAACAGCAGAGAAGGCTGCACAGACCCCTTTGAGACTCTAATTTTTGTCTCTTTGGGACTTTCAATTGATATACTTTCATACTCTGTCCTCACCCTTCTTTAACTTATTTCTACACTTTGCCCTTCCCCATCTATAAATGGTCATTAATAAATTTTCTGACATCTTAGTTTAAGAGCTTTTGGTAGGAAACATTGTGAAAAGCTTTTTGGAAATCCAATTACGCTGTCTTGCCTGGGTGCGTTGGCTCATTCCTTCCTTCAGAGCACTGTGGCAAACTTGTTAGTGTTCCTTCCTTCCACAGAAGTTACACAGATGTTTCACCAGTCCTATTTGTTTGCAATTACCAAGTCTGTCCTGTGACACTTCTGGTTTGCTCAATAGAAAACTAGAATTTACAGGAGAACATTCCTTGAATTCCCTGGCAATCTTTGGAGAAATTAGTTACAGTTACCATCTTCCATTCCATGTCTGATTAAACTTACCAGTTATATGCTACTGAAA
The DNA here is from genome assembly GCF_011004875.1 of Balearica regulorum gibbericeps. Taxonomy (NCBI): domain Eukaryota; kingdom Metazoa; phylum Chordata; class Aves; order Gruiformes; family Gruidae; genus Balearica; species Balearica regulorum. The sequence goes on along the minus strand of NC_046191.1, from coordinate 16,359,993 downwards.
CTTGTGAGTTTCGTCACGTCTGAGATCTGGATTACTAGTTGTGGCTCTGCCCAGTAACTCCTACCAACTTTAGGAACTAGTAAGGTTGTGATTATTTTTTTTTTTTATCCTTCCCCCCCACCCCTTTCTTTTTAAAAGTCGTCTGCTTCCAGAGACAGCCAAGCTATAAATTTTGGCTAAAGTTGATCTCAGGAGAAGGAAGAGGAACTGCAGAAGACAGTTCCTAAGGCTTTCCTCTTGGGTATCTGTGATGTGTTCTGCTCCAGCTACATGTAGTAAGTGGTTTGTGAATGCAAACAGAGAAATAAAAATTTGAATCTTAACAAAAATAGTGCTATTTATTAGTAATAAAAAAATACTAATGTGAAGATCCATAGTGTTAGTTCGAAATGGAGTGGGAATTTGGGAGCCAGGTGAAACATTTCAATGTGTTTCAATTTTTTCAGTGATTGCATTAACAGAATTTCAGTCATCTGTGTTTATAAAAGGTAGAGTTGAACCTTGAGGTAGTAGATCAGATTATATTCCTTTTTTAACCTGAGTGTTTGAGGCAAAGACCATGACAGAATAGTCATCAAACATTGAATTTTAACAGATGTGAGGGTATATTCTTGTGTGTTTATACATGTTGAGAAGATAAACACTTATTTGATTGTTTAAAAACTCTTGAATTTTTTTTATAAATGTGGGAGGAAAGATCTGGGGTCTGCTTTGATTGCAAGACCATCATTAAAATTACAATATTAAATAAAGGTCACTAAAACTGTAATAGATTTTGAGGAAGGAATTCTTTCAACTATACAGTTATCACTGGATACAAGCATATTTTAGTGCTAATTGTAAACTGTGTTATTAAAAGAGCTGTAGAGAGAGAATAAGTGTGAAAACTCTAGGGAGGAAATGCTTGGACTTTCCTGGTGATTACATGAATTCAAACAAGTATATGTCTTATGACATTATCAGGGATATACTTGTAAACCTACAATGTCATGACTGGAGGCTACCCTACATTTGCAGGCTGGTGTGTCTTTGTGTCTATCCGGATAAAAGCCATCTGTGTGGCGTCTGCGGATTACTAGACAAATGCAAAAGCTTTAACCAGATTCACAGCTCCTTTTGGGTTATAATTTTAGTAGAAGGAATCATATTGCCCTTTAAGTAAATGCTAACCATGTCCCCCTCCCTAATTTTACAAGTTGAAAGATACACATGTCACAACTTGTAGTAGTGTTTGAAATATACAGAGAAGGAATGGTTGTTTGACAATTTCTGGTTGATCCTGACTCTTTAAACTTTTTTCCCAAGATATTGGGGGCAGAGAGAAATCGCCTCTCCAAAAATTGCCTTTCCCTATCCTCTCTGCCTTGGGGGGAAGAATGTTTTCTGGGTTACCAGATACCACATTTCCCATTTGTGTCACACCCTGTGTAGGTTAGAGATGACCAGATGGTGTAATTTGATCAAAGCACAGTGCTGTGATAAGCAATTCTCTTCTGATTGTAAAACTCATTCAGACAAACCCAGTTACACCTACTCCTTTTCAAGTTTAAGCAGGATATTAAGAAATTCTATGTATGCTGCGTATGATGCTTCTATGTAATCCTACTTACTGCTGGTGGTCTTTTTGAGTTGTGATATGGTCTGAACTCAGGCTTACTTAATCAGTTTTCTATCTTGAATCTTGGCACGTTCATTGCCAATCCCTCCCCTGTCCCCCCAAAACACAGACCAGTACTATTAAGAACAGCTCCTTTCAGCATTCTGGGTTTGAAGTGTACTATTTTTGATGTTTAATCTGAACTTATTCTTGAAAAGAAAGATGTATTTGTTAGTAACTCATGTGGGAGTTTGTGGAAGCATTCCTTTAGATTTCTATTAAAAAAAAAAAAAAATATTCCCCAGGTGCTTTTCTAAGAATCAAGTTCTGGCATGTTATTACCATGATGGCTTTTTTTTTTTAAGTTCTTTGGGGTTTTTTTTGTATTTCACTTGTTCTGACAACCACTTGAAGTTTGATTACTGCTTCCTTGATATTAATCAAGCTTTCCTTATGTTTTTAATGTAAGTATTTTGGGGAGGTGTGTGTGTTTGGGGTTTTTTGCTTGGTTGGTTTTTAGATTTCTATTTACAGTGAGATGGCTCTGCTGTGATGTTAACGCATTTGAAATTGGATCCCAGAGGCTCATTTTTTGACAAACCACTTAAGTCTTGTCCACTCCAGGAATTTCTTGCTTGGGACAGGAAGTGACACAGCCAATTGGCAGAGTTACGGCTAGCAGGCACTGGGTTGTTACAGGTTTTTGGGCAAGTCATCAAACCTGTTGGTGAAGTAACTGCAATTAATCCCTCTGTACAGAGAATGGGCACACAAGGAAAATCATTAAGTGGTTACAGCAGTTTTGGCTGTTCAGTGGTTCTTTTTTCTCCTACCCACAGTCAGCCAGATTTTTGGCATTAGTATGAGATGCTGGGGAAAATGCAAAATTTGTGGGGTTTTTTGTTGTTGTGGGGTTTTTTTGTTGTCTTGGTTCCTGTTCCTACTGTGTGTTTTCCCAACCAGGATTTCAGGAGGGGCGGGAAAAAAAAAAACAAAAAACCTTCTTATTACTTTTGTTTAGTTAAAGCCTTTCTGTGTTAACTAGGATAGCCTAGGGAGATCCCAAAAGTACTTTTCAATCTTATGTGTTATTTTATTATTCTTCCATAATTACACAAAATACTGCTTCAGAGTTACACATTTTCCTCCTCTTTGTGAATATGTTCACTGGTATGTCATAGTGAGAGCACTGTAGTGTACTAAAGGTGAAGAGTCAATTCTGGATACTGTGTATCTAAATTAAATTTGCATCCATACTGTCTTCACCAGGAATGTTCATCTTTAGCTCTTGCATACTTCAGTGAGACTATTTTGAGCTGTGTTGCTCCAGAGGAACTGCCTAGACTGGGAAGGAAATGTATCCGATGGATCTTAATCACTAGATAGCTTTAGAAGTCATGGTTAAGGTCCTGAACTGGCAGTAGAAGCCACGTGGAAATGATGAGATGATCTTAGCATGGGACTAAAGGCTTGTAGCATTCCCTTTTGCAGCTGACATGGGATTGATCTTTACATACTGTATTTAGAATTAAACACAGATGTGCAGAATAAGGCATTCAAGTACAAAATGCTGACCACTCTCTAAAGCAATTACTGCTTCAAAGCTATGGCACTTGTTCGATGCATAACAATTTAAGATACTTTGGGGTAGTGGTTTAACAGTTGAAGAAAGTTTTTTGAGTTTGGTGCTTTCCACATCTTGAAATTGCTGAGGCTGGCCTTTAATCTGATGTATTAAGCAGTGTGCAGTGTACTGCAGGTAGTCTCTTCAAGAAAAAAGGCTCTAGAGCCTTCAAGGTTGATTAATGCGAGAAAAATAGTTGCATAATCTGGACTTACTGTACTGCCTCTGTGTTCTTGCTTTCTCTGTCTTCACCAGACATCCTTATAAGCCTGATTTTTAAGTGTTTAATTTTCCTTGTGTCCTCTTGTTGGTGTACCTAGAAACAGTGTGTCACTAGAGAGTAGTCTTGAAAAGCATCTGCACTGAATTAATCTGTATGCAGCTTGCAGGGCTCAGATACAGAGAATCATTGCATTCCCACACCTGGATTAGTCCTGTTTCTGCTTCCAGTCAAGCATTGTTTGGGGTGATAGATACTGTGTCAAATAGTATTGTCAGTTTAGTGGGATCTGTGGGTTGGCAATGCTGTACTTTGAGGGACTTTTGAGTGATAAGATCTCATAATGGGTATGCAGCCTCTTAAAGAATAAAAGCCAGTTTGAAAGTAATGGCATATCTGAAATCTAACTAGTATTTTTGTGGACTTTCCAACAGTCCTTAATGGAATTTGAGTTTCTTAACCTTTTGAAATACGTTACTAGAATGCAGGATTGTGACCCAGTAATGAGAATATACTTGTAGTTTAATTTACATCCTTTTCCCTTGTATCTGCAGGTTACTCTGTCTGATGGATCCAACAGAAACAAAACTAACATGTAAGAAGTGTGTCCTCTTAATCCTTAGTTTGACTTTGAATTCCATTTTTAAAAGCACAGTTGTTTTGGATGGGTGGAAAAAAAAAAGCAGAGATTGCCTTGCAGATTTCTGCTGTGAAGTTAATTATTGTCTTTAGAATCTGAATCCTCACTTAGTTCATTTCTGGACCTCTTGGTTTTACAGGAGGGAAAAATGTGCAAAAACGAGTATGGGCAGAGAAAAAGCAGAAAAACCTATTTCTTAAGAACAGCTGCTAGATTGTTGTATTGAATGTGTTTTCTTGCTTCCTTAGGTGTACTTTCTGATATAGTTTGCAGTAGTTCCTGCAAACTTTCTGATATAGTTTGCAGTAGTTCCTGCAAACTTTCAGTTCATCTGAGGAATAATTGTTTACCGTTTTTATCTAAGAAAACTTATGAACCTGGAGAAATATTCATCTAGCTGGATATTTTATTCCCTAGTGCTGATCATTCTGTAACATGGCTGTGCACCACGTATGATCTCTTAAAAACTTGCTGTTACTTTGGGCACTGTGTTCTGTGCTTTGAAATATCGATATGGATTCCTACTGTCTCTGTGTCCTCAAGAGACCTTATGGATAATAGAGCGTACTTTCCACCCCTCCTCTCCCCCAAAATGATAGCTTTTGTCCACAGTGATAAAAACACCAGGTTTTGGTGTGAGAAATGTAGAAGTTGCTTATCTATAGTGTGTTTATTGGAACATTAGCGGGGAGGAGGGGATTAGGGGGAAACATGTCTGTGCTCTAAAAGTTTACAGAGTTCATTTAAAATTAACTTGTGATTTTGTTCCAAAGTGTTATCTGAAAAAAGGGGGTGTTCTTTCCTGTCAGGTGGAAAGCTTGTCTCCCTGAATTGTCATTGTTCACGTAACAGCTGATGGGTTATGCTGTCTAAATCTTAAGCATCCAAGCTGGCTTTTTAGTTTCCAGTAGTGTGGTAACTTTAATGCTATTATGTGCCTTCTTACCGGGAGGTGGAGGCAGGGTGAGGGGACAATTGGTTTGCTCTTTCTTATGAGTTTCTGACTTTCCTTTGGTTTCCAGAGGGCCAGTGCTGTACTGAGTGGTTGTGTCAACAGGGTAAGGCTTCCTCTACTTGTTTACTACTTTGAAGAACACAACTTGCCAGGGAAAGGCAATATAACTGTACGTATAAGTTAAGTTACATTTAAATGGTTAAATATTTATTCAAAATTCCTTTCCCTTCTCTCTGCCAATGTATCTTCTCTAGAGCCTTTATTATCCTGCTCTTTAAGTAATAATCCCACTCAGATGGATTTATGTTAAAACTTTATATAAGTTTCTCGTAATAAAATTACTTCCTGGTTATATGGCAGGAAAGTATTTAATATTAGGCTTGCTGTGTTTTCTCTGTACATCAACAGAAAAAACTGACTTATTTAAAGTGTAAGTCTTTATTATTTTCATAGCACTTTAGCTTTAGTTAATGGTTTACAAGACTATGTTTAAAGTTAACTAAATATAGATAGATGCATAATTTTTTTGCAGTCTAATATTTGCTGTGCTTAATGTGTTCCAAATAGTGTGTAAAGAACTACAAAGAAATCATGTGGCTCCAGTCCAATAGTCATTCTCCTATGCCTGCTTTAATCTTCTAGCTGTATTAGCAGCTATTGTTAATCTAAAATGCTCTTGCTATTTTAGGAGATGCCTACGTAACACACGTTGCCAGCAATTGTACTAAATACTTCTCTGCTGAACTAGTTGCTCAGGTACCCTGCCTGTCTCTGTTGCTATGGGAGATTGGAAGACTATTACTGTGCCAGTGCTGTCATCAGGTAAACTGGTAATATTTTGAATTTAGTGGATTTGCTAACTTTACCAGTGATCTTACAGCTGCTAAAGAGTTTTGTGCATGACATGTTTGACTAGTTAAGCAGGATGTTAAATAATACGTAGTACATACAGTGCTTTGTTTTGGATTGAGTCCTTACAGAAATGCTGCTGTAAAACAGTGTCCTCTCACACATATATAAAGGTTCTAAGGCTTTTCAGTCACACCTTTTTTTTTTTTTTTTTAATCACACTTTTCAGGATATCTAGTATTTTCAGAAGTTTCTTTACTTGTTGTATATACTTTTGCCTCATAAATTGATTACAAGTTTATTAAAGGACTAAACATTTTCTTGCCTACTCTTACCTAGTGGAAGAGTAAATCACAGCATACACTTAACATGAATAAGGATATCATACGTTCTAAAGGATTCTCACTAAAAGCACAGCTTCTGCACCTGTGTAGAAAAATTTTTAAAAAATTGTGTTGTAGCAAACCATTTAGGAAGAAAGTTTGGGCAGTTTTTCTTGGCAGATGAGTAAAATTTGAAAAATATAATACCTTAAAATGTTATTGAGTCTTTAAATCTTCAGTGGAAGTGTAGTAATTTTTTAATTGTGAATTGTTTAATATATGGCATTCTAGATTAAATTCTAAGCTCTAGAGTTGTAAATTTCTGTGAATAATAATTTCAGTAGTTAAGGATTTGATTTCTTTTGTATGTGATGTATCCTCAACTATTAGCCTTGAATTGTTTCTTAATGTTTTTAACTTTTTAGATAGCAAAAATATCTTTCAATATACCTCAGACAAAAAGATATCTTCTCCAAGCATGAACTCACAAGTGCTACGCTTGCCACTGCCTTCATCCAAAAGCATGCACAGCTTTTTTAGTGCCTTCTGCACAGAAGAGAATATTGAACAGAGTATATCCTATCTCAATAGGGTAAGCCAGATACTCTTGTTTATTGGAGGTTGTGCGAAGGTGACATTAAATCAATTGTGGTAGTAAAGATTCACTTGATTAAGAAGGCTTCTTTCTCAATGCTTGGAAGCCAAAGTTGGTGGGGAATAGGATTTTTTCCCCCTTCATATCTGATTTCACCTGATATTGTTTCTCTGTTTTTTGGAGAACTGTGAGAGATTGATCCAGTTATTTATTCCACACACCCCTCCCTCCCCCATTGTCTTTTACCAGGAATTGACAACATTGGGTTTTCCTTCTATTTACGCGGAGTCCAAAGGAAAAGAATTAAATTTAATATCGATCATAAATTGCATGAATGAATTGCTTGTACTGCAGCACAAGAACCTTCGAGCTCAGGAAGAAGTAGAAATGCAGCATCTGAAACTGGGTAGTGATATGGATCACTTACAGAACTGCTATGCTAAATTAAAGGTAGAAAACAAGATAATTCCACCAATATTATGCAGCACTTATGTTTAACAGATACTGTACATTCTTAACAGTGAGTGCTTTTTTGTTTTCCTCCCCAGTTCTAATCTGCAGTTGTATTTTCATGTGCATTTTGGTTTTTTGAAGTGTTTTTCCAGTTGAAAATTCTTTAAAGTTAATGAAATATGAATTAATGAGAACTGAAAAATTATTTAGAATTGTGGCCTCTTTAATCAAGGAAGAGGGAAGACTTTGTATTGGAAGTATTAATGCATGCTGTGGGTGAAAATGTTAAACACTTTGGTTCATATCATTCACTTTAGAGCTAGGTATATCCTTTTAAAGCTAACTTCCCAATATATTAGTAACCAGTAAAAGTGTAGGTAGCATTTCTAGTGTGTGTCACAGGGTTATTATCGGTCTGTCTCCATATCTGTAGTCTTTTCCATGTATATTTTTGTTGTTGGATAGCCAACTACAAGCTCTCTTTTAAGAACTGCTCAGAATTTGTAGTCAAAACTGAAGTATCACGGGATAAATATGTGCACAAGGCCAGTCACTGCAGAGCAGCTGATTTATTGGAAGTTCATAGCCTATGCTACTTCATGGGTACTTGTATGTGCAGTCATATTAGAGAGTTGTCTTTCCCTTGATTCTGTCGGGGGGAAAAAAGAATAAATTCAATGCATGATTTGGGGCATTTTAGGCTTGCTTTTCACTAGGGCTGGCCAGCACTATCTCCTTGACAAATACTGCTGTAGATTCTCAAAATTGTAGTAGTCCTTCTGCTGAGATTGGTCATCCATGTAGGAGCATTTTCATGTGACATTAAAAATCATGTGTAACTGCACTCGTTTTTATACAAACACTATCTAATGTTAGGTTCTAGAACACTCCAGTTACTTTACGTAGACAAATGGCTTTAAGGTGGAGGGGGTGGCGGAACTTGTCAGTACTACTTCAAATTTAGCTGTCAGTTTAGGTTTCTCTACAAATTCTTCCAGATACCATGCAATCCTCTTGGCTTCCACTATTGTTACCTCTATCCTGATGTGATTTGCGTAGAAGTTCTTGTTGCTTAAATATCTCTACCCGTTTGTAGCTCACTACACATATGAAGAAAAAGAATTTGTGTGTAGTATTTGGTTCTGCCATTTAAGTTGGCAATTTCAGGTTTGTTTGAGTCTCATATTTGTGGAAAACTATTTCTAAAATGCTAGTTTTGCATAATCTGTTATGAGATCATCTGTCTAGCCTTACTCTGTATATGTGAAGTGTCCCATTTGCTTTGCTATGGTCACAGTGTGCATATGTGTCAATTGTTCCCTTGATTATTTAACACAAACATACCAGTAAAACTGTAGTCCCAAATTCATACAGGTTGCTTAGTATCCACCTCACTCTCACAGAATCCTGACTTAATGAAAAAGTAATAACTGCATAAGATAAGATCTGTTAAATACCAAGACAAATTTTTGTCCTTTGTGAGCAGGAGTGTTTGTTGTACTGGAGAATCATACTTCTTGCTCTAGAAAATAGAACTAACTTCTCATTGAGAATACAAGGTCATCCCCAAAGCATCAGAAATCAAATATATAGGCAAACCTACCTCAAGTGAGGTGGTTTGGTAGTTTGGTTTGCATGGTTGGTTTGTTTGTTTGGGTTTTTTAATCCTTTGCTATTAATTCTTATTGATACTGAACTATCAACACTTCTTCTAGGAACAGTTGGAATTGTCTAAAAGGGAAATAGTTGGACTTCAGGAAAGAGACAGACAACTGCAAAGCAAGAACAGAAATTTGCACCAGTTACTTAAAAATGAAAAGGATGAAGTGAGTTGTCTTGTACACTAACACAAGTCATTACATAGATATGCAATAATATGTTTTTTTGCAAGGAGTCTTGTAATTGTTCACTTTGAATGCTATTTTTTGTTGGTAAATGTTGTCTTTCATCACAGTGAAAGTCGCATGTTTTGTATGGTTAAATAGGTTCTGTAAGGGATAAGTCCAAGTTACAATAATAGTAGAGAGTACTGCAGAAATGCACATGCGTGGTTTTTCTGAGGCTTTCTGCGCTTTTGACCATATGTCCTGGTTCTGGCTTTATCTTAGAATGTTTAAAAATACTGAAAAGTAGGAGGGGGCAAAAGGATTCAGTCACTTTCTCAAACACTTGTGTATAGGAGCTTTTTCTCTTTTTGGTTATATTGTAGAGGAGAGCAAAAGACCAAAAAGAAGGGAGGTGAGGGAAACCCAGTCCAAAAGTACAGTCTTGTTAAACTTGGGAGTCTTGGAAGAGCCAAGATCAAAAACCACTTTGAAACCGAAGACACTGCTTAGTTTGGGATTTGTTGCTGTGTCCTGTGTCTGTCCCCCCCACCCCCAGCCACTGTGCTTTACATGGCTCCTAAGTTTCTGTGAGTGTTTTCTGTGTTCATAAGTATATTAATACAGTTAGCAATCACAGCACTATCTGTATATAGTGAACATCCTAAAGTTCCAGCTTACAAGCACACAGCATGTTTAGTATTTTAAGATTCAAACTGACGAGTCAAACCCAAAAAAACCCCAAACCTCAAGTATTGATAGTACAGGCTAAGAATGTGCTTTATGATATATTTCAATGTTCTTTTAGACAGAATGGAATAGTCTGTCTTCCAGCATCCTGCTACCCAAATGAAGTAGTTTATTTTCAAGTGTAAACCTAACAAGCATGTTTTCAAGTTAGAGTAAAACTAGATCCTGAACATTAATTACTGAAACAAAAAATAGTTCTTTCTCTGCTCTATTCAATAAGGGTGTTAAAGCAGGTTATGTAAATGGCCAGACCATGAGTTCAGTTGTACTGCAGAGGAGCTATAGTATTTTAATATGTTACTTATGATGTTAGTTTCTGCAGAAAATAAACTAAATCCCCTAAGTCTGAGGTGAGAATGCGTGGGTTGGGACAGTTCCCTGATTCCTTTTGTCACTTCCTTTCGCCAGAAATACAGTTTAATAGAAGCATCACTTTGCTTCATGTGTTTTGGTTTTCTGAAGAAATTTGTGTTTATACATTAGTTGAAGAAACAGTTTTTGTGGGGTTGCTTTTAGGTACAGAAGTTACAGAACATAATTTCAAGTAGAGCTACGCAGTACAATCATGATATGAAGAGGAAAGAGAGAGAATATAACAAGTTAAAGGAACGCTTACATCAATTAGTCATGAACAAAAAGGACAGAAAGATAGGTAAGTAGCTCTGAATTTTACTAGAGCAAAATAACCTATTCTGTATGTTAAGAATGCTTAAATTTGGTTCTGGGTATCTTTGAAGTCAATATAGATCTCCTGTTGTAGAATTTTTTTTTAATGTAGATGTAAGAATGTTACATAAAAGATGTAATATTTCATGTCAGCTGACTGTGTAAGGCTAATAAACTTTTATATTGTGTTCTGTAAGATTGCTTACCAAGCATAAACCAAATGGAGATCCCTACAAAATTAGGTCGTTCTACTAGGGAGAACTACTTGGAATCAATGCCTAAGCTACAGCTGTCTCTCTACTTTCTTGCTACTGCTACAATCACAAGACTTTGGGTAGTGTCATAAACACTATTATGCCCACCAGTTGCCATCAGGAAGGAACATGGCATGAGCTTTTTTCCCCTTGAGATACTACAGTCTACTTGTGTTAATGAGAAGTGATTAGAAACTTTAGAGAGGAAATAAGATAGACATAGCATCTAGTACTATGTGAAATGAGGAGAAAAGTAATCTCCTTTATCATGTGAGTACTCATATGTTGTGCTGCCCAAAAATTGTGTTTGAGACATTCGTCAGTGCTATTTAGCATGATTATAGTTTTTTGTGGTGTGTGGCTGAAAATAGGTGTCACTGTTATGTAATTGAAAAGAGTATCTGCATCTTTTGGCTCATATGTCTGGCCTTAGAGTATTTATATCACTTATATCCAGTGGAAGGGAAGTCCAGTTCTTCCTTTGTTATCCCTCCTGCCACCCACAAAACACTCAACTGTTTGTCAGCTGCAGTGCATGTTGTATTTGAGTAAGGTGGTTTAGTTCACTAACCAAGAAGAAAACTATTTGTGTTGTAGCCAAGTTGTTTTTCTGCTGGTTTAATTTTCTGAGAGTTCTTGTGGGTAAGCCAAACCAGGTTAGAACACTGTAGCAGGAACACCTATTTTGGCTGCAGAAAGTCTTTAGATATCACTCAGTAATCTCTATGAAGCCTCACCCTGAGGTCAGCAAAACTTACGTGTGGCACATTCTTAACTCCAGTTGGCTAGTACTAGTTGAAGTATCAGTGAGGTAAAAATAACAGGGCTTTAAATGTAGTTACTGTTTGCTTGATAGCTAACTAGAACTGAGCTTGGACCGCTAAGCTGTAGTGATGTATTGGTTTGGGGCTTTTGTCATTTGTGTGTGGTTTTGTTTTGATTTTTTTTCTTCAAATGTGGACAGAAATGTTTCTTTGTTTTGAGGAACACCTTGTGAAACATCAGGACGCTGCTTACTCTAAACTGGAGATAAAACTAGTATTATCGCCAGAAGAGAGGTTAGAGTTGATACAACATTGATATAAAAGTTGAAATAGGGATTAAGGTGTCATTAAGAAATGCATTAAAAAAAAAAGGATGAGAATACATCCCTCTGAGGTTTCCAAACACAAAAATTATCTTCTTTTCTTGACTATCTTATTCTTATTTTAAGCAGGGCTTAATGGTTTCATATGGGTCTGAAGATTGAGGGGGATATTTGGGTAATATGGTCTCTTTACAATAACTACATGTAAATGCAAATAGGTAAATGCAATGTCATCTGAGTATTTATATATTTGCCTGCTGTTTCACGCTTTGAAATATCCTTTTCGTTTGTAGCTATGGAAGTTCTAAATTATGTTGGTAGAGCTGATGGGAAGAGAGGTGCATGGAGGACTGATAAGACAGAAGCCAGGTAGTTGTCTTAGAACAACATTAATTGAAGCATATATTATGGCTATTTTGTTGTTACTGTAAGATTTCTTCTTCCAGAAATGAAGAAGAAATGTACAAAGTTCTGTTAAGTGATTATGAACAACGCCAAAAACAGCTTTTAGTGGAAAATGCTGAACTGAAAAAAGTTCTGCAGCAAATGAAGAAAGATATTATTTCACTTCTTCCACCACAGAAACAGAAACCTAAAGAAAGGTCTGAAGATGGACCAGTAAGTATTCTTCAGTTAAAATTATCTGTGTAGTAGTTTGGTATAGTGCTGGAGTAATTTTTGATCATTTAAAAAAAAAAAGGAAAAGGCAAACTTGTGAGACTTGCAGTGGATTGCAAATCCTGTGCTGTACTTGAAATCCAGCTGTGTTTTGAATGTTGTACTGCCTGTGAGCAATACCCAGTGTGTTCTTCCCAGTCAGTCAATGGAAAGCTTGAAAGTATACTTTGAATTAATTTTAAATGCAGTAGCTACCTGTATGTAATGCTATATAATGATGCATTTTGGATTTTGTCTGCCTTCCGTACTAAGATGTTGATGCTAGAAAGAAATCAGGCTTCCCATAAAATCTGTGGGGGTGGAGGGAATGTAATTAGGGTGTGCTCCTGTAGTACGTGGATTAGAGTAGCTGTTAGTTCCTTTTACAGAGCTGCTGTTATGTTCAAGGAAAATGTTTGGTTTCCAAGTAAAATGGTTTGTGGGTTTTTGTTTGTTTCCAGATTTTAAGCAATTGTTTGTTTACACAGGATATTTTATTTTTATGGAACAGTACACTGCACATTCATTGTTTATTAGAGAGTTTGTTTATTCATTTTGCAGATTCTCTGCTAGAAGTTGCAGTTCTGTTTTGATGTCGGAGTAAAGTGGGGAACAATCTAGAAGGTTAACTTAGCTTTCATTTAGCAATAGGAGAAAGTGTGTCCCTGGACATAAAAAAAGACTTGAAATACAGAAAATGTGCATAAAGGCTAGATTCTAGAAATCATTCAAGACTGATAATGTACTAGTAATAGGATATGAAGAGAATACAGATACTCTACAGAATGAAGTATGAAGCATTTTTATTACAGTAAATAGAACGTGTTTGGTGTGTAAGAACATGTGTAGATGAGCCTTCTAGAGTTTGCTGTTTCTGTGGAACCTAGTATTTGCCATTTCAGAAAGTCCACTGTCCTGCTAAAGTTGCTGTACTGCTTCCTTTATTTCTGAGCTGCTTTGGGTGCATTTGTCTAGCCCCAAAATGTGCTTAGTAGAAAAGCACTGGACTCCCTGGCCACTTTGTAAGGTGTGAATAAACTCTTGTTAACATCGCTGGATGACTTGTCCCTATACTACACAGAATGAGTCCCATGTGTAGTCCGTAGTGTGCAGTGTGTTAACCTTTACTTTAAAAGTTCATAATGTAAAAAGCAGTAGATCTAGTTATTACTACAGCTCAGCAACAAGAATTTGATCTTCAGTAATGGGTGTCGGATATAATTTGTAGTATAAAGCATAATCGGGTACCAGTTCTGTAAACAGTCATTCTCCTTTTAGGATTGCAGTGAGGCCAGGAAGGTTGGGCACAAACTTGAGTACACTGGTGAAAATCCAGCTGTGGGAATGGGGTCTTTGTGAACTTGTGCACTGAAACAAACTTGAGGGAAAACTGGGACTTAGTGCTCTGAAACTGACTGTTCTTGGGTGATTAGACAAGTTAACTGTTGTAGTATTAATAGACTACTAAGAAAATATTAAAAGCCTGCACTGAAACTTCCAATTAGTCCTCTTTTAATGGTACTAATTAACCAAATTAAGCAGACAGCTACTTACTAGACAATAGTAATTTCTAGTAGTAGAAAAATAATAGTAGTACTTACTAGATGCAAGTCTCAAGTGGAGTTATTTCAGCAGGGTTGTAGGGTCATGTGGGGTTTTTGGTTTGCCCATCTAATCTAGTTCTCTAACTTCATACTACTCTAGAATTAGGGATAGTTTTTGTCATGATAGGGACACTGCTTAGTTTTTTTCACATTTGTCAAATTAATACAAACAAGAAGAAAGTTGCCAAAGACCGTGATTTTGCAGGAATAAATTATGTATTTAGTCTATCCCACAACATGTATTTTACATGGATGAGGTTTTTTTTTGTTTAGAAGTATTGGTTTGTTTTGTGAATGTCTGAAAAAAATTTCTGTTTAAAACTTTGCATCAGATAGTTCATGCTTGTTTGTGGCTCTCAACCTTTTGATATGAAATCTGAACTCTTATTCAATTCCTTGCAGAATTAAAAAAAAAAAACCAAAACCAACCAAACCCCCAAACATTACATTTTTACATAGAAATGTTAATTCATGATTCTTAGAAGGAAACATAAACCTTGGAGTGTGGCAGCTAGTCGTGTAGCAGCATCATTTATCATTTTGCTTCTCACTGCAAAATAACAGCCATGAAACCAGCCAGACTGTCATGTTACACAGTATTATCCAGAGGCCTACTCCAGACTGGGCGTTCATTGTGTTGGCATATATAAACATAAGTAAAGGAATAAGATGTTTCTTTTATGAAGTGACATAAAACTTTAAAAAAAAAAAACAAAACAAAAACCCCTCAAAACAACAAAACCGAAACAAAAGACCTGCTTTTTTGTCTGTTCCCTCGTTCCTTAAGATCTCCTGCAATCCAGGTTTGAAAGAAAGTGCTTACTGCATATGTCGATGAATTACTTTGATGCCTTTGAACTTCTTGGTTTTGTACTTCCCATTCCTTTTTTGTTATCTGCTTGTAGCTAAAGGGATTGTATAGAATGATTTAGATGCATGAGAAGAGTGGAGTATATTCATGCCAGATATTCAAAAAGCTATAGCTTTTCAATTTAAATCTGCTAAATTGTTATGGGCTAGTCTCCTCTGACTGTTTAGACTTTTATGTCTTAGCTCTTCAAGACAGCATTCAGGTTTGATGTTTGAACCATAGTGTAAAATGGAAGTGGGAGAGGGAGGTGCTAGTTCTACTTTACCTTCAGTGTGTTGTGGGGGTGTTTTATCATGGAGAAAATTAAGGCAGGGACAAGTGACTTAATTCTCAGCAGGAGAAAATATTTGTCTTAAATCCTGTTCGTGCTGCATAGTGAATTTACAGGCAGCTACCACCTAAGTTTTACAGGAGAACTCAGCAGTCTGAACTTCTCTGGCTTGAAGACGTGTGAGAGTGAGCGAGTCTTTCACTCTAGCTGTGCTGGGGTTCTGGGGGCTGCCAGGTCACTTCTGTCCCTTCAGCATTAGGCCATCAGGGAACTCAACACCTTGACAGACAAATTTCCCTGGATGGAAAAATCTTTCCTATATATAAAGGTTTTCCTTCTCTTCAGTAAATTAGTCATTCATATATATTTAAAGCAACAAAAAGTGGTATTTGGAGTGGTGGGGTGGTTTGCAGCAGGCTTGTTTATGCTTCTGCAGGTGCTGTCAGACCTGGAGGAAGATATTGGAGAGTTAAATAAAGAGAATATGTGGGAACTGTCTTGTGAAACTGTGCGAGAGCAGCTTACCAACAGCATTAGAAAACAATGGAGAATGTTGAAAAATCATGTTGAAAAGCTGGATAACCAAGGTGACCTTTAACTGTTATGTGTACATACAAAATGCTGCTGATAATTCCATTTGGTATGCTCTGAAGATTTACTTTACTGACTGTCTAAACTAAAAGGAAGCTAAAATGGAAGGAATTTGACCTGAGAGACTTTCTGAAAGGTCTTGTGACTGGCATTTTTCTGTGTGACTTTTAATTGTAGGTAATTAGGGAAGCAATTGCATACAAGGCCTCTTACCATGAGAAAGGACATGATTATAGTTTGACATGGTAAACACAACTTTCTGAAGAAATAATTATTTTACTTTTGAAAGTGTATGCCCTGTTGTAATGTTTGTTGCCTTTGCCGAACTTTTTACAATGTTCAAGTAATGCAGATGTAACAATTTGAAGTAATTAAATACAAAATATGTAAATCCTTCTCCAGAGTCTAGGCTTGCCACATCCATATCTCTGAGGCTTCCTCTAGCATTCTAGAGCAAACTGGCTGATAGTATAGTGCTGGACTCTTCTCATTTCCAGCTGTTAAACAGCATTAAAAGATGGCTAAAAATATATAAAATTCTTTCCTAGTATTATTTTCCAATGCAAGCAAATGCTGCTGCTACCACAGGGATGTTTGCAGTCAAGAATAAGACTGAGAAGGTCATGCATGCAATTGCAAATAAAAGAGCAGATGGTTTATGAGAATATACTTATACCACAGAAAGGATTTTAAGAACGCTTGTTCTGACTAATGCTTGATTTGGTGTAACTAACTGAAAAAATAGTTGTAAGCATCAGGAAAAATGTTTCAAGTATTTGCTGTTTTCCTGGAGTACCTTTTTGGCTTTTTGGATTTATAGAGATGACCATAGCCTAGTCCTTTAGGATTCAATTAATGTTCAAACACTGGCATCAGGGGACCAAAACCTGGCTTGATACAATCACTGTGATAGCTATGCATGAAATTAAATAAAGCAATATGTAGTTATACAAAGTACGTTTTCTCTTTAATTCATTCCCTTACAGGGATGAAAATATGCACACAATGTTCTGCTAGCTCCATTTCTCCTTCACAAGACTTGAAGGAAAAGGCTTTCTTTTTATATCTGTGATAAATATAGTTACTGTCATATTTTTATGAACATACAAGCCCTTCAAAAATGGGCTTGGAAGAATAGGCTAACAGCATGTCAGTGAAAAGAAGTCTTCACATGTCTTTTTTTTTTTTTTTTTTTTCCCTTTAAATAACTGCTGAAACAAGTGGGGTTTTTGTGTGACGCTTTCATTGCAGTGCAGACACTTGGTTCACCTTGGGGAATGTGACACAGCTATGTTTTCATTGCCTTTTTTCTGAACTAGATTTTGTGTGTAATTACACGTATAGCACCAGTTCTGCATCTCTTGTCTCTAATAGAAGTGCTTTTGAATACACTATGTGTCTGTCTTTCAGGATGAAACAAATACAGTCTGAAACTTTTTGCTATTGCTATGAGTCCCTGATGTGAGGGATTTTTTTGTTTTGTTTGTAAGTAGGTTTTTTTCCCCCCTTAGTGTCACGTGTACATTCAGGAGCTTTGAATGACAAAGATGTCATTTCAAGAGAAGACCATGAGATGGAAACTGAAAAGCTAGAGTTAGAGATTCAGCAATGTAAAGAAATGATCAAAACTCAGCAACAGCTCTTACAGGTAGTAAGCTTTTTTTGTTGTTGTTTTTTCCAACTCAATCTAAGCTTTTTTGGTTTTTAATGTGCCACTTTTCTCACTTCTGAACCTTTTTCTGTTCTTTGATAATGCTTTTTAAATGATGCATCTTAATGGTTGTTCCAAGTATAGGTGTAGTAGTGGGTTGGTTAGTAATTTAATGAGTTTGTAATCCTGGTAGGAATAATTTGGGGGGATAAACAAAGGTGAGGAAGGCTGAGGTCAGCTGCCTGAACAAGGGACTTCTTGCTTGCCATCGGAAACTGTGTCCCCACCAGTCACCAACTTGGCACTTACTACATTTGTTTCCAAATTAAACTTCATCCATTTTTCTGATAAAACTGAACATGTAGAAATACTGCACCTCTTAACAGTCATTTCCAAATTAATGTCTGTGTCTTTTGTTCCTTATATCTGCAGCAGCAGCTAATGTCTCCATGTGATGATGACACCACTCTGTTGCTACAGGACTGCTATTTATTGGAAGAAAGAGAGCGTCTTCAGGAAGAATGGAGACTATTTCAAGAACAAAAAAAGAATTTTGAGAAGGAACGAAGAAGTTTTACGGAAGCTGCTATTAGATTAGGACTTGAGGTATTAGAAAAGTGGAAAGGTATTAGAAAAGGGGACTCCTATGGAAGAAGAGTTACTGTTATAACAGTAGAACTACTTAACACACTGAAGTGCAGCCATCCAACAATACCTGGATATTTGCTAACATATTTATAAAGAAAGATCGTTCCCATACTGTATACAACACATCTCTGGTTAATTTGATCATTCTGTGGGCATTTAAAAGAAAAACAGGGGTTTTGTGTGTATTGGAAAATACAGTTGCTGCAACTGGCATGACCTGTTTTGGCTTCAGCTTTTAAAATATCTAAGTACTTCCAAAAATCTGTCCACTTATTCATTAAATCTTTATTAGGTGCTGCTTAAGTTTGGTTTCCTAAGAAAGCAAGGCTTATGCAAATTTCAGTCAGATTTGGCCACAGGGTTGACCTCTTAAAGGTACTTGATTCCTGTGAAATAAAGTGAAAAAATTTCACTTTTGTGAAAATCAGTGACTATTGCAGAAACCCAAAGTAATTACTGCTTTCACCTTAGTAGGGTCATTATCTGTTCTGTTCTTGTAGTTAAGCTGGCCAGTAAGCACACATACTGGAAGGCAGTCAGGGTAGATGTGTCTCTAAAGGAGATCTAGCATGTATGTCCTTTGGTCTAGCCAACAGTTAGGGCCAAAAACATGAAGGGGCTTACAAGTTTAGCAGGGAAGGGAGGTCATGATGACAGGAAAAAAAGCCATTGAAGGAAAAAGAATTGGTCGTAGACTTATTGCTTACAGAACTGCTTTCTTTGACACGGAGAGCAGAAGGTTGGAGTGGGATGTGACTAAAATTTATAAAACAGTGGATTCAGTTGGTCAGATGAAAGTAGCACTGTTCACCAAATCTCTCAAGATTAGGACTAGAAGGAAGTTGTAGAAACTGATTGAAATTAAGTCTAAACCATATTTACTTAAAAAGTACATGTTTATATATTGGGTGGTTGACTTCTGGATTTTGCAGCTGCAGGAGATTGTGAAGGCAATCAGTACCAGCAGGCTCAAAAAGCAGTTGCCTAAGCTCGTGAACAGCACATCTGCAGATGGATACTAAAAGGAGAGGACAAGGGGCTGCCCTCCAACATCTCTAGTCAAATGACTTTTGGGGCTGGGAACCTCTGTGGGAATGCACTGCAGGAAGTGGCCAGGTTCAGGTGATCTCATAAATAGCATCTCTTGTGGCCATTGTTGGAGACAGAATACTGAGCTAGATGGACAACATGTCTGATTCCAGGCAGCTTTTTTTTTTCTTCTTATGCTGTAAAATTTATTGTAAAGAACATAAAATACTCTAGATCTTTCCTTGAGATACTGGCACAACAGTAGTTCACACTCTGACTAATACTGACTCAGACCACTACATATAGATATTATTCTTCAACTTTTTATTTTCATTTTAATGAGTTAATGAATTTCATGTTGGACCTTGAATTCAGTATTAAAAGTTGAATTCAGCATTAAAAGTCTTGAGTGATAATAAATAATTGTTTGTCCAGAGATATTTAGGACTACATTGTAGCACAAATGTAACTACCCATGTTTCTAATTGTTAAAAAGCTTAAGTGTGAAAAGAAGCAATACTGTAAGCTTTGTAGGTGTTTGAAAAGGTTTGTATTGCTCTATTTTGTACTGACGTGGTAGAAATAACTCTATATAATGGGGACATCTGTTTCACTGATAGCTTTTGGAGACAGAATAGCTTGTTGCTTGATTCTGGAGCCATTGGATCTTCTGGAGATTGCCTTTTAGCCACATCCTCTTCTGTGCTCAGAGTGATCGGAAAATGAAATGACCCCTTTCTGCCCCAGCTTCGGCTGGAAGTAATCAGTGCTGTTTTCAATGCCATTTTAATCTGTTTAGGGAAAGGCTCAGGGTTGAGGTTTAAGCAATAATCCTTACTGGCAGCTGCCCAAAAATGAGGGCTACCTCTAAGAGGTAGTGCTACACTGAGGGGGAAGGAGAATATAGGGGGCAGTGTCACTGGAGTGGAGAACAGTAAAATGAAAGGATTAGTCAGACGTCTGTGAAACCATGGGGTTTGGCTTGTAAATAAATACTGCCTCAGCTAATCCTTGTTGGATTCAAAGGTTTGCTCACATGACTGTAATTCTCTGTTAAACTGCTGGCTCTCCTTAATTACATGGACGTGTTGGAACTTTTGCTTCCTTAGGTGGAATAGTATCAATTTAATGTGGACTAAGCTTGTTCCTGTGGTCATGAGTGTAAACTGGCATTTCTTTTCCTAGAGAAAGGCATTTGAAGAAGATAGAGGCACGTGGCTGAAGCAACAGTTCTTAAGTATGTCTACTGATTACAAGCACTCTGAAAATGTGACAACTCCAAGTGCCTTCTTAGGAAGCAAGTATTTGGTTCGAATTGTTACTGTAATGTGTTTCTTTTTTCCCCTTTGAACTAGAAGATGCAAATGTGAACAAAACTATTAAAACCCCAAAACTTCCCAAGACAAATTTTACCATGCCTCTACCTGTCAGGGTAACTGATGGTTCAAAATTCCCTTTTAAAAAGGGAATCTTGATAACTCCCTCCCTGACAATTACTTATGTAATGAATTTATATTTGAGAAGTAATCTGGTGAATGTCAAGTACCTGACAGCACAGATGTTAAGAACGGGGAACTCCTAGAATTATCAAATTAAATTAAATATGAACATCTTAATTGCCAAGCCAGTTGAAGAAATTGTGACCTATAGAAATTCATATAGATTAGAAATAAGTTTTGGAAACAAGAGCATCATAATGTGGAGATGACAGCATTAATTATTTGAGATGAGGTAATATTAAACATGTACGCATTCAGTAAAAAATCCTTTGGAAAAAGAAATAGCAAAAAGAGCATAACAAAAATAAATTTGAGCCATAAACAAGTGAATTTTAAGATTCAAATCTTCATAAAGGAATAATTTCTTCAGAAAACATAATGAAAATATGGCTATATGAGTATTCTATGGCATACAGTTTGTAATATTTTTTTTATTGAATGTATTTTTTACTTTTCTTTTGCAATTTTTTTTTTTCAAGTTGGTAAGTTTATTTCCCATCCCTTCATGCCCAAATATGCATGTGCAGTGTTTTGGTCTTTACTGCTGAGCCTTCAATACTTTCTAAGATGCAGGGGATGATGTGAGAGGAGGGGGAAACAAAAAACCCAAAACAAACAACACCACTCTCTCTTAAAAAGATTAATCTTGTGGCAGCCAACATGTAAAGATAAATGTGTGAAACACCTGGCAAGTAAAGATAGTTTGAATTTATGTTCTTGTTAGATAAAGTAGCCCTGCCTTGTGTTCTGGGTTCTGCTTGTTTCTCCTCTGTGCAATTCCAGTAGTGCTTCTGCAAGTGTGAAATGAAATGATCTTCCACCGTAGGAGAACTTTTATTTTTAGGAACAGAACTGAGATTGGTTGTTGCTCATGAAGAATGTCTTGCTTCAATGATCTGTGAGCAATTTGATCTGTTTAATGTTCATTGTACACTAAAGCTTTCGATTTGTATTTGCATTTTTCCAAATTCTAGTGTTTCTGGATGTATTTAACACCCTATTTTCTCTTCTAAATAACACTCTTCAATCTTATGTATCCCAATCTTAAGCTACTGGATAATAGTAAGAAAAACATACTCCAATTTGGATATTATTCCACAGATTATCATTAGAATTTTTTTAATGTTAAATTTTCCTTTTTTCGAAACATTTGTCCAAAACCTGTTAATTCTATAGTGCTCTGAGGAATACTGTAGAATACAGAATCATTCTATCATTTTTCCACTTCTTATGAAAGTTTTCAAATCAAAATGTGAGGAAGTGTTAGCAGGGATTGATCTGACTCTGTCAAGTTTGACCATGTCTTTCCATTGATTTTTCCATTGATGATTAGGTTCATATAAATGCTAAGGCATCTAACTTACTGATTTTAATTTTTTTTCTATACTCTGGCAAGTTTGCAAGTTCTCATGTTGGTGTTATTTACTGTATATGCATGCTGGAGAAGTTTTTACCTAAGGAGTAAAAAAAAGCTTAAAAGCTTAAAGCAAGAAACTTTAGATTTGAGTGACTTTAAACTTGACTTCAATATGATCACTTGCAGTGGTGGTTGTATATGTAAATGCTTAATTTTCAAATTCAGAATCCTAATTTTAACATAACTTCATTCAGTAGCATTAAGTGTACTTATTTTTTTATCACAGATCTATAACAATAAATTTTATTATTATTGATGTACCATTTATTATTATAGATGTTTGGGATTTTTTTAAAGTAGAAGACATAAAGAAGCAAGTCCTTCAAATGTTTTTGGTTGCACTGTAGTTTAACTGTTTGTATGTACATCTCTTAGGTTCTGAGCAAGACAATCGGTTAGTGAAATCTACATCTCAGCAAAGAAAACCTCACTGTGTGTTGAGCAGTTCTGTTTCAGCAGAACCTTGCCAGACATCTCACTATACTACACGTAACAGGTACCTGAAATGATGTTGTAGATGGTTACTTTTGTAGTGCTAAACTACTAGGTTGTCTTAACTTGCAGAAAGCCTAATCCAAGGCTTATGATTGATATATAGCAAAATATACTAAACATCATAGCATAAAACCAGTATTGTGATTCTGGAGCATAACTTACTTGCATTGTAACATTCTCTTTTTCCCAGTTCCAGTGTTGCATCAAAAAAGCCTGCTGGAGATGATAGCAAGCCAAATCGGTGGGTTGAAAGCGACAAAGAAGAAACCGAGTAATGCACAAAGTCACGGGAAGACTCTGGGGTTGGCACTCTGTGTAGAAACTCACATATAGAACAACTGCCTTAGACTTCCTAGGGTTGCCTGCTGGGTGTTTTGTGAGAGATTTGTTCATAAACTGGTCATTCTCAAGTGAAACAGAATGCTGTGAGTTTGGTTGTTCTTCTAGAGGGTTATGTGGTGATCTGAATTGTGGTGTGTGTATGTGTCTATGTGCGTGCACATGGCTTTTATTTTTTAGACCATTTTTTGCCTCTTTCTTGCAACTCAAAAGAAGATAATTTAAAAATATGTAAAAGCTTTGATATTTTTCTAGTAACAGAAGCTCTGATTCTGTGAATGAAGCAATGGTCTGAAACTGACTGTCACAAAATATTAGATCCTAATGTTACCTTTCATCACAGACAGAGACAGCACTTTTAGAAATTGTTTAATTATTGGAAACATTCATTTATGTCTCAAGTATAATGGCATTAAAACTTCTTTTGCCTCAACTTGAATGTACAGTATACTGTAGATTTTTAACAAAACAGGTTCTATATTTATTGTGTGATTTGAAAATACCTCTTTGATATTTCAGATGACTTAAAGTGCAAAATCTTTATATATTTGTAAATAAGACAAAATGATTATGCTAAGAAACCATTAAATGAAACACTTGCATACATAATATTATTTTACATGGCATTTTAAATTGTTTTATAGTGATAATCAGTTTACAGATGTATTAGGGCTTTCAGTGGTTCAAGTGGGAACCAAATTATTTCAAATGTGAACAATAAATGTGTAAGTCTATTCTAAGAAAACCTGTTTCTGTGTCTTATGTATACTGAAGTTTACTTTTAAAATACTATGGCTGTAGCGCCGAGGTTCAGTATGTCAGCAAATCTGATGCTGGTTTTAGTGTGTGTGGTGGTTTTTGTTTTGGGATTTGTTTGGTTTTTGTTTTGGTTTGGTTTTTTTTAGTTTTTCCTTTTAATTGACTCCAGAATCTTTTTTTTGGTGTAGCCTTTGGGAAATCTTTTTTGTTTATCATGTAATAAAAAT
This sequence comes from Balearica regulorum gibbericeps, assembly GCF_011004875.1. Taxonomy (NCBI): domain Eukaryota; kingdom Metazoa; phylum Chordata; class Aves; order Gruiformes; family Gruidae; genus Balearica; species Balearica regulorum. The sequence continues at coordinate 16,336,099 of NC_046191.1, read as the reverse complement.
AGCCGAGTAGAGGTAAGATGTTTCAAAGTCTCCTTCACCTGTATTAAAACATGCACTTTTCTTTGCCCGTTACAAATCTTATCTCATCTCTTGTTGGGTTTTTGTGCATCTGTGAACGCACATGTATAGCACTAATCCTAGTGCAAGTGACCTTTTGGAAGATGTCTAAGAAACTTCTGCCTTTCTCAGGGTTGTAGGAAGGGAATTAACTCTGAAGCTTAGATTCTAAGAAACTTCTGCCTTTCTCAGGGTTGTAGGAAGGGAATTAACTCTGAAGCTTAGATTCTTCCACTGAAAATTCATTGCTGCTCTGCCCGTTATTCTCAGAATTGGGTGTAATGGAGTGACTGGACCACCTGGAAAAATACCAGTAGAGTAACATAGGAAGGAAAGGAAACTAGAGTTCTCCAAGAAGCTAAGACAGAAAGCTGCAGTTTCTGGTGATTAGCTCGGTACACTGAGTCACAGCTTGAGGTGAAGTAGTAGCCAATGTAAACTGCAGAGGATACTTTATAGTATGGTGCTAGCATCGCACCCTAAGGAAGCAGAAGTGTATGTAATCATCATCTTCATCAGCTTTCTGCTCTGTAGGTAAGTCAGGTTGGAAAGAATCCAAGCATAATTTCTTTTTCTTTTTAATTATTTCTCCGGTTCCCCCTCAATAAATGGGTGATCATAGTCATGTCATCTGCTGACAGGGCTTAGCAGTATATAGTTCTGTTGGGCTTACACCTTCCCCACAACGTGTTGGACAGCTGTTGCCTGAATTTTAGTTATGGAAGAATAAAAATACATAATAATATTTAAAGATGTAAAGTGAAATAATTAATATATTGGTAATTAAGTGGGAGAACAGTGCTTCACATGTAGGAGTCTTATTTTCAAGCTAGCAGGTGACTGCTGGCCTGCAAGTCTGTAGTTGAGGCTGTGCCAGTGTGCCACTAGGGGCTGCTGCTCTTCTGAGGTAATTCAGGTGTCCTCGCTCGTGTGTTACTGGGTCACCTAAATGCATTTGGTTTAGTTGGACTCTTACTAGACAGTTTTTCTTCATGACAGTAATTTTTAGGATAAAAATGTCTTTGCAGAACAAAATAATTCACTTATTTAATCTTTTGTTTGTGCCTATTGAGACCAATTAATAAACATTTTGTACTAATTTTTTGTTTTAATATCGTAACCCATCTTGTAGAAGTGGAGATTCATTTGAATGCCTCCATGGAAGAACCAGCTGTGCTAGAAGCATGTATACAGTTAAGTCGTGAGCTGACCTCTGGGACCTGGCCTGGAAGTCTGGGGTATGCATTCAGTCCTGTCACTGCAAAGGAAGAAAACGTGCCTAGAGCTTTGGATTGCTCTATGTGCAGCGGTGAGGAAGCTTTTACATTTGAAGCTTCTGCTAACAGTATGGTATAAATACTGCAGATGGTCTGGGTGGCAGTATGGTGACACAGTAATATTTCACTGTGGTGGAAACAACTTCAGGGTCTTTCTTACTCAGATTGTTGGAGACCAAAGTGGGAGACAGCTCGCAGGAGTGTCATACAGGTGTGTCACCACACACAGGTGCATGTTTGGGATAATAAAGTGAGCAGCCTACTTAAGAAGGAACAAGAAGTACTGAGTACCAGTGACTGATTAGCACACAGTTATTGTGAGCTACATATGCATAATATTGAAAAGATGAATGGTTCTCTTAAACTATGGTGGTTTATTTCACAAAATCTTTAGATATAATATGCATTGCTTCTTTATCAGTCTGATGAGGTATGAGAACTTACTTTCCTGGGTTAATTACAGCTGTTCATTTTTACGCTTTCATCCCCAGTGGTTGAGGATGATTCAATATAGCTTTTGCAAAACAGACTGTATAGCAAAAAATTAATAAATGAAAACTTTCTCCCTATAAAACAGCCCTCTTCCTAATTTGAAGAACTGCTTCCACCATCTTCTGCAGACTTGCTCTATTTCAACTGCAGCAGGACAAAAACATTCCCATGTGTATGAAAAAAAAATATCAGACTACATCCTGGCTTTTTCTCAGGTATTATTATATGTACACTTCAACTGGGCCAATGTAACTAATAAATCCCCAAGATAATTTAAACAGATTTTTCTTAAAGGAAAATAGAAGTACTTACAGGGTAATGGGGATGCTGTGTATGTTAGCTACTACTTGTGCTGCTTTTTTTTTTAATTTGCATTTACTGCAAAGCTTTTATGTGTGAAGGCATCTTGCTTTTACTTTCTTTCCATCTCCCCATCCATTTGTGAGATAAGTAGATGACAACATATGAAAGGCTGATATAGTTGGATCAAAAAACTGATCTCAATTTGAACATTTCTTTTATCTGGTGACTTATTGATTGCTTTCAGACACTACAGCTGACCTCTAATATTCACTATGCCCAGCAAAGTTGCACTGTAATTAAAAAAAATAATTAGAAGAAAAAAAAAATCCCATGGTTATACATTTTGTTGTAGTTTTCACACTGACACAATACTCATTTTCCTTGGTTCATGTTTTAAGTTGTATAAGACAGAGAACTAACTAGAATGCATAACAGGTAAGTTGGTTTTAAAGAAATATTAAACAATAAAAAAATTAATTACAATTGTATGGAAGAGCTTGTGACCATCATGGTGAAAATTTTGATACCTGAAACTTTCCCTTGAACATAACAATAAATGTAATAGGTTGATAATCATGAAAAAGGAGACTGTTGTGGTTTAACCCAGCAGGCAGCTCTATCAACCACTCCCCCCTCCCAGTGAGACGGGAGAGAATTGAAAATGGAAAAGGGAGAAAACCTACCCCTTGTATGTTGAGATAAAGACAATTTAATGGGACCAAAAAAAAAAAAAAGGAAGATAAAATATACAAAACAAGTGATGAACAGCACAATTGCTCACCACCTGAAGCTGGTGCTCCACAAGACCCTGAGTTGACCTGCCTCCTGGCCCACCCCCCCAGTTATAAACAGAACATGGTATCATATGGTGTGGAATATCCCTTGGGCCAGTTTGGGTCAGCTGCCCTGGCCAAGTCCTCTCCCAGCTTCTTGTGCATGCCCAGCCTCCTCGTTGGTAGGGCAGTATGAGAAGCTGAAATGTCCTTGACTGCTTGGCAACAACCAAAATATCAGTGTGTTGTCAACATTATTCTCATCCTAAATCCAAAACACAGCACTATACCAGCTGCTTCTGCAGTGAGCTGGATAGCAGTTCCCAAAAACAGAGGTTGCACAACCCCAGGTGGATTTACAGCCCAGAAAAAATCTGTTTGAAAAAGTCAAGATTTGTGGGACTGACAGCTCAGGAAAAGCAGTTGCTAGAGTCAGGCTGTAGAAACTGCTGGAATAGAAAATAAATGTTCATTTGTGGTTGTTAAAATAGTGTTTGCCACAAATCACACTCCTGCAGTTAATCTTATAACCCTAGGTATTGTGGGAACAGAAATAAAGTGACCGAATAACCAGCATGTTGTAAACATTGAATTAGGATCAGATTCATGTTCTTTGTGTGACTTTAAAGCCCACAGTTTATTATATTGCTTGACATTACCCCTCCAGAAATACCCTCCAGCTCAGAAGCCCCTGTGCATTTTTCTTGCTTTTTTTTGTTTTGTTTTGTTGTTGATCCAGCTGCCAGCCAGCTCAATTTGGAAGACTGTGTAACTTTTTGGGGGGATTGACCAGAACTCATTCCTATCTATTGCCGTGCTCAAAAAGGGCAAGTGTGATTTGTGCATCTCCACTTGCCTCCATGCCCCCGACGTTTCTAGAACAGACCACTTAGTGAATGTGTTCCTGGGCTGCTAATGTAAATCAGCGATGAAGCTGGCTGCAAGCCTACGTCAGTTCAGGTACTTGGCTGTGTGCTGTATTTGGCTCCTTAGGAAATGCAAAAGTTCTAGCTGACCTGCACTGCCGTTCCCCCTGCTTTGCTGCTAAGAGCCTCTGTGAGTTTTAATTGTTCATGTTTAGCTGTCATTTACCTTGGAAGATAAAATATTTACAGATCGCTTATGAAATCGTTGTTCATTTAAAAAATATTCCTGGTCAGTGTGACCGGAGCTGAGAGGACATGCTGACCCTCTGATTTATTTAAATAAATACATATTTTCCACTTATATGGGTTTTCAGGATGTTAAATGCACTCTGGTGCACATATGATAGAAGATTAGCAAGGGTTTATCTGTCCTCATCTCCTGTTTACAGGGGTGGCCGTAAACGGATGCTGAGGGAAGAGAAAGAACGCCGTTAACATGTATGACACTGACTCTCTTAATTGGGCCACTATCAGTTTGATAACAGTTTGGGTCAGATGCCAGGTCAGCATAACCTGGGTAAAATCAACCTTATCTGTGGCAGAACCAAATGCCAGCAGTATACCTGTGACACAATCTAGGAAATTAAGTAACGTGTTTGTTGTAAAATTTATTGTAAATGGCCTAGTAAAAATGTTTTACTAGGATGAGTAGAAACTTTTAAACAATCCAGTAAAGGGCTTATATGAGAAAATCAGTGAGATGTCAAGGTACAACTTGATTTCTGTTATTCCATCTGGAGAGAAGGTATGATTGCAAAAAGGGAAGTGTTTACATAAACTGATAAAAAAACTTGAGAATTCAGCAGAACGCAGCCACGTGTCCCTGGGCTTCCTTCCATAAAAGTCTCACCATGCCCAGCAGTGCCCCATTCACCTTCACTATGAGGGGAATCATACTCGCACTAGCGCTCACCTTTGTAGGTAAGCCTATATATCCCTTTTTCATCTCCCTTTCCCCAAATTTCCTTAAGTTCAGTGGCAATAACAGGATCTAGACTGAATGTTACTCATCTGGTTCTCCATCTCTTTTTGCAGGTAGCCAGAAGTTTGACATTGGTAAGTACATTTACTTCTATAACCTTCTTTTGGCAGCATTGTTGTCATTTCTATTCATTAGAAGATGCTTGCGAGCGTTGTGAAAATGGCTGTTATTCCCCGCAGACCCTGGATTCAGTGGCAGAAAGAGCCACTTGTACAGCTATGAAGGCTGGGTCTTGAATGGGCTTCAAGAAAAGAGTTTAGCCAAAGCCGGCGTGCGCTTGAGCTGCAAACTAGAGATCAGTGAGCTGTCAGAGAACGCTTACCTCCTCAAGGTACCGTGTCTTCTTCCAAACGTACCGTGCAACAGTGAACTATAAATCACAGTCATAATTGCGTCTGGCTAATTAATCTGTGGTTTAGGAAAGCTGCAGGAAACATGACTGGAGATTTAGTGCTGCAGATGTCAGAGAATGATCTGCAAGCTAAAGTTTCAGAAGTGACAAGTGATGTCGCATCCAGTCACTTACCCATGTTTGTTGTGGAAATTGTTCGTAGCAGGTGTTCCTCAAGGCTTTGTGTCGGAAACAGAGGTGCCAAAATCAGGGGTTCTGTTAGATAATGGTTATTTCCAACTCAAGGCACTCAAGCCTGCTCTGAGTTTAAGATTTAATTCTAGTCTCAGCACATTTCCAACTTCTGTGGGAAGCCAGGACTTGGGTATGTAAAATCATTGTCATGCAGGCAATTAATAAATGTAGACTTAAAAAGTGATTAAAGCTAAAGATAAAAAGTGATAAGTGATAAAAGAAAGATTAAAAAATGAAAGGTATCAAAAAGGAGTAAGTAATAATACTTACTGTTTGGATCATGTAGTAAAAAATCTGTATGTGTGAAATCATGCCTCTGCCAACATCAATAGAGACAGGACCTGACTCATCCGAAATAAATATGTTTCAGAAAAAATACTTTTATTTGTCTGTTTAGTTACAAATCAGAGCTGCTTTTTTTGGGCACTGAGTTGAGTGATAGAGCTCTCACTGGTTGTAGCTGAGCTGTAGATCTTCTTCCATAGATGAGGGGAAGATGTCAAAATGATGGGCAAGGGATTGCATTTCTCATGGTAGTCTTCATCCTGACGTTCTTACGTGGTGTGCATCAGGCTGGGCTCTGAGGCACCTCAACTGGCAGTAACTTTGCCAGAGTTACTGAAATTGCTTCTGATTTACATTGTGTCTTGGGGGGGGGGGGGGGGGGAAGTTTATAAATACATTGTTCATTATAAAAAAAAAAAAAAAGGTTGATTTAAGCAATTCACAAATATGGATCAAATAGAGCAACTATTTTAGTTAAAAAAAAAAAATTTGGAAGGGGATGAGTTAAAATGAAACACTCCAAACCTGTATTTTTTGACACTTAAAATGATGTAAACTTTTTAAATGCTAAATTTCACCTACAGCAGAATATTTATTTTAAGGCTGAAAAAAAATAGGGAGAATTTTATTAAATTTTTTAATTACTTTTTGAATTAGCCTTTCTCCCTGTAGAGTTAATGCAAGTTTAAAATGTCCCTGGGAGATAATAGTGATACGTTAACTGCTTCTGTAAGACAAAAAACCACTGCTGAGCCCACAGAATTTATACTGGTTTTACAATAGTGTAAGCAAGAGACAAAAGAATAAACTGCTGTATGAATTTCTAAGCCTATGTTTGGAGGGATAGCATATTGAAGTAGTGATTATTTTAATTTCTTCCAATCTGATTGCATATTTAGTATCAAAGTAATTTTATTCAAATAAATGTCTTTTCTTAATTTCCTCTCAGATCCGCTCTCCACAATTCGAGGAATACAATGGCATCTGGCCCAGGGACCCATTTACTCGATCTTCCAAAATCACCCAGATGGTTTCTTCGTGTTTTACCCGGCCCTTCAAGTTTGAGTACAATAGTGGACGGATTGGAAACATCTATGGCCCAGAAGACTGCCCTGATATGTGCATTAACATAGTGAGAGGAATACTGAACATGATGCAGATAACCATTAAAAAGTCACAGAATGTGTATGAATTGCAAGAGGTTTGTTTTTTCCATTCTAAAACTACTTTATTGAAAGGATGTGTCCTCTTTAGGTGCTCTTCCTTCAAGTTTCTGTTTATTTGCATCTACTTTCAAGCATTCATCATCATAAAAAGTCAATTTTCATTCCTACAGAAGAAAGCATGTGCATATATGTTGGAATGAACTATCTATGCTGGATTTTTTTAGATGTCTGTCTTTAAGATATAAAATGCAACCCTTTAAAGAAAAAAGAATTATTAGCTATGAATATATTCATCCTATGGCTTCCCTGGTACAGCTACTTGATCCATTCTGTTCATTGTTGATGTTAATTAATGGATTACTTTTTAATTTTAAATTCCATCCCCTGACTGAATATTATTCACATGTCTACTTTTTAGTTCAATAGGATTAATTGTGAGTAATGGTAACAGGTTTTAAAAATAATTAAGACTCTTCAGTAGGTCCTTACCCTCCTACAGAATCTTTGATCAGAAAAACTTCTTCTCAGGCAGTGAAATTCTGATATAATTGGGAAGTCTCGTTATCTCTGTCGATCTGCCAGGCTGGAATCGGAGGTGTTTGCCATACACGGTACGTCATCCAGGAAGACAGGAAGAACAGCCGAGTCTCTGTTACCAAAACTGTAGACCAAAATAATTGCCAGGAAAAGGTGATGAAGAGTGTTGGAATGGCTTACATCTATCCTTGTCCTGTTGATGTGATGGTACGTGAGACATGGAAAGATCTTCCTAACTAGAAGCATGCCCATTCTGTTCCCAGTCACTTTTTGAGTCTCTCTGTCCTCCCCCAGAAAGGAAGGCTCGTAAAAGGGACTGCGGCTTTCTCCTACAAACTGAAGCAGTCAGACAGTGGTACCCTGATCACAGAAGTGGCGTCGCAGCAGGTGTATCAGATCTCACCACTCAGTGAACCTACCGGTGTTGCTGTCATGGAAGCAAGGTAGGTGGGACAAGGGCTTGCTTCACAAAGTGAGAGTAATTGTAGATTCCGGCAGTCCCTTTCACCCCTAGTTGAAGTGAAATGAGAATTGACCTCCACAGCGGTTGGCTAAAGCTGTGGGTACTCATACCTGAGGTTTCCACGCTCCTAAAAATTCAACGAACCATTCTTTGTTTGTACACTGGTGAACTTGGCACTACAATGATATGGAAGAAAAGGAAAAAAGCTCTTTTGCTTGCTTATACCATAAGAATGCAACTTTACTACTCTATCCTGAAAAAAGGCTAATTTGTGACGTAGTGTCAGGAGGAAGATGGTACACATAGAAATAAGATCATTGATTACACTGAGGTGGTAGCTCTCATCCAGAAGACAGCGGCTTAGCTCCTCCTCAGAAATTATTTCCTTGTAGATAACTCTAATACTATTTTGTTTCAATTGGAAGGCTTTATCCATTAGCAAACTGTAAGATTTTACTGTGATAAGAAAAATTATTAAAGAGTAAAACTGATCCCATCGCAGTATCACTGAACTAACAAACAGCCAAGGTGGATGGAGGAAGAGAGCTAATTAATTCCTCCCATGGCACTTGTCTCTTGACAGACAACAGCTCACCTTGCTTGAAGTGCGAAGCGAACGGGGGAGCGCCCCGGACATTTCCATGCAGAGCTACGGAGGCCTTCGTTACCACTTCCCATCAGCATTGCCACAGATGCCACTGCAGCTAATCAAGACGAAAAACCCCGAGCAACGGGTATAGCATTTCTAGGTCTTCAAATGGCCTTCCTAATCAAAACATTAGTAAGAGTAACGATCATGAATTGCACAGGATTTAATTATGTATGCCCTCTCTCTTGTGTTTTGTAACAGATAGCAGAAACACTGCAGCACATAGTCCTGCATAACCAACAAGATTTCCACGATGATGTTCCATACAGATTCTTGGAGCTCGTCCAGCTCTGCCGAATAGCAAGCGCTGATACTCTTGAGTCCATATGGAGACAATTTTCAGATAAACCCCGTTACAGGTATTTTGTTTTATCAACTTATAATAAACTTTTCCATTTTTTGAGAATTGACAGCTAAAATTAAGGTGTTTGTGTTTTTTTTAACCTGCTTGTAGGCGATGGCTGCTGAGTGCGGTTTCTGTGACAGGCACCACCGAAGCACTCAAGTTTATTAAGAACAGAATTCGCAATGATGACCTTAACTACATTCAGGCTCTTTTAAGCGTTTCTTTTGCTCTCCATTTAATGAAAGCTGATGAACACACTGTTCCAATAGCAGCAGTGAGTAAATCCATGTGAATCTTTCCTGTCTCATAACAAAAGGAATGATAATTGGTAACAACTTTTGATTATGAAGTATATTAGAGACTGGATGCTCCTCTCTTGTATACCAATTTTATGCAAATGTTTAACCATTAATTTCTTTTGCTGTTCCATATATGAGAGGAGACACAGTCCTGTGTCTTCATTTTGCTACTTTACTATAAAAGCCCTTTCGCATAACAGCTTCTAAGAATGATGCCCATTTTAGTTAGCTGGGATCATATGTCATGCTTTCTACAGACAAACTTTGCCTGCTTCAATCTCTTCTGAAACAAATGGTGATTTGTGTGTTATGTCATTTGAATAGCTCTTTTAATTGCAAACTATTCCTATAAACTAGAAAGAACTGCAAGTGAAAGCATTAGTGCAAACATCAAATATTTTGACATGATAGCGAATCATTCATTCTGAAAAGGATTTTTCCCATCTCTAGTCAATATTATTCTTCTCAGCTAGGAAAAAAAGGATATGATGTGAGAATGCATCATTAATATAATTGAGTTACACATTGTTCTAAGGATATTCCATCTATAGATTGATGTTTACCCATAATCTTTGTATTTTCAATGTTATGCTCAGTTGAGGAAAATAAAAATGGTTCTACGTAAACTGAGATATATATGCTTAATTATATTGAAACTAGTGGGGAATTAAGCTCCTAAGTGACGTTTGCAAATAAAATACCTACAAGGTGATTTAATTTGTTTGGATGTGAACAATAATCATTCTGAAATTGCTCCCCCCGCATAAGCTCTGATGATTTTCCTGCTCTGAAAGCTATGTCCAGCATTGTATTAAATACCAAATTAAATATATTCTTTTCCCCCTTTTTTTCTCCAGGATTTAATTACCAGTTCTCGAATCCAGAAAAGTCCCACGCTTCAGCAAGTTGCCTGCTTGGGATACAGTTCTGTGGTCAATAGATTCTGTTCTCAGACCTCAGCTTGTCCTAAAGAAGCTCTTCAGGTGGGTGGCTTTTTCTCAGGTTATTCTTAATAACTTAGTAATGTTCATTGTATTAGCTTAATGCTTTTAAGATACAGTATATAAATGGCAATTGGACTTGCAAATACACATTTCATAGATCTCCTTTGGGACAAAGGCAATAAATCATTTTACTAATGTAGATATTTGCTTCATTGTTGAAAAACGCAGTTTTCACGTCGTAAGGTAAAATCCTGAGAGAAGCCATCACTGAGTGATTTTTATTAAAACCAGTTGCTATATTGTCGTAGGATTTTCAGTGAGTAAGGGGAACACTGTGGACAATGTATACATTAGGAAGAAAAGACTGAACTGTGCTTTGTCTCTAGCCCATCCATGACCTGGCAGATGAAGCCATCAGCAGGGGCCGTGAAGACAAAATGAAATTAGCTCTGAAGTGCATTGGTAACATGGGAGAACCAGCCAGCATCAAACGCATCCTGAAGTTCCTTCCCATATCTTCATCTGGTGCTTCTGATATCCCCATCCACGTTCAGATTGATGCCATAATGGCCTTCAGAAAAATAGCTTGGAAGGACCCCAAAACAGTAAGTAGGGTCTGTCAGGGATTTCTTTACTTAGTGAATTAGAGAATATATACTGTAAGGATAACGAATTTACTGGTATGTCTGTGGATTCAGTATGTTTAAAAAAAAAAAAAGGATTATATTTAAGAACAACACAATACAGTTTTATGTTTTGCTGATGTTTTCTACTAAGCTGTAATAATTATTAGTTAGGAGGAAGCTCCCGGAAGGGTATCAGCGGTGTTTCTTTAGTTATCTGTTATAACCAATTAAATCCTGTACTAGTTATATATGGCGGAAATTTAGCCACCTAAAAATCAGACATACAATTTAACCTGCCTTGACAGTCAAGAGGAGAGAGAGAGAGACTTTCTGTTGACCTCCCAGGCAAAATGTCGACCTCGCGCTGCCTCTTCAAGACCCTTCCCTTAAGGGAAAGTGGTGAGTGAGTCACCACTGACCTCCGGCTGAGGTTGCTGGCGTGGTGAGCGTAGGCAAGACTCCAGCATTTCACGTATAGGAGCTGTATGGGACAGCATCCCCTCATTCTGCCTTTGGTGAGCTGCTGAAGCTCCCATTTTAGAAGTGGTCTAAGATAGTGAAGCATGCTCACCGAATCAGTGGGGTTACTCCAAAAATGAATCTATCCTATTGTCTACAGTTGTTTCTTCTGAAGTATTCACTGATCTTTGAATGTCAGTAATGCAAAAAGCTATGCTGATGTCTTTTTGATTGTGGTGGGTTGATCCCATACATTGATACATGGACATTTATTTCAGATTCAGTGCAAGCCCTGCTCCTTGGGGCTGTTCCTCCATGGCCCCTTCAGTTATCTGAATAAAATGATGTGGAACTACGGAGTGAAAAAGATCGGGAAACTTTTCTGCAGGGATAACGACCACCTCTCCCATATTTCTTGTGGGTTACATGTGGATCCAGTGCGCAAAAAAAATCTCAATTATTGGTAGTTCCAGACACTGTGTTTCCTCTCTGCAGGTGCAGGGATATCTCATCCAGATCCTTGCAGACCAGTCGCTTCCCCCCGAAGTGCGAATGATGGCTTGCACTGTTATCTTCGAGACAAGGCCTGCCCTTCCTTTAATAACAACGATAGCTAACGTGGTGATGAAGGAGAGCAATTTGCAAGTGGCCAGTTTTGTGTATTCCCACATGAAAGCTTTGTCGAAGAGCAGATTGCCATACATGTACAACATGTAAGTAGAGACAGGAACAAAGTGGGCGATCTTCTGCGAAAAATAAGTTCCGTTACGTTCTCATTAGTGAGCACTGCATCTGCTCACAAACTGAATTCAGTTATATGCTGATGGGGCGCAGCTTATTTCTGGATATTATTACCTTTCTCCTTTTGTTTAGATCTTCAGCTTGCAATATCGCCCTTAAGCTGCTGGCCCCCAAATTGGACAGGCTGAGCTATCGGTATAGCAAGGTCATACGTATCGGTGGTTACTTTGGTGAGTAAAAGCATTTCAGACTGGGGAACTTTCCCTTCAGAAATCTATTCTTAAAAGACACTGAGTTCTTTGGAGAAATACAGCACTCTGCATTTCATAAGAAATTGTATTACATGTGACAGTCACCTATTTAAAAGTGCATGAATAGCCATTTATTAATTTGGGCCTAAACAGTTAAAATTTATGTAATGATATATCTTAGAGTTGGCAATGGAAAAAGCTGCAGAAATACGATGTTGAATGATAAGCAGAATGGTTAGAAAAAATATGTGTCTTTTGTTTACTTCTGCCATAGATAACTATAAAGTTGGTGCTGCTGGAGATGTCTTTGTTATGAACAGCCCAGGAACGATGTTCCCATCAGCAATACTTTCCAAGCTGACGGCATACTCTGCAGGGTCAGTGGCTGATTTGGTGGAGGTAAATATTTACCTAAATCAATAATAAAGCAAATTAAAATTAAAATTGATCACAAAGTTTCATTCTCCTTCTCATGCTGTTTTGGTAGGTTGGTGTCCGCGTGGAAGGCCTCACAGATGTCATCATGAAACAAAATATCCCTTTTGCTGAATATCCCACATACAAAAAGATAAAGGAGATTGGAAAAGCTGTAGGTATTTTCAGTAACGCAACGTGTGGGTTATATGAAGGGGTATTTAGTGAGGCTTCTTGTACTAGTTAAGTCTCAGAAGGTAAAAGAGAGAGATCGAGAGATCTGCGGTGGGACCGCAGGGGACATCACTCCTGCGATGGTTGCGATAGCTTCTGCAAATTCTGGCTCTGGCCCTGCCTCCTCCCCAACTCATGTATAGCTGCAGAAGGAGCACGGGAGGGGGCAAGCGAGCATTGCAGCACCGTGTGTGTCTCATGCCTGGTAGGCTTCCTCCTCCCTCCCTTCATCTACCTCAGTTTACAAGAATATACCTTTGTCTTCAAGAGAAAAGGTGATTTGTTGCTGTGCTTTCCAACTGGGTTTAGTGGTCCTAATGGCCCAGACCTTCTGCGTAAATATTATTGCATTGGAATGCAAAACACCAGACGGGAGGCTTTTTGTGGGCATCTCAGTGACAGGGAGTAAGTCTGAATTAATGACACTGTGCTATTTACAAAGCAGCAAAGAAATGCAAGCAGCAATGGAAAATTGCAGCTTGGTCAGTGATGGGTTTGATCACCTTGCTGAATTACCATTTGTAAAGTGTTGCATTAAGGAGCTTTGCTTGTTTCTTTCTGTGTTCTCTAGCTGCTGGGATGGAAGGAGCTGCCAACAGAAACCCCCTTGGTATCAGCCTACTTGAAACTATTTGGCCAAGAGCTGGCCTACATCAGCATCAATAAGGAAGTCCTGCATCAGGTTATGAAGGTACCAGGGACCCCTACTTTTCTTTGCAAGATTTGACACCGTTGTACTTCTATATCCCAACCTCTTGGGTCTCTGTTTTACTGCAGACTGTGCTAGAACCTGCTGACAGGAGCACAGTGATGAAGAGAATTGCCAGCCAAATCCGCAGTGGCATTGCAGGACAATGGACGCAGCCGGTGTGGCTGGGAGAGCTGCGATACATCGTTCCTACCTGCACCGGTCTGCCGCTGGAGTACGGGTCATACACGACTGCTCTGGCACGTGCAGCAGTCAGCAGTAAGTTGGGAAGTACGAGATCAGCTGTGTGAGCTCTGAGGATGGGTCAAGAGGGACAGGCTAAGAGGGGCTGGAGAAAGAAGTGGAAAAACAGAAAGTTAGAAAAAGAACTATTTTTTGTAGTTGAGGGGACCTAGTGAAGATGTTTGATGAGAAGCTGGACACAGTTGATTTCTGCCTCATCTTTGACTGAATTGAAGACAGATGAGATGAGGTCAGAATCTGAGAAACCAAAGAGAGAAAGGTGACAGCATTCAAGGCCAGCAAAAACAGGAGCTGCACGGGGAGCTGACTGCAGACATGGGCAGAAGCGGTGGCTCCTGAGATGCACACACAAGCTAAGCAGGATTCAGTGGTGAATTAAACAGGGAAGAAAATAGAAGACAATCAAAAGAGAACTACCAGTAACACTAGAGAAGGCAGGAAGAAAAGAGGGCTTGTGAAGAGAGACAGTTTTGTTTTAAAAGAATAAATGTGCAAGTACGAATACTTATCAAGAAGTTAACTCAGTGCTCATACTGTTTGTTAGACTTTTAATTTAGGCAAAGCTGACCCTTCCTATTGCTGATACTGTGTAAGGAATGAAGGGTGAACTACAGGTACTTGTGCTCTTTGTAGAAGTCTCATATGTGCCCACTCTTCGCTGCTCTTGGGTTTTGGTTTGTTAGTTTATTTTAATAAGATCTTTGAACCACTGCCCCTTGTTTTGTGGGTGGTTTTAATTTTTTTCATTAAAATAACATCCTTGTAGCCAAGCTGGGGCAGCATGGATTGGATGGATGGGCTACAAATTGAGTGAAGGCTATCTGGACTGCTGATCTCCGATTAGTCCACAGATGAAAGTCAAATTAATGGCTTGTTATGAGCAACGTTCCTCCATTGTTAGCACTTGTTCATTGCCTCTTTTAACAATCTAAATTTTGGAAAAGAAGGCACCGTCAGCAAATCTGTCTCAATGATGATGTTGCATTGGTGGGAGCAGTCACTGTACTGCACAGGGTCAGGCTGCCACCCTGGGGGGACTCTGACAGGCTGGAGGGGATGGCCTGATGGAAGTGTGAGGAGATTAGACAAAGGCAATGCAAAGTCCTTCACCTAGGATGGAGTATCCCATGCAAGTGTATGGGCTGAGCATGCCCAGACAGACAGGAGCTTTGCAGAGAAAGATGAGGGAGGCCTGGAGGACAAGCCGGTATAGTGAATCAGCAGTGTGCTCTTGTGGTGATGAAGGCCAACTGCATCACTGGCTGCAACAGAGCAGAGCCAGCATGGAAATTATCTCGCCCTTTATTTAGCACATCTGAGGCTGCTTCCGGAGTACAATGTCTGGTTTTGGGTCTGCTGTATGATAACGGTGTTCACACCTGATGTGAGGAAAGATTAGAGAGCAGGGTTTGTTTAGCCTGGTTGCCCACATTTCACTCTGTCTTCTGGTTCCTCACATTTCTGGAATTTAATGTTATACTAATCAACAAACTTTCAGTTTGGGTCAACTCTTCATCTTCTTATTGTATTTCTATTTTCATTTTCAATACGTTGCCTGCAGAATAAGCTTTTTGTGTATTTTCAGTATTTTCAAGACTCGAAAAGATCTCATGTGTCCCAAAGTCTGTCTTGTTTTCCAGCCAGGATTGTTATATTAACAAAAATACGGCCTCTTCCTGAATACTGTTTCTTGGTTATATTCAAGTCCTTTCTTTCATTTTTACCATTTTTAAATCTTGTTATGTTCTTTGCAGTTGATGGAAAGATGACCCCTCCTTTAACTGGAGATTTCAGACCTTCCCAGTTGCTTGAATCCACCATGCAGATTCGGTCTGACATAAACCCAAGGTATGGCAGGTTTCTAAGGCTTTAGGTATGATGGAGGTCTCTTATAAAAAGGCAGAACCACATGTTAAATAAGAGCACCTTTCTTACATTTGACCACTTCGCTCTGTTTCAGCTTATACGTACATACAGTCGCCACAATGGGTGTCAACACAGAGTACTTCCAACATGCTGTTGAAATTCAAGGCAAGGTCCTGACGAGACTGCCAATGAAGTTTGATGCCAAGATAGACGTGAAACTGAAAAATATTAAGATAGAAACAAGTCCATGCCGTGAGGAAACTGAGATAGTGGTTGGAAGGTACAGTAGCATTACTTCAGAATACTTTCTGTTGCTGAAACCTTACAAAGTTCACTATTCACTGACTTCTTATGGAGGTTTCTAGAGAGGCAAGGTGACTTTTCACTGTGTAGCAGAACCTTTGGGATAAAGAGCAAGGAAGAGAAATAGGGGAGTTAAAAGTCAAAAGATACCTAAATTATTTGGGTGTTTAATTTTTATTTTAATTTGTTTATTATTTTATTATTATTTTGTATTTTTAATTTTTATTTATTATTTTATTGTTTTGTAGAGGGTTAATTTTTATTTTTAAATGAATGCCTTTCATTTTTTTTTAAATTTGTTTAAATTTATCCAGATTGTGAAACCTTGATGATATATGGAACTGATGTTTGTCATGAACTCTTTATTTGTCTTTAATATTATTATACTTAGAGTTGCATATACAATCCGTATGTTCAAACAACATATCTCTGTGCTGTCACATGATACCGACAGGGACATATTTCATTCAGTCCAAAGACAAAGGGCTGGAACAATTTAACATTTTTTGTGCATATCTTGACAGACATAAGGCTTTTGCTGTATCAAGAAATATAGCAGAACTAGGCGTTGAAAAGAGGACCTCAATTCTCCCAGAAGATGCTTCATCAAATATTGTAGAAGAACCTTTCAAACCATCAGAGGGAGATTCCAGTGAAGGTTTCCCAATGGTAACCTATTCCTTTTTGCTCATAAAGTCCTGTTTATCCTCTCCGTGCTGCACATGCCTGCAGTTTTACCTCTGATACGCTCCCAGTGGTATTCACATACCCATCTCCAATGTAGCAAGGAGCTGACAGCATGCCAAGGAAACATGCCTATAGCTCTCCAGAGGATCTTCGTCGTGGCACAGGAAGAAAAACTCATAAACGAGATATTTGCGTCAAACTGCATCGTCTTGGTTGTCAAGTCTGCTTTTCCAGAAGGTCCCAAGACGCCAGTTTCCTAAAAAATACATATTTGCACAGATTAATTGGAGAACATGAAGCTAAAATAGTCTTGATGCCAGGTACGATATTGAGCACAAGCCTTGTTGTCTTAGGTTTGTTGGTGCTATTTGAAGTAGTATAACCTTCTAATGTGTGCAATTGGTGTGTAGTTCCTACAGATGCTGATATTGACAAAATTCAGCTGGAGATTCAGGCAGGATCCAGAGCAGCTTCCAAAATAATTCACGTGGTAAACTCGGAGTCTGAGGAAGAGGATGAGACATCTCCATATGAGGACATTCAAGCTAAACTGAAGAAGATTCTAGGCATTGAAAACGTGTTCAAGGTAAGAGACTTTGAGCATCAGAGGGTGGAATATTTTCCCACAAATGAAGCCAAGGGTTTGAAGTTCAGTGTGGAAAGCTGGCACAGGACAGCAAGGATGGAGCTAGTTTGAAAGGTGCCAGTGCCAGGCCTGTCAGCTGGTGCTACATCTGCAGGGATTGATCTTAGGGATGCATCCAGCTGGGGCTGGTCCTGGTCCTCTGTGCTGGGGTAGATTTTGGCTGGGCGGAGTGGATGTAAGGGAGTTCTGCAGCTTCTCCAGTGAGTGAGACAGGGAAGTTGTTCCTTGAAAGGCTGATCTGAGCAACTTTGACACCCAGAGAAGTTTTGTTTTGTAAATACAGAACCAGATGTATCTCCTCTCTTGCACTTCTCTTTGAACTGTTTTCACAGGTTGCAAATAAAACACGGCACCAGAAGAAGCGACCTTCTAAGAAAGGAAACACTATGCTAACAGAGCTTGGGACAGATCCCAATGCAAAAAATCCCTCCGGCTCATCTTCTGCCTCCTCAACTGTCTCCTCTTCTTCCTCCTCATCTGCTGCTCCTCCTGACCGTAAAAAGGCTGTGGATGAAGATGAGAATGATCAAGTAAAGCAAGTGAGAAACAAAGATGCAAGGAGCAAGAGCAGCAGCAGCAAAAGCAGCAGCGGCAGCAGCAAAAGTAGCAGCAGCAGCAAAAGTAGCAGCAGCAAGAGCAGCAGCAGCAGCAAAAGTAGCAGCAGCAAGAGCAGCAGCAGCAGCAGTAGCAGCAGCAAAAGTAGCAGCAGCAGTAGCAGCAGCAAGAGCAGTAGTAGTAGCAGCAGCAGCAGCAAAAGTAGCAGCAGCAGTGAAGGTAGCAGGAGCAGCAGCAGCAGGAAGTCATTGAGTCACCATAGCCATGGGCATCACTCAAGGTCTCTGAATGGAAGCAGTAGCAGCAGCAGCAGCAGTAGCAGCAGCAGCAGCAGTAGCAGCAGCAGCGAGTCATCGAGTCAGCATAGCCGTGAGCATCGTTCAGGACATCTGGAAGGTGGCAGCAGCACGTATTCCAAAATATGGGTAACTTTGCCAGTAAATTGACTGGTGCTGCTAGTGGTCGTGAATCACACTCCTGATGGCAGCTGGCTTTGCATCGTGAATCAGGAAATTGAATTGACACAGTAAACTTTAGCAATATAAATTTGCAAAATTTATTCTGCAAACACCTGCAATCATTGGTTCAGATGCCTACTTCCAAGCATCTTGAAAGTTTCCACAATTTTGTTGAAACTTTTGTTATAGGCAGGGAATAATTTTTTGCCAATTTTGCAAATTCTGTCAATATGTATTGCTTGTTTCTGTCTTAATTTTGTGGTAGGAACACTAATGCTTTATATAAACTACTTCCAATCTTGCATTATGTGCTTGTGACTACGCATGCAGAACTAGGTATGAATGATAATTAGTAAAATCCTTACTTAATCCCAAGTGCTCAGATTTCAATGTAATTGCAGCATTTCTCTTCTTCTGAGGCTTTTCATCTTCTTGTTTTTATCATTTTCAAAGGGAGATCATGAGATTTATCAGTATCGCTTTAAATCAGCGCATAGACAAGAGGTGAGTTTTTCTTTCCTCAGTAAATTAAGTATGGAATCTGTCATAAGTCAAATGGAAACCTTAAAGGCAACTTCTTGTCTTTCTAGAGGAAAATTACATTACTGATAACATTTAGAACATCAAATCAACTGTGGCAGTTCTTCTGAGATGTGTAAAGACAGACAGCTATGTTCTTCTTTGTGCTGTGCACATGATGCCATTTGTGGCTCTGCAAAGTATAGATGCAAAGCCCTACCAAAGCAGTACAAGGGACTGGGGACACACACTTTGGAGGAACAAAGATCCTACCATCAAGAGCTTAGGTCATTTGACTGGCTTTGATCACTTGGTTTCTTGGCTTGGAATCACTGTTGTACACACCAGGATAGTGATGCTGACAAACATGGGAGGGTACCTTATTTTATAGTATTTTAGTTCAGCAGAAGATTCTTACTAGGGTGTGAGCCAGTCAGGAGCAGTGTACTTGATATTAGTGTTCCTCAGAAAGTAAAAAGTTCAGCTGTGTGTCCATTCAGTTGGTCCATTCAGTGTGTCCTTCAGTTGATCAGGCCCTTCCAGAATTAGAATTCATTGATTCTGGTCTTTCGTGTTGAACTGAGAGGCTGGTTCAATTTGTCTTGCTCTGGTCCATTGTTTTTTCACACAGGGAATTCTCATCTAGACATGTTCCTTAGCTGTCTCTTCTGAGGGGTCAGATATATTTGTGTAAACAAGATTTTTCAGAGTTAGATCACGTGTAGTAAGCAGAGCAAAGTATATTGCAAGTCATTGAGCTGTTCAGGGTTGGAATGCAAGTTTACCAGCACCAAATGCCATGAGTGTATTCTTCAGCACTGCCTAGTGCAATTTTTTCAAGCATGTTTTAAGTTACCATCCTGATCATGATGTGTTTTCTTCTTGCAGTTCCCAAAAAGGAAAATCCCAGCTGACCAACTTAGCAGCACCTACTCTTCTACCAGATCCAGTCATGCCTCATCTCGAGCTGCTTCCCGGGTTAGTTACATCATTTTTAGGGCTTTTCGATAGCTTGGATGAATGGCAGAGTGGCCGTGTGCTTGCAGTAATTGTACAGCTAGGATAATGGGAAGAGAGAAATACCAACCTCTCAGGTCTCAGGTATTAATCAAGAGTGAGACACACACCATAGCTCCCACACACTCTTTCCTCTGCAGTGAGGTGAAGATCTTTCCTGCTTACACCACGACCCTTCCCTCATGGCTATCCCACCCAACAGATGCCTGCAAAGACCGATCTTGTGACCTCTGCAGCCAGTAGGGAACTTGAGGTGCTGCAGTGCCAGCGCAAGGATGTTGGTGGTGCAGGCCGAGGTTAAGAGGAGCCTCAGCAGTAAGGCATGCTCCAGAGGTGACATTTAGCACCTTGGCTCCTCGCCACCACCCAGTCTGATGTGTGCAGGCTTCCTCTCTGGGGCAAATGATAGTGAAATCTAATGACGGAACGAAGGAATTGCAGGTCAGAGTGCAGTTAAGGCCCTGCTGTAAAGAGGGGAGGTTCTTGATGTTGAGGACAACATCCTGGATTGTATTTTGTGCTAGACTGCTGCACAAACACAAAACCTGCCTGCCCCACAGAGCTCACAGCTGAAGTGTGAGGTGAAAGCCAACAAACCAACCAGACAGGAGGACACTGGCTAGGGGATGTTCTTGTTGTGCGAATGAGTGATGAGTGCAACTGACAGCTGATGGTGTTAGTCACACAGAACCACTTTCATTCACAGGCACAAATGTATGGGTATTAACAGTGAAGCCCAAATCATACAGTCATTACTGTATCCTAATGATATGAATATTTCCATGGTATCAGCTGTAGCTCAGGAAATGGTTCAAATTTTGGCTCCTAAAAAATACAGTGATGAAATCCTTCTGTGCATGCACGAGGCACATGCACATTAAAGACATAAGCATGAGAGTTTATAGGCCTGTATATAAGTGTGGTACATATGCTGCTGTATATATGCAGTTCAGTTGCTTATTTTCCATTTATCCATCTAGATCGTGCATCTAAAATGTTCCATGGTAACACTTTTATAATGATATTCTTTGCAAACCTTTCCCCCTTCTTCTTAGCCTAAGTTTTTGGGAGATGTTAAAACGCCAGTATTAGCTGTTTTTCTTCATGGCATTCGTAACGATAAGAAGATAGGAGGCCTCCAGCTCGTGGTATATGCTGATATTGACTCCCTCAAGCCCCGGGTGCAGGTGTTTGTGTCAAACCTCACAGATTCAAGCAAGTGGAAGCTCTGTGCCGATGCTTCAGTCCTCAACGCTCACAAGGCAGCGGTAAGGCTCAAAACCAGTTATATACAGCTGTATGCATCGCAGGAAACCCATGTGCCTTTAAAGATGGACCGTTTCTCTCTCCATTATAGGCTTACCTGAAATGGGGCCGGAATTGCCAGGACTACAAGATTTCTGCTGAGCTGGTAACCGGGCGGTTTGCTGCCCACCCTGCCGTACAAGTGAAATTGGAGTGGCCCAAAGTTCCTTCAAGTGTCAGATGCATAGCAGACTGGTGAGGTTTTAGTCTTTAGTGACACTCATTCATGATATTTGGCCAACTGATAAAAATCAGCATCCACCCATGAGGTTCCACTATTTAAAGTACAGGCTATTCTTTTGTTCTCTGATCTGAGTACTGCCTTCAGACATAAAAGCTGAGCGGGAGATCATAGCCATCCTTTTGTAATGTACAGTAATTCTTTATACTGGACATAATTACTGAAAACTGAGGAACAGATCCTTCCTTTCATTGAACATTTGATCAGTAAAGCAGAGAGTGGTCATGGGGACCTAACCAGTGAGCCTGAAGACTCTGCCTGCGACTGACTTACCCACCGATGTGAGGCAGCCTGGTTGGGATCTGTGCTGCTCTCTGCTTCTCTATTTCACCAGATCTTTCTGATTTGAATATTTGAAGGTTTTACAAGTTTGTCCCTGGGGCTGCATTTATGCTGGGGTTCTCTGAAAAAATGGACAAGAATCCTTCTCGACAAGCCAGGGTGATCGTGGCTCTAACTTCTCCAAGGACATGTGACATTGTTATCAAGCTTCCTGATGTAATTATGAAATATTATTATCACCCTCTTATTTTTTCCTAGTAGGAAAGTGAGACTATTGCATTTTAATTACAGTGGGTTGATTCTGAGACAGAAAAATTAAGTAAGCACCAGTTTGGGTGCAAATGATGAAAGCAGCTTTTGTTTATTTTCAGCCTTTTAATATTACATCCAAGAATTATTTATAGAGTGATTTTGTTCATGGAAAAGGGAATGATGTGGGTACTCCTAACGACATGCATTTCGATCTGTAGTAGCACCGTCAGTGTTCATCTAACCACCTTTGAAGGGGGGAGTAATTCATTCTCTGCCAAATAATATCTAAATGATGACCCACACCATGAGCGAAACCTGTAAGCCAAAGTAAAAAGCTCATGGACAATGAGTCAGATGAGTTGTGTTCACATAAAGTCTTTGTCAATCAAAGTAGAAGAAATTGAAATCGATTTCCAAATAGGAGGAAAAGCTGATCTCAGCTGTTTCCTGTGAAGAGCTGGCACAAGCGTGTTTTGAATGTACTTTTGAATTCCTTTCCAGGTGATCCTCTATGAAAAAGCCATGAGGCTTCCCCTGTCACTCCCTGTAGGTCCGAGGATACCAGCTTCAGAGCTGCAGCCTCCCATCTGGAACGTCTTTGCTGAAGCCCCCTCTGCAGTGCTTGAGAATTTGAAAGGTAAGGGTCTAGTCTGGTTCAGAAGCATGATGTCCTCAGTCTCCCAAATTATTTGAGCACCTTCTGAATTTTTGTGGGATTATTTGTCTCCAATTAATTAGGAAATGTGCTGTAATAATGTGAGGATGGTTCAACTGGGAGAGAATATTGTGCATATAGTACAGAAATGATCAGCATTTCAGGGATCGAGATACCAATATCTAAATTGATAACATTTAAAATTTCTGGCAATTATTTTTTGTTAGATAAAGTATATTTTCCATGCCTTTTTTAGAATTTCTGGGTGCTCAGTAGCCAAAAGCCCCTGTAATCCATATAAAAATATCACATAGTGGAAAAAAAATATAAAGCTAAAATAATACAGCACTAAAAATAAAACATGCCATTTAATAACTTTCTTTTATGGAAAAGCAAATACTCACTGACATTTTATTTAACCAGCTTACTGCTCGGTTTCCCACAACAAGATCACAACCTTTAACGGAGTTCAGTTTAACTACACGATGCCAGCAAACTGCTACCACGTCTTGGCTCAGGATTGCAGCTCAGACCTTAAGTTCCTCGTGATGATGAGGAATGTTGACGAAGCTTTGAACCTGAAAGCAATCAACATCAAGCTTGGCAGTCAGTAAGTAACTCCTGCCAAGTGCTGGGAGTATGAGGGACTACATCGTTCACACTTAACCTGAGAGGAGCTTGGATCTGAGCTTTACTGCAACAGTCAGCAGCCCATGGGATTTCAGCATTTCCCTTATTTACTTCCCATGTATATTGAATGTGATGCTGATGATGTTATCCTGCATCTTAGGTGACCAGAATACCTCTGATGTAATTTAAGTAGTTGAAATGAGCTTACGCTGTGACCAGTGATATTTAGAGAGCAGGAAAAAGCCTTTGTCACTGTATGTGTGTGAATGTCATAGGAATCAATTTCTCCTTAACAGTGAAATCGATATGCGTCCTGTGAACAGACAGGTGAAACTGCTGGTTGATGGGGTTGCAAGTCCCACAACGAATGTTTCATATGGATCTGCTGGTAAGTGATGTAGCATCTGTTGTTTCACTTTCACCTATGTTTTAGGAGAAAGAAAGAAAGAAAGGCCAAAAAAAAAAAAAAAAAAAATCTATCAAAGAGATTCCATCAGTTTTATTAGTTTTATTCAATAAGTATTTCTACCTTCGGTTGTAAGGTTAATATTCAAGAATATGTATTTTACTCACTTGCATAGGAACATTTAGAAAGACTGATTAGAGTGTGAAGCTCTTGAAGTGGCCAAACTAAGCAGGATATAACTATCACGAATATCCGTCCTTTTCATGCATTACTGCAGCTCCTGCTGGAGTTCTCAAATTTGAGAAGTGTTTTGGTTATACTATAAAATCTTGCTTGATTAAAACTTTTTGAAGTAGAGCTTTTCTAAAATTCACCACACTTGTATATCTATATTTTTCCTAATTTGATTTGTAGGTATAAATTTGGCTACCATTCTGAAATCTGCTAGGAATAAAGATGGAGAACTGGTAAATAGCCTGCTTGCTTCTTTCGAAGCAGGAATAGGTTTTTTTCTGTGAAAGGCCACAGGAGGACCTTGTTTCATTCTGTGCTATGCAGTCAGGGGCTATACACAATGCAGGTGTTTCTTGACTGTAGAGCTACAGTACACAAATCAGGCTAAGTCTTGCTAAAATTGGGTTAGCATCTGCTGGAGCTGAGCTCTGTCCTATTTATTATGTACTCGGGAAGTGATAATTGTGCTAGAAATGGCTCCAGTGACAGTCACGGTGTTCTTTGTATTTCCTTACTCCATTATAGGGTAGTCAGGGCTTCGTATAGCCGCACAACTATACAGATATTACAGACAGCTCTGTAATCATTTCTAGAAATAAATATGAATATGTTAATAATCAAAAGGAAAAAAAAGAGAAAAATTAATAACTCTGTGATCATTAAAATTGTTTTCCAACTTTTTATGACCACCTATTTTCTTTACATGCACATTTCTATATTGTTTTGCTGTACGTTTTGTTTCCTGTATAAAACAATTGAGGAATTTCAAGGAAAAGAACATTTTAGAGTTATGACAGTTGCTCTTTTTTTTTCTTAAAGAAGCTAGTTTGGGTCTGTTTTGGTTTGGGTTTGCTTTGGTTTACTTTGTTTTATTCCAGGTGCTTCTCTGTGGATCCATAGTGAAAAGCAAGGGCTTGTACTTGTTGCCCCAGCCTATGGCATTGATAAATTGTACTTTGATGGATACACGTTCAAGGTATCATTCTTCCTCTTCGTGAGCTTGAGCGTTGAGAAATTTCCATAGGATTCCCTTAAATCTGTATGTGTGAGTGCAAGAGTATACAGTGGCAAAGCCAAATGTGTGCAGGGCCCAAAAAACCCAGAAGGGAAGGTGACGCTACAGGGTTGCATGGTCCTGCTCTTTGTTCCTGAGCAGAAGTGAGAATCTCTCACCGACAAAACCACCTCATTCTTGCAGTAGAGGTGTGTGTTGGGAAGAGGGCCCGTGAGCATACACACCCTGAGCCAGCAGTGCGTTTGCAAGAAAAATGAGTTTTCAGCTCCTGTCCACTGTTCTTACAGCTGTGTAATTTTTCAAATCAGCAAAACCGCAGCCATTCTTTTAAGAGGAATGAATGCTTTAGAGGCTGCACTAAAAAGAATGTGAAACAGGAACATAAGACATCAGTAAACCATACCGTATCTACCACCTATACTATGAAAACATCCATCAGACAACAGCTTCAGCATAGTAATAGTCTAGATTATTACTAATTTAAGATACTAGACTGGCACAGTAGGTTTTAAAGGCTGCAGCACCACAGGAGTTTGACATCTGACTGTCAGACCCTTTTGAATTCTTAGTGAAGAGATTTTAAATGTTTGTGCATTAAGTTATACTGAACGGGACCTACACAAAAAAAATCTGATCCATAGCTATTATTTTTTTAACTTGAAATGGTTTTGATTTTTTTTTTTTTTTACCCCCGAAGATTCAAGTTGCTTTATGGATGGCAGGGAAAATGTGTGGAATATGTGGAAAATATGATGCAGAATGTGAACAGGAATATCGGATGCCCAATGGATATCTAGCTAAAGATGCAGTGAGCTTTGGGCATTCTTGGATTTTGGAAGAAAAGCCTTGTACAGGAGGTATGCAAGCTCTGATAAATTTAATGTAATATTACTGCAGTTGTATAGAAAATGCAGAATTTATTTAGAAAGTTTTATATCTGTAAATGTTTTGAAAAAAAAGCATTTTAAAAGGATTCATTATTAAGTTATATTAAGTATTAAAAGTATTTGTTCAGAAGGGAATAAGAAATTAAAAGTTAAACAAACAAGCAAAAACCCCACAATTCAGTTGAAATTAAATAACCAAGCTGAAATAAAATATGTTTCAGTTTTGAAGTGTATTAGAAGATCAGAAAAAAACGTAAGAGGTTAAATTCACACAGAATGCTTTGATTTAAGCACAACAGCATTTTCCAGCCAGTATTTGATCATCAAAAAAATCAGATGTGGTTTATTAATTATTTTACCTTGGCTGACCACCTGATTTTTGAACCAGTGCAACCTGTTGAGCAAAGTATTTCCAGCGCATGAGCAGTTCCAGGGACTTAATTACACGGTTGAAATAAAAGAAGCTGCATTTTAAGTGTTTCAGTAGATTAGGATCTTACAATGTGCTCGGTGCCCCCAGCTGAGGTTATGATGCAACAGTGTGCCACAGTGCTGTGAGGAGAAGAGGCACGTTGCCTCTGTAAGGAAGACGCGTCCTGGTGCGAAGGACTTCCTCGCTCCCTGGAGAGGGCTTCTACATGTTTAGCTGTTCATCAGCTCTTAGTCAGCTGTGTCTTTGTAAAGAATACTGGGCGTCAAGCTTGCTTTCGAGGGATATGGAGTCTACGGGCATGTACACAATAATATTCCAAGGGCTGGTGGTGACCGCGTGTGTTTTCATTTAACATGCGGTGGAAACGGCTGGAATTTTAGAGAATAAAGCTTATAGTCAGGAATAAATTGTGGTCCACTTAGCTTCTCACACCCTGGTAGCTGCTTGTACTGGGGATCCAAAACAAGATCAGTGTTACTGGCTGGCAGCAATGACTTTTGGTCTTGCTCTGCAGCAATTTTGAGTCTGAATGACAGTGGTAATAGTGTAATTCTTTAGTGATTATTTATATTTGTTTAGAAATCCCCCCCTTTCTTTCTATTGCTGAATATTCAAAGCTTTCGAATGTGGGTTTGCAGTTATTCTGTGAGACAGTTTACTTTGCAAAATGTTTATTAGAAAGTATATCAGACTATGTTTCTACATGCTAATCTGTGAACAAAGCAGTTGCATTTGAAATTAACTTTCTGTAGCTCCATATCTAATTATCTGATTTGAAAAGTTTATCAGTCAGGGATACTGCTTTCCTTATGATCAAAATATAGTTTTCATAGAGGAAATTTGTTTGCAAATTGTCGACATCGGCAGATGGGTCAGTCTGGGGAGACCTGAAGATTTTGTACACAAGCACGTAAACTATTGCCAACGATTGTGTTACAGCCTGCAAACTGCGACGCTCGTTTGTGAAGCTTGAGAAGACAGTTCAGCTCACAGGTGTAGAGTCCAAGTGCTATACTACAGAGCCCGTGCTGCGCTGTGTGAAAGGATGCTCTGCCACCAAGACTACTCCCGTCACTGTTGGATTCCACTGTCTCCCAGCTGGTAAGTCAACAGCAATCCTACTGAATAGGAGCTGCACAAAAGTCTAAATAGATTGTGCCTTGACTCAGGTATTCCACTTAAACATATGAATAATCCAACATATCCACAGGTAGGGATGGACTTACTGCTGTATTGACTGAAGATCTTCCCTATTTTCATTAATATCTAAAATTTTCTTCAGCTAGAGAGATGTTTCTTTGTTGTAATTCTACTGTGTTTTTCATTATACTGGCATTTAAAACCTAAATGGAGCCCGCCTTCATGGTGCTTTGATCTAACAGGGTAAGGGCAGGGTAACAGCACGCTCAACTCTGTGATTCAGCTAAAAAACTGTATTGCAGGCTGTGAGGGGATTCAGCCACATCTGATCATGTGCAGCACCCTGAAACGGGGATCCCCACCTTGTAGGTTTTTATATATTGCTGCCTTTCGGCATGATCCTATTTCACTGAGCTGATTTAGGCAATAGAAGGGCAGGTGTGGACAGGATTCCTGCACACCAGCACAGTGATGTAGGAGGACGTCTTTTTTATAGGTATATTGTAGATTCTAAGAGATTAGATAGATATAGATTACATAGATGATAGGTCCACGTCTGTTTTCCAAGTTTGTTTCTTCTTTAAGATCACAGTATCCTTTCCTAAATGTATTATTAATAAAATTCTACATAGAAGTAGTAGTTTCCAAGGTAGAACAGGCTTATTAATTAAGTGGGTTTCCTGGAACATCTTTGCGTGACTTAGACAAATATAAATATGTAAGGCAGTGAGGAGAAGCCAAGCCTGATGTAATTAATGACTAGTGCATGGTAAATGCTGTACCTTGCAAAACTGCTTCCGAAGTATACTATTTATTTTTCATTTCTTTTTCCCCATCAGATTCGGCTACCAGCCTGACAGACAAACAGATGAAGTTTGACCAGAAGTCAGAGGATATGCAGGACACTGTTGATGCACACGTAGCATGTTCTTGTGAGAACGAAGACTGCAGTGCATGAAGCTGTACATTGCAGCACAGGAGAGAACAGAAACACTTTAATGTTTTTATTATGTGGCATAAGAAAACTCATTGTAAGGGATAACAGAGATACTAAATTAAGTGTTTAAGGATTTGTGGAATCTTCCCAAGTAATTTAAAGTATTAAACTTTATTATTGTAGAAACTGTTATGATTGCCCATAAATATCTGATTTCGTAATAAATCCATGCATGGAAAAATTGCTGAAGGCTTTCTTATTTCACTGGTTATGGAAAGAGAAGCTCTGTGTTGTTTCTCCTCACCCCCCATTTTGTAGACTTCTTGAGTCTACAAGCAGCAGGTACGTGTCTGCGTCAGGCCTCATCGGCGGTATGGGTTGCGTAGTGCGGGAGAAGCTGTGGTACCAGGCTCCCGCTTGTTTTCCCTGTGCTGGGATCCTGTGCACCCGGAGCAGGAACTGATCACCTCTGCGTGGTGCAGCAGCAACGCAGCAGTGGTGCTTTGCAGTAACGATGTGTCACTGCTGCGTAGGGAACAGCGTGATCAGCGAATAAGCCTGAACCTCATGCCACCGGCCAGGGCTGCTCAGAGGGAGTCAAGACCACGTCATGTTCCTGACGCACCACATGGAGAAGATGGTGCGAATCAGGGGTCTTTGAAGAGGACACGGTGGAGTTGCCCAAATATGCCGCCTGCCAAAGGGTCCGAAGCAGAGCCGGACCTTTGTGCTCTGGGCGAGACGCCCCAGCCTCCGTGCCCAGCATGAGCCCTCGCTGTGGCCACCATCAGCAGGTGGGCTCTGCCTCCTGCCCACCCACTGCGGGTCCACGTGGGTGCGGAGAGGGATGTGCTCGCCTGCTGTGAGTGCTGGAGCCCAAAGGATTCCAGCGGATCTGGAAGATATTTTCTGCTTGCCCCTAAGGCTGTGCTTGCAGGCCAAGTATGCGTGCTGGGCGAATTTGTTTTTCAGAGAGCTGCCTTAGGAGATGGTGCAAACATAACCATTGATGTCAATGAGATTGTTGGCAGCTGAAGTCATCAGGAGTTTTGCACAAATTTCAATAGAAATTGTACTTGGTTTACCTGCCTTAGTTCATTAGTGTTGTCCCAATTAATACACATGCATCCAGCTATTTTTATTACTGTCTGACCAAACATTCATTTTTATATTTAGGTTTGTTAATGCAAAGCAGAGTGTGATCCTACTGAGTTGTTAAAAATGTAGATCATCAGTAAATTAATTAAAAGAGAATGGAGTGGTTCTTAAAATCCGTAGAAATCAAAGAAGAGAAACGGCACTTACCTATGACCACAAGGGGTGGAGAGGTAATCGCTGGCCAGTTTTTGAAAACACTTGAGAACATTCTGTAAAAACTGTGTCGTTTTGCTTTCCCCAGCAGTTTTGGTGCCTTCAACGGATGCACGTACGTGAGTTTTATAGTTTGGAAAGGTAATGTCCTTAGTACCAAAAGGAATACGTCTGAAAGACAGACATAATTGTTATATACAGTTTAAATGCTGTTGTGGTACCCCGCACTGCAAAGGGATGGGGAGCTGATGGCAGGCCGTGCTTGGGCACTGCGTGGCGGCAGCAGGAAAGGGGTGAGCTGGGGGGTTTGCTGCCTGCCTGGAAGTCACACGGAGCGGTGATGGGAAGCACAGACTTCCTGGGTAACCCCGGGCCGGATCCAGCAGAAGCCGGGGCTTTGCATGACCCCCAGCGCTGGGCTCTGTGGGGGGCTCTGGCACGAGCCCCCAGCTCCGGTGGGGCTCCTCTTTGCCCACCTGCTGAGGCTGGCACACGGTTCTGGAGGGACTCTCGTCTTCCAGCCCCTGCACTCGGATGCGAGGGGTGTGATGAGCTCAGCAGTGACACCCTGGCGGGAAACCCGTGGGTGAGCATCACCCAACCACGGTGGCAGCGGGAGCACCCAGGGGGCTGCGGGGGGCTGCGGGTCGTGGGTGCCCACCTTGCAAAGGGCTGTGGGGATGCCTCAGCCAGCCTCTGCTGCTCCCTACTGCCATTGCGGAGAGGGCCGAGCACAGCTCGGGGGAAATGCTGTCCAGGGCCGGTCCCAGACATAGAAAAGTTGTTCATCACCCCACAGTTTTCTTAGAATTTATTAAAAAAAAAAAAAATTTTTTTTAAATTTTCTGGTTTTAATTCAGGTTATATCTTTCAAAGAAATACAAAGCATGAAAAGGCTGTGAGCATACGGGGAGACGTGCTGGGAGATGAATGCGTTTGTGACATACTGGAGAAATGGTCAAGAAAAATAAGAGGGTTCAGTTCTATAAAGAAATGCCCAAATGCAAAGCCCTTGCCATCCAGTTTTGCCTACACCTGGAGCAGAAGCACAGGTGATCCCGCCTCGTTGCAGCAGCAGGGCTGGGCTGACTGGGGATGCAGTGTTTGCTGCCCAAAGTGGTGGGGTGGGATGGGGCGAGACTCTGCAAGCCCTGGGCAGGGGGGCAGGGACTTTGGGGACACTCTGCCCTTGCAGCCAAGCCCAGCCCCCCCGGAGAACCCTTTATTTGAGGAGTGTTTTGATTTGTGGTTTCACTGTTCTAGTGTGGTGTTTTAGCGATATAGCATTATAATTTTGAGACACTGAATACAAGTGTTGTTGCATTTAATCCACCATCAGAGTAGCACTCTTCTGCTTGCACCACCACTGACCCCAAGATCTCACTGCCCGCGAGGTTGTTTTTTTAAAAAACGTGTACCTGCGTATAGTTATGCCATAATACATTAGCTTTTGAGCCTCAATTACCAGTTGCCAGTAGCTGTATAGTCAAATCACTTAGCTACATTCACCATTCACCAAATCTCCAAAGACACGGCACAACTCACTAGTGCTGCTTATTTCGTGAATGGCTCAGCTTTTCTATCATGTGCCATCAGTTTTACCAGGGAAGACGTTAAAACAAACCGGATCAGGATATAAGGCCAGTAAAAACATGGTGAAGCATTTGCCATGCTTCAAAATATTTTGCAGGTAAGAAAAGAAAATATTTTTAATCCTACAGATGCTGCTCAGTCCCAGGACTGCCGTACCCCTCCCCGTGCCGGTCTCTGACGGGGCAGTGCGGGTGGCTGCCGTCAGCCCTGGGCAAGCCCAGCTCCATGCCTTGGCTGCGGGGACGGGGGCAGCTGGCCAAACCCTGGAGCCGAGAGCAGCCGGAGGGACCTGTGGGGCTGCCTCCAAAGGGATGGGAACAATGTCTACCAGTGGGAGACGGGGCTCCCCCGTGGGGTGAAGATGTCGTCCCTTGTTGCATGGCATGAAATGAGTTTGGGTGAACCAGGCTTTGTACGCCTTCCTAAACCAAGAGGTTTGTGTCCACAGTGCCCATCAGCCTCCCCCGTTCCACCTGGCAGGGGCAGCCCTCGCCGACACCCCTCTGCGGCTAATCCTGCCGGTGAGAGGGGCTGACGCGTTAGCCCTGTAAGAGAAGGCAGGCGAACGTCAGCGGTGTTTAGCCACGGCCTTTGTGACAATGACAGGAGGTTTGTGTTACTGGGTGTATTTCCCATCCCCAGAGAGCCATGCTGCGGGTGACGGCGTGTCCCGCTCGCAGCAGGTCAGGTATCGGCGCGGTGTCACAGGAGGGCTGCCCGGGGATTTTGCACAATCCTGCTGGACCAATATCAGTTAGATAAGCGCTGTGCCTTACGGTCAGGTCAGCATAACCTGGGCAAAGTCAGCACAGACTGCAATAGCGCTGGGTGCTTCCAATGAATAAGGCCAATTAGTAGTTTTTCTTACACAAGAAATATTTTGGCTTTAACTATGTTTTAATAATTTTAAGCACTTATTTTGAAAGATAGTTCCAGAGTATCCCGTTGATGAGGTGAGAACAAAATTGTGATGGTTTTGGCTCAGCAATAACAGCCAGCACCTTGTCCCCGGCCCCCTCTCTCTCAAAGGGTTTGAGCGGTTGATAAAAATTTGATAACTCAACAAAATTCACTGTGCCTGTTAATAATTCTTCTATAAAAGCCGCACATTTTCCCCTGCAGTCTTCAGTTGCTTTTAGCATGAAGGGACTCATCCTGGCCCTGGTGCTCGTCCTCGTGGGTAAGTTGAAGCTTTACCAATGCTGCTGAGCCGAGATGGCCACTGCAGTCCTGAGCAAACTGCATCTCCTCGGGGCCTTTCAGGGATATTTACAGCTTAATTTGCTGAAGCCCTTTTATGACTTGGGGTGTAAACGATTAGATTTCTGTGCCTAAGCTCAGCAGCAGGGCAAAGCAGAGTAAGCAGCAGCTAGTGAGCGGGGCTGGTGTGGGCTTGGCGTCCCAGGGGTGTGGGTTGCATCCTGGGAGCCCATTACCGGTTGTTTGCTAACCATTAGGACACTGAGTGAATGAATAATAAATTAAAGTGCCCACAGAGATGGGGGGTTTCTCATGCATCCTCCTCTTTCTTCCCACACAGGGGGTCAGAAGCAGGACCTCGGTAAGTGTGTTCCCACTGCCAGCGACCGGCTCCCACGCTGCCCTCCCCTACAGCCGTGCCTTGCCCACTGCTTGCACCAATTTTTTGGCAGTAGCCAGCCTTACTCTTCTTTGCTGGGATGGTTCTTGTGAGAGCATCGCAACAGTCAGAGCAAGGGAGGTGTTTCTGTTATTTTATTTTTTTCAATAGAGCCCGTTTTTCATACCGGCAAGACCTACCTGTATGGCTACAGCAGCTTCATCCTGCACGGGCTGCCCGGCAGAAGCCTGGCGATGGCAGGGGTGAGGCTGACCTGCAAGCTGGAGATCAGCCGTGTGTCTCGCAGCGACCACCTTCTCCAGGTAAATCACCACGGGCATGGGAACCCAATCCATCCGCCCACATCATGCGGCTACAGATGCTTGGTTCATACCTCCAGGCTGGTAAAATACATGACAAAAAGATGCTGAGCTCATACAGAAGCTTAGGGCCCTTCCCGGGATGATCCCATAAGCCCAATGTCAGACGAAGTGGCTCTGCTCAGGCAGTGATGATTTCCTCAGCATGGGCAGAGACGTGGGCATCGGCACTGAGCTTTGCACCCCATAACCCCAAGCCGTGCGGGGGGAGAGCCGAGGGCACAGCTGGGGTGTCTGCAGCTGTAGCCAAACTGCTTTGGGTTATGGGTGGTGACCTAGAGACATTGCCACGGGCATCCTCGCAGGCGCACCTCTGCGGGAGGGAGCCAGAGCTGCTCCAGCTCTGCTGCCATCGGTACCTGAGCCCCCTTGACTAAAGCCGCCTTGGGTTCATCTCCATGCGGAAATATGGCAGGCAGCTGCTTTAAAGAAATGTCCTTAAGATGGTTTTACTAAGGCAACTAAGCTTGAGTATGAAAATGAGAATTTGAGCATGAAATATCCATGTTTTTCAGCCTGGGCCATAGCCTGGGAAAAGCTTGGAGCTGCAATTCAGTTATCACATGAGGAAGTCCCATCTGTCTCCATTATCTTCCTTTTGATATTCTTCACATACACATAGGCAGTAATTCAACTGTGAAGAATTCTAATGGTAATGCTTGTGCTTGGCATAATGATATCAGATCTGGAACCGCTGTTACTCATCAGAAAGATTAAACCAAACAGCTTAAAAATACTGTCATGGAACCAAAGACCACAGAAAAGCATCTAGAAGACACCACTCTGGGAGAAAGCTGTGAGAGGGCACTTTGCGTTTGTCGTAGGAGTTTACCCAGTCTTTAACCCTGTGCATGTATTGCTGGAACAGCGCGAAGGAATGCCTATTATCAAACTTTAGACACTGCTGCAATTGCAGGCTCTGTGTAACCTTGCTAGAGTTGCTATAACTTTAGCAATTGCAGACAGTAGTCTTGAGTAGGATTTAATTTGAGAAAAATGTGACAAGAGGCAAGCCACCCTTGCAGCTTTGATTATAAATGCCTAAAATGAAACAGAGCACTAACCCCCCACCATTTCCCTCTACACAGGAGCAGGTACTTTTATGTACGAGGGTGGGAGGTGTGCGTGTATGTGTATGCGACTAGATACGTATGTGCAGGCACGCATTTCCCACTAGGTAGCAGTCAAGGACTTGTGTGCAAGCTTTACAGCTTGATAAGCTAAAAATGACAGCCGCTTCCAACGAAAGAGGAGTCAGCTCCCGCTGGGCCATCTCCTGCCCGAGGTGCCACGGTCATCTCTGCTTCCCCGTCAGCTGTACCGAGGCTTTGGCACTCTGGGACATGCTGGACCAGGAGGAGCAGCCAAAATAGTCCCCAGTGTGTTTAGGCAGGCAGCTTGAGCAACGGCTCGGCTGCCTTGCAGGCTGGAGGGAGATCTCACTGGACATCTGGGGAAAATGGGTGAGTATCCCTTCTGTACAGATTGCTGACAGCCGGTGTTTCACTCACACAGCAAGCTTCACCAGACTTGCTGAAGTTTTGAATGCTGCTTGCACAATCTTATTTTTCTGGCAGAAATCCTTCATGGAAATTGCATTTTCAAGGATGCTTCCTAGGCCCAGCACAAGAGTCTGAGGAGATAAACGTTTCTTGTGGTGTTGGACAAGGGACTTGTGTCCAGCCATGGACTGGAAGTGCCCAGTTTCCCTGTTATTGCACTGTTTCAAACCAAATGAACAGGATGAAAGTTTTCCTAATTTTGTTCACAGATTCGCTCTCCAAAGCTG
Organism: Balearica regulorum gibbericeps; assembly: GCF_011004875.1. Lineage (NCBI taxonomy): Eukaryota > Metazoa > Chordata > Aves > Gruiformes > Gruidae > Balearica > Balearica regulorum. The sequence goes on along the minus strand of NC_046191.1, from coordinate 16,301,217 downwards.
GAGGAATACAATGGCTTCTGGCCCACAGACCCCTTCACTCCATCTTCGAGGCTCACAGAGACCATCACTGCATGTTTCAGCCAAGCCTTTAAGTTTGAGTACACTGAGGGAAGGGTTGGAAGTATTTACGCCCCTGAGGACTGTCCCATCCTGTGCACTAACCTAGTGAGAGGGATCCTGAACATGATGCAGATAACCATCAAAAAGTCACAAAATGTGTATGAACTACAGGAGGTTTGTTTTTTCCATTCTGATTTTACTTTTATTCTCATTTTATTATATAGTAACTTGCCTGTACATACACTTCCTAGGCAATTTTCTTTGACTTACTTACTTATTGCTGTTTCAAGGTCATTTCAAAAGGAAAGTTCATTGCGTTTAATTAATACTCACAGGCTGGTATTGAAGGCATCTGCCAAACCAGATACGTCATCCGGGACGACATCAAGAATAACCGTGCCACCATTTCCAAAAGCAAGGACCTGACAGACTGCCAGGAGAAAGCGGTGAAGAACATGGGAATGGCGTACATCCGTCCCTGCCCCACCTGCCCCCTGGTACGAGCAGCACGGAGCCCTGCTGCCACGCTTGGGCATGACCCTCTGCTAAACACTCATGCAGCGCACTGATGCTGTTTGGGAGTTTGGCTCATCTGTGGTAATTAACTATCGCTCATTTGTATTTCTGAGTGGGTCTCTTTGCACTTTTAGAAAGTCAGAAACATTAAGGGCATGGTGATGTTTGCTTACAAGATGAAGTATGATGACAGCGGGGTCTTGATGACGTCTGCTACGTCTGAGCAGGTGTACCAGATCTCTCCCTTCAATGAACCTAATGGGGCAGCAGTCACGGAGGCAAGGTAGGCGCCGTGCACATCCTTAGTGTAGCTGTGATTATCGGAGCCAGGAGGAGGTGCCTAAAACATATTTAATGTTGATTGGTGAGCGAACAAGAAGCATCTGGCCCATGGGCTGCGAAGGGCCAAGGCACCGTGCTTCCCTCAGGATGCCCAGCCAGGTCCTGTGCCCTGCAATTTGGGGGTTTTGCTGGGCCACCTGAAACATTTGTCCAACCTCTCTGAGACTTTGGCAAGCTCCAGTGAAAGCTCTCGCCAGTCCTATGACATTTCCAGATAATCCTGAGCAATGCATAAATGGAGAAATGCAAAATGGATCGGGTTGTGGTCAATGCAAAGGTCCCCCTGGGCATCCCTCAGTCAGGTCCAACAGCTGTACATGTCCTCCACTCACACGGTGTGCTAGAAGGCTACTGATCCATTTCTTTCTCTCCCTTGAAGACAAGAATTGTCTTTGGTCAACATTAAAAGGACTTCCATCAGTCCACCAAAAACTCAGCTGCAAAACCAGGGGAGTCTTCGTTATCAGTTCTCAGGAGAGCTACTCCAGATGCCATTTCCTCTAATAAGGATTAAAAATCCATATTTGCAGGTATTAGAGGCTTACTTTTCATATTCTTTCATTATTTATAAGGTTAACAGGTCATCACGTAATTATTTTGACATGGATCCTTTCAACTGTCTGTTTTTCCCATAGTTAACAGAAACACTGAGGCAATTAGTTCAGAATAACGAGGAAGAAGCCACTAAAGAAGCTTCAGCCAAGTTCTTACAAGTGGTCCAGCTTCTTCGTATAGTGACCCTTGATCAGATTGAGTCTGTGTGGGTGCAGTTTGCCAGTGACCCTCCCTACAGGTAACCCGTGTTGCCTTCAGCCAAGATTTCCGCTCAGGGGCGTACGGGGCAATGGGACGATGGATCCTCCTCTCCCTGGCAGGCCCTGGTTCCTGAGCGCCGTCTGTGCCGCTGGAGCCACTGACACGTTCAGATTCCTGAAGCAAAAAATTCATGATGAGAAGCTGAACATCTGGGAAGCAGCTGCGACTCTCCCTCTCGCCTTCCATTTCGTTACACCCAACAAGCAAACCCTTGCAGTTGCCTCAGTGAGTACAGATCATTCTTCCTTCTATTGCCTTCTCACTCCTTTTTTAAAGGTGAATCCACATGATTATAAGTAAAAGAGGCAACATATTTCCTTCTATTTTTGTAAAATACAAGGTATTAAAAAACCAGGGAGTGCTTTAGAAAATGTTTCCAAAGGCTTGTTGACAAAATTTTTTAATGGCTTTGATATTTGATGTTAAAACCCACACATCCTAGGAAAATTGTTATTGATTTATCTTTGCCAAAATAATTAAAAAAATATACACAAAATCAAGAAAATAATATAATGTAACCAAAATCTAAAGTACATACAGTATAACTGGAGCGAGCCTATTTACTTTTATTGTAGCTGAATGACTAGCATTTGATTTAATTTCTGAAAATATTTAGGAAAAATCAAAGCAATTTTATCTATTTATTTCTCAAATGTAGTTTTCACTAAATACCAGCTCTAATGCCTAGAAACATTAACGACTGCTACTCCTTTCTTCTGCAGACTTTTCTGACCTGTCCCCAGATCCAGAAAGCACCCATGCCTCGCATACTTGTTTACCTGGGATATGGTAGCATGGTAAATAAATACTGTGCTCAGTCTTCATTTTGTCCAAATGAACTTCTTCAGGTAGGTGACTCTTATTTCTTATTCATAAGAGGTGAAGAAATTTTTTTAAAAATGCCTCTAATTTAGCTCTCACAATGCTGGCAATTAGGTAACTAGCTGTTTATATGCCTCACTCTTGGCTGTGTTTGTCTGCAAAATTGCAAAGACAGAATGAAACACGGAGCTGATGCCTTTGAAAAATTTGGTCTTAACAGTTCAGAATTTCAAATGTAAGAGGCAGAAGCCTGTGGGGATAATGGATCCCATAAACAACCTGAAACTGAGTTTAGGTATGACAAATTTATAAAATAATTATGATTCTTCTCTCTACTTTAGCATTACGTAAAGTGTACTTCAAAAAAAAAAAATCTATTAAAAAGGCACTGAAGTGTGAATATAAGCAAAGCTTTAGATATGTCATAGGTGAGGGCTTCCAAAGAGGCCCTGCTACGTAATCGCTTGTCACTGTCAGCAACAGTCAGGACGTCGTCCTTGGACTATGCCGCTCTAGTTCCTTACTCAGAAGGACCGCGGCACTGAGATGGCCTGCTGGGGTTTGACATGTGTTTAAATCTTCCAAAAAAGAGTGAAACAAAGCCACGCCACCAGAAGGGTAATTTGTCTTCTCAGAACAGCAAAACTGTTTGTAAACTTGCTATCACTATAGGAAGTGAAAAATATAGAATCATGGAATGGTTTGGGTTGGAAGGGACCTTAAAGGTCATCTATACAAGTGTTGTCCTGCCGCTGCACAGACGCCGGGGGCTGCAGGCGGGCAGGGGGGGTGCAGGCACCCCAGGGAACCACTGAACCAGACATCTGCTCGGGGCTGCTCTCAAACTCACAACTGACACTCTGGTGCAGACATCTGCCTAGGAGTATCTCCAACACTCAAGCTCAGGGACAATTTAAAATCAGTTACAACACTGTGTAAAGAGAAAACCAAGTTCGCTTGTATGTCCCATGTTTAGCATCCGGACAATGATGGTGAGATTTTTCATGGGAAAAAAATCTGAACGGCTTTACTCAGGGTTTTGCACCAGCAGATGTTCTGTTTGCTATGGCAAGGTGTATTTTTATGCATCGTTACCTGACAAGATTAACAGACTTCTCTGTTTTCAGCCACTCCATGAACTTGCTACTGAAGCCGCCAGCAAAGGCAATGCCAAAGACACGGCCTTGGCCCTGAAAGCCATCGGCAACGCGGGAGAGCCAGCCAGTATCAAACGCATCCTGAAGTTTTTGCCAACGTTTTCACCTACTGCAGCCTCACTACCGAGCAGAATTCATGCTGATGCAGTGTTGGCCTTGAGGAAAATTGCCAGAAAAGACCCCGCAAAAGTAACTGAAATTATTATTTAAACAAATGTCTTGGAGGGTATGATTTGGGTTGACTTAGTGATGCAGGGATAACAAAGGGAACGTTCGCAACTCTGGGGAGCTTTCTCAGTTACTGGTCTTCCTCCTGCTCACACTGCAAATTCCTGACATCACCACATCCCTGCAGATATCCTGGGAAGAGGGATGCTCTAGCCATGGTAACACCGGGCCCGTTACTAACAGCTGTTTCTTCCAGCCCTGTTCAGTGTCCACGCAGAAATATCTTCGTTTTCAGTGACAGGTCCCATGAGCAAGTCTCTGTTTAGGGTTTTGCTCTCCATTCGCTGCAGATTACATACACATGGTTTAGGAACCACTTCTCACTGAGAAGTTATGAGGTACTCACAGGTTGTATCTTCCTCCTCTAGGTAAGGGAGATCTCCCTCCAGGTCTTTATGGACAACACGCTTGCTCCTAACGTCCGAATGGTGGCTTGTGTTGTCCTCTTCGAAACCAAGCCTGCTCTTCCAACTGTAACAGCTATGGCCAGCTCGCTGCTGACGGAGCCCAGCTTACAGGTAGCCAGTTTCACATACTCACACATGAAGGCTTTGGCAGTAGGCAGGATCCCACAGCTCTATAATCTGTAAGTAGAGGAAGAAGTACATTTTTAGTAGCAAATGGTGATATTTTTTTTTTGCAGTTTTCTAAGAATTTGGTCACAGTCAGCTATCTTCATACGATTTTAACTCTTTATTACTCAGATCTGCTGCTTGCAACATTGCCATTAAACTACTGAGCCCCAGACTTGACAGGCTGAGCTATCGTTACAGCAAGGTCATTCATGTCGGCGGCTATTCCTGTGAGTATCACGTGCCCTGTTTGCTGCTTTGGCTTCTGCCTCTATTGCATTCCACGATTTTCATCCAAAATCCTATCATGGGCTGTGGGTTCAGTGCACTCTTGAAACAGAAAAAACACGAGAGCCTCCTAACATACAAAATCCCCCAAGGGTGTACTACTCTCTGGGTATCTGCTGGGGAAAGCGGTACCTGCACATGGATTTGGGCATCCTTCAGTCATTGTGGTTGTGTTGACTCTGCCCTGGAGCAAAGTTCCTCTCTTGGGGTTACAAACTGGAGGACCTGTGGGACTGATTCCTGGCAGAACCCCTTGTGATCTAGCACAGCAAGTACCAGACACCTCGGAAGCCCTAACCAAAATCTCTGCTGCTTTTTATTCCTCTGATGATAGCTGAATATCAGGCTGGTGCCATTTGGAGGGTTTATCTAATGAATGGTCCCAGCACCATGTTTCCATCTGATATAATCACAAAAGTAAGAGGATATTATGCAAATACTGCGACGGATATTATCGAGGTAAGTATTTCATTAAAACAGCCAGCTAGATACACGCCAGCTACAGATAGTATGAGTTGTTAAGCCATTTGGACTGTGATGTAGTGTTTAACTCCATCTCTGGCTGTGAGGGCGGATGCGGAAGAGAAAATTTAGATAATGATTTTACTTAGGCTTCTTCTTTTAATTGGGCTTGTTGACAGAGATCAATGAATCACTGAATTCACTATAGGCATGAAAATCTAGGAGAGCAGTGGAAAGCTTACACAGCAGAACATTCATCTGCCTGCCTAAAGTCACATGGCATCTAGGGTATTTTGCATAAGTACAGGGAAATAGCATCTGAAATTAAACTTCAGCCAGCAGTGCAGCCAGGGCAGCGTGACGCTCCACGTAAGAGCACGCAGGCATTTACTCAGCTTCTTGGGCAAGCTTTGCATCCTGGGCTGAGCTCTGCACTGCCCTAAAATTATCGCTGCTGACTAATTCAAAGCTGGCTCAGCACGTCCTCAGCATCTGCAGCCATAGCCTGCAGTCACCCGCCAGGTAGATGTAGCCTTCTAAGTGCAACAGCTTCACTAAGTGTGTATGTAGAGCTGCCTCGGTGAGCATAACGCTAGGTACAAAGGTTCTCCTGGGCTCTCTTGTACTTGGGCTGCGACACCTGACCGTGTTTCCTACAGGTGGCTCTCCGGTCACAAAGTCTAACTGAGCTTATCAGGAAGCAGAATATTCCCTTTGCAGAGTATGACACGTACAAGACACTGAAGGAACTCGGTAAAACGGTAAGTGTCTATGCACTCTTCCGATGTTTGCAAAACACGGTTCCTGCCAGCGCTGGGGCTGCATCACCCACCCATCGAGCCATCCCTTTGATGGTTCATTGAGAAAGGAGTCAGTCATCCTGTTTGGTCATGGAAAGATGTATTTACATTGTACTCACGCTGTTAATGGATACCACCTTTTCACTCAACATGTGTCAGCCCTTAATGTACAGTACAAAAGATGATGATGATGATGCTGGTGGCCAAAATTCATGTGTTTCAAAATGTATGTTAAAACATAGTAAGTGGTTGCTCTTCTCTTTAAAATGATTATTGAATAAGATTTTTGTCCATGAGTCCTTGGGTGTCACCCACTACTTACAGCAGCAGAAATTACCAAGTGCTTACCTCATCCTGACGTGGGGAAACTCCCACTGACGTCAGTTATGCAACATAAGAAAGGCCACGTTGGTTCAGACCTGTAAGATGTCTATTTGTTTTTTGGCTAAGGAGCCACGGTTACCAGCCTTCAGATGGGATCTACCCTCTGTTAATACAGTGCCATATTTTAAATGACATTATCCGCTGCTTCCCTTTCTCCTCCATCTCTCCTTAATGCTGCAGCTTCTGGGATGGAAAGAACTGCCTCCTGAAGACCCTCTGGTGTCTGCTTACATCAAAGTATTGGGCCAAGAGATCGCCTTTGCTGACATTGATAAAGATGCCATTCAGCAGACCATGACGGTACTGACAAGGCTGTTGTCATTTTGTCTGCGATGCTGAATAATTTCCCTTCCCTGTCTCTTCTTACCTACTTACCTAACCTATTTCTCTGTTTTCAGAGTCTCACTGGCTCATCAAACTGGCAGCCGGTGGTGAAAAAAGTGTTGGAAGAGGTCCAGCGAGGCATTTCGGGCCGATGGACCCTGCCAGTGGTGGTGGCCGAGCTGCGGCACGCTGTCCCCACGGTGGTCGGCGTGCCGCTGGAGGTCAGCCTGTGCGGGGCCGCGCTGGCCCGGGCTGCGGCTGACGGTGAGCCCGGGATGCCAGACCAAGCAGTTTCCCCACAATAAGCGGGGGTCCAATCCCTCTGCTGAAATTAAATCTCTCTATAATCTTGAAAAATACTCTTGTAATGTGGAAACATTAGTATTCAGCTGCCTCCAAAGGGTTTGAGCAGTAATTAGCATGTTTCACCTGGGACATGTTTGTGTAGCTCTGGTTTGGTGTAGCAATCTTTAAATAATCACGGAAAGTATTTCAAAATGTAAAAGCACTGCCCATGTGTTAACTACTATGCTTATTGCAAACATCGTATCTCCAGCATTTATTGTTTCTCTGTTCATACAATTCCTGTCTGTCTTTTGCAGTGGATGTGCAGATATCACCACCATTATCTGACAATTTTAGACCTTCACAGTTGTTGGAAACCAAGATGGATATTCATGCTGACATCAAGCCAAAGTAAAAATGACATATATTTTCACATACACACACATTTATATTTATATTTATATTTACATTTATATTTATATCTGAAATAGATATGTGATTGCACTTTGTTATACGGGGGGTCTTACTTCTCCCAGATTTGGGATGGTTGTGCTAGTCCAGAGCAGCAAAGTTGTGAGAAAGCGACACAATCACCTGATGCTTTACAACCCTGCAAACGTAGCAACGTGCACTGTATCCCACAGGATGCTGTGCTGTCCTGCCATTGCTAAAACCGCTCACATTTGTACCTGTTCAGTGACTACAGATACTAAACCGTGAAGATACATTTGCTTACGTACGAATAGGTCTTTACAAGTTCAAGTAGGATCGTATCACCACCTGGCACAAGCTGGGGGGATTTCGGGGGAAAAGGGAAATGCTTCTGGATCCGCAAAACCAAAAGCAAAAGCAACAGTACTAATAACGATAATAGTAATAATGATAATAATAATAGTGCTAATAATAATAAACCAGGCACAATCTGAAGCTAGAAGATTCTGGCGTTAGCTTGTCCTCAAGCAATCTATCGGTGACACAGCAGTGAGAGGGTCTGTGTTAGCCTTGTGCATCAGGTAAATCCCCTCACCTTTTCAGTGGCACTTCAGCTTGTTTTTTATCCCGTTAATGATATATCTCTTGATCCATCAGTAGTGGCTCTTACAATAAATAGAACAGCATGAAAATGCAATTTTGCAGTTCAAAGTTAAATATGTGCATATTAGTCTGTAATTATGCACGTTTTTACTTCCACTCTTCCAGGGCACATTTTCATATGATGGCAACGATGGGGATTAATACACAGTACTTTCAGACTGGTCTTGAATTTCATGCAGAGTTCAGTGCCAACACTACAATGAAATTTGATGTTAGGATAGATATGAAAGAGAAAAACGTGAAGATTGAAACCCCTCCCTGCCGTCGGGAGGTTGAGCTCGCAGCTGTGAGGTACAGAAGAGCTTCTTGCATTTTGCTTATATGTTACTGATTGTGAACTCCCTGTTATAAAATCATGGACACACAACTCCTTGTTAGGCTCTGCCGTACCTTGGCAGCCACAGAAAGCTTAGTATTGTCTTTCTTTTCTGCACCAGCAAAGACAGGAAAGCAAAATCAGATGTTACTTGTGTGCCATTTATCACCTCCACAGGAGTGAAGTTCATGCTGTTTCAAGGAACATGGAAGAAGTAGATTTTGAAAAGAAATCCCAGCTTCTCCCCAAAGGAGACCAGCCATTCCAGCCATCGGAAAGATCTTCAGGACCTGGCAGCTGGAAGGTAAGGCGGCCTCTCACCATCTGCGCTGCAGGCAGGGAGAGGACAGACCCCCCCTCAAGGGGCTGAGCACCCCCAGCGCAGCAGCTGGCTGAGCAGGTCACAAACACAACCGGGGAGGTGCAGCAGGTGCCTGCCATACCCCAAACCAAGCCTGACATAGTCCCAATGGGTTCAAGATGTGATCATTCACAGTCTGCTCAGTCTCATCACCTCACGCAGGTAGGGTTGCTTTGACAGCACGTCCTCCTATTTCTTTACAGTCATGGGGAGCGTATGTGAAATTCATATCCTTTGTACAGCATCCCTTTTTTCCTGAGACAGAGTGATGTGGAAAAGACCGCTCTTGGCCAGGATATACATTTTTCTTCCCAAACCCTGAGGTAATCCCTGCAGTGGATTGCAGAAGACCATTCTCTCGTGTGCTCTTCAGCTCCTGAGGCTGGCATGGGAAGGATAGGTTGACTTGCAACAGGAGGGCTAGTAGCCCAAAGCCGATGGAGAGAAATAGCCCCACCAAAGAGCTCTGCAGTTTCTCACAGGGAAGTGTGTTTGTGAAACACTGCCTGGGAAAGGCTGGGCAGGAGAGCTGTCCTCTTCCACAGAGCACTCTGGAGGAAACCCCACTGCTTCCAGTGCTTGGAGCTCTAATTTTAAGCAGTGCTTCATTACTCAGGCAGCACTAGCATCATTCTCTTCATTAATAGGAGGAATGATTTTAGGAACTGTGACAATTTTTTCATGGAAAATATCTTTATTTGCCATATTTTTGTTTAATGCAGCAAAGCAATGTTCCTAGTGTGATATCCAAAGGATACCAGCAAGGTTCAGAAGAGGCACATCACCGCAGTGTAGGAGGAAGATTTTATGCACGCGTCTTCTGTAGAAAATTTGAGAGTTTGGGATGTTCTGCTTGTCTCAGTCTAAAGTCACGAAATTCTGCTTTCTTAAGAAATACCTATCTGCACAAATTAGTTGGAGAACTTGAAGCCAAAATAGTTTTGAAGCCAGGTACAGTCATGACAACAAGATTTTCTGTCAATCCCTGTGAATGCTGCTCAAGCAGCACAACCCTGGAATGTAAGTATCTTGGCTTTAGTTCCTACAGATGCTGATATTGACAAAATACAACTGGAGATTCAGGCAGGAGCCAAAGCAGCTTCCAAAATAATTGATGCAGCAAGCTCAGGGTCTAAGGAAGAGGATGAGACGTCTCTGTTTGGGGACATTCAAGCTAAACTCAAGAAGATTCTGGGCATTGAAAATGTGTTCAAGGTAAGAGACTTTGAGCATCGAAGAGGGAAATCTTTTCCTATAAATGAAGCCAGAGGTTTCCAGTGTGGAAAACTGGCATGGGAAAGCAAGGATTTCGGCCGGGAGGAACGGGTCAAGGTGAGTTCTAGTGCAGCTTCTGCAGTGTGTGGGGCCAGGAAGTTGTATTTCCTTGAAAGCCTGTGGTGAGCAGCTTGTCTGACACCCAGAGAAATGTTATAGAACAAGCTATAAACTCATAACGCTTTGAACTGTTTTTGGAGGTCGCAAATAAAACACGACGCCGTACGAAACGGATTCACAGAAAAAGGAAGAGTGCGGTTACAGACCTCTGGGCTGAGCCCAGTGCAACCCCCCTCTCCAGTTCATCCTCTTCTTCCACTGCTTCTTCTGCTGATGGTAAGGAGCCTGGAAAGGAACACGGGAAAGATGAAATAAGGCAACCTGGGAAGAGGCATGGCAGCAGCCGCAAGAGCAGCAGTGGCAGGAGAAGCAGCAGCAGTGGCGGCTGTGCCAGCAGTAATATCTGCAGCAGCAGCAGTCAAGACCACTCTGGAGACAGGCACTGCAGTGGGGACAGTGAATATTCCAACCAACAGGTAATTCACCCAGGCTGGACCTTTTTATATTTCTTGTAGCGAATATTTTTGTACATTAGGAAATTGTGCCCACAGAGCACGGACCAAAGAAAGAGAAAACAGACTGTTGAGGGTGGCTGTTTGCTGCAGGGTGGACGAGGTGATCACCTAGCAGAGCTTTTTCCCCTTTTTAACCTCTTTGGTTCTCGGAAACATTTCAGTTCAGGAGTTTCACATTTCAGAAGCTTTCGGTTTAAAGTGTTTAAAAAATTTTATTTTGTTTTGCCTTTTTTCCATACTCAATACTGAACTTTCAAATGTATTTCTCAAACATTAGTCCTTTGCTTTCTCTTAGATCTTCTTACATACTATCTATTTTCACAGGCAAATCTACCCGTTTGCCTTCGGTTCAAGCCAGCAGACGAGCAGGTACCTTCACGGCTTATACTGTGAGCAGGGCCTACAACTGCTCTCACTAGCTTTGCTCCAACTAGAGCTTAGCTCTCCGACAATAAAACCATGAGGAATTAATTCTGCAACAACTTCCAATGGTAAACAACTTACTTCAAGGTGATTCTCTGGTTTTGCAGGACCCGGGAAGGGAAGACCTGAACAGCAGCATCAGCTCCTCCTCTTCTTCAGCTAGTGATGAAGGCATCTTTAGTGCCATGTCTCAAGTGAGTGTCTTAATCCATAAGAAATAAATATTTTTATTTTTTATTTTTATTATTTATTCATTCATTTATTTATTTATTCTTTTAAAATGTTTTTTAAAGGTGAGCACATTGGAAAGCCATTGAATCCTTTTTAATAGTCAATCAATACAGGCTACATTTTTAAATAAAACTGGAATGTATTGCTGGATATGTTAGAATTTGTGTTATTCAGTAAATAATTCTGATTGTTTAGAATTATAATAATAATTTATAATTCTGATATATAATAAAACAATGTAAAAATGAGAACACTTTAGAAGTGTTGACCTGCTTGGTCAGAAACTGGTTTCAGGTATATTTTTTATTGCATAGCTCTCTGTAAAAGTTCAGGACTTGACTCTGCCACTCTTGTTCATTAGGTCTTCACTGCCAAGCACTTCTGCTCATGTTAGCAGGACCAGACAAGGCCTTTGGAAAGACCTTGATTTTGCAGGAATGCTCCACCTTTGAGAGCAATCCAGGTGTTTATTCAGGAATCACTGCGTGGTTCATGGCTAATGGTACCTGGTCCTTCTGTAAGAACTGTTGTAAGAACTGATGGAATCTGGAGCAGATTTCATCAACGGAAAATTTTACACGTTTCAGACAATGACCTACATGCCTACGAAACAGTAAACCTTACTTTGCCGAGGCACCCCCTTTGCACCAGCAGCTCCCAGTTGTTAGTGCGAGTAGCTTGTGGAAAAAAGGCAACCAGATCTACTTTCTCCCCCACCCATTTCCATGTAACTTGAATTCACCTCTCTCCAACTTTTCACCACATTACTACTTCCCTGGACTCTTCCCAGCCTTCCCCAATGCTCTCACCACATACACCTTCTTCCTCAGCCACAGTCTCGCTCTTTCCCCATTTCCCGCTAAGCCCTCGCCAGCTCTGTCTCACCTTAACCCTTCTGTGGGTCCCTGGGCCCTGGCAGCACGGGGGGACCCGCTGCCCCACAGCTCATCCCACCTGCAGCCTTGCCCTGCCCGGGGGGACTCCCGCCCCACAGCTCAGCTAGGGCTCCCAGTGCAAGTACCGCACTTCAGACTGCACTGAACAGAGCCCTCCGTCAACACAAATTATCACGGTTTTAGACAGGTGGTTAAATGAACTTTATCAAAAAGACTATTAGCTAAACTACAGGCTGGTAAGAGCGCAGTACTGAGCTGGGTAATACTGGGTCTTTATACAGGAGGGTCCTACTCCGTACTTCCTTTTGTTACATCGAGATTACTTTACAAAATGGTTCCCAAGACTACTGTTTTACTTACACAGGTCGCGACAGCTCTCCCTTGAAAGGCTGTGGCAAAACTACATATGAACTCAGCAGATCGAGCAACGATCTATGATGCTGTCCTATACTCCACATAAAAACAATTTTTGAGCGAAACTTTTCTTTTACAATTACTTTTTATCTGTAGTTTTAATATAGTAATTTTAATGCTTTGTTTATGTCTTTGGTCTCTATTTCCTCTCTACTGACTTAAGCCTAAATTCCTGGGAGACAGCAAGCCGCCCATAGTGGCTGCAGTCCTTCGAGCCATCCACAGAAATGAGCAGCCGACGGGATTACAGCTTGTACTGTACACTGATACACAACCCACAAGATCGAGGGTCCAGGTGGTTGTTTCGAGCATCACAGGATCAAGTAGATGGAAACTCTGTGCCGACACCTCAGTAATAAATTCCCATAAAGGATCGGTAAGTTTAAAATAACGAGCAGCTCAAATGTAAATATAATGATCTTACTATGTTTTATACAAAAATACATATATTCTCCTCTACTAGGGTTCTCTTAAATGGGGTAAAGATTGCCAGGACTACCAGATTGCTACTCAGATTGCAACAGGGCAATTTGCTGCTTACCCAGCTATGCGGATGAAGCTGGAGTGGCCAAAAGTACCTTCAGCAGTCCGAACAACCGCAAGATGGTGAGATATTACTTTCGTTTTCAAAAAATTCACCTGTGTCAATGCTCCAGATAATTCCAGATTTGGTTCTGCAATTTCCGAGCTGGAAAAATTCCCCTTAATCAGTATGATACTATAAAGTCAGATCACACATGTCTGGTTTTTCTGTGTATTCATTCCCTCAAAGCACAGTGTGTTTTAGTTTGCAGGAAAACTGCTTGAAACAAAGGGGATGATGGGATTCACCTAATCTATTGCACAGTTTGAATTCATAGTGCCTGAACTAGGAAATTGGTCTCCTGCTGCTTCCTAATTGATGGAGGCCGAGAGCAGAGGCCTGACCTTGGTTCCCTGAAGGAGTCTGTCTCTGCCTGCCTGTACAGGGAGAGGCGTCTCCTAACGCAGGCACCTCACCTCCCGCTTCTGAAGCAGGTGATACAAATGCTTCCCGTGAGGCTTATTGAACATGAATGTTATCTGACGCTTAGCGTAGGAAAACTGTAAGTGCTGGATTCAGCTCACATAGATGTCTGTCCATATACATACAGTATCTATTGTATTCATTCATTTTATTCATGCATGCATTTGCCCACAATAACGTATAGATCCGTATCAAAGCCTAATCTTTTTTCACAGAGCTTCTAAAATACAGGCACAGACAACAACTCAGTTATCTAAACACGCGTGCAACACAAGCTTTCACGTTAAAGGCACACAGGTGATTTGGTTAGCAAATGTCTACTGAAGAAGATAATTTCTTACATTATATCGAATTACGCGAAGCGCTGTCATCTGCCCTTATGAGAGGGGATGAAACCATCCCATTGACTAGCCTGGAGCAAAGCCACAGAATGCAGCTTTTTTCTGCTCTGAGACTATGCCTTTTTTTGAAGGAGTATTTTCTGTATTTCTCTGAGTCCCAAGCCCATAAGAGAACCCCATCATAGAGATTCCTCTGTCAACTCATTGACAGTCTCAGTGGGTGAAGGATCCTTGCTAAGAGTGACTGCTGCAGGACCGACACATTAATACGAGGTCATCTATTTTTTAGCATTTTAGTATTTTAGTTCTAATGTAACCGGTGCCTATTTTTAACTCTGAATGCTTTTAAAACAAGTTGGCTATACTTTTCTCCTCCAACAACCGCACCATCCAGTCTCTTGCAGACTGGTTCACCCATTAACAGTTAAAATCTGCCTGCCCCTCCTGCCAGACACAACACCAGGTATTATCAAGCCCTGATACAAATGTGTCTAACACAGAATGCATATTGCTTTCTGGGGATATTTAATCTGAACAAATAATAACCAATTTTCTCAAAGACAGACCATTTGAATCACTTCCTTTTCCAGGTTCTACTCATTTCTTCCAGGAGCTGCATATGTGCTTGGGTATTCCCAAAAGCAATGGCGTGGTCCCTCGCACCAGGCAACCTTGGTTATGGCTCTGACATCTCCAAGAACCTGTGATGTGATCCTCAAGCTACCTGAGGTAACTATTTCCACTATCTTTTATCCTGGGGCATTGAGTACTTACGAAATTGAGGATTAATAGGCTTTTTAACCCACTGATTTTATTTTTTTTTATATTTATTAAACGATAAAGAAGATCCCATCACAAGGACAATATATTCACACCGTTGGTTCCATTATGAAAATGTCTTACAATGCATTTCTCTTTCTCACATAGCATGCAAACACATGAAATAAGAAACAGGTTACAAAACAACCATCATGATTGATTGCGTATTAACAATAACTTATTAATAAGACCACTCTTTCCCAAATCTTAAGGAAGATAATAGGTTTTCCTGTGTCTTGGAAAACAGAATAAACCAGGCTGTAGAGAACCATGACAACTAAATAGCAGCCCTCAACATATAGGCAAGGAGAGGGTGTGCATCTCAGGTAAGCAAATTGTTTGGACTCTGAGCAAATGTGATGTACAACTCCCCAAAAAGCTGCAAACTGGTGAATATCAAACTTCATTTATAGCACTTCTATTCTCTAGGTTGTAGATGTGTCAAACTGTTGAGCTATTTCATGCTGTAGACAGAGGAATTGATTTCCTCTTTAGCTCTGACCTAATTCTAGATACTAATTTAGATTTCAGTCAGTGCAGTCCTCTTTGAACGTCATAGGAAAATGCTATCTCATCTCTACACTGTATTTTGCATTTACATTCATGTTCGTTTTCTGACTGGTTTTCAGCTCATAATTTACGAGCGAGCCATCAGGCTTCCCCTGCCATTCCCTTCAAGTCCAGATACACCGATCTCAACACTGCCATCCCCTGCCCGGAACGACTTTTCCCAAGCAACGCTTTCAATCATTGAAAACCTTAAAGGTCAGCAATTAACTTATCTGCACAAGCATTGATTGACTTTGCAGATTTTGTAAAACTGATTTATACTTTTGACATAACTTGAAATTATTTTACAATCACTTAAAAATCAATTGGACTTCAAATAAAAATAAACCCATCTGTACAAAAATCTGTGAGGCTGCAAAGATGTAAAGAAAAGGAAACTTATTATTAGTAAGATTAAATATTCCGTTCCATGCCAAATAGTGATTCCAAATGTATCCATTCCCAAATGCATCCATTTAAACTTCACTGCAGGAATTGCTCGTGAAGAAAAAAACATTACAAAATTTATGAGAGGGCCAGCTAAGTGACCTCAGGTTTGGGGTGCCCTGCTTGATTAGTGCTGTTATGTAGAAGCTAAAACAGCTTCAAAAGTATACCCATTAATTTCACCTCCTGCACTTGATTTTGGAGGGATTATTGTTTCATTAATGCTGTATTAAGAGCTAATCAGATTATACTTAGGGTAAATTCTATTTGGAAAACCTTTACGTAATACTGGGATAAGGAGTCACATTTTGCTCAAAATCGGTGGGCTAATATCATACCTATGTATATTTCTTTGGTAAACACCAAAACTAGTCCGTATTAATTAAAATTGCTATAAAATAATTTCTAATCAGAGCTGGTAGGCTTTCCACCAAAATACCATTAGAGTGAAAAAGGGAGAGGTTTACTGCAGTGTGCCTTTTTTTCCTCCCCATCTTCTAACGATTTCTCATCCTGGTTATGATTCAATAATGGCAGCAGCATTTTAGTGCGTTTCCTCCAGTGTTAATGATACGTGAATTGTTAACAGCATTTGAGAAATTCTTTTGACTACAACAAAGTTACAAAAGCCAAAAGGCCGCAATCAGGGAGTTGCCCCAGCTGTGAGCAGAATTTATCTCACACAACGATTGAATCATGAGCGGGTTGTGCTGCTGTCTGGGGACTGGCAAAGTTTTGCTTTTGTATTACTACAAATCCAATATTTCATCTGAAGGAATCATTTTGCTTTGATGTGGCAATAGGCAAAACCAGAAAATGGTCTTTTTTTTTTTTTAATTACAAATCTAAAATAGAATAACTAACTGTCTTGTATAAAGTATAAGAGGCTTGCTTATGACTGATTTTTTTTTTCAGCTCATTGTTCAGTTCTCCAAAATACAATCACAACCTTCAATGGAGTTGAATTTAACTATTCAATGCCTGCAAATTGCTACCATGTCTTGGTGCAGGACTGTAGTCCAGAACTGAAATTCCTGGTGATGATAAAGAGACCTGAAGAGTCTGCTGACCTTACAGCAATAAATGTCAGACTCGCCAGCCAGTAAGTAATTGCAAACTTAGCAACAAATAGATGTCAAGCTGAATATGCTATAAATGCGAAGACCAGATTGTTAGGGCAGATCAGTGCTAGCATAAGTCTCATGCAAAAATTACCGACAGAAAGATTTCTAGGAGTGTCACTGGGATTTGGGAATTTGTCTTTCAAAAGTGCTTCTGAAATACATCTGATATTCACAGTAGCCAAAACTCTTTACTGCCCAGAATTCTTCATTAATTTGTTAGCATTTAACCATCTCATTTAATTTCTTAGTAATTAGGTAGACACATAAACTATAAATCCAAAAGGGGTTATTGTAATCATTTAGTCTGGCCTCCTACACTAAGCTAATAATTAGAACTAATTAGCACCCACAATCATCTCAGCAGAGATGTTGAGAAGTGGACATAGCTAAAAAGGGAATTACTTATCCCAGATTAGAGGCACTCTCTTAGGTCATCCCTCAGTTGGTGCATAATGTTCTAATCTATTTGAAATTAACTTAAGACACACTTTGTTCTAATCTATTTGAAGTTAACTTAAGACACACATTGTTTCATCTTGGAGCAATCGCCTCTGCCATCATAGGTTTTTCTTTAAAAGTATAGGCTGATACTCTAAATTGTATGGGATTATGCATACCAAAATCATTGTAGGGAGTATTCTTCAAAGCACGTAAACAGGCTTTGTTCTATAAGGTTTCATTACAAGTAATTATTTATTTCTGAAAATTGTGTGCCTAACTGTGCCATAACGTTAGAGACACAGAAAGAAACTTGTATTCACTGCACCTGTTTTGTGGAAGAACAGAAGGATGCTTGTTTTATAGACTGTATCTTTTGTGATAAGGGCATTCCTCATCCCTGTATCATTCCCAATTGTTTCATACAACTGTATGGATGTGCTTTTGATGTGCTTGAGCTTCATATTTCTTCATTAGAGCAAACACTGCTCTGAAGAAAATACTACAATACACAGACCATTCAGGCTGTAAGAGAACCGCCGTAGGGAATCCACCTTTGAAATGTAGAGCACCTTCCATATATGCAAACGTAATAGCAATTATATTGTTCTGCAGCAAGGGAGCAAGGGTCCCTGCACCTGGTGTCCTCCTGCCTGAACCGTGGCCACAAGCAGACACTCAGAGATGAGTAAAGCCAGGGAAAGGTGTTTCCTGAGCGCTGCGCCTGGCACGCTTTCCTGGGCTCTTTCAATCTTCCTCCCAAAGGGAGCAGGGGATTCATGCCAGAATGATACGAGCATCCTGGAGTGTTAGCTCTACCAGGACTAGAAATTGTGAGCTGAGTAGGGCGAAGGAGAAGCATTTGTTTATACTCATTTCCTTTACTTAAAGTGAAGTTGACATGTATGTTTCCAATGGACTCGTCCAGTTGAAGATTAATGGTGTTCAAGCCCCAACAGATGTTCCATACACATCTAATTCTGGTAAGAGACTCATCTTTATATTTCTTTTAATCTTTTCCGATCTTTTGAAGAAGGAGAGGACGTGATCCGAGAACACCTCTCAAGATAAAGATCACCCTAATTTGCGAAACAATTCATCACAGGTGATTTTAACATACCTTCATGCTGCCTTTCATAGGGGGTGGCAAGGAAGTCGAGCAAAGAAGGAGATGCTGATCGTGTGTATCTTTGCAGAAACCCAATCATGCAGGGCTGGGACACCTTGGGCTGATTACAGAGACCCACAGAACAAGCATCGAGATGTCCCCTGGCCTCAGCCACCCTTCTCACAGGGCTTCAGCTTGTTCTAGGGCAGGGAGCAGTACCGTCTTTCTCATTTCCCCCCTCTCTTTCAAGACACATTAGGACCTGCCTTAAGTCCCCAGGAATTTAACAAGTAGTTCAGGTTGGACCCTAAAAAAATAACTTCCTTTCAAAAGAAATCTCTTTTTGCTTTTCTGTTGCAGATGCAAGCATGCTGATCAGCAGCCAAAAGGACGGCTTGTCGCTAAAAGCCCCGGATTATGGCATAGATAAACTATATTATGATGGGCATAGACTTGAGGTATTTTTTAAAAATTATTTTCAGTGGGTTTATTTTTAGAAGAACAACATTTAAGCGTATCTTTTCTTTATTTCCACAAAGATTCAGGTTGCTTTCTGGATGGCTGGAAAAACATGTGGTATTTGTGGAAAATATGATGCTGAGAAGGAAAGGGAATATCAAATGCCCAGTGGATATTTAGCTAAAGATGCAGTGAGTTTTGGTCAGTCCTGGATCATCTCGGAAGACCCCTGTGCTGGAGGTACTAAGATTTTAACAGATATTAATGTCATTCCCTTTGACTAATTAATTAGTCTCATGAATAAATGATTTATATTAATTGTAGCACAATCATCTTATTTTTCACTATTTTTGTGATTAGTGGCCATAGACTAAAAAAAAAAATATGTTTTTCCCGAGTTTGGCAATTCATTCTAAGTTCTGGTTTTGTTGCATTTTTATATCAACTTCTTATGCACTATGTAGTTACCCAAAGTTTGTGTGTTTCAGATAAAATTATAAACTTAAAGCTCCCTAAGATGATAAGTTAGTATGAAAAGTAGGTAGTTTGACTGTTGACAAAAGACATCTTATGTCATGCTTAATAGTTTCATTCTTTATTTCCATTCTGTTATTTCCAGGTTTTTAGTTTCCCAGAAAAAAATTTAAAATCTAGCCTTTGCTATCAAACTAGAGGGCATTTGAGGTGGGAAATACCTGTTTTAATTTCCTCTGGCTGAAGATTAACTTAATCTGAAACCTTCAGCCTGGGAATGATTGTTCCTACTATCCAGGTCCTATATAAAAACAAGGACACGAATATATTGATAACATCAGGGTGCGATGCATTTTGTGTGGAACCCAGCCCTCTGGGCACGTGGTGGCATTTTCGGAATATATTCTTAGATCAAGCTCCCCCGGAGGGACTAGTCCAGGAAAGCCTGGATCACAGAGGCTTACGGACTAAGCTACTCAGCCATGGCAAGGCAGGTGTGAAGTGGATATACGGGTGTCCAGGAGCCTCTACTGCCCCAAAATGAAATGCTGTCATAGTTTGGGTAAAGTTGAGTGTCAGTTGACCAAGATTTTCACATGTATCTTTTTGGATTTGGACACCTGTGTCCTACCAAGATCCTATTTGGCCAGCCTCTGTCCTTGGACTGAGCCCTACATGGCCGATTTTCTCAGAGCCTAAGCCATTGCCAGAAAACTGACTCGCTTCAACCAGATCAGTTTCACGTAGCTTCTGTCACTGGGTTCACCCATCGGTCCCAGTGGTTGCTAGTTATCATAGAATGGTTTGGGTTGGAAGGGACCTTAAAGATCACCTAGTTCCAACCCCCCTGCTGCGAGCAGGGACACCCTCCACTAGACCATGTTCTACAGTTACTTATATAAATTCTATAGGTGCTTTAAGACAATTCATGTTTTATAGCTTGTAAGCTGCAGCGCAAATTTGTCAAAATTGAGAAGCCGGTTGCATTTGAGAAGGCGGCAGCAAAATGTTTCTCGGTGGAGCCAGTGCTGCGCTGCGCAGAAGGCTGTTCACCAACCGCGGCTGTTCCCATCTCCGTGGGCTTCCACTGCGTACCAGCTGGTGAGTCTGCAGAACGGGTACTTGTGCACGACACAACCCGTATGTCCGACTGTGATTCTGTGAAAACCCGTGAGGTTGACGGTACTAACATGTACACGAACCCCTCACACGACCTCTTTTTCTTCTTTTCTCGCTTACAGACTCCGCTCTCGACCTGGAAGGCCAGATTAGGTTTGACCAGAAATCGGAGGACGTCGTGAGCACGGTTTCTGCTCACACGGCGTGTTCCTGCCAACAGCAGCCGTGCCCGGCGTGACGCCCCCGGGACAGGACCCTCTCGTTCCTGGGTGTCAGCGTCAGCCGGACGGCCTGACCCTGCGGCCGGGGCTGGTTTGGGCAGCCAGGAACGGGCCCTGTCCCCTGCAGGAGATCCGTTTTCTCTCGTTATTTTGAGATCTTGAAAATAATTCTGAACACCCTTCGCCGGGTTTGATCTTTTAATAAACCGTTGCTCTGTAAAAGCGGTCAGTCGAGATCGTTCCTCTCTGAACAAGCGGTTCCCTGAAGCTGGGCCGCCCGGGGTGCCGTGTGCCGCCCACGGCCACACCACCGGCACGGCTCGGGCCCGTCCCTCACGCCGGGGAGACACCCCCCCTTCCCCCCCCAGCCTCGGACACAGCGGCGTCTCCCCGGGACGCTCTCCCGTGGGCTGCGGGGCGGAGCTGCGGAGCTGCGGGGCCGGCACCCGGCGCGCCCCGCCCGCGGCACCGCCGGTCCCGAGGCGGAAGCGGCGACCCGCCATGGGGCGGCTGTGGGGCCGGTGGCTGCTGCCGCTCGGCCTCCTGCAGCTGCTGGGCGGCCCCGCCGCCGGTGCCTGCCCCTGCCAGGACCCGCGGCTCTGCCACCCCGTCACGGGCACCGGCGGCTTCGAGGTGCGCGTCCCCCGGCGGCTCCGGGCCCCGGGGCGTGCCCGAAGGCTGCGGAGAGCGGCCCGGGGAGGCCGGCAGGGAAGGCCGGTCCCGGGGCGGCCTGCGCGGTTAGCGGGGCGTTAAACACGCCCTGCGCCGCTGCCTTATTTCAGTCGCCGGCATTAGGGTCGAACAGATTTTAGTAAAATAGGTGGATGTGATTTACAGGGAAGTGTGAGAGTTGCGATGAGTTCGGCTTTGCAGACTGCTGTCCCCGCTGCAGGGATCGGCCTTGCGCACAGCTGCTGTAAAGCGCGACCCGGGCCGGGCCGGCTGCCGGGCCACCGCTCCTGCGAGCCGGCCGAGGGCAGAGAAGCAACCCGGCAAGCTGGTTTGCAGAGACACAAGTCGTGTACCTTTTTAAGAGTTATGTGGAAAATAATCATCCTGCTGAGCTAACGCGGGTGCTTTTTACCCCTTTTCCAGGTCTTCGTATTCGATGTGGGAAAGGAAACCTGGAAATCCTACAACTGGTCAAAAATTACAACTGTGGCAGCTTTCGGAAAGTACGATCCTGAGCTCATGTGCTATGCCCACTCTAAAGGCTCCAGGATAGTACTGAAAGGTTGGTTACATTGTGAAAATGTGGTTGTTTATGTGATACATGAATAAGAATATAACGTGCGTAGGACTATAATACCTTGACATTTCACGTTTATTTGTATGCAAAGTATTAAAAATCAGTAAGAGGATTGATTAATTAATAAGAGGATAATGCACACAGGACTAGAATACCTTGATGTTTTGCACCTGCTGGTATGCAGGGTATTAAAAAGAAAACCAGCAGTGGCGTCTGCCACAGTAACAGCAAAACCATTCCAGTGGCATCTAAATCAAAGTTCTCTTAACAGGGAACACTGCAGCTGCGGTGAAAGGGAGGAAGGGAGGAAAGGCAAAGCCTGCAGTAGGTATCTGTTTGGGTCTGTGTTCTGGATGTTATGCACAGCACCCAAAAGACAGAGTAAGGAAAGGGACTGCAAGTCATTTTTAGTGTTTTTCACTGAAATCAAACTCTCTGTCTTAGGAGGAAGCAGTCGAGTTTTAAAACATGAACACTGAGGAACTCTGTGCAAGTACAAACGCTGATTAGAAAGACAAAGTCCATCTTGTCAATATGTGCTTACATGCTGTAATCAAGTTTTGGCTCTGTTGAGGCACAAATGTAATCCAAGACCACAATGTGGAAAACAACAAAAGTTAAATGTAAAAGTATGTTTATCAAAACAGTAAGACACAGTCCCTCTGGCTCCCTGGAAATCCTGGAAGTAAATTGACTTCAAGAAAGGAAGTTTACAGTGGCTAAAAAAATATTAAACAGAAGCAAGGAGATTAAAATGATAGGAAAAATCCCAAAGAAACTTAATTTTAAACACTGCTGTCTCAAAGAAGCTTGGTAAGCTCTTCTGGGGTGAGTTCCCAAAATTATGTTTGGGGAAAAAAGTTAACTCCTTTGTATTTTACCAGTGTGGGGAGGTTTTATTTTGAGGTTATGTTAGTTGGTTTGGTAAAGACAAACCTTTCCTCCTTACTGTGGCTGTGGTGCAAATACGTGTTAACTCTTGAAGGCCTCTTGTCTAGGTGATGTACCTCTTAAGGAAGTTGTTGATCCTGCTAAAAGAGCAGCGTGGATATCCCAACAGGTGGACCTTGCAAAGAGACAGTATATGGATGGAATTAACATAGATATAGAGCAAGAAGTTAATGAAACCTCCCCTGAGTATTATGCATTAACAGAGCTTGTTAAAGAAACTACAGATGCTTTTCACAGAGAAATTCCAGGATCACAGGTAATAATGACGTTCTTTATATAAACATTGTTTAACTTTATGAAATGCAAGGAGTTTTGAGAGTGCTGTTTAGCATATGAATATGAAAAAGATATGCAGATCTAAAGCATGATATGAATGGTTAATTATGAATGTTAGCTATGATATGCTATCTTAAGAATCACTCTTTTTGACCTGTATGAATTTAAATGGCAGAAGGGTTTCACTGAGATTCATAGATACGATGTTATTGTGGTGTGTGAGCTGGGAGTTGTTAGTATGGTTTAATGAACCTGTGAAAGTAGGGCAAATAGAGCCTTCTGGTGCAAAAGCTTGACAATGTTTTGGTAAACCCATCACTAAAGATTTGCATCATGCTTCATATTTTTGATCAGATGGTTTCATGTTGTATTTTAATTTCTTTGGTGTTTTGAATTCACTAATAGGGGCACTCACTGTTTGTTATCTAATGGTTATCAGTTGAGCAGCTTCTCCTGTAGTTCATTAGTATCACCAGGTGTTAAACACTGCAACATTTGGGAAATGCTGTCTTTAGACGCTACAGCTTTTTTTAAAGAGAAAACCGGAGTGCCTAAGTGCCATTCACGGTACTAACTTGGGTCTTCTCCCTTCAGGTAACGTTTGATGTGGCTTGGTCTCCAGCATGCATAGATAAAAGGTGCTACAACTACACTGGGATTGCAGACGCCTGTGACTTCCTATTTGTGATGTCATATGACGAACAGAGCCAAATCTGGACAGACTGTATTGCAAAAGCCAATGCTCCTTACCTCCAGACTTTAGTTGGTGAGGACAAAACACCTCCCCAGGAGTCAGAACATTTCCATTTGTTCACATGAATAGATAGAAAAGATTGCTGTTTCTTCAACAAGTTTTTTGATTGTATTAAGGCTTTCAAGTGTGCTCAAGTATGTGTTGTCCTAATGTGAAAATAGAAACTCAGATCCTTAGGACGCTACGGATAGACCTTCAGCAGTTGTGTGTTGTGACTTGTAACTGTCCAGCCCTCACAATTGTGAAGAACACTTTTAAAATGACAAACAGCAGCGAAAGCAAATGTGTCTGCCTGGGCTTGCAAAGAACCTGAAACATTTGTCTCTTCTGAACTGCTGCTACCAGCAGCTGGGTTTAAGTGTAAGCAACCAGAGCAGTTGCTAGGATTGAATAGAGCAAGTGTAGGAGTATGCTGGTGGGAGGGAAAGGAGTTTGCACCTTAGCCTCTGTCTGTGGATCATGGGCTCTGGGTCTAGATTGGTTCTGAGAATAAAAACCATGGGAAAATGCAATAATGCATCTTAATTTTTATTTCCTTCAAAACTAGGATATGAAGAGTACATTACTATGGGCGTTGATCCTAAGAAGCTTGTGATGGGGGTCCCCTGGTACGGCTATGACTACATCTGTCAAAATCTAGCTAAGGTAAGATGAAGATTGTTCATTTGCAGTTGTACTGTTGATTTTTTTCTTTGGAAAAAGCTAGCTAGATTTTGGTGATCCTGCTTTTGTATTAAGAAATATGTGGTCTGATGGATACGACTGTAAAGCTGAGGCTCAAGACAGAGACTTGTGCTCAGCTAACAACTGATGAGCACTGTGTTACCAAACAAGGCATTTTATCTCTCCCTAGGCAACCTGAACCCTGTGATACCCAAGCACCATGTTTGACTAAGGAGCTATAGATGTTACCCGTACGAGAAGAGGTGATGTCCAAAGGCACTACAACCCTTGTATCTGCCTTCTCAACACAGTCACTAAGCTCACTGCTTAAACACTAGGTGCAACAAACCATAGCAAACCTATGACTCCTAAAGTCTAGCAGCTTATGGATAAATCATGGAGTCTCAAACAACATTGTATTTATGAAAAATGTAAGAGTGGATGAAAAGTGGAAGGGATAAGACAACTGTATCAGTTGAATGATGTCCATCCCATCCTGTATTACTACAGAGTAAACAAAATTTAACTGTTTTAATTTATTTCTGGCTACAAATAGTATGTCTGCCCCAGATACTGGAAGATTTGGTATTTTTGAGACCCCCAGTGCTTTTTGTGACTTTGCTGTTGGCTGTACTGCTACTTTGGAGTTCAACAAATCTATGTAACATGAAAGTCATGCCTTCTGCTTTTTTTTCAGGATCACGTTTGTTCCCTTTCCAAAGTACCTTTCCGTGGGGCTCCTTGCAGTGATGCTGCAGGGCATCAGGTCCCCTACGGAGCAATAATGAAGCAGGTGAACAGTTCTTTTTCAGGTGTGCTGTGGGATGAGGTACAGAAATCTCCATTTTATGAATACAAGGTAAGTGTCTCTTTATAAGACACAATGTTGTGGAGTGAACGTTCATGAACCATAGTTCTTTGATTATAAAGTTTTCGGGGTTAGATTCTTCCATATGTGTTTCCTACTTTTTTTTTTGTGTAGTAAAGGATGGCTGGATTTCTGTATCTTGAATTTCTAGTCTGAAAGAAGGGTGCAGTGACTGAAGGCTGCAGGGGTAACAACGATTTTTATTTGCAGTTTTCTCAAGAGATTGTATCATGCCAAAAAGGACTTTTTGGCACAAAGAAGTCAATCCTTCACTGTTACAGTTACTTTTACGAGTTGGTGACTGATTTAAATGAAAACAGATTCTGAGATGCTCTGAAGTTTTTCTAAGCCAGTGGCTTACATGCACGTTCTCTTCTGTGTTTGGTTTCTGTATTAGAGATAGTGAAAGAGTCCGTGAATGATTGTGCTTAGATGAGCAGCACAGTGTACGCATTTTGTCTCGTTTCTTCAGACATTATTTTAAGTTTCACATGTAGATGATTAACAGGTGTTGTAAGCAAGGTCAAAGCAGCATAACTTTGAGAAAATTTTACAACCTCCTCTAAAACTGTTTATTGTTGAAAAAAGCATTTAACTGAGTTCACCTGTTATCTCAGATACACTGACTGTTTAACTATTTTATTTTTAAATTATTAAAATACAAATTAGCTAAAGTCTTTTCATCTAACTTCAGTTAAAATGTATTACTGTTTTATAACTTACTTAGATTCTAGAAGTAAAAAAATAGCCAACTATCTGAATTGAAAATTTTGTCTTGTGTGAAAAAATAATTTCTATATCAAGAAAGTATCATGTAAATCTACATAGTTTGTATATGAGAGTTTTTAATTGTACTTTTCACTGCATTCAACAGAAAATGTATCAAAACTCGATGAATGTCAATGTATCATGTTTAGATAGATAGGTAGGTACTGACGCTAGTTTAAATGTTTTTCTAGGATTCTCGTGGTCACTTCCACCAAGTATGGTATGATGACCCTCACAGCATCTCTCTAAAAGCAGCATATGTGAAGAATCGAGGTTTAAGGGGCATTGGCATGTGGAATGGAAATAGTCTTGACTATTCCAGGGAAGCTGTAGCAGAACAACAAACTGAAGCAATGTGGCAAGCCCTGACACCGTAAGAACTATGTGAATCCTTGATTTAGAATGATGAAAACTGGTATTTTTTTTTTAATTATGGCTTATACTATCATAGATTTTGACTTTATATAAATATACTGTGATTACAAAAACTTTAGGAACTAGCCAAATTTATCTCATTATTTTGTATGCAAAGCCATATTGTCATTCTTCAGAAAGTTCCGATGTTGCTTTAGTAGTGGTTTGGGTTTTTTTTAAAAAACTGATCATCTTTTTCATTTTTCACAACTACTACAAGTTGGTTAAAGCTTGAACCCAGTGTGTATGTGGTAACAAGTCAGATGAAGTGGAGTAACAGGAGCAATCTAATGATGGTCCTCTACTAAGGCTGCCTGGTGCAGCAGGTATTCATTCCAGGGTCACATGGTGCAGTCTCAGCTTTCTGACTTCCCCCCCTATATTTTAGCTAAGTTTAGTTAAGAATCAGATTAAACACAGAACACTGGGGAGACAGATTGTTGCTTACATGCAACTTGGTGAAACTTGTGCCTGTACTTGGTTATTCTTCTAGAGATTAAAATATTTTACAGACTGAAGAAATTAGGTAACATGAAGTAGTTGCCATTAAATTTTTATTGGACTTCTTGTTAGAAAGGAATATTCAATAAATTCCAGTTTCACCATGTTTATGTATCAAGTAAATTCCTTAGTTTCAAAAGCCAAAAATCTTATCATGAAGAGGGAACATTAATATGGAGAGGACCTGGATGATGTGTTCTTCCAGTTCAAACTTCTTTACTTCCTGAAAACTAGGACTCAGAAGCTTAGTTAATGAACGGCATACGTATTTTTCCACACACTTTAAGATTCATTCATTAGTCTGTTTTTATGTGGTGTTGCCTCTGAGATAATAGGAGGTTATATTTTCTTTCTAGTTCATATTTTTCATAAAATAATTTGTCTAGAAAAGTTGTGTAACTTTTTAAAATACCTGTAGTCATGGAAAGATTGACTGATGTTTACAAGATTTTTTTTGTTAAATAAAATGCTGTCTTCACAAAGGTTGGTAAAACAGCATTGTCTGTTTATGCTTTACTTGTTCCACAGCTTACAGCCCACACTGCTTCTCTGCTTCTCAGAACTGTTTCACAACCAGATTAAAGTGCAACTGTGCCCTGCTTAAGTGATTCCATTAATTAAACAATTTATTTAATTAATATATGTAGTCAGTTGTGGGGTGGTTGGTTTGGTTTGGTTTTTTCCCCTTGCTAAATAGTTACTGGGAAAACACCAAGGAATAGCAGCACTACCCTAATGGCTACTGAGGAGAAGACTAGAAGACTTCATACCAGTGTCTGACTGCTTGATACAACAGGTGATGGAAAGCAGAAGGTGAAGCTTACTGCTCTCACATTAAAAAAAAAAAAAAATTGCCTTGGAAAAATCAGAGCGCTCTACACTAGAACTCTGGTCTGTAGGTTTTATGAGAAACTGATAAATTTAATATATAAATATTTCAGAATTTGTATTACTATTTACATTCATATGCTAAAAATACTGTGAGATAGATAATTGTGAAATTGCGAGGTCTTCTGAAGTGGATGATCCGAGCTACAAAATTCTAAGAGAAGGCCAGAGGGCTTTATAATAAAAGTCTCCTTCCTGTAGCAGTCAAGAATCATGAGTTGATACTTTTTATTTTTTAATTTGGGTTCAGATTTTCCAGTAGCTAGTTGCCTGCTCTTGTGTCTTAAATAAGACACAATTCTGAAATACAGGGTGTATTCCATCCTGAACTGAGAAAAAGTGGTTGTAGTTTTAATAATTACTGTAATACTTCAGCACTAAAAATCTTTGTTAAATCCTATCTTTAAGTAAATAAATTGGATAATGGGTGGTTTGACTCAAGACATTTGGAAGTTAGTCCTTTTGAGAGTTGCATAGTTTTCTTACCGTATTACTGATTTCCCATGAGTGTTTCCCTTCCAGTAATAAATACAGCCTTGTCAGCTTTTTAGGTGACGTTAATTCATAGCATGTTACTGTTCTGCTTAATGTAATAACATCTGGAATTGCAAAGCAGCAAACAGGAGAGCCAGAAAAAATGACTATCAAGAAGAGGTTTCTGATTACTCTTTACTGTTATGTAAGCACATGCATGAGCTTGAACTTAAAGAAAAACAGATTATGCAATACAATACTGTAAGTAGGACCAGGATCATCATTGCAGCTTGTCCAAGACAAAGCTTGCATCTTCCACTAACTACAGAAGATGGTCCATGTGGCTCTCCTAATAATAGAGGGAACAAAAACAGCTAGATGTGAAATAAGGTGCGATTATCTGAGATTTTGTTCATACTTCATAATAGTATGGTAATAATACATTAGTAATTTATAGATAGACATAATGACAAAAATATACTTCAGTAAGTAGCTAAATAAAGGATTACTGTTGCTGTAGTCCTACAATGTATTTTAATCATTTTCCAAAAATTAAATGCTTGTGCCTGAAAATAAGAACAGGAGGTTATAGATTATAGCTTTATATGCTTAGTAGGTATTTTGTTAATGACTGTGATGTTACACAATACGCTAATTTGCACTTTTAAAATAACTTTGTTTTAGACACATTACTAGGTTAAACCACATGCTTAAGTAGCTGACTGATCTTACAGTAAGAGTGAGATTTAAAAAGAAGTGAGCTGCAGTACCTTGGTAGCCTAGTATACAAATTCCACAACATTTATATAGTTGATGTCTTTGTATAAGATAACTTCAAGAATATACAAACAAATGCTCAGAAATTCTGAGCTTCTATATACATTACAGAGCTTCTGAAGACTTTACAGATGTTAAAGTCACGTTAAAGTCCTGATTTTCTGGACTGGAGAATTAAAGCTGAATGAATCTTCTTCTGTGTCAGTTCTGCTCTCAATGCTCGTAAATCTGCTGCTGCCTGCTTTCTCATCTGCAGAAAAAAAGTAATTTAAGGAATTGCAATTTAAGGAAGTTTTTAGAGTTGACATGCATATAGGTTTATGTAACTAGGACTGAATTTTATACAGGATGGCTGAATACAGGATACATCTTTCATCTTGAAAATTTTACATGTCTAATTGGATAGCTTACTTCTAGCACTGCTTTCTTCTGTACTTCACCTTGGAGTTTTTAAGAGACGACTGTGAAAGGCATTATTCTCTCCACTCCTTGTTATACAGTGGAGGAGGCATAACGAGTACATCCACCCTAGATTACCCAGTAAGCAGGGGCATGGGCCATCTCTGTGATGTAGAGGACTCCTATTTCAAGTATTCAAAGCTGAAAAGCTATCCAATGTGAAGGCCTGTGCCATCATCTTCCTTCCAAAGGGAGCCATAGGCAGAACTGGTATGGAATAAAGCATCTGCTTGGAGAGCCAGTCTCTTTTTTTTTTTTTTCCTTTATACCAGGTGTTTGGGTTTTTTCTTAGCCATGGTCATCTACTGATCAGTGCCTCACAAAGTATGCTCCTTCAATTACCTTTAGAGTGAAATAGGAGTTTTATGAAAAAGATTGTGAAGCTTAGCTTACATAGTACCTTGAAAAATCTAAGTGCTTGAATGTGATACATTCCAAAATAATCTAATAACCTGATGTTCTTGAGTAATTTGCCTAAAGTAAGTGGTTAAGTTACAATGATAACTAAGATCATAAAACTAACACCATAAACCAAGAACTGTTTAGCAAGTATTTACATCACCTGTTGTTTGGGAAGATCTAAGGCTTTTTATACATATTTTGACTGTTTTAATTAAAAGGCAGAGTACCTTAATTTCTATTATGAGTTTCATTTTTGTATCATCCAGCTTCCTCCTCAGTTGATCAAGATCATGCTGCACTGTAGTAATCCGGATGATTGTGTAATTCTGTATGAAACAACAACAGCAACAAAACTTTATGTGCAGCATTAGTGCATCTCATCATCCATTGGGTGTTACATCACCACTCAGAAACAATAAACTCTTTCCAACAACTCCCCTGCTTTCTTCCAGTCCTTAATGCATGCTGGGTTGCCTCTGGTTTGTAAGCAGTCTACGCTCCAAGAGAGTGCTGCTCCCTTCAGCTGGGTGCGGAGGTTCTTCCACTCCCTATTGCTTTGGGAAGTTACGAACCAGATCAGATCTCCTGAGTAATAGCACATTGTTTTGCAATTACCTTTTATGGCTACTCCCCGTTTACAATAAAAAGGCATACTTGAAATCATATTTTTTTCTCCCACAGGCTTAGCACCACTGTCACAGTATGTTTATTGATGAGATTGCTACACTCATGATGTTTAGTGCAGATGATAAACTCCTGGTTATACAGCACATCATTTCAGCAGTAGCTGTGGGTGAGCCTATCTTTGAATTAACCTCTAAAACTAAAAGCCATGTTTTCAAAATGTGGGTTCTGATACTCAGACTTACTTGTGCAAGTCAGCTGTGGTCCCTTGAAGTCAATAATGCAATAATGCTGAGGGATGGGGGTGTACGTGGTACTCTCTTAATGTTTCAAGACTTTAAAAATGCTATTAAAGTGCCAGCTGAAGCAAATGATGTGATAAAGTTGCCCACACAAGGAGTGATTAAGTGGTATCTGTAGCCTTTCATCTCTGAGCTTCCACTATAAGCTTCTCCCTTCCCAGGGGTACAAGGGTCCAAGTCCCAGCTCTGACCCGGCACAGTGGTATAACCCTGGCTCAGACCACTGAGAAAGCATGAAAGTTACACAGTCATGCAGGAAAAAAACTGGCAGGGCCATCAGACTAGTTGGGGGCTACTGACGAATCACCATATTGTGGGTGAGACACCAGTGAGGACAAAGCTGGTGGAAGAGGGGAAACCAGCGACAGCGGGAGCTGTTCCCCAGAGCCTGATTCTTCCCCCCGACTGATGTAGCATGTAGCTTACAAGGGGTGAACAGCATTTTTGTGCTTAGCCTTATAGCTCATTAAATCCTAGCTATCTTCTGTGTCTGCTAGCCAATAAATAACTGCTGTATGCATGTTAAGTTGTGCCTATCCTTCACATAAGGCCTCTGTGCCTAGCCAGACACACCTAAAAAAAAACCCCACATCTGACATCTCCCCCAAAGGAGCAATAACATATCTGAACATAGCTAGTAATCTAATGTAATATCAACCCTGTATTTATATTGTAGACATTTATATTAAGATAGCTCAAATAATACACATTCATATATAATATATACTCTCCTACCTTTCATATACAAGAAAGGGACATTTATTTTTTCTAGTCTAGCTTCAGATTTGCCAACAGACTTGCTTCCATTAACGCATTTGGAAAATTAGCAGATACAACTATTGGGAAGGGTGTTTCCTCCTTTTTTTTTACCTTTTCTTTTTTTAATTCCTCTCTGAACTTCCCATGATTTGACTCCACCAACATCCCATGAGACTCACAGTTGCACAATAGTTCAGGTGCAACTACTCCAAAAGCCTCAAGAGACACGTGTGCCCAAACACAGCTAGAATTCATTACCTCTGTACGTGAAATTTGGGATGATGACAACAACATAGACCTTAACAATTAATCATACTGAACAAAAAGGGATTTTGTTATGACAAAGTATTGTACAAACACAAATGCTCAGACCTGAGCACTTCTTCAGTCTTTTTGAGAAGAATGGGCGAAGTAATGCTATACCTCAGATCACTGTGGGATATTTGGCTGTTAAAAGCCAGTTTACAAGTCATTGGTTGGTGATGAATTTGTTACTTTAATTTGTATTTTATACAAAAAATAGGCTGTGTAAAAAAGATTAAATAATACAAGCACATACCTTGGAGTCTGCCATATTGTTTGGTTGTTTTCGGCTATCTCTGGCTTCCAATTGTAAGAGTAATTTCTGGTGGTAAAGCTCTAAATCTTGTCGCAGTTTGTTTAAAGCGTCCTCGAGTGAAACTGTAGCTTTCTTAGTTTCAAAGTACTTCTTTTTCCATTCTTCACGAACTATACAGGAAAACAGTAACACTGTTTGGTCCTGTTCATATTATTGTAAGGTCTGTTGAAAACAGTAATGACCAACCGATCTCACAAGATTCAGTTGGCTGACGCACACATTAAAACATGGCAGTAGGTTTCTTTTAAAAAAGCAGTTAGTGAAAATCTTCATTAAAATGACATTCACTATAAATGCAACTGAATTTTCACACAGTCGTGCAACAAAAGGCTCTACCTGTCCATCGAGATACAACACAAGGTTGTAACTCTGCAGGGCCAGAGATTTTGAACAGCTTACTTTTATATAGAAGTCCCAAGATTATGGGAAACATTACCTTTGTACTTAACTGTGATTCTTCCTATGTTGTTAATGTGCCATCAACAGCTGGCACATAAATCTCCCTGTATCTAGTGTGGCAGTCTTATGGCCACATACGTCCACTAATCTGCAAAGTATCATAAATGATTCCTTCTTTCAAGGCATATGTTAGAAAATCAGGACAACTGCTTCTCAGAAACTTACCAAAAGAACCCAGCTGTTAGAGGACTGTACAGTATGTAACAGAGTGATTGTCAGCATGGCAGTCTTAGGCAGATATTAAATAGAGACTAGATCATTGTTCCTACAGAATACGCTCTTTCCTTCACACCTTGTGAAGAAACATGTTTAAATGCACTTATGAAACACTACAGGTCTGATAAAAATAAATCGGAGGTAGAGACGCTGCTTAAAGAACCTGCAGAAGCTGTTTGAATCTTTGTGAAATAACCTTTATTTTACCTAAATGGGTAACATAATTTAAGACAACACAGGAGCCATTTAGGGCTTATGTCAGCAGGGTAAATTAGTTTGCCTTGCAGCTCCATGCTACTACAGATTCACTGCTTCGAGTACCCAAGTTTGTTTATTTTAAAATACAACTTCACCATGCTGCAGAGTACAGTGCAGCCATGCCCTTAGAGAATAACTGAAAGAATTGGCTTGTCTTCTCCTTTCAACAAAGCTACTAATAATAGTTGAGACTCCTAGTGATTTAGCTGTATTTAAGTACAAAGAGAATGCTCCCAAAACATCAAAGTGATTAAACCTCATCTCCGTATAACTGGAATGTGACTTAGGGATGATACTTTAAGTATAAACTTGAAAATAATTTTACAAAGAAAATTTGGGTGGGATTTCAGTGGGATTTTACCTTGTTAAAAAACAACATTTGTCAAGCTTGTCACAACAGGCTTGTAACTTCCATGCCATAAGCTGAATACCATTAGATAGGAGGAACAAAAAGTACTATGCTGGCAATTTGACTAGAAGCCCTATCAACACAGTAAAAACCTCTGTAAGCACCAGCTACAGGCAGGTTTAGATTATGTCAGCAGCCCTGGGCCTCAAACAGCAAAGCAGCCTGCAGTAGCTCTCTGGGCACTGTACGTACATGGGACACAACTTGAATGGTTTATAAAAGCCAGGATATTTTTAGATTTGTAAGACTGCCACAAAAAAAGTAGACGGAAACATTGCAACCTTTAATCCTTCCAGCACACTGTTGTACAAATGAGCCTTCTCAGAGCTATTGGTTAGCAAACTGCTCTCTAAGTAAGCTCACTGACAAGGAGACAAACATTTTCACATTGCTTTCAGTGTCATTTCTCAATCACTCCAAATTCCAAAATGAATTAAAAGTGTACCGTGGTATCTCCTCAGCTTATTTTGTTCCAGTAGCCCTTTAGCTTTTTTGATCAGTTCTTCTCTAGTTTTTTCCATGTGCCTTCTGTCTTTCTTTGTTTGTTGCAATTGTTCTACCATCTTGTTTTCTAAAGATATTATAATTAGTTTTAGTAAGCATCTGGATACTGTAAGTAGGAAGGATCAATCAAGATTTTTGTAATGCACCCATCATAAATCATGCCAAAAGCTCTGTCAAAACAGGCAGTAGAAATTCTTTTATTTTAATAAACTATCTCTAACTTTTTGAAATGGCTGGTGCTTAGAAAAAAGTGAGAAATCCAGCATGCATCCTGGCATTCATATACACACAGACAAGTAAACACCCTTTTATATGCCTAGACAATGTATCACTAAAACTATCTATTCACAATACACATACATACTGCATACATTGAAAACTCTTGCCACACGAAGCCAAAAAAGCCTCCAAAAGACTACTTCCCGCTCAAAATACTTTGGGATATAACCTGTAATAAAATCTGGCCTTAAACTCCAGCTGGTCATAGGCAGGACAGTATCTCAGACTTTCATTCATCTGCAACAATAGGTCAATCACTTATCTTCTCATTATCCTCCTCCTCCACCTCAGTGGAGGATCCTCAACAATACTACAAGTGTTTTTCTTTGCTACATTCTCACTTGAGCCAGCAGTATTTCATCCAATCTCCCTCCTTTTCTCCTTCAGTCCCCAAGTCCATAAGCTACGTTTTCTAACACTGGGAACTTGCCATGCTCTATGAACAGCCCATACAATTATAAATCCCTGGAATTTTCCAACCACAAATTAAAATTTTGTAACAATACTGTGAATGAATGTACAAATTCTTTCATAAAGTAGGTATTTCTGTCTTCATTAGCTATTCCATCTTGATTAAATGTTCACTTCCCTGCAATTTCTTGGGATTAGATACTCACTTGTTACCTGAATTGAAGGAACTTGAGCTGGATTTACAGAGAGTGCCATAAAAGGTGGACTAGGAGATGAAATGTATTCTTTCGGACAAGTAAGATGATCTTGCTTGTTTTCATCTGCCTATAGAGTCAAAAGACACAACTATAAGTACATAACTCCTAATCCTGAATGGTTACATTAGACACATGCCCTGAAAGTGGCCTGAGTGAATGGGAGGGATGAATTTGAATTCTGCATATATTTTTTTTTATTCTGTTACCAGTACAAACGATTACTAAATTACGAACAGCTGGACCTCTGCAAATAAAATCAGGACACTGAACACTTACACTGCAGAGAACATACAGGCAAAAATGCAGACTGTCGCTCATTGTTCTTGTCCATGTCCATAACCCCACAGGTTACTGACACCCACACATAACCAGGAATAACGGGCCTTAAAACTGCCATCTGGCTCATTGCTTACGAAGCCTTGACTGCCAATTTCTAAACTAAAATTTATAATAGGAGATTTTCAATTTCACTATTATTTCCCTAAGACTCCACTACAATCATTTCTGCATGAGAGCTTACAGGCAATGGTTAATAGTGATAGCTATTATGCTGTATGATTGCATGGGGGTGCTGAGTCTTCCTAAATATGTACTTATTCTGATACTATATTATACATATGTTCTAAAGGATTTTATAGGGTTTATCAGAAGTTTTGCTTGGCTTGAGAGAAGACAAATTTATCCCATAGGAAATATGAAACGATAAAAATTTCATCAATAAACCCAATAAAATGTTACTGCCAAGAAAATGTAAAAAAAAAAAAAAAAAAAATCAGCTACAATTAATAAGTCTGAGATAGTTATGGTATATGTAGTTCCTGTTAAATTATCACAGAGGTATAAGTTCTGATGATTTCATTGTTTAGAAATATAGTTGATTTTTCATTAGCAAATCTGCAGAGTAGGAGTGCATGAATTAACTTTTCTCACTCTCAAACCTTCAGTTGAGTATTTCATATTTCTAATGAGTTACCTGTCTTATAAGATTAGACTGTTTCTAGGTGGAGGACTATATTTATTGCTCCATATTACTAAGAATATGTTACCTTGAAAAAACACACCTGATTATCCAGTTTTTCACCAGGATCAGCTATAGACTTGCTAGTTCTGTATTGCTGCAAGCTAAAGATAAAATCAAAGAAGCAAGTGAAAATTCATGTAATGATATGTTTTTTCCCCATTTTCTTTCATTTATTTGAAGTCCATAAAATAAATTTCTAGCTATGAATTAATATTATCCGTTATTTTAGTAGAATCATTATTTACTAACCTTTGGTTTTTGCGTACAAATTCTGTAGTTTGGTCTCCCATTATTTTAAGAATTCCAGCATCCTGTGTTCTGTCTCTTCTTAGTTTGGTATCTTTTTGGTGGTCATTATTTTCCATGTTTGTTAATTCTGTGACAGGATAGTGATGATCAAAATATACAGATTACACTTACAAAATTCAAGCTGTTTTAACTGTCAATGCCTGGACTTTCCAACCTGTATTAGAAATTCAGTGAATGAATCCAATAAATAATGTTATCTCTGGGGTGTGGAAATATTGTGTGAATAACAGAGGAAAGAAATAAAGGGAAAAAAAGGTATTTTTATTTTGAGAATTTGTATCTAACTAATTCCTGTAATTTCTGGTACAAGAAACATTATCAGAGATAAGGAAACCATTTAATTATTTCATCTTCCCTAAACTAATTCCATAACTAACAATTTCTGCCTTTCAGAGACTGAAGATCCCCTACAAACTGGAGCCAGCAAAGAAAGGGAGAGCAAACTGTTTATGATATTAATTTTACATTTATGTTTAAATGTTAATGAACAAATGTTATCAGCTTCAAACTATATACAATAAATATTTCAAAAGAAAATTGCTGACAGACTTTACCTTTACTGCTACAAAATCCTACATCCTTCACCATTCAAAATAAAGTTATGGAAGAATTTTCAGTTATTTATTTACGTATATATATTTGTATATGTATGTATATTTGTATATATTAATGTACATCTCATACTTAATATCAGTTAACATGATGATGGAGGGACAAAGCTATTTTTGACAGATTATGACTGGAAACTGAAATTACTGAAAAGTCATCCATGAATGCCTTTTCTAATACACTCTCCAGACACATCTTGAAGAATACAATATCCAAATTTTTGTTTTCTTACTCAAAGTGCTGGATATCCAGAAAATCATTCTAAGATCTGTAAGGTGCCCATACCTATGAAAAATTCAATATTGTCTCATTTAATAATTACTCACTAAAAATTTTCAGTAAAGGTCACCTTTTTTACATTAACTGCAAAATTCTACTTAAATATTAAGACTTCTCTTTCAAAAGTATTTCCTCGAAAACAATTTATGTTATAATTTTGATGCTAATATAGCAGTATTCATTCAAATCCAATTTAAATGTGCCAGTCCTTTCTTGGTAATCACTAAAAAATTAGGAATATTAAGAACATTATATAACTGTTCAAGGACTTAATGACCCTCAGTATCCATTAGATACCTCATTTTAAAGGAAGTAGCAGTTAGTAGATCTCTTCCAAACAACTTTTCTATTTTGGCACAGAACTATTATCTAGTTTTATGTGTGCTTTAAACCCCTCCATACTTTTGTACTATTTTCACTGTAGTCTGCTCAAAGAGTTCTCTCACTTCTCCGTTTTAGGAATGTCACTGTTCAATAGCATATAAATAAACTTTATATAGGAGGGAGGGAAGGGAACACTTCTTCTTCAGTAGTAATGTAGCTATGGATAAGATGACAATGAAAGTTGGAGCGAATAAATGCCTTCCCTGATACATTGATAATAAGATTTTTTTCATTGAAAACTGCTGTTGAATTACAGGATCATTATCCTCCAATCTTCATGGTAGCTGCTTAGTAATGTTTTTTCATATAAACAAGATTAGATAAATGCATCAACTATAGTAAAGTGTTTCCCTATATAAGTACACAGTGATAAAGGACTCAAAGTAAAAACTCAGCTCTTTGAAAGGTATTATTCTTACTTAAAAAATTAGAATACTGTTCTGATAGCAAATCCCAACTCATGCTTTAACTATAGTTTTTTTAAAACTTAGCTTTACTCTGCCAGCTTTCTAAAAAGCATGCTTTAGCAAAAAGATGACAATGAACAGTTGTACCCTTTCGATACTTAATATGATTTTGGGGTGTTTGGTTATTCTGGCCTTGTTCATCACTGTGGTTTTCATGGAGAGTAAAAGCAGTTTCTTTGGCTTTGTCATTCCACTTAGGAGTGTGATGCTGGTTTTGGTCTTGGCTGAGACCATTTTGCTGAGAGGTCTGGAATACCATATCGCTCCTTCCAGACTCCCAATCTGCAGGATTTGAATGGCCTGGTGTGAAAAGAGATCCACTGGATCCATTTTGATCTGCATAATAAGTGATATTAGAAAACAGAAATATTATTTTATTGTAAATGTTAATCATAATATTTATTCTTCTCCTTCATTACCCTCCTTCACTATATTGGTTAAACTTACCTTTTTCTCTAAACTGTGTCTGTTTTGCTTGAATCGCTTTGTTATGGTCTTCCTTATGTTTTGTGTGCAAAACTGGAACAGGGCCTTTCTCACCCCATTCCACAGGACTGTGCACTTCCTGGTTTTCTAGCTGATGACTGCTTTGTATGCTTTCTAAAAATTGATTGTTTTTTTCAGGTTTTGGTTGGGGAAGACTGGATAATCTTGATCTATGACCAAACCTATTAGCTTCTGCATTAAAGTGATGTTTTTGTTGAGTTGATGATGATGATAATGGATAAACATCTTCAAAGTATTCCACTCCAGGTAATAAATATAATTCAGGATAAAGTGCCTAAAATATGCAGTATATTCATCAGACAAAAGAGGAAATGTGCAACATAAAAAGTTTCTGAAAACAATACCTTAAAAGCCATTCAATACATACATGAGGAGGAACAAATGATTCCAGTTCCAGTTCTGTTTCTTGCTTTGCTTTCACCTTGGAAGATAAAGAATGGAAACGTAACCAACAAAATACTTTTTTTATCAATAAGGTTGCATACCTTTTAATTTCTACATTCTATCATCATCTTTACATACTACTTTTTTTTTAACCAGCACTATCTTCTGTAAGGGCCTGATGGGGAAGAAGGAACATAGGCCAATAGTCTATTTTGTGACATGGCACCGAAACTTTATCTATTTTTCAAAATCTCAGTCAGACCCACATGAGTACATGGATGTACTGAGTATTTTTTTTACCCTATGCACTTTCTCTTATGGTTCAAAGGACCTGATCCAACAGTCACAGCAGAAGAAAGTCTTAGATTGTCATTACTAAAAGTTGCTTCAAGCTGAATCTGAACAGAAATGCTGAGTCTCACATAATTTTCTCTGTTCAGCTGACACAATACTGCAAAATATTTAATGTATATAGGAAAAAAGAATCTATTACTCTCCTATGTCTTTTTGTATTTATTGTTTGCCTTGATATTCTTTGTGTGATACGCACTTTCAGATTTCAACAGTCATCCTAAAACCAAATGTCTGAGATAATCAATGTATATTTGAAAGATGTGCTCCAACAGAAAAAAAGAAAAAAAAAGGAAATCTGAGCTTACATTTAAATAATGAAATTGAACTAAACATGGGGCCAAATTCTGTTCTCAATAATGGCCAGGCAATGCCATTGATTCACTGTTAGACACACAGGCTACATGCAGGAAAAGGAAGAGCAAATGAACACAATTTTGGTTTATGTTTATTTTTCATTTAGAGACCCTTACTTGCAAGTGGGGTACAGCTCTTAGTGCTGCTTACATTGCTACTGTTGTGAAACAGAAGACTGGGGCCAGGGCGGGGGGGGGGAGAAACTACTCAACAAATATTTGATCATAGAGATGTAATTCAATGAGGTTACCATGACCCTAAATAACAAATAAACCAGTTAGTTGGTTTATTGCTTTACACTTTGTTATGAAGTTAAACATCAAGCAACAGTAAATACCTCAAGTTAAAATTATATCTTTAATTTGTCGCTAAAAATCTTCACTTGTATCTACCAATATCTTTAATTCTCTATTAAAGTAAAATATTTTATTAAATTCCTGACATTCTAAAGGAAGCTGGAAAATTTCTCCATTTATCTCAAAACTATCAGTGGGGAAGAAAATTTACCATCTTACTTATTGTTATGCAGTTAAAACCACCTCAATTCTTTGAAGACATATGCACATTTTTAGATTCAAGTTGTGTCACAGTCTTTCTTTTCATATTTTCCACCTAGTTTTTGCACATTACTTAGTATTTATTCTACTCTTCTGCGTGGGTAGTTTTAGTGATAACTCAACTACAAATGAAATAAAGAACAGCACCAATTTCCAGCTTGTGATTAATTTCCAAATCAGTGAGAAACAGAGGTGAAATGAGAAGTGAAAAAAAGTATTCTATACTTATGTACATAACTTAAGTCTTTGTGTATTACACAAACAAACTTTCAGTTGGACTGATTTACAAGTTTATTTAATCTTTAGCTGTAGTTTGTAAGATATAAAAATATAGAGAATCAGTGTGAGGAACAGTTATGATTCAGAGATGTAGATTTTTGATTACATAAACCTCAGGCTGTATTACTGGATTAATTAGTGGAACACACATGTACACCCAGAGAAGTTTCCATTCAGAGACTTTACAGGCTTTTGGGCGGGTCACAACAGGAACCTTTAGAGGAACTCTGACTTACTCGGCTTCCATTGCAAATTCAAGTGCCATATTCCCAACCATGTACTGGTAATAATGACCTTAGGGTTTGGGGTTTTTTTAAATGCAACCAGATTTGCTATATTTAATCCACTGACTTAGCAAAACCAGCATCTTTTCACTGGATGGCAACTAATTACATCTGATGCTTTAAAGGATGTTTCTAATATACCTGTCCAGCTGTGCCTTTGTATTTGGGGAAGTAGATGTGCTCTGACAAGAGCTCATACTCCAGCATGTTTAAAAACAAATGCTTACAGTGCTCCTAAAGTTATGTCTGTTTTCTTCTGATATTATCTAACCTGCAGGAATTAAATCTGTGGTTTACTTTATAAAGCAGAAGAGCACTAAAGAAAAAACATATTAACTTACCACTGCTAGTTTTTTCCCAATGCATTTTAAAAATTTGAATTTATCTGCAACTGCAACTCCACCCAGGTACTCTCCAAGCTTCTCCCGTAGCACTCTTAGTGTGATGTGAGGAGACACCCTAGAACGTTGTTATTCATTAATACATCTGTAAGATGTATTAATGATCAAATAATGATGGCTAGTTAGTAAGAGGGGGAAGATAATGCTGTATTCATGCTGGCTTGCATGGACAGAATGACCAAAAATGGGAACTATGTCCTGGAACTGAACCTAATTACATATAGGCCAGAGAGCCTTGGGATGGTTGAGTCAGAACCTTGTATTACATTATGGTGGACTGTATTACAAGGGCTGTCATAACATTAACTAGCAATATTCATATCTTAGAAACCCCATACAAAGGGAGAATATGGAAGGAGCTGAAATTTGAAAATGACTCCTTCAGAACCCTCTTGCTCATCTGCAGATGAGTAACAAAAACACT
This sequence comes from Balearica regulorum gibbericeps, assembly GCF_011004875.1. Lineage (NCBI taxonomy): Eukaryota > Metazoa > Chordata > Aves > Gruiformes > Gruidae > Balearica > Balearica regulorum. Next base: position 16,259,316 of record NC_046191.1, on the reverse strand, counting down.
GGAAACTACAGCCATGCATTTCCATATAGGGGACAAATTTTCATGGGGCCGGTTCAGGACTGTAGAACATACCCCTTCAAGCACTAAGGGCTAGAGGAGACTTCATCACTGTCCACTTTAAGTAGCAGGCACATTCCTTTGATTTTGTCTTCTCTGACACAAATTTACAGTTGGGTGTGTGCGTGTGTACATGCAAATGTATTTTAAATCAAAACCAAACACTGCAGCTTGAACATTTCCACCATAGTTTGAGGATGAGAGACTTGATGCAAATATGAATTGCATCATTTAATGTACTACTGGAAACCATGCAAATATTAAAGTAATGAGCTCAGTGTAAAAATCACCATAGAATAAAAAGCATCTCTGCAGAATAAAACCAAATGTGCAAGAGGCACACAAAAGCTCTGCAGCACAACATAAGCAATTCTAATTGCTCCTATGCTGCCATATAAAATAAACCAGGGAACAAATTCAGGCCTGAGACTGTTAATCACCCATGCTGATTGTTAGTGTGCTACCTAGCATGATTTTGGCCCAGGCAGCTATCACTCTTCAAACAATGCACAGACATAGCCTGGGGGACAGCACATGCCATTCTCAGTAAACAGTATAAACAAGAACATACCATCCCTTCAACTTGGACAGGCCCTCAGCATGAACCTGTCAGGGTTTTTTTGCACTCTCAAACAGCCCTATATGCCTTCATTTCACACCCTAAGTAAGAGTAAAAACAGCCTCAGTTTCATTTCATAAACTCAGTACTTCAGTGGGCTACAATGCTTCCGTTGCATTATTGCAGCACCCTGGACATGGCAGACCCTCCTCAAGACCAGAAATCTGCCTTGGAGCACAGGCATGCAGCAGAGGAGACCCAAGTCTGCAGAGTAGACACATCTAGGCCACACTGCTTGGTCCCTGTACATTTAGCTCCTGTTTATTTCTTCCCCAGCCACTTTTTGCCCACACTTGCTGCAGATATTAGCCCTAATGTCATTTATTTCAAATGTATAAAGAAATATGTGAAAAATGGATACATAATTCAATACACATCCTTCCAAAGTCTTACGTGAGAACAGAGCTGATCTATAATTCAAATATCTCTCATTCACTATCATTTCTTCAAGCTGATGTCTCAAAAAGATATGCCCCTTGAATGGTTTTCTGAAACCAAATATATGCAAGCTCTTTCAGAGGCAATTCTAAAACTGCACATCCTTTACTGACAATGCCCTCCCAAACCAGCATGGAAATCTAAATCTAATGCATGTATGAACAGCAGGGAAAGCATCTAGGTAACTATGATGTATCATGGGAGAACATTATTTAAGTATACAGAACCTGAGATACAGAGCAGAAAATTTACCTGAAAATTGTTTGCCAGTGCAGCTGCCAGGAAAATATAGTAATATATTTCTTACTTGCTGCCACTGGCTAGCAGAAGACTAGTCACATCTGAGTCATTTGCTTCAGGGTGTTCCTTTAAAAGTAATGCAAACTAGAGTTCATTGCAGCAATCTCATCTAGAAATAACAAAAGTATGGCTTCTGTGGTGAGGAATGAGGAATAAATAAAAGATGACAGGGGCTGAGAAATCAAGTTCATGGGAACAAGAACTGAAACCCATAGACAATTACACACTTAATATTTTCCTCTAATTTTATGATTAATGGAAGTGGCCTGTACTTAGACCTAGGAATCCTTTGTTAAGCTGACTCGGACAATACTAGGATTGTCAGGCTGACTGGACAGTGCTATCAACAATGTCCAAACAGCAGAAGTACCAGCAAGGCTGCTTTCCTTCTCCTGGATTATAAGAGAGAATATTTTTAATCTTTTTTTTTTGTTTTTAAAGACAGTGATACACTGAATGGGTGCTAGTTATTGCTAATGTTAATGCACTGCAGCATTGCATAGTACCCGTAGAATAATTAATTAGCAATTATTTACGATTCATTAGCAAACAACAAATACCCAGACAGATATAAACCCACTGAAATCAATGAAAATCCTAATTTGAGTTAATCCCTCAGAACTGAGCCTTAGTGAAATAAATTTACACTACAGAACAAAGGACAGTGACATGAAATGATTTGAAGTTACCACTGCAGACAGGTATTTTGCACCTCTGCTGGAGACTAGTACAGCAAACAAAACAGATACACTTACTTCATCTTGGTTTGAGAAACATTTCAAAAAAAAGAGCCTGTGAGATTGAATACATTCTGCTGTACGTGCTCATACCTGACTGCTGTCAATCTTTTCAGCTACACAGTATATTGTCTTAAGTGGACAAGCCTAAATTTAAACAAGTTAAAACCCATATTCCCTGCTATTTAAGCTAAATTAACAGGTTTTGCACAAGAGCAGACAAGGCGCATGTAAAAGCTCCATTTCAACACACATCTTTACATTATTTGATTTTTCTGAAACTTCTTACCACACTAGATACACACAGATTTTTAAGTGTTTAGGAGTATAAAACAAACTTTCAAAGTTATGAAGGATTAAAACTGCAACTCTGTGCCAGGTTTGGGCCTAGGACTGGGAACCGGGGTATCCTTTCAGGAAGTCCTCTAAACAGCTACCTGAGAGCACACATAGCACACGGCATTGTGGGCAACCTTTCAGAAATACCACTGAAAATGAAAGAAGATATGCTGGTGCTTGCATGGGCTATAATGCTTCCCCTTGAGAAACATGGCTTAAGCTCATTCTTCACACTGAGCTCAGATCATCATATCCCTCTTCCTGGGAAGTGTCAGACTTCCCTGTGTTCATCCAGCCACTCTGTCTTGAAGCTGGCCCATTGCCGAAAAAAAAATTTCAAGATTTTGATAATCAGTCTCAGGCAAACAGAAGGAATATAAGACTGTGATTTTACAATATAAATTATTCTGCAGAAATACTAGCATTGCTCTGGAAGTACATTTCAATGGTCTATATGACGGGCTGCCATGGAGCTAAGCCTGATACAGTCCAAACAGACATAATGCTAGTCATGGGCACCACTTCCCTCCAGAAATGATTAGAGAACAAGTCTCTTCCAACAAATTGTGCTCTGTGGAACAACAGCTGGACTAAATGACTGAAGGACAATGTAAATGACCTACCACGTACATGAAGCCTAAGACTATACCCACCTTATAAATCCAGCTGAGATGAATTTGCTAGTAAGAGATACAGGAACTGTATTCAGCTTGAAGTTCCACACTTCTTCTGGGACATAAAAAACATGGAGCTCCACCAACTAAATAAAGAACAGATGATCATAACTGTAGATATATTATAACCCTTTTCCTACATGCTTTGTTTTGCTTATGTGGACTTTCAATTTCTGGAGGCAGGAATGGTTTCTTTGATGTTAGCACATGGACTAGAAAAGTGAGGGTCTATCTGACAATGATGACTAGATAGTGAGACTACCGGTGAGTAGAGCAATTTGTGATTGAATGCCAGCTGACAGCATCAAAATAAGTCACATTAGAACAAGCTCAACACTGGAAATGAGAGAAAAGAGAGCCTGTGCTACTGCTGTATGTCACTGTGATGGCAATGGACAGAGCTTACCAAAACTAGTTGATACTCCAGAGCACGTCATGGTTACAAAAATACTTCCGCTCAAATCCTACCCTTGTTCATCTCATAAAAAGTGCAAAGCCCTGAAAGCTTGATCCAAACAGCACCACAAATTGACCTCACCATCAAGAAAAAAATAAAATATTTCTGACAGTTGTTATTAATATTAGCTGCACGGGAAGTGCATGAATGTGCCTGGTAATGTATGACACAAGAGTAACTAAGCCTGCTCTAAGCAAGGTTCACTTAGACTGTGTTCAAACCTGTGGCAGTTGTGGGACTGTTAATGTCTGGGTCTTGATATTTTTAGTGACAGTCAGATGGTATTGACAAGGATGATAAACTTCCCTCTAACTAGAAGCCATACAAATAATCTATATTAAATATTTCTGCAATTGTTGATTTAATAAATATAAACCAGAAAAGAATGCTTTCTATATATACTATGTTAAAAGCATAGGGTTTTTTCCTCTCATAGAAATAGTGCAGTGTCACTTATTTTAATATTTTTTTATTTGTGAAATCTAAAAAATCTCTATGGAAAAGTACAAAAACTCTCACCTGCGATGTTCGAGGTCTTGTTTGACTGAACGACATGTCGTTCCCTGTGCTTGATCACAGTGAATGCCAGGTGGGCTTTCTAATTTTCTTTTTGATCGGAACATTCTTTAAGGATGAGTTTCATGATAATCTGCTACGAGAGAAGTTACTCCATTAATATCCTTTAATGTCCTTTATTTTCATTTACTGTTCTTCTTTCCATTTATGAAAATGGAGAAGTTGTTTCTGTGCTGAGCCAGAAAGTTTCCAGCTAACTGCAAACAGACTCAACCACACCTTCTACACAAGTGAGTATCACCTAAGTAACTGGGGGAATTGCTAAACCACAGCCCTGCAGCTCCGAGGGATCTGCCCTGGAGTATTTCCTCTTAACGTTTTCTCACCTTTCATAAAAATACTTTGGTTGTATGTAATTTTTCTACACAATTGTATTGTCTTCCTAAAGACACAGACCTAAATCCCCACAAAATGGGAATCTTGCAAGGTCTGGGTTTATCTCCGATAAAGGGACGGTTATGGTGAACTGCAGCCAAGCCACATGCATGGCACGTTGTACCAGCCAAATGCAGTATTCCAAGGAAACCTGACTGTGCTGGGCAACCGCGTCAGAAAATCCTTTCATAAACCGTGGTTCTGCCCTAACCTTGTTATGACTCTTCTCAGTGCTCTCACTTTGAAGGCTCTTCCAGCACCTCAGAGGTTACAAACCTCCTTCAGGTGTTCAGTCTGCTATGCCACTGCTGTTCTGATCGTCTCAGCAGCTCTCCCTCGCACCCCCGCTACTTCTAATTCACCTTTTCTTGAGCACAAGTGACCAGACCCTCCCAATGACCTTCCAGGTCTCGCCCTGGCTCCGTGCGGTGGCATTAAGATTTCCTCCTGCCAGCGGGAAGCGTGTACTCTGCAGGGCCCGAGTCCTTACCTGCCTCCTCACAATTACACCGCAGCCAGCTCTCACGAATGACCTGACTAGAACATCCCATCACTTCTCCACAGTTATTCACAAAGTCATGGCAGGTTACAGCACAAGTTCTTCCTATTAGTGTGTGTGTGTGTGTGTGTGTGTGTGTGCGCACGCACCCCCACCCCCCCCACCCCCCTCTTGTGTTTCCAGACGATTCCGGCTCCCGGGCACACAGAGCTCGCAGGCGAACAGCCACGAACCACAAGCACCAGTGAGAAGCCCGGACAGCGGCCTGCCGCCGGGCTCTGGGGTGCCGTCCGTCCCGCGGTGCCGCCCCGCCGCCCGCCCGCGGCCCCGCAGCGCCCCCCGCGGCAGCAGCCTGGCCCCGGGCGCGGCGGCGGTTGCGCAGGCGCCGCCGGGCCGGAGAGTTTGGGACGCGCCGGGAAGTTGGGGCTGGGTGTGCCGCCGCCTGCCGTGCCCGCCGCCGCTCCCATCATGTCGGGCTCCTCCAACGTGGCGGCCATGAAGAAGGTGGTGCAGCAGCTGCGCCTGGAGGCCAGCGTGACACGCGTGAAGGTGAGAAGCGGAGCCGGGACGGGGCAGACGCGCCGCCATTACACCGGCCCGGGGGCCGCGCCCCGCGGCGCTCCTCGGAGGTGGCTGGGCTGCCCCGCGGGGCAGGGGCCGGGCCGGGGCTGCCGGCTGCGACCTGCCCCGTCCCGCCGAGTCTCCTTAGCGGCGGCGCTCCGCTCCCAGGCTTTAGCCCCGGGGCTCCGTCGGGCCTCCCCGGCCGAGCCTCTCCCCGGGGCGGATGCGCAGCTGCGTCCCTTCCCCGCTGCCGCCGCCTCCCCGAGGCTCGGCCCGTGCGGTGCCCGGCCCGCCGCGCCCTCTCACTTCCTGCAGCCTCTCGGGGACCCCCGGGGGCCGCTCCCCGGCCGAAGCGCTCCCCCAGGGCGAGGGACGCGCCCCGCTCTCCCCTTTCATTTCCTTATTCTGGGGAGTGTCTTCTTCCATCAAACTGTGGTGAAAAGAGCAGCTCGAGTCGGGTTATAGCACAGGTTGCCTTGGCTGGCCTGGCCCTGATACTGTAAAATGGAGACTTGGCTGCAAGGCGTGCTAAGTGCACCGAACTTGGGCATTTTCGGGGTCAGACCGGGCCCTGTCAAATTAGAGAAACTCTAGACGAATTGCAAATACTAGATACCAGGGAGGATGCTGCTTTCTGAAACTTTGATTGTCTTTTTTATGAGTTCAGAGTTACAGCAAAGAGAAGCAAAACAAGTAATTTTTTCACTGTTCTGTTTTTAGGTAGGTACAGCCTACCAAAAACCCCATCATATACTAGCTCATCATAACGATGGGTTTCCAAGGGATGATAAAATGCTAGTTTAGTTGAGTAGAGCATCTTAAACTGTATGTTGTATTTTTAAACAATTTATGCTAGAACAAGGATCTTCATATATTTAACAAAGTCATCTCTGAGATGTTGCTTATCTTTCACCCTTCATGCTTTGAAGTTTAACATGAAAATTTTCCAAATTAATTCTTATTCTAATATTGCGCAACTTCTTGTCTTTAAGAAACAAAAAAATTATGATCAAACTGTTGTATAAAACCTCTGTAAGCTGTATTGCAATACTTTTAACAGCATTCTTTATACCTTGTCAAGTAGCTATGTCCTCAGTAGAGTGTTCAGTGAATTCTAATGCCAACTTTTATTATGACTAGGTTTCTCAGGCTGCAGCAGACTTGAAGCAATTCTGCCTGCAGAATGCACAACATGATCCCCTACTGACAGGAGTATCATCAAGTACAAATCCATTCAGACCCCAGAAAGTTTGTTCATTTTTGTAATTACGTGAACTACTTTGATAGCTTTCAGTGGTAAGTTCTTGAATTACGATTTATAAACTGTTCTGTCATTAAAAATAGCTGGTTTTAAATGAGACTGCCTGTATTAAAAGTATTCAGAAGAGATGTCTGACTTCTGCAGCTGGTGTTGGTCTAGATCCCCACTTTGGGCCCCTCCTCCCCTGTTCCGGTGGTAGCTCTGTATTGGACACATGCTGTTCATAAGTAGTACGAGTAGCATTTAGCTGGTGTGGAGCTTCAACCAGTTTCTGTTGCTGCAGCAAAGTAGCAGTGGGGCTAGCTACTACTGAGCTGCTATTGGGACTAACCTGGCTGTACAGTAATTCTGCTCCATCTTCTGTGTAAGGGTATGATTTCCATTTTCTCACATAGGATTACTCGCATAACAGCACACACGGTGAATCCTGATTGTGGCAGATAAAGCACACTTCCAAAGATAAGTTAGTGGTGGTCTCAAAGACCACTGTCCCCTACAGGATACACACTTTAAGCCAAAAGAAAAAAGTATGTAGTCCAACAATTGTACAAAGGCCCGTACTCCACTCAAATAAGCTACTACATGGGTAGCAGTTTACGTAACTAGAAACAGTTGAATGCTCATTTGGATTTTCATTCCAAAACTTTTATAGGCTCGTTAACACTACTGCTACCATTATGAAGACTACTAATCTGGCATTCCTTGAAAATTCTGATGATTAGATTTTAGACTAACTTATATAGAAGGGCGCAGTTTAGATCCACAGTAGTCTCACCATGACTCTGAAAGCCACAATAATTTGATATTTTGTGCACAGTAAATGCATGATAATTTTACTGTGTCCCTCTTCCTTCATGCTCCTTGACTTGGATCGGTTAGGGGTGAGAGCCTATACATTATTTTGCAGCACCTGATACGCAGTTAACCATAGCTGACAATCCTTAGAAATCTCATAGCAAGTCTTAACCTTGAAGAATTCTGTTTTTGTAGCTGACTTGCATCACCCAAAGAACTGTAGTTTGCTAGATTTAAGTTGTGTTATTTAGGCACCTTTATAGAAAGGTGATGTTAAAATTATTCTTTAAAATTGTTCTCCCCTCAGGCAGACTGTAGAAAGCTTCCAAAGAGTTTGTATATAAGCAAGGTGGTTCATGGTAGTAAAGACCAGAGTAGTAACAGTATAGAGGTTGATGCTTAACTATTTAACACACTTCGCCAATTGTTTTGAGCAATAAAATACAGCAGTGTAACTGAAATGTGCTGTAAGAGTTCTTGCAGCTTTTAAAGTTGTTTCTATTGTGAATTTTATCAACTATTCTTATTTAAAATATACTACTCTTGGATACTGACTTGTGTTCACACTACTGTAGCTTCAGCTTTAAGGAGTAATTCAAGGAAGAAATAATCTGTAAGTGTTGTAGCCTCATGACCTTTAAAAAGCCAAATAAACTGTACTTTAATCAGTGACACACACAGTTCCTCACTTAACTTTGCCAAAGTCTACTAATTCTTGGGTGTGGATGTCAGGATATAATGTTTCCAGTGTCTCACACGCATGTGTGCATACACAGGGCATAAGAGGCTTAATATTTTCTTTCTCAATTACAGCCCTTATCTTCCCTTTCTGATTTTGGAACAGAGCACTTGTTTCTGTTGATGTTACAGGCAAAAGTCACACAATCAGAATGGTAGGGGTCAGAAGGGACCTCAGAGATCATCTAGTCCAACCCCCCTGCTAAAGTCATTAGAACAGCAGGTTTAGTTACACTACCTACGTGGAGCATTTCTCTCCTTCACTGTATCTCTTGCAAGCACTTCCTCAAAATAGGCAATTTCTTAGTTGTAATCCTGGTGTTTTTGTGATGAGCCAACAGAGTTCATGTTTGCACAGTCAGCACCACCTCTGTGGCGTGAAGAGGAAGTGTAATTTATTAGTTAGACAGACTCCCTCTGCTTTTCAAAGGCAAAGCAGATGCCTGGTATTTCTGTAGGCACCAATCTGTCCTTCCACTTAGCAGTTTGGCTTCCACGAGACACTAAGCTTCAGTTCTTTTGTAACAGCTTTGATTATCTTCTTGTACTCCTGGGGATAGCTTCATGGTTTTAAAAGTTTACTTTATAAACTAATAGTTTTATAAAACAGCTGTGGAAAAAAAAGGATTTTTTTTTTCCTCAATAGCTGTCCATGGCATACTCTGAAGGTATGAGTTGCTTTATTGGCATTGATACTTTTCTAACTGCATTTTGTTTTTGTTTTTCAGATCTTTTAGCATCTTTTTCCTAGCTGCTGATGTGTGTAGGGGCAGAGTGCCTCAAGGAGCGGCCTGGTTTGAAGTCTGTACAAAAGCTTAGCTTCAACGTGCCAAATCTAACTGTTAAATTGCTACTGTTGTCAAACCTCTTACCATCTACCTCTCCAAATGAACTGTATGCTAGTTACAATACTTCTGTTTCATAAGGGAATCAGTTTTATATGCCAAGCAAAAAAATAAAGTGTCTTGACTTACTCTGGTCTTGAAATAAATTACTGTAACTAGTTGATAAACTTCTGGATACATTGACACCTCACCAGTTTCTGCATCACTCTGCAGCAGCTGGAGAGCATATACAGGAGTCTATGTTTAAATATTCCGTGCGAGTTCACCTTGGGTTGATAGTCTTACAGAACAATGAGGCTTCATCAGTACTATGCTTAGAGGAATAGAAATAAAGCAGGAAAAAAGTTCAACTATACAGCTGTTCCACATCACAGACATTAAATCAAGACAAAGGGTAACTTAATTATTCTTTATCTTAAAGAGTGATTCTACCCTAGTAGATGACTTACTCTATGAGGCACCTTACTCTAAGTAAATGTGAAAAAGCACTGCATAGGAAAAGAAAGTAATTCAAAGAAAACTCAGCTTTTTAGCTGCCTGTGAACATGCAAACTTAAGGTAGAACAGTAGCTTATTCTGCAGGTAATACCACTTAAGTATAGCTATGAAGCTGAAAAAGTGTTTTAAGACTTTAATGGGAAAAACCCTGCTCAGACCTCACATATTCAACTGAGCAGGGTTTTAGATGAGATAGATAGATTTATATGCTTCCTGTAAATTGGCTTTATGAATTCTTTCCCATCGGTGTTTACTTCTTTTTATATACAAGAATATTGACTGCTTTGGGTATACATCTCTTCTAAATATGACATTTACAGAACAGATACCTGTAGGAGTCAAGCATGTTATTTTTGTAACTTCAGAAACATGGCTATTTTATGCAAGATGTTAATGAAATAAAATACCACAGACTTCCTGGATTGCATTCAGCCTTCTCAATGTTCTCTAGATAGGAGACCATTTTTGGAAAATTATCACCATACTGCTGGGGAATGGCATACTGTAAGTTAGTCAGAGATTTAAAATACTCATCCCTTACCTGATTAATGGAAGACATCTGGGTTTAAGCTGCTTAACAGAAAAAAGCTGTATAATTAGAAATACTTTATTATGAGAATATCTCTAACCAAAATATTTACTGTTTTTGATGTTGCAAAGTGTAATTTATCTCTACAGCACAGCAGCAGTCATGGCAAATCTTCAGTGATAGGTAAATTACAGGCTGCTCTGACATTGCCATAGTTTTTCCTGCCAAACTGGAAGAAAAGTCACTGTCCTTGTCGTGCTGGATTTAGCTACAAACATAGGAAGAAAGGTGCCATCCTACTTGATCTGCTCCTGTAGAAAGTTTCAATGTTTGCAATTTGTCTTTCTGCAGATAGATACTGTTCAGTATCATTAGTTAGGAGCCTGAGATGATCCATAGCTCAAAGCAGTTGTTGTATTTCTGGTCAGTAGCAACTGGCACATAGCTGTCCCTTATAAGTGAAATTTTCTTCTACTTGTGTCCATTTCTCGGCGCTGAAATGTTAAAAAAAAGTTATTAACCAGCAGTTTCATGCAACAGGATACAAACAAGGATGACCACTCCCATTTAGGGTAGGCAGTGAAATGTGTCAGAGTTAGCGTAGTCAAGTCTTTATAGTCAGCTCTTCAAGACTAACAAGGGAGAAGAATTAGTTATTTAAAACTAAAGAACATGTAGCAGTTCTCTGTCTACTGACAGGAGACAAAGTGTCTTTAAAACAAACACGATCATCCATTTCACGGACTACACCAGGAGTATTAGAATTTTCCTTCCAGTATAGCTTGGTTACTAATCAACTGCAATTCCGTAGTAAAAATGATTTTATCATTGCCTAGAGTACCACTTCCATTTCACTTGAAGATGTGCAGAGGTCAGTGTTACTTTCCAGTCACTCTGAAGTGACATATATGTAAACAGCTTCATAGTTTTTACATTATGATTCTTGCACTCACCTTGCACAAAAATAGCTCTAGTCAAGTTTACTAGGCTTCCGACAATACCTTATACCAGGGGAGCAGTTTTCACATTTGCTTATATCTGTCTATGTTAAAGAAATTACATTCTGCAGTTAAGTAGTCAATGCTTCATTGATACTCATCATCCTTGCTATATTTATTTTTGACTTGCAATATAGCAGAATGCTTCTGCTTTGCATACTTCTCAAAATATACCTCTAAATATTTCAGTTAAACACTTCCGTATTGAGAACTGCGTTTATGCCACTTTTTTAAGCTAAGATCTGTGGTTCCATCTCACGTCAGATTTAGTCTCCCTTCCCAAGCCGGACTAGTACCATTACTTCGACATACCTTATGAATCCATTCATATTCTCCAAATTTGGAATCAAAGGTTCCTTTTTGAAGAGACCTCAGCTTTAATGTAAAACGTGGCCCAAGTTCTTGAATCCCCACTTTCTTTTCACTCTTGAAGATATATCTGAGGGAAGAAGAAAAGAAAAATTAGGAAGGAAATTACAAGAACATTCTCCCTCATTTGTGAGTTTTGTGGAAAACATCACCTGTGGAATCTGAAAAAGATGTAGTCTCGCTGGTTGTGAAATGTAGCTACTTGTCTTCCAATGAACTGAGGATCATGTGGGAAGAGAGAAGCAAACATGCGACCAACAGAATGGCCAAGTCGTGTTGTAAAATTATTCAGGATTACTTCAGGTACGTGTTCTGTGGGCTCTTTCCCTTTTCGCTGAAATGAAAGTAGTAGATAAGAATGCAAAGAATAGATTGAATGCAAAACAATTTTAATGTATTATCAAAGAAGAGTTCAAATTAAAATTGGGGGAAGACAACCAGGGCCAACTTCTAACAGGGCTGATAACATATCCTAATAATTTTTTCAAACACAACCTAAGTTCCTATATTAGTAAAGGAGCAGCTGGTAACATAGGATTTTCGGTTCAACAATACAAATTGAATGAAAAAGCACAAATAAATGACTTTACATTTCCTCTCTCCTGCACCAATTTCCACTCCTGGCAGCATCCCTTAAAGCAAATAATGCATTCTACTGATCACAGGAGTCTCCTCTCTGTACTAATACTGACTGAGAGTATATGGGAATCTTTAGTAAAAACAGATGAAGTTTAAAAATTACTTATTTCAAAAGAGAAAAAAACCAAACATTTCACTGCAAGTTATTTAGGGTTAAGTAAGCAATACTTACTACAGAAGAGGTGACAGAGCTGTAGGAATAAGAAAAACTAGGGTTTATTCAAAACTAGGAACTACAGCTATTGAAATCTTTTATACTGCCGATTTTTACATACCCTATTGTGTGTATATATATACCAATTTCCTATTGATGTAGGTTATCAGCTGCTATTTATTGGCATGACTATAAAAATACCTGACAGACAGTTAAAGAAATTCACCAAATAACTATGAAAGTGGAAATATGCTGCTTATGGAAGTAGACTAGTCTTTGGCCTCCTGTTAGCTTAGGAAAAAATACCTTTACAAGATCAGTTGAATCGTACAAAAGTGCAACCAAGTTTTGACAGTTCAAGTAGTCTTGAACAACAGACTACACATTTTTCCGATTTTGTTGGGAGTCTCACCTTTATTTCCTTACGCAAACGGACACTACTCATTCTAAAATGAGCAGTTGGACCATCGGGCAGATGACTTAAAACAAGACCATCTGTTCATGGAGTTAAAAAAAAAAAAGCTGGTAAAATTCAACATGCAATTTACAGAGGAACATTTTCTGCAAAATGCATTATTACATTAGAATATTATATCCATAATCTATGCTTGATTTACAAAGTTTCATTATACTTTTGAACATACATTCATAAACTAGTGTTCTGAAGCATGTCCATTAAATTTTGTTTCAATAGCTAACCAGAGTTATTTTCTATCTCTTTCTCACTTATTGATTAGTAACGTTTTATCTAGTCAGCAAAACTAAATGGAACTTCCTGGTCAGAAAAAAACTTGTTAATTAATCAAACTGTTAAATTTACTGAAATAATAACAATGTTTATCCATGCATTATAAACTAAAAAAAAAAAAAAAGAAAAAAAAAGCCAACACAGTTTCTGTAATAATTCCAAGTTCCATTAGCCATCAGATATTCAAGTTGGCACAGTGATTTTTAACTCTATAGTTACACTGTAAGCTGCACAGGGAAAAGATAAAAATCCAGAATAAAGTCGATCTTCGATGCACACTGCAGAATTATTTTTTTTTCCCCAACAGGCCCAAAGCTAGTATATCTATTTTAATAAACACACAAAAGGATACTTGGTATTTTGCGATCTTCATTAATGACGATTAAATCAGTGAAGTCCTTTGCAATACACTGTGGAATAATTCTTTTCAAAGCCAGTCCTCTTCGATAGTAGACGTGCGAGTTAGGTATAACGGTAGACAGTTGTTCACAGAATCTCACTGTTCTCTGCAAAACAGGCAAGTTAAATTGCAATGTGGTAAATACAGTGCCAAATTCAAATATTAGGTGAATGGAGGGTTGCTTGTTCCAACTGCCCTCCCTGATGATATATTAAATCCATTATCTATATAAACATATGAAGACAAGCTATTCAATTACTTCATTCAGCGAGTGGAAAAAAAATATTTAAAGTAGACTGCAGCACACCAGGGATTTTTTTTTTTTAAAGGATTTTTTTTCCCCTCCCTCAATCATAGAAAAACAGGAAAATTCCAAAAGCATAACCCCCAAACTCATTATTTCTTAAGGACATTGGTTTACAACAAGTTCATAACATTTCAAAATACAATATAATGATTACTTCAGGTACTAATGTCTGAGTTTCCAAATAAACAGTTTAAGACATACTTTTTCCTATTTTTAAAACCACTTCTTTTATGGCTTTCACAAGTGTCAGTAATTTCCCAGTTAGGTAATGCAGATCATTTGCACACAGGAACATATGCATGAAGTTGTTTGTGGTTTTTTTATGAAGGAAACAAACAGTGCTAGAGAAACTCATAGATTACATACATGTATGAGGTTATTGATAGTCACTAAATAAAACAGCCAAAAAAAAAAAAATCCATGTGAAAACTATTATTTTCAGCTTTAATTTACCAATCATAATATGAAAACCTTATTGTCTTAGAACCGGTAGGTTGCTCAGAACTCTCCAATTAAAGCACACATACCCCACGAGGTCTGTCTGATGTTGTAATAAGAATCTTGGGAACTGTCTGTCTGTTGAAGTATGGTGCAAATTCATCAGTTGCTTCATCAAAAGCAACCTGGAAGAACAAAAGTCTTGTTAATCCACCATATATATAATAATTGAAGATCATCAACTATTCAATCTGATCTAAATTCTGATGAAATTGAATTTAGTAGGAAAAAATTCAGTTCACAAGCTCTATCCTATAATTATCACAAGGCCTGTCATTTTTAAGAATTTAGTGTGATGAACATTGATGGACAGTTTTTGCTATCAATGATGGTAATGCAAAAGGCAATTATCTAATGTAGATAATGAAAGAATGACATCACCTCTTAGTGAGCCCATCACGTGTAAGAAGTAATTCATCAGCACCTTAACAGCAGAGTGGTGAACGTTAAGTTTCATCAATCCATTTTATGTCCTTTCTTGGAAAAAATAGTTAAGAGCATATGCAGAAATTAAGCAGTTACCTCTTCATCGTTGGGATCTACGGTTGTTTCATCATACACTCTCTGATTTTCAATAGTCTTTGGTATGGCTTTTGGAGGTGCCTAAAATAAATAATTTTAGTAACATAACACATTCATGTAATTTTTAAGTGTATTGCAAAAACCATGTTCATACTACCATGCCATTGTGTATATTTCTACACAGAATTAGAATTACTATGTATTTTATGCCAGCTTTTTAAAAAAAAAAGTTACAACATTGCCTTGATTAAAAATACGCATGGGTACTGGGGCCTCAGACAGCATCACACAGAGGAGAAACATCGCTAGAACAGTGACACTGCTTAATTTCAGTCTAGTTAAGACATGAGGTTCCAAAACAAAAGGAACTTTCTATGCGCTTCTCTTCTGTGGAAGAAAAAAGCTCTACTTTCAACAGCAACACATTTTACCCTTGACATCTACAATTTAATGACTAACAGCACAGAATGTTTACCCCGTTTACTTGCACTACTCTTGTAAGATTATGGCAATACAGGAATTCACAACTGACTGCCTTCAGCTGTCAATATGTTCTTGAAGTAGTTCGGGAAAAGAAGCAAAACCCTTGTTCGTGGCTAGGCTTGGAAACAAGCAGACAACCGGTCTCGGCAGGGTTTGGTCAGATCTGACTGGTTTTGATTTATATAGAAATTACTTATTAGAGCATAATTCCTGACAGCATCAACACAATGGCACAGCAATTACACCGCACAGGTGAGACTTTTCAGGAAGGGCCTGACTTTATGCCATTACTAGCATAAAACTCGCCTGATTGCAGCATCATCTAACACGTTTCTACGCTGCCAACACACGTTTCTAAGCTCAGCCGTCCGACGCCTCCCCCACCCGGGACAGCGTCTCTGCACCGAGGTCACTGCTCCGCCCGGCCGCGGAGAAGCCGCGTCGCTCCGGAAGCTGCAGGCGGCCGGCGGCAGGCTCAGCTGAGGAGCCGTCGGCAAGGCCAGCTTCCCCCGTTCGCGCCTCCGGGGCCGGCCTCGCCACCACACGGAGCCCTTACTTTGTCTCCGAGGGCTTCTCGCTCCTTCCTGCGTTTCTTCTTGGCGGCCAGTTTCTCCTAGCGGGAGAGGGAGAGCGATCCGTTAGCCAGACCCGCCGGCCGGGGCCTCCCCCGCCCTCCGGTAACGGGCTCCGCGCCGGGCCCTCCCCCACCTTCCTCTGCTGCTGCTTCCAGCGAAGGAACATGAAGTGCCGCCGCTGCTTGTTCTTGATCTCGGACACGCTGAAGGTCGGCGGGAAGAGAACCCGCTCCGGGGCCGGCGGCCCCCCATCCTCCGCCGCAGAGCCCGCCGGGCCGCTGCCGCCGCCTGCCATGCTGCCGCCGCCGGGCAGGAACTCACCCCTCACCCCTCACCTCTCACCTCTCACCTCTGCCCCGCCCGCCGGGACAGCACGCGCTGCGCCTGCGCGGGGGCCGCCGGTCGGGAGGACCTGTCTCCCGCCGCGCGTGCGGCGCTGAGGGCACGGCCCCGGCCCCCGGCTGAGGCGCGGTGCTAGGCCCAGCCCTGCGCGGTGCGCCGGGGAGACGCGGCCCGCCCTGCCCTCGGTGGCGGCCCTTGCGCAGCGGCGCCCAGCGGGGCCCAGCCCCATCTCCCTGCGGCGGCACGGGCGGGAGCCCGGCCCTGGCCGCGGCGGGGACGGGGGGGTGCCGGCTGCACCCCCGGCCGTGGCAGTGCGCGGGCGTTGCGCCTGGCTGAGCTGCTTGCGAGGCCTGTTGCTTCGCCGCGGGTACCTGCGTAATGGCTGAGCGAATTGCTCAGCAGGCAGCGAACGTGGAGATGCGAGGAGAGGATTTAGTGCGAATTACTGCTGCAGTGAAACTTACGGTCAGGGTTAACGACATCAAAACGGGACGCTTTGAAGAAGCATGACACACCGGTGGGTTTACATAAATGGCAGTGACATGGTGACCCAGTAGTGTTTTCCCATGTGCAGATGTTGCACGCTCAGGCACTGGCTCACAGTTAAGTTGTGGGGAGCATCTGCTTAGAAGGAGCTGTTGGGTTTTTCATGGTAATGTTCCCGAAAATTATTCCATTAAAGCCTGTTAAAACTTACGCTAAAATGAAATGAGAACCCCTACAACTAATTTAATTCACGTAAAGCCAGAAATGAAGTTTTCTGTTCCTGAGCCGATTTTCCAGCTCGGAGGTGTGCAGGTGCGGCTGCACAGTGCGGACGATACTCTACTCTATGGAAACAGTACTCAGGGGGGTTTGGGGGTGCCTGGGCTAAATTTGAGGCATTTTTAATCCCAGACTGCAAAATTCTGAGCCTCAGTGGGACTGATCAGTTCCAGTTGTCCTGAGGATTCTCTCAAACCTTGGAAGGTGTCTACTAATTTTATATGTAAATACTATTCTGCATTACTAAGTTTTTCTTACTAGAGAAGTGAAAAAGAAATGTGTTAACATAAATACATGAAGAAAATGGAAAAAGATCTAGAAATAACCTGAACTAGACAATATCTCAAACCTACTTCTGTCCTATAAACAAATTCAACTCTGTAACTCAACTTGCTTCACTGAGGTTATTTCTCCTTAACACAGATGTAAATGAAAGATCAAAGGCCTCATTTTGCACAATACCATATTTTTCTGGCCTCACTCCCATTTTTGTCAGGAGAAAGTATTTTCAGCTATCCTCAGTGCCTTAAGGATAAGTAGTTTCCATGGTAATTAAGGCTTGGAGGATTTAGTTGAGAATATGTTGAAGAAGGTCTTTCTGTAACACTGTCTGTCTCACTGGCTGATTCAACTATCCGAGATTGCAAGGGCATCTCTAAAAGTCCTGAGCAGAGGTTTTCATCACTGCTATTAGCAGAGCTAATGGGGAATTCCAAGTTATTTGTAGTTTCAGTTTGTGATGGTGTTTCTGTTGAAATCATTGCAAACTGGTGTGCAGCATAATTGTGTGAAGCTCGCTGAGTGCTTACATGTGGAAAAAACACATTATGTTTCTCCCTCCCAGCAAGAGGGAAGACAACCTCCTCATACTATTCAAAGGCTTTTCTTCCAAGGACTCGCAGGAACAAAATAATGATGGACAATAATACAAGAACTTCCTGGGGCAGGGGAAGGGCAATAAAAAGACACCAGAAACACATTATGGACTTGGTAAAAATAAGATCACTAACAAGGTACAATTATAACTTAAATAGAAGGCCCAACTAATAAATGCGTAGTATTAATTTAATTTCTTCATAGAGGAGGTCCCAGGGTCTTTTGCTTATTTTCGCTATGAACTCTGTTATATGCCAATAACATTTTAACCAGGATATTCTTTTTTTTTTGGTTTTTTTTACAACTAATGTAGCATTGCCAGGAAACCGTCTTTTGGAAGAAGTTGCTTGGTTAAAAAAAAAAATCAAAAAAAACAAACTGAAAAAAACAGTAGCTTTGATTTGTATAAACCAAGTAAGTTCCCCAGTGGAGAGTGATGAATGAAGACATTTATTCCATGTCAGCACTAAGGAATTTTGGAGGAAACCTTTCTGTAAATTACCACTGACCCAGCGGCAGTAGTAGAAGCATCATTTTGAGTAGTACTGGTAGAGGACTGGAGTTTTTTGCTGTTCTGACATTTTAAACAATTGAAAAATATCTTGGAATTAAGTTGACACATTCACCTGGGGAAAGGAAATTAAGTCAGAAAATATCTATGGAAGGACATGAGAAAAGAGGGTAAGGTGCCTCTGCACTCAAGAATTTATTAGAAAAATGTTTTGGGTTTGTGGTTTGTTTTTTTGGTTTTGGTTTGTTTGGAGTTTTGGTTTGTTTTGTTTTTTTTTCTAAATGTAATAACCAACATTTTGCTGTGTTCCTGTTTTGTTTTTCTTAATTTCATTAGCTGAAATGAGGTAATGAGAGGACATACTACTTGTCTTTAAGATTCATTATACTGAACAAAATGCCCCAGAAAATGCCGTGCTTCAAACCAACCAAACCTTTGTCTGTGCTGGAAGAGACATACGGCCTACGGGCTTCTTTCTTTCTTCCTACAGAATACTGGTTTTCACTTGAAAAATAAACCAAAAATCTGTTGTATATGTTTTTAGAATGGATTAATTTTGACTGTAGTTATGTTGCCTTGTTAATCTGGCACAGCAATTCCCTTGGAATCAGTAAGCCAGAATCCTTTGTGGTGGTTGTTAAAACAGATAACCACCAATTGGTAATAGTAATTTGAAGATCACAAGATTGACGAGCAGAGTTTCTGTCATGTCTCAGCCCTAAGGATTCTTGGTGTGTAGGGGAAAAGGGAGAAGTGACTGATTTTCTTCTGGGACAAAATCCCCCAAGTTACGCAGTTGGAAACAGTGTTGTCATGGATCTGAAAGCGGTGAGGAGAGGGGAAATACACGGAACATGAGGTCACAACAAAACATGAGTAAGAAGTGAGGTGGCTCAAGGTTGCTGGCTACTGAACTAAGACGTGTACTCCTCTTACTGTTGCATTCAAAGCTAGTTCTCCCATCCCTTCGTGGTGCTGTGTGGATAAGGAAGTTGTACCCCAAAGGTCTGGGTTTTGCTATGCCTGTAAACACCTCAGCCTTGAGACTGCCGAGCAGTTAGTACAGCTTTGATCATCACGTCTGAGCCTTACCAGGTCTCTTAAAACAGTTTCATGCTCTTGCTTGCAGCCTCTCTGTGGTAGGCATTCTCAGGGACTAAAAGCACTGCCTGGGTAGCAAAATTAGTGATAGCAGCTTTCCTTAACTGGTAGTTCAAAAGTTAAAGTATTTGCATTTGCTCTGGAAGTCACGACTTTCCAGCCTCTAAAAATTGAGAAAGAACATCTTTCCTTTCAAGGCAACAATCAAAGCACAAACCTGCAGGTGAGAACTTACTTCATTCTTCTGACTGCAGCTGTTGCTGCGTGCAGAATGAGGTACAGCAACCGCTGGACCAGATAGTGGCTGGGGCAATCTCTTCCTGTATGGAAGGAATTATTGGATTCCTGGCCAGGTCTCAATATTCTCCCTGTAGTTTACGTTAAAAAGTTACACAGCAAAGCAGAAACAAGCTGTGAAGAACGGGTTGTAACCAGGTCCAGTCTCTAGGTGTGCGCCCTCATCGCTGGGCTGGAGTCTGGCTCCTTTCACACTCCTGCCCTGATGCTCCCGTGGGCTTTTTGCACAGTGAAGGAAGGGTGATGTGGTCTCACCAGGATGAGTGGTGGGAGATGCTCCGTGTGGCAGGGCAATCTGTGTTTGACCCCACGTCTCTCTAACTGAGGAAGGAGTTGGATGTGGGCCCACCACAATATGCTGTCGTATGAAAGATGAGAGAAAGCCTGCGTTGTGTAGAGAGCCTAGGCCTGCGATGCTTTTTACGTGTTACTGTACCAAGCCATCTGGGGACTCTGCTGCAGAAAAGCCTCTTCTTCATCCAGCTAGAGCTCTTTCCAGACTTTTACCAGACTTGGGCATACCCAGAGCAGCTTCTCCAGGGGAGCATTATGTAGGGGAGCAAAGTAGAATTACAGGGTGCCTATGCAGGAACTCTGTGGGTAGTTTTCAAGATGATCTGTTTGGGACTTACAGGCTTGCATTCCTTAGTGGATCTTATTTACAGTCTTCAATTTCAGTATTTTCAGTTAACTAGGGCAATCTTTCTAATGGATAAAATGGGGATCATACTCAAAGTTGCGTATTATTTAACATTCCAGGATGAACACTAGATCTTGCAGTGTACTCCCAATGCTTGTCCTCATCCTGTAACACAAAAATAAATTATCTCCATATGCTTTTCTGGGTTACTCTTCTTTACAGTATCTGAGCTGTGTACAGACATGAAGGTGCTCATTGGAAAGAAGATATTATGTCCATTATACAGATGGGAAAATTGAACAAGTTTGTTAAAATTTATCAAATGTATCTATGAATTTAGAATGCCCAGCGTAAGACACCCAACGCTGGATATTTTGAGAATATTTAGCACCATACGTTCAAACCACAAGTATGTTCTATTAGGTCCACAATGAACTTCACCATGCTCAGGATCATTCCAGATACCAGATTCCAGATATCTCAAGTTCAGCACCCTGCAAATGAGGAATGCAGACTTAATGACTGTCCCTAAAATGAAATTAAAGTTTGTTATACTATGGGTAAATAAGGAGACCAAATGAAATTTTTGTAGTCAGTTTTCATTCTGGAATGCCCTCGCTTCTGTGAGTTTCTTTATGGTCTTTGTGCTATTTATAGCTTTTATGTAAAAAGTCCTAGGTTTAAGAAAACAAACAATGGTAAAAAAAAGTGAAGGCCCTCTGAATAGCAGCTTTATCTATCTTCCAGAAGATTGTCCCCCCTGCCCCCAATAGGTATCACACCAGGATTTGCTGGGAGTGCACTCTGTTACCTCCTCTAGGTCATTAACACAGACATTAAGAGTTGTGGCCCCCTGAAGAACACCACTAGAAGCCAGCCACCTTTGTGGTGGACTTTGCACTGCTGATCAACACCCGTTGTACTCCACAGCCCAGCCGATTATCCATCCACCTTGCGGTACATTTTCCCACCCCATATTTCACCAATTTGACCGTAAGGGTCCTGTGGGAGACCGTGTTGAAGGTGTCCCTAAAGTCAAGGTAAACAGGATGCGCTGCTCTTCCTCCTGTGCAGAGCCAGTTTTCCCATCGGAGGTTTGCCCAGGGTAAAGCCACATTACAGCAGCTGTGCTCAGTCATCTTTGTGTCCCTCAGGTGCTTGGAAATGTCTCCCAGGAGTATTTGCTCCACAGTCATTCTGGGGACGGAGGTGAGGCTGACAGACCTGTAGTTCCCTGGCTCTTCCATCCTGCCCTTCCTGAAGTTGCAGCAATTCAGCTTAGTGGTTGGAGCAGTGATTGCTGATGCATTTAAATGGTCTGTGCCTGACATCTCAGAATGTGTATGTATGTGCATGTGAGAAAGAAGAAGCAAAGCTTTTGGAAGCCTGAGAGGGCAGAACTTAAATAATCTAAGGAAAAATGAAGCAAAGGAGAGCATTTAAAAAATAAGGTATTTTATGTGGTATTCTTGAAAAAAAAAACCTGCAAATGTATTATTTAAAAATTACAGAAGTTCCACAGTCTGCTGCATGTGAGTGTCCAGTTTTAAAGCTCATTAGAGTTTAAAAAAATTGCTTTATGTATGGATGTCAACACAGTCATAAACATGTAGTTATAACCAACATTACAATAATTCCTTCCTACAAGACCTATCAAGATAGCATAGCTGCCCATTATCTTAATCCGGGCTGATCAGCCTGATGAATACTGGGCGTTTGGTTTACTGCAAGTCTGTCAGCACTTCTGGTTAGTTAGTAGATTAAAACTGCTAGATAATGCATTAATTGTATGTAAGCTGGAAAAAAAAAAAAAAAGATAAGTTTGCTGGAGCTTCAAGTGCCTAGTGCAGAAAACTGGAATACTTCCCGAACAGAAATTCTATACACAAAAAATTGTAGTTTGATACATTTAGACTTTTTGAGAAGTTTATCGAATAGCTACCCGTGGCAAAGTACTGAAGAAGCATCTACTGTTTCCAACCTGGTATTTTGCTGAATTCATTTTGCTGCTTCTGGAGATCACTATCCTTTTTTAGAGAACTGTAAAAGGGAAGGTAGTCAATGGCAACATTTCATCAACTGTGCGGGTATGTAGAAAAACTTGTGTTTCTTGGGGGGTGTGTGGTCCTCTTTGTAGGAAGTAGTGCTAGTATCTTTCTGCTGGTGGCAATTACACGTGGTTTGGGCTACCTTAATAAAACATTCCTTCACGTACTGAAGAAGAAAGAGTTTATCCAGCATTGGAGTATGACTTGTTTCTAACCAGATACTTTTCAGAATATGCTACCTTGTGTTTTCATTTTATTTATTGACTTCCCTTTGTTTTATATTAAGGCATATTTGTGCCGTAGTGCGATAATTTCTCTGTAATAAACAGAACTTGGTAAAGCAAATAATTTTGCTTCTTTTCTGCTTGCAGGTTGCCCACAGATTTCTAAAACTTTTCTCCTTGTTCAAAATTATTGCAGCATAACTTGTAGGTGTTGCTATAGAAATAAGGTAACTATTTTCTTACAGAGTAAAATACCTCAAGTGAAACTGTTGTTCCCCTTGCAGATCACTCTTAACTCCATGGTATCAACGCACATTGTCAACAATGAAGCAAAGTATGTTGTTTAAATATTCATCTATTTGAATACATTTCAGTGTCTGGCTATATTACTCTTCAGCTCTTAGTAGATACTTTACATTTCAAATTGGGAAAAAATAGCACCATTTTCTACTTGGCATTATTAAGAAGTCAGACGTATTTATGAATGGCCACTAACACATATTAGTTAGTTTACAAATTTGTAAGATAATATTTGCATAAGAAACAGAAGTTGTGAAGTGATATGTGATAAGGATTTATTCCACAGTGTTACCAGAATCTTTGGTAAGAAGAGCTAACTTGAACAGTGTGCATTTTAATATAGTTAAGCGCAGGTTGGTATTTCTAGGAAAGAAAAATGTAGATCAGTTATCTGATGGAGGACTGCATTATGAAAAGTAGCGATACAGAAGAGCAATTAAGAGCACACGGAAAAGCCATCCTTGTGGATAAATGTGGGAAGCACGCTGTGTGTAGCAGTAGGGATTTCGTTGGGGGAGGAACAGTGCGTCTTGGCCTGATACTGATACAAAAACGGACAAACTGGTTAAACAGAACTACATGGTTGATTTGGGATCTAGAAACCCTTCTTACAGAAGAGACTTAAAAAACTTAATCTCTTTAGCCCATCAGTGAATCACGTAAGACCTAGCTCACCTGGAATTACTTAAGAAGAGAATTGTAATCATAGAAATCTTCAGTTTAGCAGACAAATCTTTTAAAAGAGGTAGGTTTTGAAAGCTGAGCTAAGAGACAATTTTGGATTAGAAAACCAAAACCAAACGAAACAAACCCCTTAGACTAACTAAGCCTTGAAAAAAAAAAAATTAGATACACCTGTAAAGTATTCCTGTCACCTGAAATCTTTAAATCAAGAAGGTGGATTTTTTCCAAAGGAAGTGCTCTAGCTCCACCAGAAATTACGCACAGACATCACTTGTTCTAATTGTTACCTGTACTGTGCAAAAGGTCAGGCTGGAGAATCACAGTGCTTTCTTCTGGCCTGAAAACTTGTGGTGCTATGAAACATCAAAATGGAGCAAAAAACCCCTTTAAAATGTTTTATAAGAATTTTAGAATGTCTGCCATAATATTGAGATAGTATGTGGTTAAAGACTGCAATGAATGGTTTTTTAAAATAATTTAACAGACATTGTTAGCTACATTAACTTTTTTTTTTTCCCTGTTTGAATTGCTAAATGTTGATAAATAGTCATTAGAATTGAAGTATCTCTTCTACTTAAGGTTACCCAGCTCCTTTCCCCTGATAAGATTCTGCTTCCTTTCTTTATTCCATATTATTTATTCACCTCAGCATAACTTTCTGGAAAACATATTTCTATATTTGGTAGTGATCATAACAGCAAAAGCAAAATGACTAAAGCTAATAAATGCTAATGCAAGATGTAGTTCCCAAATATTAGGCAGAATTTGGATATTTACCAGGAGATTTCCTTCTCTTTTACATTATAAATTCTCAGTGGCAGAACTTTTTTTCTTATGTGTTGATAAAATATGAGCATGCTTTTGGATGTTTATAAGTGCTAATCACAAAATAACAAAGGTAATGAACATTGTAAGACATTTAGCTGGCAACATGTAATAATCCTAGTGTGAGATAAACTCTTTTTTCTAATATGCATATGTAACTCTCATTAATGAAACTCAAGCTGCACCTAATTACTAGTAACAGAAAATCACTGGTGTTTACCTCCCACGTAGAGAGCCACACCTTGCCCTCCAGGAAATCCAGAGAGCTTCCCAAGAACTATCCCTAGCTCTGGCCTAGATTTCAGCCTCTGTTACAGGATTTTACGGTAGAAGCTTGTCAGAGCCAATCCTGTCTGGTGCACAGCGTTTGGCTGAACGAAGAAATTAAACTCATTATGAAATCTAAGTTAGAGCTTTTATTACAGTAGCTCTTTTGCTTGGTCTATACGGTTCTGCAAGTATGGGGCTTTACCCAACGCAGACATGCTGAAGACTATCTCTGTTCCCCACAGTAGGAGACAGAGGACAGAATCAAAATCACCATTTCAGTAAAAGTTACTGTACAAGACAACAAGAACTAGCTAAGATAATATTTTCCTTTGTCTATATTTCCAATTTGATCGTATTTTCCTCCTGCTTGAGAAAATATTTCCTAAGTTTGTGTGGCGTTATTTATGACAGGGAAGGTACGACATGGTTACCTTTCGCAGCAGAAGGTTAGGCTGAATGGTTCAAGCCCTATTCTTTTATTTAAACAAACAGGAGAGTTTTCAATGCATGTGAAAAGAAATGACATCATTCAATCTGATGCCGGGATTGTATCCATCAGCTGACAATGCGTCTGGTCACGGCTTCTGCAATTCAACTTGAACTGTAGATGTGCAGTACTAGTGCCAGCATGGGATTCAGAAGACCTATCCTGTCCTCAGTTTCCTCGTTCAGAAATACTTCATGGTAACCTCTGATAAGTCCCTTTCTGCCTTATTCTTCTACAAAATTAGTATGAAAGCATTTTTGCTTTATACAGATAAATAAGCATAACATATATTCTCGAAAGAAGAACAAGGGCACAGCAAATCTCGTAGGGAATCCTCTCCTGGGAAGCAGAGTCACTGAAGAGGAGTTGGAGACTAATAGCGCACAATCACTGCTTCTCTGACATGTTGACTAGAATAGGGAAACTAACTATTGATTGCTCAAGCAAGTAAATATTGAGAAAGAATAGAGAGGCTTATACTTCCTCTGTATCTGGTACTGATGCAAGGCAAATTGGAATGTTGTACATGGGGCTTCTGTCCTAAAGTCAAAAAGAGTGACGAAAAATTAGAGGAATTTCATAGAATAGACATGAGACATGATTAAAGGATTAGGATGCTCCCTTCTAATGTGGGGCTCAAGGAGTTCCACCTATTTAGCTTATCAAAGGGACAGTTAATGGGGGCCCTTTACATACCTTTCTGTGTAGTAAATATTCATTTAAAAATACATGGCTTAGCTCTAGCAGACAAAGATCCAAGACCTACAATCTTAATTTATAGTTACCCATAATTAACCATTGAGAGGGTTACCAAGAATTATGGTAAGTTTTCTGTTGATATTTATAGCAAGATGTGGTGTTTCCACCTTAAAATGATACAATCTAGTTCAGAAAGGAACTAGTTCAGGGAAATCTGCTCTCCATTACACAGGAAGTCAGACTAGATGATCACACAGGTCACTTCAGGCTTTCTAATCTGTTAATTAAATAGTTTATATAAGTTTAGTTTAATTGGTTCTGTGATTGTTAATAAATAGTATTTTTAATGTTTTATGTTTGACTGCAGCCTCACCTAATCGCCATTATTTCTTACTGTATGTGGGTGGTGGGACTTTGTCATCGTACCAGCACCTCCACCTTCATCCCTAAGGGTTGCATCATTGTCTTGTTACACAACCTGCAGGGTTGATATTGTTGATACGATGCCAACCATAGAATCGTTGAGAGATGGAGTGATGGTGTTGCTAGAGATCCCCAAAAAACTGCTCTAGATCCTGCACACAAGTTGTTTATCAAAACCAAGTTCTGTTGTACTTTTTTAAAACTTAACTAGAATATACTGCTCAGATGATTGTAGTCTCTTTGCAGGTCTCTGTTGAGGATTTTTAGCATGTCGTTCTAGATTTTTTTTTTTTACAACTAAATGTATCATTTTCCAGGCTTTTATCCAGGCTGAGGCTTGTATTTAAAATTTTGTTCTCACTTGTTCATTCAGCTGTATTTTGCTTGGTAGTCCTGGGAACAGACAAGGACGAACATTTTGCATCCATTGGCCATGCTGTTGTTTCTCTGGGCACCCCTCCAGCTTTGCATGGAGAACAGCCTGTCCTTAACACCTTCTCACGAGGAAGCAGTCCATCCTTTTGAGGACACAATGATTTGTTTTCCTTTGGGCTCAAGATCTTTCGTTCCATTATGCCTGTTGGCAGACATTAAATAAGGTAATTTAGTTGTTTCAGGCGAGATGGCAATCTGGTACCCTCACCTACTGGCTGCATTTCTAGGTATTATCCTGCCTTAGGAAGAGGCAGGCACTGCACAACTCTCTGCAGTTCAAAACTCTTTGAAAAGTGTTGTCCCCTTCATGTTTGCATTCATAAATTGTTTCCGTTTTTCTCCTTTCAAAGAGCAAGCTGCAGCAGATAACCCTCTTTGCTCTTTTTGTTGTCCCGTATTTTGGTGCCAGTTAATCACCTGTTAGCTTCCTGAACCATCTGGCCTTTAAATACTACTTATATTTCCAAGAATTTTTAACAGTCGCTACCCAAAACTTCAATACTACGGGATGTTCCAGTGTATTCTCAAACCAAGCTTCACCCACTGTGATTTGGGAAAGACCTTACATATGTATAGTACTAGCAGAGGACGGCGTGGCAGAAACCAAACTATGTGCTTAGGGTGAAAAGCATTTCAATGGGTTTTAAGCAAAGCTTTGTTACTAGGTAAAGGCTTAGCATGAAGTCAGGATAATTTTGTGACTAATAATATATAGAACTCAGAAAAATTGTTTAGGAGCAGAATTTGCTAGAGTATACCGAAAGGGAACCCACAGAAGGAAGGCAATGAACGGTTTGAGTCTGTTAACAGTAAATACTCTTTATCCCTCCACCCACAGGCATACATCTTACTACATATCCTAGATAAAACCTGAGAACCATAATACTTTAGGGAGCTAAACATAGAAGACTCCCATGACAGAATTAGGTTCTGGGACAGAGATGGCTAATAAGCAGTAAACAATACCAGAAGACTATCCACTTAATAAAAAGGATTACAACCCAGCGAAACCCCTACCCGTTACCTGAGAAAGCTGCAGCTTTTGTACACAAAACGAGAGATGGTCCAGTTGTAAAGGATAGCCATACACAGGCAAAAGCAA
This sequence comes from Balearica regulorum gibbericeps, assembly GCF_011004875.1. Taxonomy (NCBI): domain Eukaryota; kingdom Metazoa; phylum Chordata; class Aves; order Gruiformes; family Gruidae; genus Balearica; species Balearica regulorum. The sequence goes on along the minus strand of NC_046191.1, from coordinate 16,231,296 downwards.
AGTTGCACAGGCAAAAGCAAAGTTGCACAGGCAAATGTAGTTCTGTATTCGTCACTTCTGAATGCTTTATTTTACAGTCTTAGAGCTCTTCAGCTGTAAGCTTATATACAGTATGTTCATACATCTGTATCAAGACTTACTGGAATCCTTTTCAGTATTCAGCCATCTGGGACACAGCGCTATGGGAGTTTGGAGTAACAGGAATCCCAATATCTGTTCTGGTAAAAAGTGCTTTCTTTTCAGTCCAGTTGGTTTTTAATAAGCCTGAAGAAGAAAAAGCCACGAATTGGAGTTACGGTGAAGTAAGCTGGGGCGTCTAATACCTGCAGTGGAGGGAAATGGCTGGGCTGTGTAGAAATTTGTCAGTGTCTGGGACATCGGCAGTGACAACCTCCTTCTGCAAGTATTCAAAACAGAAAATTCAAAGCAGTAGCAGATGCAAAAGTGTATCAGCAATGAGAGAAATAGCATGGGGTTTTCCTTTAAGAACAAAAACATGAGTTCTGATTGAGAATATTGGCGAAACGTGTCTGTGAGTGAAATATTTTAAAGGCTTATGCCTTTGAATGTGTTAGGTTCAATTTCTAAGGCTGTTGAGAACTTGCCAATTGCATCATTTTCAGTTGTAATTATGAGATTACTATCGGAAAAGCTGACTTTCATTTTTGAAGCCAAATCCTGAGAAGATACTGGAAAACGAGGACTCACCCTCAGTATTTCTGATCATCCTTTCACAGTTGCTTCTGATGGAGTAATACTGGTAACATCACAGCTTTGCTAGAGAGCTTTTGAAAACTGGTCTCTCAAGCTTAGAAAATCTGTGTGAAGAAAGTAATAGTTACCATTCAGACTTGACGCCAGGCTCTAATTAGTACTTCAAACACAACAAGAACACAGCATCAACAGAATTCATTTTTTTTAAATCTCTTTGGTACACTGTAGTAGCCACACCTACATCCTCTTAGAAGAAACATTTCTCTTCTCCTGAATACTTTGCACAAATACATACTAATTTGTGCAGCGCATTTGTAAATTTGTCCAGAGTTCAGCTCTTCTAGTTTTTTACTCAGTTGATCTTGTTATGCTTCATACAGTAGTACATTTAAATTACACTGGACTTACTTCAAATGCTGTTAGCCCTTGAAATTCCCCTTGCTTAGGGAAGATACCATGCTTATGCTGTACGTGGTAAGGGCCATGAAACTGCTCAGCTTCACTTTGCCTTTACCACCTTGCTTTAACTAATCTAATCAACCAGGTTGTGCTCAGTAGCGTGGTGTTTAAGAGTGTCACTTGATCCCACAAAGTGCTGGGCTCCCATACCCGGAGAAGCCTGGGACCATAAAATAAAGATTATAGTTTCTTATCTGCGATACTGTGTTTTGCTTTTATTGCACTATCTGTCTAGCTGACAGTCATTTTCATTGGACTACCAAGCTAAGCCCACAAACTCAAATAGCATTATTATACGATTTTCAAAGCAGCCAAACCGCACACTTCGTTCCTCATTTTCTAGACTGAGTGTATACATGCTGATTGTTAAAAATGAGGGCACTGGAAACCAAAGGAATTTAGCATTAAAGAAATACTGCCTTTTATTGAAGAAAATATTGAAACCATAAGTTCTCTGTTCCTGCAGAATCCTGAGCAATGCTGTCTCTCTCCAAAAAAAAAAAAAAAATCAAAACCAAAATCTGAACTGTATATTTTGACATACAATATTGGTCTCACTTGCAAAAAGCACAGGTATTGAAATTTCCCTGTAGTTTTCCAGTAGAGACACAGGCTTCCTTAAGAAATTTAATGTATGGAAAATATGTGTGAGCTTGTATTTCGTAGTCATATTTGTGGCTTTCTTAAGTAGTACACAGACTTATTCACATATGGTAAACATATTTCTTTTAAAGAAGCTTTTCTGAAAATGTTTGTCAATTTTTCTTGCTATGACCTGCAATGGACCGGTGGTGCAGATCCTATATGAAACATAATTTGACATTAATGAGGAGGCGTTAGTTAGGGTACATACTCCATGGACCATTTAACCGAAACACCTACCATTATTTGGAATCTGGTTTACTTGAAAGGTTCTATATGTTGTCAGTCTTGTTTTGGTGACCAGTAATGAAGGATGGAGGGGGACTTTTGCCTAAAGAGCTAAAAGAGGACTGTGAGGAGCTGTGTGTTTGTTGGGCAGATCAACTCACCCATCAAGAGTGGAACAACCTCTCCAGGTTGTACATTACACACATTATTATACAGTGACTTGATACTGTGTCTTATTACGCAGTCCTGGGGATGGAAGAAGCATAAGGAGTTGTCCAAAAGAAAGAGGGGGAAATGAATTCTGCTGTTAGCAGAAGAATGGTACCTCTGTTCTTTTAATTTCTACTTTGCTGTACGGTGCCAGTACCAAAACAAGATCTGCAGAGATGTTTGGGAATGAGTTCCCTCCTCTTGGCTTTCCCACGTTGGTTTTTCACAGCATTTAGCAGCAGAACTATGTTCTTAGTTCTCGAGGGAGATCTTGAATCTCCATTGAGAAGAAAAGATTCTTTCTAACCACACCGCTCAACTTCCTCGGTGCTAACAACTCAAGGTAGGACTGAGGAGGTACAGTTTTCAGTCATTCTGCCAGAGACAGGCTTTGAAAGAATACCGCCACTTACTGAGATGTGAACAAAAATACCTCTACAGATGAAGATATTGCTTTTTCCTGATTTGGGCTGAAGCTAAAGGCATGAACAGCAAGAGAAACAGTGTTCACCACGAGGAGGTTCCTCTGCCCAGCTCCTGCATGGTCCTGCCTCAGAGAGGTTCTTCTGCCACAGGAGCTGCCCACACTGGTGGCCTCTCCGTGTCTGCCCTAACAGCCACCCTGGCAGCGTCGGGGACAAGGCTGTGGTCAAGCCAAGGATGTGAAAGTCCTGCTGGGACATTTCCACCGTGTCGGGACTATGCTACCATCCTCTAAACACAGTTCGTGTCATGGACCACGAAAGGCTCAGATTTTATCCTTCAGGTTTTATGGGTGATTCCTGGGTCTTTGAAGTTCTGTTCCCACTGAAGATGAAGGCAAATTCCCACTGATATTAATGGGGTTCGGATGTGTCCTCATCTCTATTTTTGCTGGTGTTTCCTTTGTTGCACTAGACCTATTCCTTTATTAAAGCTTATGCCTCGGGGGGGAGGAAGAAAAGCCACATTACTAAATAAATTATGAAATATTTACATTTGTGAAGCCAACCCCTTATGCCTAGCTCCTCCTCTGATATTAAGATGACACTTTTTAATAGGGCTGCAGCTTCTATACTGCCATTATTCCTCTGTGGGATCCAAGACTGGGAGGTGACAAACCAGCAGGCCACCATGAGCCAAGTGACAGTAAGTGATATCTAGGAATGCTGCTGATTTTGACTCAGTGCAATGAGAAACAACTGTATTAGACTGATGGTTATGTGGTGCTGGAGAGGATCAGAGATGAAACCAAAGGAAATATAAAACTGAGAAGGTTTCTGAACTAAGCTTGATTTTTACCTGAGAATTAAAGGTCACATGCTGTAGAGATATCTGTAATAATAATCCCAAGAGCAAAGTGTTAAAGGCATCGGTTTGCTTAGCACTATTTATGTTCTGTTTATGTTCTTTTGTATTTGTATTTACTTTTTTGCCTGCAGTTCTCTCAATGAATGAATGAAGCTAGCTTTCGTGTCACGATCCGAAATGAAATGATCTGCAGTTACTCTTGTGAATGTTTTGCATCTTTTGTTTTCATTGTATTTTTTTGGCTTTAAACCTTAATAGTAGCTTCCTCCTTTAAAAAAATGTTTTAGCATGTTGTTCAAATATGCGTGGTTCAACTTGTTTAGCTTAGCTTATGAATTTCTCCCTCCTACTTTTACATATTTAATGCTTTTTGCCTTTGCCTTGCCCCACCTCTTGTAGGTTTGGTAACAGACAGCGACTTTCTGTCTGGGTGTTGGTTTGTGGGTGGGTTTTTATTTAATACTTGGCTAAATCACTTCAGTTTATGCCTGCCATTTTTACCTCTCTGTGCCATAGCCTGTGGAGGCTGTGTCTGTAAAATGGGTGGTAAGTAACTATCATAGTAAGTGAAACATCCTGTTAACTGGATTTCTGCCCAGTGAACTCCTCATGGTTCTCTGTCACCAAACTCCAGGTCTCTGACCTGCCTGGTGTCACCCATCCTAGTGTTCCTTCTGCTCTTCCCTTACTTTTTCTCTACTGCTCACCTTCAGTTGCCTCATTCTCTCTTCTGAGTTTTCTTCTCCATTTCTCTTGCAAGCTCTTTCCTCCCATTTGCTGGTTCTTCCTGGTCTTTGGGCAGTAAAGAGGAGGGCAGGTTAATGGGCAGGTGGAAACATGACTGTAGTAATTGTCCTTCTTTCCTGTGCAGCATTTCTTCCATGGCCTTTCCTTGCAAAGTGTCCCATCCAAAACTGTCAGTTCCCTCATTCTCACCTTGAGTTTTGTCAAAGGAGCATTTGGCATAGTTAGAAAGCAAGAAGGGAAAAGATGCAGATTTGCTTTGCACAATGCCTAGGATTTACGAGGTCAGTGTGGGAACTGGAGCAGCTTTCAGAGCAGGGAAGGAAACAGTTTCTGAAATGCGTACTGGGCTGGGCATTTTTCATCCCGATCATGAAGTGGTGGACAGCGGTGCTAAGCGTACTCATACCAGTGCAAAAATACATTTTTAAAACTGCGCTATAGCAAGAGAAGTACAGACTTTTGGCTGGCAGAATCTTAGCCCAAAAAGGAAAGCTGAAAAAAAGACAGACACAAAAAAGCCTTGGAGCTAAATGCTCTCACACTTCAGAGAGTCAGAGGTGAGGAACGAAAAAGAAAACACTTGATGATAGGGCTTTCAGCGAGCTTTTGGCAGGTTTTGGAATGTCATGGGGAAACCGTGTACTGCTGCAATGTGACACACTTATTTGCAGGCATTAATGCATGTGAAGACAGATTTTTGCGTTACTGTATTATAATGCACGGCTGTGTGGCTAACTTGCATGCAAAACTTCTATGATTAATAAATTAGGTAATGCTAGTACAAGTGTACTGCACTGAACCGCTGCAGCAATCGCCAGCACTCTAGCAGGCAACATTAAATACTATGTTCTACTCCAGTAAAGCTTGGGATATTTGAATATCAGATTGCAGTTCCCAAGCTGCAGAGTGATCAAAGGAGTGGAAGAATGCTCCTGACTTTTATCGCTCTTACAGCAGAATCAGAATAGTCACCAGACGCCTTATGTAGAAATGTCAAACTCACTCAACTGAAAAAAAATAAAATCAAGAGGATTTGCTAAAATCACTTGGGTAAAAGTGTAACACGGGTGTTTATAAAAAGCAAGATATATTTTTTCAAGTCTTAATGCGTTGTATTTAACAGTTTGAGTAAAATGAACATATCACATATTCATGGAATAGCATACTCTTAATGCTGGGATAAATCAGTTAAAACCCCAAAAGATAAGCATAAATGGACCTGCATTAAAAATTATATTATGAGCTGACTCCTGTCTGAGGCCAAGATCTGAAAGTGCTACAACTGATTTCTGAGTTCATATGCAGCTTCTTTTACTGCATTCACACCAAGTTCATAAGGTTTATGAGAGAATTCAGCAGATTAGGCCTTTAATCTGGGACCTCCAGTCTAAATAGAAAAGTGTCAGATATGGCTAAGCTACTCGGGGTACCAGGGTATCTGGAAAACACAGATATGGATAGCCTAGCTTGACATTTCACATCAGGCTCTCTGACTTGTACTATGAAGAATTTATTCCCTGCTACGAGGGGCTTTTTTCATGCTTTGCCTAACATAAATTTCTGTTCATCTTCATTCTCATTTTTAAATTTGTGTCTTTTTAAGAAATCTCTTGTGAAATAAAAGAGGTGCATCATGTTCTTGCATCACGCTCTGAGCACGGTTAGGCTTTGGCTTACGCCAAGCTTTCAGAAGGCGCTGCCAGTGCTACTTTGTCTCCCGAACATTTTACCCAGGGCATCGGCAGTTTACACGTTCTGAAGCAATTGCTATAGTAAGCACCCAGTGATGTATCTTTCCCAGAAACTGAAAATAAAGGTATAAAAGAGATCCACACAATAATTTATGGGCGTTAACATATGGGTGGAAGTTTCTCTGGGGATAATTATGTGACTATGCTATTAACGCCAACGATGCTTTGATACATTAAAACAAATTCTCACAATGATGTTCTTGAGAATTTCATTACTGTCAGGAGTGAGGAGTGTACGTACTTAAGTAGGAGAGAGGGCTGAGAGAGGCCCATATGCCTTTGCAAAAATAACCCTTCTCCCTTCACGCCGCAGGCAAGCTGAGGAAGCCCTGTTTGGCACAGGCACTTACGGTAGATGTGTTTACTGGAAACTTTCCATTTTGAGAGCAGAGAACTACACAGAGGGGCTGAGAGGGGAGCAGCGCGTGTGGTTTGGAAGGGGAGCTGCGAGAACGGGCATTACTGGCAGCGAAACAATCGAAACCTCCTGGACTTTGCAGGACTTCTGTACTTCTAAAAAGTGCAGTCTAGCACACTTTGAAGCAGAGTTTGCTGTGGTTCAGAAACACACCTGTGAACCTCTGTGACAAGTCCAAGAGCCAGGCTAAGTTAGCGTGCCTTGGAGAAGGGAAGGTTCCCAACTCAGAGAAATTTCTCCCAAAGCTTCCCTTGACTTGCTGGCAGCCAGCTGGCACGGAGCCCCAGGTGTCCTGGAGAAATTCTCCGGTACATTGCTCATCACTCCCATCATGAGAGCTCAATGTATTTTCAGTCGTGGTGGAGACACCAGAACCAATCCCACCATAACAGCTGCCCTCGGGCTGCGATGCCTGTGCCTGGTTTCCAATATTATCTTTGCCCAGCCGGAATTAAACTTCACAGAGCGTAAGCTTTTGTGCCTTCAAATTTCTATTTATTTATTTATTTAGCTTTTCTTCCAGTGAGGCTAATGTCTAATCCTTTGACCTCTTGTGTTAAGTTGGTGTAAAACTGTGCTCTTCCAACACAGCAAACCACTGCCCTAACGATCCCCAATTACCGGTGTTAGAGGAGCATCCTCAGGGTTACAGGGCTTTATAGAAAAATCATGGGGATTTTTTTTGAGCAGTGACAGGGAGAGAGAGTTCTGCCCTTGCTCTGGGCTGGCAGTGGCCGTGGTGAGGGCAGGACGTGTCCTGGTGGGTGAGCGGGCGGCAGGCTGTATTTCAAGAGGCTGTATTTGCATCTCCTGCCCCTCGCGAGCTTGTCAGGCGTGCTGGGACCGAGTCTCGGCTTGTGAAAATGATTACAAGGCAATTTATACCAAACAACGATCCCTACTGCTGTGTTTGTTACAAACTTGGCTGCAGTACAGTAATGTTTAGTGGATTAATAATGTCTGCTTTTGGCCTCTCCTACTCCCTCAGCAAACAATTTCCATGTATAATAAATGTTCTCATTTAGTCTAACTAGAACAGAGCCCAAGGGTCGGAATAGCCATACCTGCACGCTGAGGAGAAGAGACTCTGAGTTTCCAGAGGACAGACCAGCTTTCTCCCCTCTCCACGCCAGGGTCTGAGACTTCTGCCCTCTTGCAGGATCAGCTTTGTCGGGTGGGTCCCCCAGAAATCGCGGAGGGGGCAGCACCAGACGTCCCCTTCTGCAGGAGGAGCTCTGTCCAGGCGAGAGGGCGGCAGTGGGCAGCAAAGGCAGCACGGAGTCACCAGGACAGGCAGATAGTTGTTGAGTGTTTGGCATTTCAAAAAAGAAGAGCACATTTTAAAATTAAAAACTCTATGACTATATATATAATATGCAAAAATAAGTATTTCACACCAACGATTAATCACAGTGCATGCTGTGAGGGCACATGAGGTTGAGTACGTGGCGTATGGTCTTGCATTTGCACAGGAAGCCTGAGAGTTACAAACCCTTTAAAAATCTGTGTGGCTTTTCTTGTTGATTATCAGTCTCTTTCGGGAAACAGAGAGTCTGCCCGTGTTTCATAACGCGTGTAGTAGAAATACCAGGATATGCAAATATGGAAGTTACACAATGAAAGCAAAACTGAATTAAAACTGTTTACAGTGAAAAAAAAATCAGAGAACCAGACCTGCAGCCCTTTTATTGCTGCACCACTGACATGAGTGCGTGCACAACCTGGCTATTGAGGTGCTTGTGATGTTGTGTGGTACAACGGCTTCTCTTCCCACCGCTCCTTATGCCTCCTCAGTAACAGCTAAAATGGAGGCTAACAACCTTGGGTATAATGGAAGAGGAATGTTGTAAGCTGTCTTGTGAAGCTTTATGACAACTACCGATTGATCACAGAATGAAGAATAACAATCAGCACTTCAAGTCAAGTGATGGACAGTTGTCTTCTAGCCTGGGGAGCAGGGCTGTGGGCACACTGCTGGGACAGCCAGTGGATGGAGGCGCTTCGCTATTGAACTCCGTGACCCAAATGCTGCAGCTGAGCATCTGCCGTGAGAAACACAGGTCATGTCACAGGCCAGGTGCCCTCCGATGCAGTGAACCTCACCGGCGGTGTCTCCACTGAAGGATTTCTCACCATTCCTGTACTTTGAGGTCACGCGTATGCAAAGCTGTAGGCAAGATATAAGAGTTCAGACAGGTTAGGTTGGGTCAGTGTCTGCCATGGAAAGGTGGACAAGAGGAATGAATTTTATCTTGGCTTATCTGAGTGACGCCCTACCATCAGTGTTCTGTGTCACTGGCAATTGTCACTGCCACAAATAGGTGTTGCTTGACCACCCCTAGTAAAACAACGAAGATATATAAACCAATCTGACAAGCATCAGAGAAAAAAACATTATCGAGCAAATTATTTATCAAATGTTATTTGGTCATACGCAGGGGGAAATAGCCACCTGTCCTGTTTTGTGCAGAATATCTAAACTATCCACATTTTTTTCACTGTTTGCCTCCGATCCAGATCAACTAAATGTAAAATCTATTCCTGGACAATGCTCCCATTAAGCAGGCCAGATACTTTACTTTTATTTCTCCAAGAATTATGCACAAAAGTTTTCTGAAATTAGTTTGTTTGGTACCTTGTACACTTTGTCATTTGGTTGATTTTTTCAGGCTGAAAAGGAAAGAAAACTTTGACAGCTTCGTGTAGTTGCGAGGCATTTCTTTGTATCTACTTCCTTTTAAGACACTGGTGTGGAGAATTAATGGTAGGGACTGTGAACACAGCAAAACAGAAATATTAGCGGGACAGCCAGCTCTTCAGACTGGGGTTTATATTAGCAATTCAGGAAAAAAAAATACAAGTGAGATATAACCCTGTAAATATATTTAGGAACGTATTAAATACAGATACGCTTTTGAAATCTGAACCCAAGAGTGTTTTGCAAATTGTCTTTATAGCAAGTCCATGCAAACTTCAGGTCCTAAGCCTGAGACTGGAGGTATTGAAAGTTAACAGCCACATTTGTTGTAGTGTGAAAATGTAGGTGAAATAACATCTTCCTTCAAATATTTTCTTCTCTTTTCTTTTTTTTTTTTTTTTTCCTCCTAATTGTCTCCATTTTTCCTTCGGCAGCTATAAAACATTGTAACCAACCACAAATAACTGTAATGACGGAAGAGGGAGACTGTAAACAGACCATTTTTGCTCTTAATTTATTTTGCTTATTCATATTTTAGACATGTTTATTTGTTTATAAGATTGCTGTACAGGAATAAAAGCACTAGAAATGCTCCCAAGCTATTGGTTACAAATTATTTAAAGCTCATTGCTTCTCTAACTATTAATCAGGTAAAAATGAAGCCTTCCTGTCCACAGATCTACTCGTCTCCCTGGCTGTATCCAATTCCGTCAGCTCTTTAAGAGATTCGCCCCAAACTGAGCAGAAACGCTGTGACCAATCTCGACAGCGCCTGCAACACGGGGCGATTTTGAAGCATTTGGGGGCACTTTTCTCTTGCTAACTGCCCAGCCCCTAGCTCTGCAGTTCCTCCCGGCCCGCGTCCAGCGTCGCTCACAAGGTGCCCCGGGGATGCCCGTGCGCGGTCGCTCCCAGCGATGTGCTTTGGTGCAGCCTCGTGCGGCAGCGTCTGGGTCGAGAGCCGAGCAGAGCCTGCTGCTCCGGCACCCGGAGAGAAACGGCCGCAATTTTCCTGCAAACCGCCTGCTTTTATAGCTAACGAGGTGAAGGTGCCACACATCTGGCAACTCACAGGGCCAGTTTTCAGAGCGAAATATTTAAGGGAGACGTTTCCTACGCTTTCTGTGTAACGAGGGGCGGTGCTGTTTGGGAGGAATCGTGCCTTAGATCCTTGTGGAAGCATCAGTGCAACTGCTGTAGTGGGTTATCAAACGCCTGAAGGCGCTGTAGATGTGTTCGTTCTGCGTGCAGATGAACCCACCGCTTCTCCAGGCTTGCTCAGCAGCGCGGTTTAAGTCTCCGATGCAGGTCCACTGATCTTTGTATTCCCTTGAAACAGCCCATTTGGAATGATCGTTAATGGAATAAAAGGTGGAATTAAACGGCGTCCCTATTAGGTTTATGTTGTAGACGTGGTAGTCGAGAGAGCAATTTGAGGGAAGTTTTTGGCCGGAATGCTGCCACGATTCAGCCAACAAATCGGTCTTCAGTTCCTGCGCCATCCAGGCCACGTAGATATCTGGGGAATAACACAGGGTGTGGGAAATTAGTCTGTAATGTTCCTTCGTTTAAGAAGGGACTGAAAGCATCACCTAAACTGGGCTTGGTTCGCTCCAATGCATAAAGTAAGCCTGAGGGGGTTCCCCCCACCCCCCTCCTTAGTTTGACTTTTCTTTCAGAAGTTCATTTCCACTTTTGCTCCTTCTCCTGGAAAACCTGTTACAAACAATGAGCAGGAAAAAAAAAAAGAAAGGAAAAAAAAAATCAAGCCTTCTTCATAATAAAAAAAAAAAGCAGATAAGTCAAATCCCATTTTTGTTCTTTGTTGTTGCTGTTGAATAAGAGGAAATTAATTTTCTGAACATCCCGTTGTTAAACACCTTAAGGCATTTGAAGGACCAGAGCTTTTTGCTTTGTGGGGCTGAGAAAATATGATGGGATGGCATTCCTTGTCCTCTGTTACATTTATTTCTGAAGTTGAACTTCTTTTTTCCCCTCAGAGAAAATACTAATTGTCAAAGAATATATTAATTGCTTATTTCTTGCCTGAGAATGTGTGATAGGTAGAGCAACAGGCTCTCTTACCATCTATGAACAAGTGTGACTTTGCAAAGTGGAGAAAGGCTTCCCCCTGCGCTGACTGGAGCTTGGAGAGGTGGCGCAAGGGGACCAAGGGCAGCCTGGACCCTGCACAGAGCTTCTGCAGGTTGGGGAGATCAGCTTGGAAGATGGTAGGGATGGAGCAGCTGTAGATTCCCGGATTATAACTCAGCATCTGTTGGTCTGAGAAAAACCCAGAGAAACGGACACACGCAGCATTAGAATGGGTTAAAGCGAAGCAATCAAGAGAGTAAAGTTTTGCCTTGGAAAGGAAACCTAAATCCTTCTTAATCCTCACAGCCTATCTCCTGGAGGAATTCAGTGTCAAAGTATCTTATCTTAGCAACCAAAACCATGTTTAATTGCTTTGTATTCTGACTGGCCCTGCAGCACGTAAACTGGCTGGGAGACTACGCTCAGGTTTATCTGCTTACACCTCGTTATTCTTAGCACAACTGTTAACCGGTGGTCTCGGTCCACCGCCACTTCCACCCATGCTCATCTCCAAGCCTCTAAGCAGTCACGCAGGGCTCAGATGGCACGTGTAAGTCCAAGCCTGTCCGTATTTACAGGAGTAGTTTCCAGGCAGTTGCAGTTGCCAAGCCAAATGCAAACAGAAGAGCTGCCTGAGGGTCTGCTTTGGTTTTAGGGAGAACAGAGCTTGACTTTCAGCGTCTGGATTGAATTTGCAGAAGAAATTTACTTTTCTGTACAGCGCGCAGCTTAACTGTAGAAGTCCTTGCCACGGATATCGTAGCGAGCCAGGGAACAAATGGGCTCATTAGATGAGTTCATGGAAGACCAGTTCATCAGGAACTTTCCAGTCTTTCCGGCTCAGGAAATCCCTGAACCACAGATTACCAGAAGCTGGGAGGATGGAGCAGGAAAAGCATTAGTGTATGCCTCTCATTTTCTCGTCCTCTTTCCCTAAATACATGCATTGATGCCCTGCCACAAACAGGACCCTGGTTAGATAGCTCTGCGCTGTGCCCAGCCTGGCCATTTGCACAGCGTATGTGTTTCATTAATATCATTTGAGGTTTGCAATTGAGAAAAGAGTGAAAAGCAGCGTGAAAAGCATGAAGGAGCGTGCCAGTATGACTTCTTGTAATGCCTTTTGATCATTGTCAGATTGTTCTGAATCTTACTGTATAGATTTGGGGGGGGGGTGTTAATTATTTTTAGTATTGGTATTTTATGTGGCAAAAATTCTGGGATATTCTGGGAAATTCTGGGGAAATTCTGGGTGATATTTATTCCATAATTCCTATTTCTAAGGAGTCAAGGCTATTACTCCAGCTCAAGCAGTGGTTGCCTGACATTTTTAGAACTACAGAGGATTGCAGCTGGATGAGCTATTACTGTTAAAAATGATTAATCACCCTCATTTATATTTCCAAAGCATTTTGTATGCATGGACTGAGTTTACCCTCGATACGCACTCATGACTATTCTTATCCCAATAGTCCCCATGGAGATGGACACAGAGTAGAAAAGTGAATTTCCCACATTCACGCAGTAAATCATTGGGTAAACATAACTGAAGCCAACAACGCTGTTTCCAGGCCCCATTTGGTTTCCCAATCTGACAGTAAGGCACAAGATCAAGCAATTTTTGAGGCGAAGCCTCAAGGAAAGCAGTCAGAGGGGTGCGGTGGGGCAAAGGCTTTCTTAGGGAGAAGCTTTTCATACCTATTTCTGTAAACTGGTCATATTTGAAGGTTATACAGATGGCCGTCTGTCCGTAGGACTCCCCAGTAGCTGGATACCCATAACCATCCTCAGGGATGGGAGGGAATAGGGGCACGCTGTGAATCACCCAGAAGCCTTGTGATTTGTTCAAGAGCAGAAATCCTGTCCAAAAAAAAAAAAAAAAAGTTATTACAAATGAATTAAGGAGGAAAAAAGCCCTGAGACGATAGAGCTGTGTCCTGCTTTGGATTTGCTGCTGCAGACATCACACTTCAATGTCTTAATGTCTACAGTAAACTGGCTCTAGAGTAGATTAATGGATTATAGGAGACGCTAATATTGCATTAAAATTGCATTAATTCTCTCCTGCATGGCCTGACTCCATGCTTCTTTTGAAAAAAAATATCTTTTCAAAACCTTTCTCTGCTCAAACTTTGTCTTCAAAAAGTCTGATGACTTAGTGGCTGCGACCCTCTCTCCACTGCTCATTTTCCTTCCCTTCATATACTCACTGAGTAAGGGGGAACAGACTCCATCAACACCACGCCTTCTTCCCCAGACCAAATTCTGCTTCCCGGGGGCGCAGCGGAGATGGGCTGTGCCTCCCCCCGCAGCAGGGAGCTCCGGGGCTCCAGGCCGTCCCCATTGCTGCGGCCTGCAAATACAGCCCTGAAAATGCCGGCATCTGCGCCAGGCTGGGCAAACCCCACCTGCTTCCTCAGGGGAACGTTTATACCTCCGCTGACGTTTACGTTTAGTTAAAGTCTTGCTTTACTTTCACCACAGCCTTTAGCACTTCCACGATCTTGGCAGCAGTTTCTTGTCCCAGAGAGAGTTTGGAGGGGTTTATGTTTAGGGTGCCTCTCCCTTCACATCTGGTACTGCCGGTGCCATCGGGCTCAGGACGCCGGGGTCTGAACACGCCGAAAGGAGCTATGTGAGTTACAACTCTTAAAAACAAAGGGGCCGGGAGCCCTAAGAGTTCTTCAACGCAGCACAGGTATAGCAAGACCAAAACAGAAGCTGCAGCACATATAGCTATACAACAAACCACGCATCATGCAAATCATTCTCCAGTTTTGCTTCAGGCAGGAATTTTAGATATGCAGATAGACGGACAGACAGGTAGATGCTATCCACAACTTTAGAAAGGAGGAAATAGTAGCTCTCCCTGTACCTTTGGTGTGTCCTCTTTTCCACCCGCCAGCGTCTGCTTCAGGGACCTCGTCGTTGTATATTGCGTATGCAATGCTGTTCCTCTGCAGGAAAACACACATTTCTGAAACATGACATTGAGTAAAAGGAAGGCATTTAAGTGAATGTCTTCTGCTGGGAAGAGACAAAAGAATTCAGAACTTCTCCGTGTGAACGTCACGAGCCTAATCCTTATCCCAACTCAGCTGACGCTGTCTCTGCAGAAGTTACAGTAAAATAAACCTGAAGACTCAGCATTAGGGTCCCGGTTAATACAAAGTGGAAGTTCTCTCAATCAATCATTGCAGTTAGCCCTTCCTCAAGAGGTCGAATATGCTCACTGAGACCATTTGCATGGGCTTCTTGGGCACTCGCTTGCAAAAAAGTTCCCCCCTCCTTTTTTTGTGCCTCTCTCTGATTTAGCAACCAGATGCAGTGAAAACATTTGCTGAGGAAAAATAGACAAGTGTTCTAATGAAGGACAAGCAATTAATGTTTTTTTGCAAAATACTTGCATATGGCCAGACCTTATTCCCCCTGAACAGAGAACTTTAAAGGAGTTGGGACATGCGTGACTTACTTTGTAAACAATTACAGTGAGGCCTGGAATAGGACAGTTGACCAGATTGCCAATATTTGACTGACTTCTGGGAAGCTCTTCTACCTATAAATTAATGACTCCCTACCACTAACCCACAGCAGAAATGCAAGGTCACGCCCAGACTCCCAAGAATACCATGTACGATGGTAAAAAAACAACTGTAGGCAGATCTTGTGGTATTTTATAATCGCTTCACGCAAATGTAAATGAGGTGTCTGACTGTGGAGGGGAAAAAAAGGCCTAACAAGCAGCATATCATCACTGAAGCGGTCACGGTGACTTCAGGGAGGAGAGCAAAACCCAGATTTGATTTGAGACAGAGCGTGAAACACATGCACATGGGAGGGCTCAGGACAAGCGTCTGTAGTAGTCACCACTGGCCCTGGTCCGAGTTCACAGCCAGTTCACAGCTTCAGATGTTGCTCAACATGAATGGCAGAGAAGCAGCCAAAGGGACTATGTACCAACGCTCATTTTTTTGATGGGCAATACTGTAAGAGTGCGAAAGGCTCAACTAGAAATTAGAAGTTTGAGGATAATTTCTGATTGTGGCCAAACCCACAAATGGTCTGCCCAGCTGTCAAGACGCTGCCTTTGACACGTTTTAGTAGATCTAGTCAGTCAGGTCCGTCATACCTCTACATGCTTATTTTGGCTGGTTTCGTTTCATTTGCATGTAATATCAAGTAAGCGTAGTAACAAAATGATAATTAAATGTCACTTGCCTCAGATTCGTACATCTCGTACAGCTGCTCCAGCGTTTGTCCCAGAGCACCCTGCGTCATGTTGATGAGGTATTTACCGAGCTGCCACTGCGGAGCCAGGGCATCCATGTACATGTATTCCAGCCCCAGCACGGGAATCTCTCCTTTGGCGTGTTTCGGCAACTTGTAAAGAGCAAACCTGCAACAGTGGAGAGCAGTTGGGTTTTTGCACCCATCCTGTCTGAATGTGTAAATCGGTATCTCCTTCCCACCTGAGGATTAGAGACAAGGGTGACTCCGGGGATGCCCACGCTGGAGGGGACCAGTGCGGACATCTCTCAGCCTCGAGGAGGTGACCCAGCGCAGGGACCAGCAGCAGTTTGGCAGCACAGTACCAGCTGCAGGCAAATTTCTTCTGCTTCTTCGTGAGCAAGGGAGGCCGATTCAGCACCAAACTTGTTGCTGTGGCCAGACTGCTGTTGGTACCCCGAGAGAATTTGAAGTAGCCCTGGTTTGGTGTCCTGTTTAATCACCAAATCCCTATTGCTCCTGGTTCTGGTAGAGAACCCCAGGTCCCAAACTCAGTCTGACATTCTCATGGTCAACCTAGACATCTCTTACCAATACATTTTTGTATTATGTAAGTTTATATGAAATAGATAAAAATATGTATTAAAATTATAAAAATGCATAATGTTATGTTTATACATATTAAAACCACAAAATAAGTATAAAGCCACATGATAACGTTCCAATCGTACCTTTCCTAACAGACTCGCACTCTGCTGAACTGTCACAGACCAGATGTTTGCAAACCATTAGCCAGAAACACAAATCTTTTCAAAATCGTAGACTGCTGAATATTGTGAGTAAATGGCTCAATTCATATTAATGTCCCTGATGAAGTAAACAGGTTTTCCCAGTGCACAAGTCCATGGGATTAATTGCACTACAATTAATCGAGCCACTTTCTTTGAGTGCTGTACTTGAGTAATTTGTTATTTATGTCAATAGTAAGAACCGAGTGGCATTATTTTCAGTCCTATACTATTTAACAAAAATGCAGCCTGACTGTGCTTAACCCTTCAAGTATATCACTTCAGGAGTACGCCTTGCCCCGTTGATTTACAGTCTCAAGTCGGTCAGAAACGGCATCTCTGAAAGCAGGTCAGAAGTGGCAGGAAAGCATTTTGCTAGAGGAATATTTAATCCGTGGGAAACGTACGTGTACAGACAGAAGAGAAACACACACCACTGGTGATCCTGGTAATCCACCTGCATTGTCACGGGGTGAGCGAGGTTCCTTAAACATCTCAGGAAAATTTGTTGCTGATGACAGATCACAGAGAGGAGAAGGAAGTGATTTATATAGCAAGGCTGGGGAGAGCTGTCCACGCACGAGGAGGCACATCTTTACTTGATCGCACCTTTACTTGAAGGTTTGGGAAGGAGAGGAGTAACAGTAGTTGCAGTAGTACGAGCTGATTCAGGAATTAGTATACGAAGCCTTTGCAAACTGCTTTGAAATGTATTGGAAGATTTATGCTCTCGGCACGTTCACAGCCGTGCACCTGACAAACACGTGTTAGCAGGTACGCTTACGGAAATGCTCGTAGTTAAGCGATCAGTACATTGCTTGCCAGTTCCGTGTGGATGTGTGTTTTGGCCCTTTCAGAAAGCCAGCTGAGTGTATTAGCAATTAAAGTTGTATAAAAGTCTTCACTGCTCCTTGTGCACGGGAAGTTTCTCAAGAGCTTAGGCATTTGTGGGAGCGGAGTGAAAGTTATTTTCCTGAGAACCAAGGAAAAGCAAATCCGCTTATACCCGATTAGCATTGTCACATTGCTTGTGACTGAAGGCAAACTGACTACAATCACTCACATCTTTACTTCTTAATCACATCTTTACTTCACCCCCTCGCCCCCAAAAAACCCCCATAAACCCCAACCCAAACAGTGTGCATCCATGGCTTTCAGTCCTTGACCCAACACTTCTCAGAAAGCCGAGTTTTGGCTTTCATTTGCATTGAAACCTTCCCAGAGAATGCAGTGATTTGGGGTGAATAAAGGAAAGCCTTTCTGCCCTCCTTCAAGGGCCGGTCCTACGGCCATTTGCTCCGGCAGCCCCTGTGCGAGGTGCAGCGAGGACGGCGGGACGAGCTCCCGACGGGATGAAAGCACGGGGCAGGCTTTTGCCAGCCCAGGCCCTGCGTGGGGGTAGGACCTGTGGGCACGGCTGGGCAGCACAGATGGCATCACGTCAGATGAGGCAAGCGATTCCTCCGGTTTAGCGGCAAATGAAAGGGTGCGTGACTACTAATAACGAGTAGTTATGGAATATTGCAGGATGAAACCACTGAACAGTAGGAACTCACATAAAGCTCTTGCTGTCTGAACATAAAACCTGCAGTGCTGTGTTTGTTTGAAAGGGCATCGACATCTTTTGGTTAAGAGGAAGCTTTTCTCAGCAGTTTCAGTTCTGTTTTCCCATCAGCCTCACAGCAGCCAAATCCAGAATCAGGCAAAAGTTGACTATTTCTTGTCAATAAACTAGGATGAGCCCTGCAGATAGGCAAGTTTCTCATTCATTTGATCGTGGCACATTGGAAAGGAAATCCCCCATGTCCTCCTCGCTAAACGTGGCAGAAGAGAACATGTTTTTACCTGTGCAGACACACCCCCCCCATCTGGAGTGGGTCCCAGGTGCTGGTGGTCACACGCGTGAATTACTCCGTCACAGTTTTCACAGAATTTCTCAGAGAATTTGGATACAAAAATTGCGTTCATTTAAGAAATAAATGGTAAATTTTTTTTTGTTTTTTTTTGTTTGTTTGTTTGGGTTTTGGTCTGGTTGGTGGGGTTTTTTTAGCTTTAGCACACACAGACTCATTCTGCAAGGAATAATTGTGGTTTGTGGAGAAATTTCTTGTACCTCTAAGTTGTTGGGTAGCTGCATCAACAAAGAGTCTGATTCCTGAAAAAAATCACATTGTCCAGAAGAGCCTTGGCAAGGGTGACAAGTCACAGGGATGGACCGGACCCTCAGATGTTTGATGCTATGCCAATACAGAGCAAAGCCGGCTTTACGCCCCTGCTCGAGTAGCCCGCCTGCGGCATGCAAGCTCCTGCTCCTGCAGCGGGCTCTGTGTGCACGGGAAGGGACGTGCAAGAACAGCACCTACTTCTTTGTCACTTGTATCCAAACTAATCATCGCTCCATAAGACAGACACTTTTCTTTTTAAATCGGTCGGTATTTATCTCTGAGAGGCTTCCACGCTCTTTTTCAAGAGCCCTCGCTTCACTTTTTAAACCTGGGCTGGATATTATTATGTCATTGTACTTTGCGTCTTTCATCTTCAAAGCGCATTAATCCAATTTATCACTTAATACCCAAACCCAGGCTCACCGCTGGCAGCGGGACGGTGCCAGCTGTAACGCGCCGGCAGCTCCGGCAGCGGGGAGCGACCCGTGCCCCGCAGCCCCCGGGCGCAGACGGCGCTTTCCCACGCTGCCATCCCCACCCCGCGCTCTCCCGCATCCCTGTGGGGGCGGCACCAAGAGGACGAGTCCCACCGCGCTGCCGATCGGGTACGAACGACGAGGTTGAGGGCGAGATAGGGAGGTTCTGCCCGCTCGGCTCAGCCGGCCGAGCCCCGAGCCGGAGCCCTGGCCCGGGCACCCCGGCGCTGCTGCCGGTGAGCACAGCCTTGGCACCCAAACACAGGTTACGCTCCCTTTGATGGTGAGACACGAACGCTCTGTAAAACCATGATTATTTCACAGTTAGTCATAATGCAGTAGGGCGCTTGGTTCAGTGAAATGAAATCACATTTCAATAACCTATCCTAGGTTTTCCAAACGCAAAATTCAGCTACTACTCACAGGCAAACAGGATTAAACCAGTGATTGCTAAGCATTACTTCTCAGCGATCCACCTACTTCTCGCGGTTTAATCTCAAGCGTTATTTACTCACCCAGCATTTCTCCCCTGCGTGGTATTTACTTACCAATCGACTGCCTCCCCATCTTCGTTCCTGCAGGAAATCTCAGCTGCCCACAGCGGCGCGGAGGAGAGGAGCAATAACAAAGCAGGCTGACACCATGCAGATCCCGCAGGCATTTTGGTTTCTCAGCTGCACAGGGCGAGCACTGAGTAGGCTCTAAAAGGAGAAGTTGTGTTGCGTTAGCTGTCAGCTGCTGCTGTACGCGGCAGTAAGCACACCCCGGGCGCCGGCCCGGGACGGCAGAGCCAGCCGGGGAAGTTGGGCTCCGGCAGCAGGGCCGAGGCTCCGGCAGCTGCTGGAAACCGCTCACAATTCCTTCGGGCAACAAAATGGCAAAATGACTGGCGTAAAGTTATGTTTTTGAGAAAACATATCTTTGTATTTTAGGAGGTGGTATTTTGAATATTCAAAATATTCAAGGTATTCTGCTTAAAAAAAAAAAAAAAAAGCTGCAGATACCGAAACCCTTTTTGTTTTCTTTTTAGTGCTGTGTGACTGAAGTATGAATTTTTTTTACAACTATCTGAATAAAACTCTGTGTTCAGACAAGCCAAACAAAATCATTTCCATCTCACTACTTCTCCATCCAGCCCTTGTAGTGAGCACAGCCTTCGCAGCGTTCCTGGTGAGCGCCGAGCCCTGCCCGGCTCTGGCAGAGGGGGCTTCATCTGCCTGCGGGGACTGAGCCCACAGGGACCGACGGCCAGAGAAACCGCTCTGATCTCTGAGCCACAGTAATTTATTGTTTTAAATTATCTTTTAAATGCATTAGCATTTCTTTTAGGAACAAACACATCTGAATTGAGCAATTTTAAATCTGATAATGTTTTCAGCAGCTCACACATAAAAGCTGCCATTTACATTTTGCTGTGGAAAATATTCTTTCTCCCTCCCTGTTATGCTCACACTTAAAGGTGTGGACTTACATGAAAAGATGTTGACACCAAATATGGGATATTTCAGCCTAGTGCAATAAGCTCTGGATATTTTAGCGTAACAGAAATCCTCACTGTATTTTGTCTCCTTTCTACGATAGCCGCCCCAGCGCTGCCATAGATGTGTCAATGGGGTGTGTTCAACAGAAGCAGGATAAAACTGAATGGGGCTTAGCCCAAACAAAACCAACGATCCCAGAGAGCCAGGATTTTGCAGGTGTGGAGCAAGGCCTGAATTTTGCTACTCAGACACGCTTCTGATCCCTTTTTGTGGGAGATCAGAACTGGAACACAGTTGTGAGGAAATGCTTTCAACCAGCCCAGCTCGGTCCGGCTTTTCTTCTTGCTCTGGGGAGTCGCAACGTGGACAGAAGGGGTAACAAACCGCACAACACGCCAAGAACGCGACGGCTGTTTCCATCTTCTGTTTGGGACTTCTGCCTGCTTGCAAAGCAACCTTCCGGCCCCTCACGGAAGAATCGCTTTGATGCTCAGCTCTTCCAACTTGGCCTCGGAGCCCCTGCGTGCGTGACAGGGCGCAGCCCTGGGGACATGGGAGCGCCCGCTGGGCCTTGCCAGCGTCTGCCCGAGGAGGGAGGGCTCATCGGCGCATCGCTCGGCGCATCGCTCAGCGCATGGCGCACACGGAGCCTGACAGCGGTTGCGAGAGCTGGGAGCCGGAGGGGGTGGAAGTCTGTCCTTGGTGCCGGGAAAAATCAGGCGGTGTACCTGGAGAGGCGCAGCCCAGCCTGGCAGAGCCAGCCGCGGGGCAGCGACTGCGGAGGGCACAGGTGTGAATACTGCCCGTCCTCTGCACGGCTGTACCTGTGGTGACTGAATGCGCTGCGACGCTCTGCGTTCAAAAAGAGACAGTGGGGGGATGACTCGGTGAAGGTCTAAATAGTCAGGATTAATCCAAAGATAACGAACGGGAGAGACTAGTTCACTGGTACTCATGTTACATGATCTGCGCACCCATGAAATTTTAAAATTCCATCACAGCTGCTACTAATGTAATAATAGCTTCCTAAAGCGTTTTTTCTTCCTATCAGGACTTTGCAATTTATAATGGAAATATTTTCAATATCACAGGTAACCACAGAAATAAAGGCCGTAGACATTGTTCTGTGTTTCATGGACTGAGCACAACTCATGCTTCCACCGAGTTCCTTTACAACTGTCACATATTTTCTCTGCAGATTAAGGATATAGAAGTCCTCAACTGTGAATATGGCAAGAACACAATTAAGTTCCTTCGCCTTCACAGAGAAGGGAAGAAGCACTTCGTTAAAGAAGTAGAAGTGTGCACGCATCTCCGGCTGACTTCTGCTCATGAGTACCTGGATGGAAACAACTCTCTTGTGATACCTACAGACACCATAAAGAATACTGTCCTTGTCCTGGCCAAAAAAAATGGGGTACTTTTAAATTTTTAACTAGCCTTGCTGTTTCTTATGACTTCATTTGGAAGTGTTTGTTATACTAACTTTTTATTTTCAAAATGCATCAGAAGACTCTCTCCCTCCATTGGCATGTCAGATTGGCAGTGAAGTCACCTTCAGTGATTTGGAAGAGAATTTTTGCTCCTCCAGTGCTTATCCTGGGGACTCCTCCTTAGTTTTCCAAAGCCTTTTTTTCTCACAGAGCTAGCAGTATTTTTTGTAGATTTGTCATATAAGATCCATCTTTTTTTTTTTTTTAATTTAACAGCACATTATACTGCATTATTCCTATACAGCACTTTTAAACAGAAGGTCTCAAAGTATGTGAGACCTCTTAATTCTGTTAACTGTGCTCTTCCCTCCCTCAGTTGCATCTATCGTAATGCCAATCTGTAGCCCAAATTCTCTGTCTTGGTAATGAAATCCAATCTTTAGCCTGTAAAGCTTAATCAGAATATCACAGTGATTATTTCAGCATTATGTCCTCAAAGCATAAGGCTTCTGTGGTCTCAGTCCAAGGACTGCAGCTCGCTATACCACAGAATGGGAGATTTTTGACGTGACTCCACAACTGCTATTTGCAGCGTATGCTGCAAGCTGATCAATGTCTAGGCACAGTGCAAAAAACCAGAAATGAGAAAAATATGTATTTTTTTAACAACGTTGATCCTTCCCAAATATTTACAACAACCAGAACAATCTACTTTTGTACACAAGGCAATTGCTTCTTTCTAATAATACTGTTTGTGTCTTAGATCCCCACTTTAGAACAATTTGCTATAGATATCTGCAAACACTTCATGACAACATTTTGCCAAGTGGCGTACGTCAAAACCTACGTTCAGGAAGTACCATGGCAACGTCTACACGAGGTAACTGAAATACCAGTACATTCAGTTTGTTTATGCTGGAACCATTTGTCACTCTCTTAGTTCCTGTTTTCAAGTGAAGATAGCATTTACTGCACTTTTACTTACAAGTCTGCTCTATGTTGCAGAATGGTGTTCCCCACATCCACTCGTTCATATGCGTTCCTGATGGCATCCGCTTTTGTGAAGCTGAGCAGTGCCGAAACGGTGAGAAAAAGAGTTTGCAACTTCCCCTACTTCTCTGTAAATATTTCGGCCGATGAGAGATGAAGATGGCTTTAGAGATAGCTCGAGGTGTTACAGGGCTTACACCACAGCCAAACCGCTCCAGAGGCCTAAACCAAAGAATACTTACATAGTCTAATTTTGCAGTCCTTGATCTCTGAGACGTGGCTGAAGAACTAGCATAGCTCACATCTGTACATGTATCCTAAACGTATAATGGTTACAACAGCACATCCAGCAGGACTGCTATATGTTGTCACAGGGTTTAATAGCCTTCTGAGAAAAGCCTGCTTACTTTTTTACATTATACTATATTCTGCAGCCTCACTATTATCATCGCCCTATAGAGAATGTATCCTGAAACCACACTGCTGTAGGCCAATTGCCTTGTTTGCAGTTATTTTCAAAACCCTGTCAACGTGCCTTGGTTTTATTTCTAAGAAAGATGCAATTTCATTGCTCCAAGCCAGGCTGGCTTGAACGTCGCGAGCACTCAGGTCTACGTGCAAACAGTTTTTCACATGAAAATACTTCAGAGCGTGCTTACTATTTGTGCACACCACACGTAAAGAAAGCACCGTTTGGCTTCACTAAGAGTTTTATGATACTTAAAAGACATGGGCTTTCAAGCTCAACTGTCTGTCCATAAATTGGCATTCCAAAGGGAATGTAAAAATTATCTCTTCTTGCTGTGACTCACAGCAAGAGTGTAAGTTCAATCCCACTGTGTTGGCGTTTCACTTAACCCATCTCTCAGCCTACTGGGAACTGAGCTGAGACCACTACATCGTTCCACTCCGTGGGTCGAGAGGTTTTAGGCATTGGGTTGGTATCTATCTATTACTGCCCTAATGTAGCTTAGAACTATTCCCATCCTACCCTCTCTCTCCCCCTGTTTTCCTAACGTGCCTGGGTTAGGGCCAGCAGCAAGACCAGCTTCACTTGCAGACAGGACACAGGCTCTGAAAGGCGCATTCCAGCGTTGCCCCCCTGCTCCTGCTGAAAGAAAAGAGAGAGCCCGTACAGGTCTCCAGTGCCTCTTGGCCTCATCTTTTTTAATGTTCCTAGTAATGTTGACTACTGCTGTATTTTGGGCAGCCTCAATAGTATTGACTTTCGTTTCTGGAAAATGATAAGAAAGAAACCTTAATATATATATATAAAAAAAAAAAAAAGAAAAGAGTTTATGCTTTCTTGAAAAGCTGCTGCTCTTAATGTACAGACTGAATTAAATTTTTCATCACCTTGAAAATTCAGCATGAAATTCTGCAATTTTGGGTTCTACACAAAGAAAAAGCCTTTAAGGCTTACTGAACCAACTGCCTTTCCTTCTTAGTCTTCCCTTCATGTAGCCCTTTAGCTGTTTCTTTAGGATTCCCTGCCTAGGTGAACAATAACCAAAGAGAAGATTTTCAAATCTCTTTTATTTTTCTTATAAGAGAACCTTCTCTATCTTTAGCATCCTCCTATGCACCTATCAGCCAGACACAGAAATTTATTTCTCAGTTAATCCTATCTTTTAACACTTAAAAGAATCATCATTAAAAGAAACCAGGTGAGGCTTAATAGAATTATAGGCTTATTTTTTGCCATTATATCTGCTGATAAAAGGCTCAGAGTTTTTTGGAACCTGAAATCATCATAAGTAACTTAACAGAGTCAACGTTTGACAACTGAAAAGGCAGCACAAGCACAAAACATACTGACTGCACAGCACGAGCTGTTCACCTCGAAAACTTCGCCTAGGCGTTGTGTTCTTCAGTGCGACTTTCAGGTCGATTGCTACACAGCCAGCCAGCCTTTCAGTAAATCATTCCTTGCAGGAGCTCCTTCAAACCAGGCTATATATTTGAATATGAGATAAATGTGTCTCCAGGTTCACTGATAGTATCTGCACTACATTAATACCTGTGTATTACAATCTTGTACCCAAGCAACGAATTCATCAAGATCTGAACAAACCCCAGAATATCCTGTCCAAGGACAGACTCTTCTTTAACTTTTTTTAAAGCTTTAGTAAGTGACAGGGGGATGTAGCCAAAATTATAGATACACCTCCTTGGACTCATTCAAAACCAATAATGAATGTAAACAAGAGAAGAAATAGATAAAATGCAGTTTTGATAATTTCCAGTGACAGAGCAGTTTAGAAACATAAACCACTAAACAATCATGCCTTTTAGAAATATCCATCACAGTGGAATTATTTCCAGTATAAATTCCTGCAAAAACACGGTTTAAAGACAAAGTCCGTCAATCTTCCCGGTCCAAGGCAGCATTCCTATGCACCAGGCGTGTTCCAGGATTAATTTTGAACTAGCTAGTGTGAGCACCAAAAGCGGCACAGAAACAGCAGCTTGGGCTTCAGCCACTGACTGTCTGTGCAGGCTCGGAATAAACCTGCGTGCCATAAAGTTTCTGTTTTTTCTGAATCTGCTGTTTTGGCAGCTCTGGTCAGTGAAATTTTTAGTTTTCAGTTTGGTGTGCTCTGAAGGACTGACCGCTTGAAATTGTTTAGCTGCCATCCAAAAGGTTTATCAGAAGAAAAAGTTCAGGGCACAACTGTTTGTCTTTAGAAGATGCTAATCCACCCATGCAGCAGCGATCTACAGCAGCACATTTTATAAATAGTGGCTAAGAGCAAAACCACTGTCAGTTTGAACCTGTGGGTGGCATCTGTACCCGTGCCAGTTCCTGCCAATTAGCTGAACTGCGGGGATTTGCATTGGCTCCTCGCCCTCTCCTTCTTGCAGATGCAAAACTCACAACAGGATGGGTATGTAAAGCGAATTTCTGACTGAGTACAGTCTCTGTTGTTAGAAAAGGCTCACCACACCTCTCCTGTACACCGCAGCACTAGCAGCCTATTTCATTTCCCTTTAGAGCAATTAGTAGTCCCTGAACTGGCACAGCAGTGAGAGCCAACCCAATGCATGTCCCAGCCCCAAGGGGATGAGATAAAGGCTGTCCACAGCTCTCCTTGACTGCAGGTCACTTGATGGGATTCTCTGTTTTCTAGATTGAGCTCTGATGTCAGTAGTTTCTGTCTTGCTTCTTACCTTTCTGCCAACATGAGTGTGCAGAACATAATTTTTAAAAGTCGCTAGGCATGCAAGAGAAGGAGATGAGCGAGTCCTGGAGAGACCGCTTCAAGGCTCGGGAGCTGTCGCTGCAAGTACGCACCCACAGGTTTCCGTCTCTGCCTGAAAAGGAGCTCATCATATTGTCTCGTATTTTTGGATCACAGGTCCTCTGGTTGTTTTTGCTGGAATTAAAGATCTGAAACTTATGAAGACAACCCAGTCTGGATTTGAAGGCTTCTATAAGGATGAATACACCACACTTCCTGAAAGGAAGGACAGGATTTTATGCGGAGAGCTCTTCT
This sequence comes from Balearica regulorum gibbericeps, assembly GCF_011004875.1. NCBI lineage: Eukaryota > Metazoa > Chordata > Aves > Gruiformes > Gruidae > Balearica > Balearica regulorum. The sequence continues at coordinate 16,204,988 of NC_046191.1, read as the reverse complement.
GCAAATGGTCATATGGCGAATGCAAGGATTTTGACTTTGACTGCATATGGTATACATCAAATCAAGTCATATTTATTACCTAATCTATGATCCCAAAGCCCCTCTGGACAACAGAGCGGGTGTAAGGGCCAGGGCTGCAGCTGCTGTGCACCAGCCGCTCCCACAGACCCCCGTGGCCGTGCACACCCTTGTGCTGAGCAAGCACCTGGGGGGGAGGCAGAGGCACGCCTTGGGGCACGCCGCTCGCTGACGCGCGGGTCCGTGTTCAGTACAGAACGCTGTGGGAGAACAAACTGCTTGGTTAAATACTTTTAGCAAAACATCTATTTGTGAATTATAGAGCTGGGGGGGGCAGGGGGTAGAATTTGGAGGTGATGGGACAAAGAAATTGTTCCGTAAAATCCCATGTGCTGCGTATTTGTCAAAAAGACAGAGAAAATAAATAAAAAAAAAAATTCCACAGTAAAACGTTATGGATCTAGACAGAGACAGCTGATTCAAGTTTTTATAAGAACCTGTATTACCTCTAGGAACAAAATCCGTGAATGTATCCTTGAAGCCTTTTCTGGGCCACCTGACTGTGGGGAATATTCACCTTCTTACCAGAAAACTGTCAACAGTATCCAGATGCTCGTCCTTTCCAAAGTGTCACAGGTATCTTCTTTCCTCCTGCTGATGTTTTACTTAAACAATAGGGAATGTTAATCAGACCACTGAGAAGACCAAAGTGAGCCTACTATTTCCTCTGGCAGTTCTAAGTAAGGCTGGAAACAGTTTGGCTACATGGTCTGAAAAAAATACGAACACACTCAGAAGTTCATATGCTGCTTCCCAGCTGCGAACACAATGGGGGGGAATATCACTCAGTGCTTGGCAGGACATGAGTAAAAGTGAAAGGGGTGCTACAAGATTGTCTACACGTTCAATAGATTGCGTTTGACCAACTGTACATATAGGGGAGGTGGGGGATTGCGTTGCTTTTCTTTACAGTGAGTGAAGAGACTGCCAGGCTGCTGGCTGAAAAGGTGCCACAATTCATTGTCTCACCCCTTTTCATGGTTTCAGGTACAGGTCATAGAAGTCGTCTTGAACAACACTTTTTACAATGTCGTAGACATGAAGAATCTAGGCTTGACGAACGACAAAGAAGTAAGTAAATGCTCCAAACACAACTTGCCTGGACTCTTTAGAAAAACTCAGCCTTAAAGCATAGCAGCAGTTCTGCACAGCACAGAGTTGAAGGGAGCAAACTTTCTCCCCCAGCCCCAGTGAAAGCTCCACCTTCCCTCTCAGAGAGATTTACGCTGATTACAGAAGAAGGAGAATTGCGTTCTTGTGGAGGTGATAAAAAGCTAAAGGAGCCCAGTGGAATGCTTTGGAGGTCAAAGGGGTCTGTAACCAAGACTACCTCTGAAAAATCATTCCTATTTTCTCCACTGAGTTTGAGTTTAGTTGTAATGCCAACCTGTGCAGTTTTAACCAAGCGGAATGTCTCATGGCTTCCTTTCACGTAGCCAGGCAGCGTGAAAAGCTAGCCCGCTACGGCTCTTCTTTCCGCTCCGTTGGCAGCACCACGGAGGCCAGGGAGCATCCTTGGTGGAGCAGGGTTACAAGCAGGTTAGCTACACCACAGACTGACCCTCGGGGACCGGAGACCAGCGCTCTAAGGGAGCGGTGAAGGGACGTTTCTGTAGCCATCAGGAGCCAAAGCAGATTGCTCCAACAGTGGCCAAGGTATAAGCCTGGGATCAGGCAGAGGGTGGGAGATGTAGGGAATGAGATATATTTGCTCTTCCCTCCACAGCTGCTCTAGGTGACAGCCAGGTCCAGCTGAAAGTCTGTTCTGTTATCCTCACGTGAGAGAGAAACGGGGTTTCTCCTTTTTGCATCAATGGTCTATAGTCTGTTTATCCTCTACGCTCCCTCCCTAAGACTTGTGACTGCTGCCACCCTACCCTACCCTTGCCCTCTTTCAGGTGGACATTATAGATCCACTTTCCCTTGAGGTAACAGCCACTTCTACCACTGATGTTCATAAGAGAAGGAAAGGGCCTGGGTGTGATTTTATGGGGAGGTGAATAGCTGCAGCCTCTGCTGTGATGGTACTGGCTCATCCCTGTCTCAGAAATGACCTCTGTGTTTGTGCTCATCCCCCTCAGGTTCTGGTTCCAGTGGAAACTCCCTACGGCTCCTGCGCTTGCACGCTTGGCAGGAAGAAGTTCTTAGAAGCACAAGGCCATGTTCTAAAAGACGAGAGGCAAAGTCAGTTTGGACTGGCAACTGCCCAGGGAAACTAAACCTCTTGGCTACACTCACACCTTCCTGATAACAGTATGGCTTTCCTATCAACGTATACTCCTTATTGGCCTCTTCCATTGCTGACTACGTTTCCCTCTATGAACTCCTGAGGTTGGGACTTCTGAAGGACCCTCAGGAATTCAGAAATCAAAGTCTGCCCCTGAATCTCAGTGTGATTTGCAGATTGAAATCCCCTACACTCTTTTGAAAATCCCAGCTGGAAACATTATAGTCAATTAATTTTTAAACCAGCTATTCCCAGGCCTCTTAATGAAACAATTAATTCGATAATGCCTGTAACATGTTTTTCACATGTAAAATCAGCAACTCTGTATATTCTATTTATTAATGTTCCTTCAGTAAACTGAATATACAGGCACGAGACCAGATGTTTCACTGACGTCACCTGTCATGACCCCTCGATGCCACACTGATCTACAGAGCTGAGGTTCTGACCCAGTCACTGAATAGGGAATCAGTCAGACACTGATTTCTTTGTGAAGGAAATGGAAAAAAAAAAAAAAAAAAAGTATCTCTCATATCTCCTTTGTGGTGTGAATAGTTGCAGCTGTTGACTAATATCTCTGCATGTATTCTGACTGCATGGCTGCTGCTGCTACTCATTGGGCTATACAGTTACTATATAATTACTTTTATATTAATCACTGAGGTGTTTGAGGTTTTGGGCTATCTCTGTAAGTTTAATTAAATAGTTTTCTTTAGTCTAATAATCTCATCATGACTTCTGAGCAGGCAGGAGTCAACTTAAGTAACACTATTACTTTTGGGAGCGGTAAGAAGACAGCTAGGCAGACAATGCGTATCTGACTTTAGTTACCCCAGGTGATCGCTTTGGACATAGAGATGGAACTATACACCCAACAACTCTCCTCTCGCAAACCGCGGCTACCACACTTGCAACAGAAGTCCTGCTCAACTTCTGACAGCTTCTAACTGCTGCTCTCATTTTCTCCGAGCGTCATTTTCACAGACTCCATGTGACAGAGTGCAAATCCAGTGGGAAGCGCCCAAAGTTACTCCTGAAAACTACAATTCAGTTGCCTTTGTGCCTTCTCAGATTGGCAGACCTGCAGGGCACAATCATTAAACTCATAGACACCAAAACCGAGGAGCATGTCTGGCACCAGGTGCTGTTTTGAGGTGCTTTGCAAGATAGGAACTTGCCTCGGTGAGCGGGACGTAACAGCTGCGAAGGGAAGACGCTGCGCACAGGCCCGAGAGATCTCCTGGAAAACAACAGGACAAATGACACCACAGGGTGAAGCCGTCCCAGATAGGCTGTTCTCTGCTCACTAGCCAGCTCTGAAAGTTTCATTTACAACATTTTAGCTTTTGCCGGGGTCATTCCTTCTTACCTTGTTAGATTGTGTTGTATTGTACTTGTGGGCTTATGTCTTGCTATTTCTGCTATTTTTAGGTGCTTGTAATTTATTAATGTATCTTTTAAGGGCAAATAAAGAGCAACATCAAAAACCAAACTAGTATTTGAATATTTACCAAATAAGAAATGAAACCATTTACTACTTATATGTAAATGCAAACATTGTAAGTAAAAGAATTACGTTTTAGTTCAGCCGATTTTACCTCACTCTTGTTCCAAATGACAGTTGACTACCAATAGATGGAAAAAATAGATGAAAAAGGATCTTACTGAACACTTCAGCATTTACCTGTTTCTAAACAAGGCAGATCTTCACAACCCACTTCTTTCTACCTTGTGAGAAATTTATTGCATTAGGTGGAAGGTTTCCTTTGTGACTATTTGTGCTTCATTTGTGGGCTTGTAAGGTAGTAGAGGACTAACCTTCATGGCAGAATGAGGACACAAAGCAGCAAGCAGCTGTTTATTTAGACTTTCCCATGGCAACAAGCACACATGTACACTCATGCAATGTGGTTTCTATAAACCTCCACAGACATGCAGACATTCAGCAAGTCTTTAAAGGCATCTCGGCACAGCTCCATGCAGCACTGCAAACCTGAGTCACTTACGTGGGCAGATTGCTTCTAAAGAAAGTACTTAGGCAATCGGAAGTAGCCCACCCAAATGTTCCATATAGCAATTAGATTCAGATAACAATGGCATAAATCATTCTTGACAATGGGACCCAGCCAGACTTACTTGGGCCTGAAACCTGACCAAATTCCCATTGGCTTCATTAGATTCAGTCTCCACAATGGACTGGCATTATTTTAATTGAGAGAGAGAATTTTATTCAGTTCCTGTCCTGAGGAGCTATTCAAGTTGCTTACTGTGTTTTATGCAGAGGCAGCTGTGATGCTTTGCTGATGAAATCACACTTGACGAAAATGAGCAGCAGCTAGCAGATCATAAAATTGCCATTTAAAATGCATCTTCTTGCTGAAAACATGAACGTTGCTGGTCCTGGGCTATACCCAGGAGTTTGTAGGGCCTGGAGCCTCCTACCAAGAAACAGGGTATTTCAAGTGCATAAACATCTTACTATCATTTTAGCATCTGATTCTTTCACATCCTGTTTCTGTTAAATTCTGATAGCTGCCCTGGACAGTCCAACCACAATCCTCAGCTGCTGATCATGGTCCATGCGCAACCAACGTCACGTAGATAAAATGCACTAGTTAAACTCATTAGTCAACATCTAAAACAGAGACGAAATGTCGCCATCAGGGTCAGTACAAATGATCTGTCTTCACGGGCTGTATTATCCTACATGTATTCAAGGCTACCTGCTTTCCAACACACATTTAAACCTGTCAGTTTTTAATAACTACTACAGCTTTTTTTTTTTTCTTCTTTAAAGTTGTCTTTTTAAATCTTGTTTTTATCAGGAGTACAGAATCCTGATTCTAAGTTGAACTGTGCTGACTTAAAGTGACGAAAAAACCCCTTTCTGGCTAGAAATCTCAATATAAATACTTTTGAAGTTAGAATACCACTATATTTGTGTACATAAAACAGCCAGTCATCTTCTTCCTGGAAACTGCACAGCTGTATCTAGAAAGGAAACCTATTAAATGTCTCCAATGATAGGATCAAAAATGTCAACTCACATCTCAGCTATAATTAGGATATAAAATGCTTTCTGATTCTGAGATTGACCCTTACCATTCATAGCAGGCTGAGAAGGAAAAGACACACATGTACCTGAGTGCATGCACACACACCTAGTCCCATAACTATAGATATATATATTAAAAATATATATGTATAAATGGCACTTACTAGATCAGCTGGTGTATGACTGATCTATGGCAATCAAATAAGAAACAATACAAGCTGGGGTTTAGTTGTTACATAGTTTTATTACGGACTTACAAACTCCCAGCTGCATTGAGTTGAAGCCTGCCATGTTCCCTTCAAGATCCATCCCAAATGACACACCAGGACAGCAGCTCACCTCTGCCAGGCTCACAAAAACACCGGCTGTGGAGAGAAGCAGGAAAGGGGCACAGACCCTGTTGCTGCCTGCCAGGGAGAGTTGGAGAAGTACTTCACAGACCTGGGGACAGAAGCCAGTGTAATCATTCAGTCCCGTTAGCTGACCATAGCAGGTCAGGTATTGCTGCAACGAAATGCTTGCTGTGGGGACAGGCATTGGTAGCCCAGGCCCTGATGGATGCACAGGGGAGCCAGCCTGGAATGGGAACAGAAGGTAGCAGAGGCAAGAGAGACTAGAAGACAAGCAGGAAGGGGGGTGGAGGGAGGAGGGGGGAGAAATACAGTGATAGTAAAAACTATCAGACAAACATCAGACAAATCAAAGAAGGGAGACAACAGAAAATAAAAAAAAAAATTAGCGAGGACAAGTATCTCTCGTATCTGACTACTTCAGAGCTGAAAACAAAAACCCCAAACAATATCAGAGGGACTCAAAACTAGAAAAATAAGGGGGTAGAGAAGCCTTTGGTACAGAGGGAAATGTAACAGCAGAATCCAGAGCGCCTGAGTACTGAGGGGGGCTCTGCCACCTCTCGGGAGTGGCACAAGGCATGCATTCCCACATCCACAGCTGACTGGAAAAGCTCAAGTTTTAATGGCCTTGTACTCCTGCAATGTTTCCAAATCTTCTAGATTACACACATTTCCAGGTAGAGAAGCCCAGGCAAACTAGCAGGTGGTATTTATATGGAAGGGAGGAGGGAGTAGAAGAGGAGTATGCTTGCAAAACAGGGTTGCTACGCCCAAGCACACAGCCATTTCCACACTTCTCCCTACGGTTTGGCCACCAGCTGGGAGACAAACACAGCTACAAGTTCCTTATTCCTTACTTCCTTCCTCCTGCCGCGATGTACCCTTACAAGACAAAGCAATGTTACTCTTGAATCAGAGATCAGTGCAAACGATGAGCCTTCCCTCTCTCTTTTGATGTGATTTAACTGCTACAGTGTCAGGGGCATCCTCAACATAGCAAGTACTGCAGAGTGTTCGTAGAGGGGCAGCTGGATTATAGCAATCATCTGAAAAGGGGAAGAGAACATCTTGAGATGAATGCAAGCCTGCCAATGCCAAGACATTTGTTGTTGCCTTATCAGCAGATCAGCTGATGATACAGCAGTGATAACTGCTGACTGTTCCTTTAACAAAGATGCTCATGAGTGCAGCATATAAATACAACAGTGGTGTCCAGTACTCACCGGCAGCCTTCGTAGCAATGAAAGTTTCACATGGAGGCCAAGGGCCACTTACAGTCTTCACGGTGCTCCCCTTGGGCTCTCCAGGTGTTTGAGGTTACAGTTGCATTCCCCAAATTTACAGTGTTTACCAGCTAATGTTATTCCAGGAGTAAGTTGAATACACATCTGGGATCCAAAGGAACATCACTAAATCAAACAATTCTCTAATTATAGGGGCTAAGCAAAAAAGAATTTAATGACCTTGTTACATTATTATATTAAAAAGAACACAGCCTTTCCCAACAGGAATGAAAGCTGTTTATTAAATCAGTCTGCCCATTATTCCAACGGAGACTGCCAGTGGGCTAAAGAGAGCCACCACCCTCTGCACCTTCCTCAGGGGGAAGCTGCTGTCAAAACCGAGCAGTGCAGAGGTGAAGGTGCACGGAGACCTTCGGTGTGATGGAACGGGACATGGATGGGCTCTCCTGGCTGACATCCCCAAGCACCAAATCCTCTCGTTCTGTTAGACGAAGTAGAAGCCAACCCATTGCCTGTGTAAATTGTCCCGAGGTGAAGGTGACAGGGTAGAGCACACATTTCTTTATACCACTTCATTCATCCTGCCGCCTCCTGAGCCAGTGACAGTTACACTGTTCACATGCACACCTACAGTCAATTAATTTCCCGTGACTTCTAGCCCAAAACCCATTCCTGGAAGGGAAGGAACTGCTGCTCTGACTTGTAAGTAAAGAACCAGAACAAAGTGAGATGATGTTTTTCTGGTCCTGCTCAGACTCAGCCTTCAAATTTTAGACAATATTGCCATTAAAAAAAAAAAAAAAAAAAAGAGAAATAAATTTGTAGCTTCCCCCAGACTCACAGAAAGTAAGATCCCCTACTTTTCAAATAACTGTGATTGTAACTTAAGTGTGACAGTGGAAAGAGGAGTATTGAAGAAAACAGACTAATTAAATGCTGATTTTTAAAAAGAGGAAGAGGTAAAAGACTTCGTAGAATTTGAACATGTTAAAAAAAGCATGAAAAAGAGAAAAGAGTTTATTTAGCAAGTAATCACTGACAGCGAGGGCCTAATGTGACATTTTGCCTGAGCCATTTCTAACCAGGAGTGACGTGTGGGTGGCTACTCCCTTCGCTACAGCTGCTGAGTCTTGTCCTATAATTCTAAGAGCAAAAAAATTTCTACAAATTGATTCAGTGCAGCACGTTAGAGCAAACTGTTTTAAAAGGAACAATAACACACAGGGCTGGGAGATACCAGCAAGCAGACAGAACAATTTTCTCTGGGTTGAGAAAGTGACCTTGGTGGACAGGCACAGCCACAGCCTCCAGACTTTGTCGAGCTGCCTTATACGTGCTTTATGTGTAGTACTTGGCACTGCATTTGGATGCAAAGAGAACATGCCACGCACTGTGTATCTACAGCTTGAGAGGAGAACGAGCATCAGAGCTGATGAACAATACCAATATATATTTCACAACCATCATACCAAAAAAGACATAGTGTAATGTTTTCAAATCATTTTTAAGAGTGCTATTGTGGTATTATGAAAAGGGTAAGAGGAGAGACAGGGAAGAGGCGGACCTTGGCTGCAGCACATCTCTCTGTTCTTGTGCTGATCAGCAGCAGGGAAGGGGAGCTGACTGCTGCTTTGCTCCTTAAAGCTGCCTTTAGGAGGCGGCGGCCACTCTCTAAACTGCTGGTTCAGTGTGAAAGTGAGGAGACCTGCAACAGAGACCATCATCACCCTCACACGCAGTACCAGCCGAGCAGTCGGACGTCTGGCAACCTAACCACCACCCAAAGCACAGGGAGGGCTTTTAAAGAAGAGGGACTCTCCTAGCTGCAGGATCATGAAGGGGATGTTATAAACTGGATTCCTGCATAGCTCTATGACTCTCAGAACTGCAGTAGTGACATGGTATCCAGTAATGCCCATCAGTCGCTTCCTCATCTCAACAGCAGCTGTGTTTTCTGCAAGAGGAATGGTAGCTAAAAATAATCTGGCTTTGACTTCCTCTTTCAAACCCTCCACTCTCTTTTAAAAAGATTTTTTTGTTCTCCCAGCAATGAGAATGTAACAGACAAAAACCAGAATGGTCACCTGCACAAAGAGAACAGCAGCATTAGAAAGCTCAGAGAACAGTAGGAAACTACAATAAAGATCAGGGACGTTAAAAAGAAATTGTTACAGTTCTGAGTAACATCCTCCAAATTCCCTTTCACACTTGCAGTGAGCTTTCTGTTCAGCTTTTACTTGTACATGAACCAGTTAGCGCTACTGATCAAAAGCGGAATACAATCTGGATGTTTCTGAATGCAATTCATTTGCTTATTAAAACATGTTCAAAGAAAGCACAGTGCTCAGAAATCACCACATGAGCTCTCAAGGCTGTAGAGTGGTGATTTTTACTCCCTGATGGAATAAATATATTTTAATTCGGAGTCATCCATAGATCTACAAAATGTGTCAATCCCACACCAAACATATAAGTTAAGAAAAAGAGAATATTCAATTCATCCTTCAGTAGCATAGCACTATGTATTCTACACCAACAATAATTCTACAAATACAGGGCTGGTAGGCATCTCCGGACTATGTGCAGCTGCTTCATATAATCCTTTTCATAAACATACCTACTTCTGTATTAAAATATTGAAGAGTTACATGTATAATTTTTCAATTCCAGCCTGTAATTAACCTGATACAGACTGTACCTGAGAACTCCCCAGTGCAGGAACAATGCTCCCTATTTGAATCTAGTCTCCCAGAAGATCCCTACTCCCACTAGGTATCTCTGAACACTACGAAACTATAAAGAAAGTCATAAGCAGAATTCTGACTTACAAACCTGCTGCTAACAGACCAATACCTGAAGTGAGCACAGTACAAGGGACAGAAAGAGAAATGGTGAATATTTCCCTGTCTCCTATCATGTATCTCAAATTCCAAATGAATACGTTGTACAATGTAAAGGTTAGAAAGTATACAATAAAGCACACTGCTGTACAGTTTATGTAATGTACCATATACCATGAGCTTCACCTACAGCACCACTTTTAACATGGCTTTATCCCTTTCTCAAATCTCAGCACCAGAAACCATAAAGGAACTCACCTAGCACTGTGGCATCAATGGCCACCTTGCGCTTGGCCAAGGCAGAGCCACCACCTCGGCAGGAGATTACAGGAGCTTCTCCTTCCTTTCCCTGAATCCTGCTGTTCCCACTTAGCAGACAGCACCACTTTCTCTTACCTTCTCCCTTCTCAGCTGCACCCCCCCCACACACCATTTCCTCCCACACCATTTCCACTTTCACCACACTCTCCTGGCTTATTTACTACTTCCCGGCTCCTTTGCTCAGCCTCGCTCATGCAACCCCACATCCCAATTTCAGGGGTCACCACAAAGCTCTCTGGGCGAGAGAAGATGGTGAGCCCTGACAGTGCTTAGCACCACCCGCAGGCTATCTTCCAGGCGATCTGGGGTAAATTACCCTGCTGTACCAGGGCCAGCACAGCGCCTCCGCACCACCGGCAGCTCTAGGAAGGGATAAGAGAAGCACAGATGTTACTGGTCAACTGTGACCAGGGCTTCTCCTTCAGCAGTATACAACGCTACATGAGAAAAAAGCAGAAATAATGACATCTTTCAATATCTTGGTAGGTGGTGTTAAAAGTAATCACAAGAACATAGAATATTAAGTAGGTTTTGGTATCTTTTTAATGGGAAAATGGAGAAAAACAGGAGCTCCAATATACCACAACAAAGAAACAGAGAAAGTAAAAGATCTGTAAAGTAAATTGAATCCAAACATAAGCAATGCTTTATTGGGATATAGCAAGCAACTTATCAAATAGGGAACTGGTACAAACAGATTGAACAACACTCTCTTTTAACAGAGATGTATGATGACAAGACAGCTTCTTTCAGTTTTTTAAAACAAGTATTCAAATTGTTAAGTAAAGCATTAAAAAAAAAAATCAACCATTACAACACCAATGACAGACAATATTAAAAATGTGCAGAATTTTACTCTTTTTACAAATTTCTGCATAATGTTAAAAAACAAGTTATCATAAATTAAAAAAGGAATAAAATGAAGCTTTTTTTGTTTTGCAAAGCAACACAAACTTTTAAAAACCAACTATACTTTACATAGAACTACTATTAAAAATAGGTGAAAACAAGCTGCAAATTTAAAGGACAGCAAAAAACACACAACCCAGTTTCACCTGTCAGCAACGCCTTCTGCTATTGAACGGGTTATGTTAATTGTATGTACAGCTTTAAACATTGCAGCATACCATGAGTAAACCTTAATAAGGTCAAAATAGGACCCTCTGCAAAAAAGGGTGAGTTGGCAAGTGTCAGTCCCATCCTAAAATTATAAGTAGCAATAATTTTAGTAGGTCTTTAGTGTAAACCAAAACTTACTTGAATTGGTTTCTCTCTCCCAAAGATGTATGTAAACTTTATTTGGGTTTGGGGGTTTTTTTTTGGTATTTTAATTCATGAAATCAAGAACATGTCTGGCTCAAAAATGAGAATGACATACCTCTCTTTTGTTCTGGATACAGTGATGTAGCTATCTCAACATGCTCACTGACACTTCCTAAAAGAGAAAATCATTATGTACTATGTAAAAAATACACACCACCTCTCCCAGTTCAGACTCAGTATATAGTATATTGCCAACTCTATCCAATAGGATATATATCGTAATTTGGTTTAAATTCTTAAAAGATATATTCTCTCTTTACAAAGTTCCATCACATGAAACCAAATTGCTTATTTATTGTTTGAGGCACAACATGACCCCAATTAGACAATTCGCTATAAAGAGTTGTTCTTTAGATGTTGTGTCTGTAGAGGTTTTACGTGATATTCATAGATTTTTAGCGCAGGCCCCAGTTTTAATGAAAGTCCAGTCAGTACATCATTTCTTGTCATCAACAGTAATGATTTGCCATCAATTTCCTGTAAGAAGAATTAAAGAGTTGATAAAGACAAATGTACAAATCTAACAGATGAGAACAGTCATGCAACAAATGGAAGACTACTACAGAGGATCAATGAGAAAAGAAATAGTAGCCTTTATTTTCCTGAAACTGTATTTATAGTTGCTAAATTCTACTCTCTGGTTTTCAAGTGCTCACCTGTGCTGACTAAGGCATAAATACTATTTAGTATGAGCCTCATTTCAAAATTCCCTCCTTGTAAATCTGTTTCAAATTAATAGGTACATGTGCAGATTGCCTAATTATCAGCCATTAAGGGAAGGATACTCTTAAGAAGGTGGTTTATGAAGTGCATTTCAGAAGAATTACCACTGACAGCGATATGCGAGTTTGGACTAGTCAGTATCTGCTAATAACTTCAGGTCCCTTCTTTAAAAAGGCCTACCTTCCCATGCATCCTGTGAGGGGAGAGGACAAAAAAAGAAAAAAAGAAAAGGAAAAAAAAAAAAAGACGACTCCTGCCATCAGAAATTGGAGAAGGGCCTAACTGTGGAACTCAATACTCTGAGGCATCTTCTCTTCCTCCACTTACAATGGAAGAGGCTAAAAGCAGCCACTTCCCAGCTTAGATCTCAACAACCGCTACTTGTTCCTGCTTAAAATTCCCACTTTTAAATCACAGATGCGTGGGGTAGTGTGTTTTTTCTTCCCTCTCTCAAACCTTGGCTTTCTGACCTATTTAGATTAGAAATCGTGTAGGCTTTGGGGTTTTTTCCACCTCAAAACCTTGTTGCATGTTTGAAAACTACCTGTAAATGACTTTTCAAAGGTCAAAATGGAAGAGAAAGAATCCACATTTCTCAACACCCATTTCCATCCTTTTTTTTTTTTTTGCATGTTCCTACAGTTCAATCACACTGCACTAGTCAGGAAACGGGAGCTACAGCTAAACAACAATGTGTTGACCAGTGTCTCACAACACAGCCAGATCTCCCAGGGTCGTCATAGCCCAAAGAAGTATATAGCCTTATGGCATTCTCCTGCACTGGACTTCACTCTGCTGTTGCATTCTTTTGTACTTTTAATAAAAACCCCACTATTAATTGTTGAATTTGTTATCAACAGCCAATAACCAGTTCAAATGCTTGCATATATTGTTGTTGTCCATGATAATATATCGCCAAAATTTTGTATTTTTATAAATACTATTAACATCACACATCGATTTGTCCCACTGCAGCATCTTCCTTAGAAATATTAAGTGCTGTCTTGGAAATGTCAGAGATCCCATCTTTTATTGCAACTCAAAATGAAAAAAGGAAGACTTATATTAGAGTTCAGCATGAATTTGTCCAGACTGATCTCTCTTACAATTTGATAAAGTTTAGAAATACAAAATACATGGACAAATCACAACATTGTCAAAGATCAGCTGAAAGTGGATATGACTGCTAATCCGTCAGAGGAGCGCGATGTAACAGTATTTCTAAAAGAAAAAAAGTTTCCAACTTTTTTACCCAATTATAGCAGTTGCCTCTTTCTAATTACTGTTGAGAATCTTAATGGTTAAAATCAGTTTCTGTCCTCTCTTTTCCATTCATCACAATTCTTTCTGTATGAATGTTATGAATATTTTGCTCATTGCTATGACCGATCTGAAGTTGCCTTTTCTGCTGCTGTTAAACGATGCTATGGAGGAAGAACAGCCTCCAGCTTGGTAGGATCCAACTGAAGTAAATCTAGTACCTGGAACAGGAGAAACTCCAAGAAGAGGATAAAAGCATCTATTCCTTTCCCTTCTTCTTCCACAGGGTTTTACAAATACAGCTAAGAGGAAAGCATGGCAGCCAGCATGCTCACATGCAGCTCTGCTAGAAAGCAGCAGTAGACACAAGCCAACATCAGACCCCAATTTCCCTTCTGGTAAGGCATCGCAGCGAGGCCAGCAAACTACCATTGGGTTACCTGGGCTTATCTGGCTCTCGCAGTACTAATGGCTAGAGAAGCCACATAGGCAATAATGAAGGTCAGGCATAGCGCTAGCATGTCTCGAGACATGGCAAACAGCTTCAGCCTTTGAGTGAGCCACAGCTCCTGTGCTCCCAGGGCTCCTAGAGAAAGCTTGGCCTCGTACTGGCAGGCAGCAGTTCTTTGAAGGTGTTCACACCCTCATCCTGCATCTGGTTTCTGCCTCTCTCCTTAGTTATCCTGTGCCCCCAACTTCTTGGCTTGGCTGATTTGCTTGCTGATGTTATGTTTTTTTTTGTTATTGGGCAACATCTTTCAGTTGAATCTGTTTTCATCTGTGAGCTCCTTTGACTTGCTGACATCAGTGGAACTCCCAAGAAGGAAAAATGTATAATCATTATACAACCATCACTTCTTACCAGCACTTACAATACAGTTTTAATAAGACATCCTGCGGTCCTTAAAATGTCTTCTCATTTTCCTTAAAATGTTGTAAGAAAAATTCGGGTCTTAAAAATTCTTTGAGTCACTTGCTTTAGGCGAGTCCAGATGTATTCAGATTCACCAAAAGAAAGTGTGGACTCAGTTACTGTTGTGTAAAAGTTGAATGTAATAATAGACCTCATGATTACATTCTGGGTTATGGATGTTGTATAAGAAAACCAGTGTACCCCTACTGAAGCGGTTCAGTGAAAACAATTTCCCAGTGTTGCAGATGAAACAAAATACTTTCCTTTACCATTTACAACCTCATTCCCCTTCCAGTACATATTCAGAGCAGTAGCAAATCAAATTAATTTAGGGTTCTGGGGCCCAGGCAACCTGCAGTACAAATGGCAGAGAAAAACAGAGATGGCCAGAGCTTCAGCTGCATATCTGGTGACTCTATAGACAGAGGATGGCTAAGGGTTCAAAGTGACCCTGACTGCACTGCCATACCTGGAATTCCTGGGAGATCCTGATAGTAATACCGTAAGTAGACAGAGTTAAAGCTAGTGGCTAGTAAACAGTGTAGAAGAAACAGAACACCACCACTGGTAACAGGTTAGCAACAGGGCTGTTCCTGGTGCAGACAGGGAATGGGCTGGCAGAGCTGGCATGGAGAACCAGGCACTTGCTGCTCCTCGTGCTGCTAAGGGGATGGAGGGGGAAGGAAGTGGCAATTCTGCTGTGAATGTCCGTCCCACATCTCCTGGACACATCCTGGTGGCAGCTGTCAGCCTCTCTCTCCAAGGCTTTGGCATAAAGTGAAGTTGGCAGTGGAATCACAGCCACATTTCTGCCCATGGCTATCCTAGCAGAGCCCTGGCAACACATTGCTAAAAGCAGCTTACTTCAGCTATCCTCCTGAAGCCACTTGCCCCCACCGCAGAATACTAATAAAACCTTTACACTCTACTTCTATGCTGCTTTCCATCAGGCTGTTGCAAATTGCTTTGCCAAAACTCATGAGTTAGCCTCACCTTGCTGCTGCAAGATCAGTAGTAATTACTGCAGTATTATTGACAAGCCAGCTGAGGTGCAGAGAGGTTAAGATATTTGATGAAAGTCAGAGGTATCTGTCAGCATGAGGAAAAAACCCCAGAGGCCACAATTACTTTACCTGTGTGTTTTTTTAAGCCACATTTCTACGGCTGTTAAGGAGACATGGATGCTGGTATTAAGGAACAGATACGCTTAAACAATTTTTTGCCTGTTTACTCATCTCCAAATTCTGAAAAATTAGTAGCAGCTGCCGAAAGAGCCTTTCTCTGCACCCTGCCAGAGAATTACCCAACATCAGGCTTTTCACCCCCCAAGAACAGAGCTAAATTTAGATACTCTGTTATACTCATCAATTACAATCAGATGGGATTTCACCATCCAGGTGCTGGAGGTCAGCGAGATTAACCTGCCCAACAGTAATGTTATTACACATTAGATGTACAGTTTCCCTGCAAAGCTGCCAATAACTTGCACTAGCTCAGTGCCTTGCAAGGTCAAGCCATCTATTTTGGTAACTAAACACAAGTGTTGGTAACTGATTTCCTGGTGGTCGCACACAAGCCTATAGACTTATCAGGGAAGGTGCCGAACTGACAATATGGAGATGCAAGTTCCTTCTCTGTGGAACAGGTGGGCTGCAGGCCAAGTCAGCCAACTTCCCTACCCTGCCCCACTAATACACCTTACCGGTGTGCTGACAGGCGAGTTACAAGGGCACATGACTGTTAAACTCTTTGGTGATCTAATCCACCAAAAGAAGCCATGCATTAGCATCAGCAGTTACAAGGCCCAGAAATGAAGACCCAACCTCTTTCTCAGACTGAGTCCTGCAAACATGCTGCTCCTGTGCCTAAAAAGATTCTTCCCCTTTATTATCAACTTGTCCTTTCCCTGTTCACTTGCACTGCCAAGTTCAATGCAGCACAGCAGCCCCTTTTTACCCTGGTCGTCAAGAGCAACTTGCTGCTTAGGAGCCCCGGATTTTATAAATACTTATGAGTGCATTTGCACAATACACTCAGGAAGAGGGGAATTACCATGCACATTTTAAATAACAAAACTGGGGTTGTACAGGGAGACTGAGTCCAAGCCAGAATATTTGTTTAGATTCCTCACCATTCAGATGACTGTTTTAAACTCAAATCCATTATCCACACCTTGTAGAACAATATTACTCAAAGATCATAATCCCATGGATTTTCACCCAATAACAGACTTAAATCCCCTCAGTAACATGGGATTTTCACACCCATTTAACAGTATATAACCAGGTGCATAACAAAAATGTGCAATGTGAGAAACTGGTGGCAGTAAAAAGGTGTTTCCTTACAGATTTACCTGTTCTTGAAAAGCATTGGCTTGTTCTTCAAATCCAGCTGTTCTGAAATAATTCACAACATCGGTAACAGCCCAGTCAGCAGGATCTGGAGGTCTCCCATTCTCTACTGAACTGCAAAGTGCAAATCCAGACAAGTAATCACTAAATGTGTGCAGAGCGTCTGCTGCTTCTTTGTGCACACCCTATGTACATCCCCTCCTTCCTTGTTCCTTCAGGAAAAGTATCCTTCGACACTTCCCCCCACCCCAATACAGAACAGTCACTCTTGTTCTCTTCCATTTCAAAGACCTGATGCTGGGGACAACTGAGGTACCGCTCCCTTCAGAAAAGAAGAAAGTATATGAATCTTCACATCAGCCACAGGTAATCAGTCAGGATCTTTTCCCTGCAAGTATGCTGCCTTTGCAGTCGGAGAACAAAGACTACCATGACTGAGGTACCAAATCCCTGTCTTTCAAGACTGCAGCTTCTTTTCAGCTACCAAGTACTTATCAAGAATTGCAGTGTGTGGACTATTCTTTTCCCAGATGAGACTGTGCTTCCTTGCAACATGAGTAGAAACTACTAGAAACCATCTTTACCTTGTGGAAAAAAAAAAAAAAAAAAGGCACCAATGACTGCACTAATTCTCAATATAGAAAATTTCCCATAATTGTTTTTGGACTCATCTTTGGGCAAATCTATGGACTTTTTTAATAGCTATGAATCTGAGAAAACATCTGTTAAACACAGAGTGAATTCCTTCTGTGATTGATCTCTGGCAATTGCTTTTCACACTAGCAAAACCACCCAATCATTCATATTACTATCCTTATCCTGCATTTCTTTTCCTAACCTGCCATCACCCTATCTCAGATAACCTTTGTGTATCTGCAAATTCTTGGTAAAAAAGACACACAGTGAGCTTGATTGCCTTTCCTACAGCAATTTAGGAGGATGAAAAGCAAGACATCAAAAGAAATAACTTCTTCAACTAGAAGTCTCAAAGTTCATGCCACACATCTTCCACTGTTCTGCACGCTTAACCATAATACTAATGAAGAAATATGAAAACGTACAGGTCAGGGCAGATGTCAGAATCCTGTCCATTTCAGGTCCTGAAACTGAGAGGCAGGACTTCGATTTTTCAACAGCACCAGCAGAAAAGAAACACAGATTATACTCTCCTGACAGCACGTTTGTTCTGTCCTTCAATTTTTTCTTTTCCAACTGTCACAACCTCTGTCTTGCCTAGACTTTTATGTCTTTCAGCAAAATAACTGAGTGAATCAAGGGCCAACCATTTTTCCAACCAGCCATGAAGAGAATCACATATAGTGCCTCCCATCACTGTTTCTACAACATCCCAATTTCTACAACTAGCTGAGCCCTGGGAAGGCAGACTCGTGAACACAATAATTTTTGCTTCTCGCCTAACTCTTGGAATGTATCTGTCAATATGGCAACAAATTCTGGCCCTAGGAACTCACAATATCAATATCTCCTGTATCTGCACTTGGCCTTCTAAAAGCAATTTCTTTCACTTATCACATGGAATATACACATATCTCAAAGCAATGAGCAAAGGGCCAGAGTTCTTACTTTTGCTCATCAAGTAATGACTTACTTCATGAATCACTTCACTGATTGTGATTACATAGAAAGGCAACACTCAGCAAAATTGAAAATGAGAATATCTGGCCTTATCAGAGCTGCATTTTTAAAAAAAAGAAAAAAAATCAAAGAATGTTTTTCAATTAAGATTTTTGGTGTTGTGCACATTCTGAGGCTTAAGAAGTAAAATGTGAAAAGCATTACACAAAATCTACACATATTTGTAAAAGCAGCGTTTGAAGAATTATATTTAAATCTTTGCATTTTCCCTAAGACATAGACTATCACTTTCAATAAATCACATTCTACTTAAAAATAAACAAACCACCCCTCAACAATTCAGTATTTTAAAAAAACCAAAACATAATAAATCCTATAAGGTATTTAATTCTTCCAAAACAGCAAATGAAAGATTTAATCTGTAAAAACACCTCCTAACTGTATTTTGCTTGCTTCGCAAAACACTTTAATTTCAAGCTAAATATGGTTCCAAACCCTCCGTCCCACAACTTTGTATTTCAACCCAGGTGTGTTAGTTCTTCACATAACTCTTCTTTCACCACTAGGGAACCACAGCTTGGTCCAGCCCATCCCAGGCTCAACTGCAATGACTGTAGGGGCTCTACCTTAGTCATTAACTAATTACAGGAAATAATTGCAAGTTTGTACCTCTAGGAATAACATCATGCTGGACCTCAAGTGGAGCCAATTTCCACAGCTACAGCTGCAGAAGACTCAAAGGCATGCGGCAGACTATTGGAGGCTGGCTGGATTTTAACCTATCTACCCACACAGATGCTCATTTGGCTCCTACGCTTTAACAGTCTCCTCCTTGCCCGCTGTTGCACATGGCTCTATTCTTTAGACAAAAAAAAGGGAATATACAACAGCCATGGCTTAGCTGTACACCGGTTCATGCCAGACATCCTGGATGCTGTAAAATCTTAAGAGGACTGGCATTTTAGGCTTTATAATGAGATACTAGATGCACTGATAATGAATAAAGATGAGGCTTGTCTGCTTTTCACCACTGTCCCTGTGCCTTTATTGCCATCATGTGGCAGAAACAGCAAGGCCTGAAAGGGTATAGCTGTGAACAGATTTTATCCAAGCTATTTATAACCACTTCAACGAAGTGCTAAATACTTCCTTTGTAGATATGCGCACATACACACTGTATACATTCATTTAGAAACCACAGCCCCTGATCAGTTTAATTACAATCCCCATCAGTTTTAAAAAGCCACCTTTGCAATTAGTAGTTGAGCCTTTATCACCTAAGCCTCAGGGGAAAATGATTAAATGTAAACTGTCCTTGCTTTGACTGCCTCCTTTCTCCTCCCACCACAGAGTCCTCATTGGAGAAGCAAGCCTGCACACCGAAGGTGGCTTCTGAGGGACATACACGATATAATCTATTCATAGTCACTGAATAGGGAAATGCTTTATGTTGGTGTGGTGTAACCGACGTCTCAAGCGAAGGGGGAGCATGCTGATTTTAATGGCTGCCATCAGATCTTCTGATGCTGTGTCATAATCAGGTGTTTTATCAGCATCCTGAAGTGACCATTATTATTATTATTATTTACACTAGTGCCTGGGAGCCTAAGCATTGTCAAGTTTCCTTGGAAGGCTTACGCAAAAGAGATCTGAAGGAAAAGAATGAGGTGCAGCTTTGCAGAAGTGTTGCAGTTTGAAAGGACAGACTAAGAACTCTAGTACTTTTTTTAAATACATCTATATATTTATCTCAGGACAGCTTCTATAACCCTAAAGCAGCAAGGCCAAATATTTGCACACAGAACTCCACTTCTCAGATCATAACTTCATTCAGAATTGTTAGCTCTAATCTAAGAATTGCTGACCTTTGAGGATACAGAAATGTCTCCAAAACAGTTCCTATCCCTCAGCCTGCAGCCTACCACATTAAAGAAAATGGTAGAGCAGTGTACACCATGTCTCCATCTTATTCCCACCCTACGTCTGAAGTAAAAAGCCAGCACTTTAGGGCTTCTCCAGCAAACAGCCTAAAATATCTGGTCCAGAAGAACACTGACACGAAAGACGTATGCTGCTGCTGCTGCTACTACTTCACAGCTCTAGATGGCTGGGCAGTCAGCAGAGAAGGGCGTATGTCTCACTGAAAGAGACAGAGAGGAGACTTCCACACAGCACACTTCTCGCCAGCAGACATCGGTTCTTCAAAAGCCACTAGCAGACAGGTGAGCAGAGGTAGAATATTGGTTACAGTGCTACCACTTGCTTTAGTCTCTGGTTGAGCAGAGAAATCAATGGAGAAGGGTACACTCCTAACTTAAGTTACTAGCTTCTACATCTCTACATTGCTGTCAGTCCTCCCACACATCATTTTTAATCAATTCAGTGCCCGAGACTCTTCTATTTCAAAAATGAAATACAATAAAAGTAATTGAGAACAAGGAAGGTTTGAAATGAGCAAAGATGGAGGTGCCCACCATTGCCAACTGCATCAAGTCAAAGGAAAACTACAATCAAAATCCATGTGCTGTTTACATAAACCGAACACTACAGATTCACTTACTTTTTGACATCCAGAGAGCCGTTTTCCTTGTTTTCCATGTCAACAGCTAGCATGGGGAGGACAGAGGTTTCTTTTACTTCGGCAACTGATCAATAGGGAGGAAAAAAATTGTGTTTAATTATTGGTAGTATGAAAAGAGCAACATAATGTAACAGAAACAAGCATTCTACAGGGACACAACCATGTTTGCACCTGAGAGCAAAGGTGCTGTCAAAGACTGCTTTCCTCAGAAACCTGGAAAAGCTGATAATAGCTAACGAACTACAAAAAGTTGACCTGTGCTTCAAACACAAGAAATATTTCATGCCTGAAAATCAAGGAAAATAATGTTACATTCGATCCTTTTTGAAGCTAATACAATTTTGAACAAACTATATTCATACACCTAGAGATTGACCTGAAACACATAGCTAGTTATCAAGAGAGTTGATTATGCCTTCAGTCAACCTGCTATACAGAGCATCCAAACAGATATATGATCTGATCCCTAGCGAGGTTTTGAAATCCATAGCCTTGTTTCACAAATGGGGAATCTGGGATACAGACGAGCACAAAGTGACTTATACCCATCTCGCACGTAAAGCTAGTAAGCACAGTTACTAATTGAGTGCCAGACTCCTGAGGCCTAAATCAGTATCTTATCCATAAGATCATCCTTCCTGCACTAGCACAGCTTCTGCTATAGGTATGGTATACTGAACTCTGAAGAGGAAAGGAGCGTACGAAGGACACAGGAGAAAATTCAGTTTGTTTCTCTCCTTGTAGCATGCTGGAGTACTTTCACCACACAGCTTTTTCCACCACTCCACAGAGCATGCAGAAATTACTCAAGCCTTTTATTTCTGTTCTCAAGTAAGCCATTTCTATTTCAAAGAGCACTAAAGAACTAACCAAGGACTCGGGATGTTCTTGCTGGAGCATTAATGGATGCCAGTGAAATGTCACAGAGCGCTGGGAAGTACAGAATAGGGAAATCATGCTCTTCGGCTAAAACTTTGCAAAAATAGAGGATAGCAATTAATACTGCCGTTAAAGGAAAAAAAAAAAAGAAAAAAAAAGATCCTTTATTATACAGCTAGCAGTACATAAAGCACCAAGAAAACAAAACAGTAACAAACTAATCGAAAAGATGCTTCTTCCTGCACCGCTGACCAAATAACTCAACGCATTCCCTCAAATCACTTCTTGGTTCACCTGAGGTGACTGCCAAACGACAACCGCACCGGTCTATCTGCAGAAGGTGCCCTCGCCCCGGCCGCGCAGGACCCGGCAGCCCACGCCGGGCTCGGGGTAAGGCACGGCACCTTCCGCAGAGCCCACGGCCCCGCGCAGCCACCCGGCCGTCGGGGGGGGCTCCCGGGGCTCCCCTTCCCCCGCGGCGGCCGAGGAGACGGCTCCGCCGGGACTGTGTGACACGCGTTCACCATTTTTCAAGCATCTCCGAAACCGCTCGCCAGGCAGCACTGCACCACATTGTCATTTTTGGGCTGGGGGGGGGGGGGAAGTAAGACAGAAAAACCTACCTACGAGCAACTAAACCAAAGCATTGCTACAGGCTGCTCCGGAGCGGCGGAGCCCCCCGGCTCCCGCCCCCCCCCGCCGGCAGCGGGGCGCTCTGAGGCGGCTCAGTTTGACACCGGGCAGCAGCCCCGCCTGGCTCCCGGCCCGCGTGACGCCGCCGCCACACACGGTCCGCACCAACCGCCGCCCGCGTCATGGCGGACGTTTTAAAGGCGCAGCGCTGCACCGCCCCCCCCTCACCGGCTCGGTCGCGGGGGGGGGGGCCGGGGAGCCGCGGGGTCCCTCCGCCTGCCTGCCGCCCCGCAGCAGCCCGCTTCCTCGCAAGCGCCAGCACCGCGGAGGCTCGGGAGGGCACCCCGGGAGAAGGTTGGGGGGGGCTGAGGGGGGCAGCAAGGACCGACGCCTCCGGGGAGCGGCTTACCTGCGGGGGAGCGGCGGGCAGGGCGGCGGCGGTGCCGGAGGGCTGCTGGCACCGGCGGCCGCAGACCCGCCCGCGGCACACGGCCGGAGAGGAGCGCTCGGTGCCAGATTCATGACCTGAGTTTCTTGGGACCTCCTTGTAAACATTGCTACTCCTCCTACCCAACGGGGTGGATGTAGTAACGGTAAGAGTCGGGGGGGAGGGAAAAAATACAGATATTTTTTGAAGGATGCAATAGCGAGCCAAGGAAATTTTATACAAGGTGGGAAATGGGAACAGATTTCTAGATCTCGGAAAATGGATAAAGTTACATAAAATTAATTTCTAGAACGAGTTAATCAACTTGCATGTGAATAGGAGGCACTTGGCTTTCTCTAGCACTGGAGCATCGCAGGCTCAGGGCGTGGGGAAAGAGGAGCGACCAAGGACAGCACAACCGTGCCACCGCCACCGTGCCACCGCCGGGACCGAGGAGAGAGAAGAGATGGAGACAGCGACTCCCAGGGACAGCTACATCTGTTACTTCTGCAAGCACACTATTTACTTAACAAGGAGACCCACAGATACCTACGGGATTTCCTGTACAGTAAGGTACAACTCAAAGTGCCTACAAGTGACTAAGTCTCCCCCCTGGCAATAAAATCTCCTGCAGAGATTAATACAAATGTTGGCAAGTTTCTCCAGCAATTGCACTTCTTCCCCCCCCCCCCCCCTTTCTTACACTGATTTTTAATTTCTTCTTCCAAATTTCCCTTGATTCCGGATGCTTTCTAATGGCACGGAAGCGTTACATGGATAATGTGCTGTGCTGTCAGTGGCAGGGAAATGAAGTAAGCAATACCAACCAACCAACATACCCTACTGTCCCTGCACACGGGCTTTGCAGACTTCCTCAGCACCAGGGCGGCGTCCCAGCCACAACTCCAATGCTATGACCTTTTAACCATCCTTAACAGTCTGAGTTAACACAAATCTGTGGGATGTTTTACTTGCAGAATTTCCTTCCGAGTCAAACCACTCAAATGACACCCTTGCAGTGCACTGCGAGGCAAGGGGGACATTACAAGCTACCTGGGGATTCGTACAGAACCAACGGTGACTTCAGCCTGATCTCTGCAGAGCAAGTCACAGCTCCGTGACACGAGTGCCCTAGCCAGCACTGACGGACGGAGCCTGCTGGCTGGCAGAGCAGGCGTGGGGCTGTCCCAGGCACCGTGCATCTGCCTCGCTACCAGGAGAAGCTTTCTGGATCCTGGCTGCCAACAGAGATTTAAGTCACCTCACTGCTAACTGGACACAGTTACAAGCCCTAAACTCACAGGAAAAGTGCACTTTTGTGCAAAGGAATGCAGACGTGACTTCCCCAACCGTTTCATTTTGCCTTGCTTACATGTGGCCAAATAAATAACCAAAGCTTGCAAAAACCATGCAAATAATGGGACTTGAGGATCAATAGGAGCATTGAGAATGGAGAGCAGTGGGAGTCCTGGCCGCTTTGGATTTTAAATAAACGTAGATAAACAAGTTAAATAGAGTATTAAACATACTGCACCCTAAATAAAACCCTTTTACTTCACATCTCAAAGCGTACTGAAAAACGTGGCATATATGTGTTGGGCAAGGAAGCTGTGCACGGGAATTTTTTTTTTCTCTCTCTCAAGAAATAAGAATTCTAAATGAGGCCATAATGCATTTTCTGCATCAGCTGGTTTCTAACTTTGGTAATGAACTGACATTTGAAGATATAAATATAAACCAGCTATTTTACTCACACTCTCCCCTTCCTTCCATCACGTACTTCAATTAATCCTTGGAGTATTCGAAGTGAGGCTCACACAGTGTGTGCGTTCCGTCTAAAAGACCTCGAACAGCAGAGAAAGGAATTTGAAGAAGACGGGCAGTGGAAAAAATTCAATGTGGAGTATGATCTGTCGTTTGTATTTTCATTCACTGGGCTAAGGTAATTTAATTAAAACAAGATTATGTCTTAAGGGAGACAAAGCAGGAAAGCGAATTAGACTTTTGTTTGACTATTTGCATCCCGCTTCTGGAAAAAAAAAAACGTTTCCAGGCCACGTAGGGAAAAAAAGCGAGACCAGGGTTGGTAGATCCACGTTAAAGGGTCAACCCCGCGTGTTCCTGAACTTCTGCTGTTACACAAGGAGAAACACGCAGAAGTCAGTGTAGGTGTTGGGCACCAATTGACTCTATTTTCTGGGTATTGCAAGATGCCAGATTTCTACTGAAAAGCTGGTTTTTTTTGTCCCTGGAAGTGACAGCAGCACACGAAGACAAAACACATTGCACGTGTGGCTAAGTGGAGCGTAGCACCGTTACCTGCGCAGCGGGTACCGAATTTCAGCTCCCCCAAAGCAAAACAAAGCCCTTGTAACCCTTCTTATTCCAGTGCCCTGGGCAAGAACACGGTTAAACGCGTTCCCAGGGAAAGCTAAGTGAAAAAACAAGGAAGGACTTGTGTGGCTTCACGCCGAGCGAAGCCAGGAAAGCTCCTCTGCATAGGCTGCTCTTACGCAGGGCAGAGCGGATTGTCTCCGCGTACAGAATACCTCTTTCTTTGTCACCAGGGCCTGCAGGGCTCAGCGTTACCGCGGGCACCGAGAGCGGCCCGGGCCCCACCGGACGGGCCCTCGGGCAGCCGCCCCGGGCGCGAGGCGGCACCAACGGCCGGCGGGACCGTTACGGCCCCCGCGCGCCGCCCCGCCAATAGCCGCCAGCCTGGCGGGCGCGGGGCCTGCTGGGAAGGGAAGTCCCGCGGGGGCGGCCCGGCAGCGCCCCCTCAGGCCCGTCGTCCGCAGGCCCCGGCCGCGACCAGCCTGGGACGGGGCTCGGCAAGGAGCTGGCTGCCGTCGGGAACTGAACTGCGGCGTGGATTAAACGCTGGAAGGGGCCATGCTTTTCCTCTGGGTGTTCAGGGAGACATTTCGGGGCTGGCACTGATCGTTTGTGGTTCCTGGGGGCCAGGCTGGAAATGCTGCTCGCCCTGAAGAGATGGCCAAAATGCTGAGAGATTTCATCCAAACGTGATTAGCGGCCAAAAATCACCAGCTCCTCTTAAGGTGCAGCACTGGGGGCACGGGAAACGAACAGGGGGCACAGGCTGCTTTTAAGTAATTCCTGTTACAGACATGGAAGTGACAGGTTTAAGATGACTGCTTGCCTCCCAAACTGGATTAATTTATAGCTGTTCCTAGTCTATTAATAACGATAGTCTGAAAATCTTTTTTGCATCATTTCCTTCCTTGCAATACAGGACTAAAAAGGGACCTTCCAGGCCGTGGAGTTTGATCTCCTGCCGCGGCAGGCAAACCCTCACATAACCACATCTGCATCTCGTGCCGGTTTTGAGCCCACACGGAATCTCACCCAGATCTGCCAGTCAGGAGGCCTGTGTCAAGGTCCCCTTTACTGGTGGTTAAGAACTTTTAATTTACAACTTGAAAAACATAATTTGTTCCTGTAGTAATATTGTTCAATTTAATAGTTGACTTTTCTGTTTCTCTGGTATTTACTTGCTTACATAGACTCAGCTGTCTGAATGACACTTTTAGACTGTCACTGTAACAAGCTCTGCATTTTCTGAGCTCGTTCCCCTTTCCTCTTTGTGTGCATTTGCCTTCCAGGAGCAGACATTGGGAGCTGCACCCTGGGGTGCAGCAGGATCCCAACAGTACTTTCTACATTCCCTGACTGCTCTGAACAGCCCCTAGCTCCGCACTACACTTCTGGAGGTCTTTTGTCACACGTGTTTGGCACTGATGAGTTTAGACATCCTAGGATTGGCAAGTACCTCAGGTCTTTTCCACAGTCCCTGGCAATTACTATACACCCAGAAAGAGGCAAAATCCCTGTTACTGGTCCAGGTTTTACCTTTCCAACACTCTGCTCTCAGAAAACTCTCTTTTCCCAGTTAAGATCTTTTCCACTCCAGTCCGTATTCAGGGATTGGACTAGCTGATCTCCAAGCCCCTGCTGTTCTGCAATTCCGTGATTCTTTCTAGTTTGCTCGGATCGAATTTTGCCACTTACCTTGCTCCACAGCATCGACAGCTTAATACCCGTTGTCCTGCTCTCCCTTCCCTACGTCGGCATTGCATAGAGGAACGAGGGACAGTTCCCAGCAAGGTACTCCAGTCCACGCGTGGAATCCAGCAGTGAAGCACCTCTCTTCGATTCCTGCCTTGGCCAGGAATCCAAAAGCTGTGCTGTGTCTTCTTCACAGTCCTCTTCTGACCTGCCAGGGTTTTCTGCATGACTGAGCATTGTCTTGTTGCTCTGAAGTTCTGCGTAAAGCCTAGACAAAAGGCCAAAGATAGCGTTAGTGTAAAACAAGTGTGGAGGGAAGGAAGGCAGAAAACCCACGGCAAGAGTACAACAGTGTGACTTGTACCAACCTGGCATTCATTTCTAAAGCAATTAAGTTGAAGTGCCTGTGTAAGTACTAGGTCAGAGCACAAGAGCCAGTCAGCCTCGATTTATATTCCATGCAGTTACCTGGGTACACTCTTATAAGGTAAAAATCAGGGTCCATATGTGTGCAAAAAGTTTTGTAAAAGCTCTGGGTTTCAGGATCAGCGCGTGGGTTAAGAGCTCTGCAGGTGCAGAGTGCCAAGTCAGCAGCACAGCTCCCCCCAAGCCTGGCAGGGAGGAGCACTGCTCAGATCTACTGACAAGGCAGTAATTAAAGGGATGGAAAGACCCTCTGTTTCTTCCCCGGAGTCCCTTAAATCCTTGCTTTAGTATGCTAAGGTCCCTTTTACGCAATAAGCATTATCCGGCCTTTTTTTTTTTTTTAATTTTTTTATGAATCTCCAGTAAGATGACTAGAGTTGCGCCTGCTTCACACCAAGCTAAAAATGAACGCGTACAGCAGCTGCCTGCGATGCAAGGCCAGTGGTACCTTTCTGCTTTTGCTTCTTCTGGTTTCCAAGACTGAATTGTTTAAATAAATCTTCCTGCACGTGAATTATATCCACTTCACTGAGAATTTCCTGCCCTACTTATTTTGTCGTGCTCCTTCTTATTCTGGTAGTTGCTCATATTTAACAAAGCTACTGTTCAGACTTAAGCACTTGTTATTTTAAAGCTTGTACTTTGTATCAAAAAAATCATTGTATACAAACACAACTCATTCTGCCCATACTAGTAGTAGTACCTGCCACATACTTGCCTAGCTTGTGATAACGTAGCAAGAAGCTTATAAAAAGTATTTGTATGAAATACTGACATTGTAAAACAGAATCCAGGCTAATAAAAATATTTTATATAAATACGGCTCAGATATCTCTGTGAAATCGCTGTTAAATCTATGGGAAATCTGAAAGGTAGCATTTTGGTTGTATGAAGTGAGGCAAATGAAAAAGCACAACATGCTGATACACACAAGAATGGAAAAATACGCTTATAGACAGAAAAATGTCAATAAACCAGAGGCAGAAATCTCAACTACATTTCAAACATGACATTAAGAAATCAGTGCTAGGTTTTCCCCCACATTGCTGGGAAGCTTTTTTCCACAGGAGTGAAGATCCTTCCCATCACTGAAAAACCATCAAAGCTGGATTTTGACACCTCAGCGGCCCCATGACCCGCTGGGTGACTAGTGGTGACAGTGCGATTCACAGGTGCCTTTGCTGCGGGGATGCAGGAACCCGACCCCTGCCAGACAGCTCTCCCCTGCAGTGGGTTTGGCGCTGGACGCTTCTGCTCCTCCTCCTCCTCATTCTCCTGACAGTATTTACAGGGGTGAGGCTGCCATCTTCATAACAGGACAGTGCTGGCTGTAAAGCTGACTCCCGATGCCTCGCCACCCTCCCATATGAGCTTGTACTTCCCTGGACACCGTGCCTGGGAACTGCGCCCAGTGCAGACCCTGAGGAGGGCAGCGTACCTACGAGCCCGCACAGCGCTCACACACCTTTTCAAGAAACACAGGAGACCCACACCCAGACCGAGGGAACATCCATTGTACGCACCTAATCCACAAGCTGGAAAATATTTTCTACATGGACAGCCCCAAATACCTTCTCCATTTCTAAAAACCCTAACTTATGTATTATTTTTACAATAGGTAAGACTAACACCTAGTTTCCTCAGTAGCCGCCTGACACAGCAATCAGAATGTTCCAATGCAGTTGTGCAGAGCTCTCCCCTGCCACGTTTTAACCCAGCAGGCAGCGAGAACAACCACACAGCTGTTTGCTCACTTCCCCCAGTGGGATGGGGGAGAGAATCGAAAAGGAAAAGGTAAAACTTGTGGGTTGAGATAAAGACAGTTTCATAGGACAGAAAAGGAAGATGATGATGATAACAACAACAATAATGATAAAAGAATATACAAAACAAGTGATGCACAGCACAATTAGTCACCACTCGGAGTTGATGCTCAGCTGTTTTCTGAGCTGCATCACCTCCTGGGTGCCCTCTGCCCCCCTCCCCAGTTATATACTGAGCATGACATCATATGGTATGGAATATCCCTTTGGCCGGTTTGGGTCAGCTGCTGTGGCCCCTCCCAGCTTCTTGGGCACCCCCACCTTCTTGTTGGTGGGGCAGTATGACAAGCTGAAAAGTCCTTGACTGCTTGGCAACAACTAAAACATCAGTGTGTTGTCAACATTATTCTCATCCTAAATCCAAAGCACAGCACCATACCAGCTGCTAGGAAAAAAATTAACTCTATTCCAGCCAAACCAGGACACCCCCATTTTCAACACAGAGACATTAAGAGCCTTCTCCACATCTGCCCATGGAGGTTTCTGCTCGATCATACACACTTTCTGGGGTGTCGTGGAATTTCCTTTAAAAGCACTGTTGTAACATTCTCACATCACCTTCCCATCATGAGGTTTTCTTAGAAGCCAAGGTCAGCAAGATTCAGGACCACGTATACACTCAATAAAGAAAAGAGAAGCAGAGGCTGAGTCGCAAACCCACCTTGGTGTCAGGAGTCCAGCCGAACCAGTCCATTCCTTTATGATTTTCTTCTAAAAAAATATTCTGAGCATGCACAGAGATCCACGCAACACTCGGATAGTGGCAAGCTCTTGAATGGTGTCTGCCTTTGCTAACTAGAGCCATTGTGGGGAATGGTCATATTTCAGGTGTTTGGGCAGATCAGTCAGTGAGTTTCTGGGGCAGTGAAGTTCTCCCACCGGCTCTCCAGTAGGCAGAGTTAGCCAGCAGCAGGCAGTTTTAGCCTGCTTTAGAAACATCCAGATTTCTCACATTTGTAAAGCCCCCGTGTCCTGGTAAACACAGGTGTCTTTTGTACACATTACAGTTCTGGTATAACTGCCAGAATGGACACCAGGTGCGGAAGACCAGACATATGGCATTTCTTCCGTTGATCAGCCATGGAGGATGCTGCTCCTCTGCCCACCGAAAGCACCCCAGACCCAGAGAAGGGTGTTTCCCGCAGTTCTCCGTCACTGCTGCCAGTTACGGGGTCCCTATCTGCTCATAGACACCAAACTATGAGGAAGCCGAAGGAAATCATGGCAACACTACACTTTGTGTGTAAACATGACAGATCAAAGGATGTGCATGTTGCTTGGCAGACCGCGGCTGCAAACAGCACCACTGACTGCAAGAAAGGAACCGCTGTTACGGCAGGGTGAGCGTTCCAGTCGCGTGGTAGGTGACCCTGTTTCCCCTCTCTACTCTCTCCTTTGATATAAGCCAAAATTGGTTGATAAGGCTCTGATCAGAGATCCTCTCAAGAACATGTTTGCTGTAACTTTCTCTCCAACTGGTCACATCATTCAGAAAAATATTGAACAATATTTTTTGCCTGTGAACATTATGATTAGTAGAGATACATCTAGATTTGACCAGCATCCAACTCTCTAAAAAATGTATATCCTCTCCACTATAAATACTATATATTTAATGAACCACCTTAGAAACCCTTTTCAATTTTTATTTATTTTTTTTCCCCTATGACAAGTCTTTGGTTAAAATCAGCGTATTTCTGAACTTTCAGTTGCATGTCATACAGGAATGTGATTGCGTGCTATTAAAACAGAACACACGCACCCAGCACCCCCGATTCTAGCCTCTAGTGAAAATAGGATTTATTAATCAGGGATTTTTAGTGGAGTTTTCATACAGCTTGTGCAATCATACATATTATGAAAAAATGCTTTTGTTCAAATTAGTGTCAAAACCTCCTTTTTTACTGATGCTGATATGAAAACCAGTAAAAAAAAAAAGTAGGTATTAATAATTAATTCTAAAAGGATTTAAAGGCAAAAATCTACTAATACATAAACAATGAACACTCATAGTTGATATTGCATATATTATCTGACCTATTATTTGACTCGTACAGCCCAAATTTCTCATTCCCTACTGCTCTTAAACATTTTCCAAGTCTCTTGCCCTTACTGTGTTGTGCAGCTGGCATTTCTTACACCCGCTGTTCCACACCACATACACGTGCCATCTACTGGCAAATGGACGCAGCTAGAGCATTTTGTTAGAAGGAAGGTGAAGGTGGAATCACAATTCGTTTTAGTTTACAGGTTTTTGTAGTAATCTGGAACATAAAAAAAAAAGGGTCAAGAAAAGTGTGAGTTGAGTTTGTTAGTCAACAAGCAGTTGCAGAATTAAGATCAGTTTAATAACTTTAGATGCAATGTTATCAATGCTCAAAAGCATAGCTTTGAGTTCTACAAGTCCCGAGTAAACAAAGCATTTGTGTTGATATTCCAAGTTTCTGTGTGTGGCTTTAAAAACCAAACCAACTAATTTATGAGACTTCAGGGAGTTATTTTTCCGCAGCATTCACTGCAATACTTGTCCTGGTGGGAAACGTACCTTGCAGCCAACTCAGTCCCATTCTGAAATTCCCTTCCGGAATGAATGAATGCTTGGCCATGGAGGTAGCTCTCCGATGTGGATGTCCTCCTGGAGCCCAGTCCCTGGGTTACGTCCTAAACCACAGAGCAGATACTTCTACAGAAGGAGAACCACGTTCCTGATTGAACTAACATGCTCACATTAGCAAACCCTATCACTGCATTATACACACGTTACATCGTGTAGCCCTTACACTGATTCTGGTATAAGATAATGTTTTAACTAAGCTACCCGCTCAGCTCCTCTCTTGCTTTTCCCCCACTGGTAATTAAGCCTGCCAGATGCATACTTCCTGGTATGTGTGATAAGAGAATAAAGGGAAATAAAGAAAATGTATTTACTGAGGACATGCATTATATACATAGATATATTTAGAGTGGCAGTTAAAAATGAGATTATTTTATAAACTCTGGGCATGTATGAAATAACCAAATATTGATGGCTTAACCTCAATTAACACACCTGTGAGATAGGTGAATTACATTGGTTTACTCATCCAAGGTGTTACCTGCCATTAATGGAGTCCTGACACCCTGATCCCCACTTTATGCAAACATCAAGTAGAAAGGGGATGGTAAAGATGGAAGAAATTGAAAGGACATCCCAACTGAGCATTCATTTTGTTGAACTGTTACTTTGATAGCTATGTATACATTCAGAGTAACAATGTTGACACATGGTAAAGAACAATACTTCCCATAGAAGACAGTTCTTGTGATATTACTGTGTAGACCAAAGCATTGATACACCACTAAATGTAAGTGAGAAGGTGCTGGATTTTTTTTTTTTTTAAACTTAATCAAATTGTCTTGATGGTGAAAGAATTTCAGAAAGTTATCAAGCCTTGCCAGCACTCCAGTTTTTATTGCCCTAATCACCGGTATTTTTTCCTGGAACTGACTGGACACACTCAGAACGTACCACAACAGGCCAGGCTTCTGAGACATGGCTTCATTTGAGTATACCTACAGCTGCGTCCTTTCCAATCTTCCACAGCATCTTGGAAGCAAAGGCAAAAGCAGCAGTTTGACCTCTACCTCCCAGCAAAGGAGAACATCTGTCACTGTGGTTGCTATGTATGGGAACAGATCGCTGGCCTCCGCCCTCAAACTCCTTCCAACTAGAACAACCTTTTCACACTAAAAAGCTTTTGTGCTGCAACCATGTCCGTGTATTGGGCAAAGTGTTTGCTCCATCCTGTCCTTAGGAAAGATGCCTCATCCTCAGACAGGCTGCTTCTCCACACGCAGAGCAGAATGTGCCATTAGATACTAGATTGCTACTGTGCAATCTATCAAAATCTAAATCTTGTACCCTGAGCACTAATAAAGAGCGTGCAAGTTTGTCACTGGGTCTTTCTTACACGCTTCACTGACCATGAGCAAATGAACACCACAGATATGTTGCTTTTAAAAATTAAACCAAAGAGCCACATAAACACAATTTTTAGAAATATTGTTTTGCAAAAACACTTGTATTTGACCCTCTCAGGGAAGGAACAGGACAACCAGACTGTAAGAATTCTAAAGGAAATTTTACTGGCTTGGAAATAGACTATTGGGAACTCATCCTGATGATTTCATGGAAACCTCAAGCTGCTGTTATCCCACTGAGGTAGGAAATTTTTGTAGTAGTGAATTCTAAGAATAAACTACATATTCAATATATGCAAGTTTCCTTCAGGCAGGCATCCCTTTTTGTAGTATAAAACCCAAAAACAAACAAACAAAGCAACAACAAAAGGTCAAAATGTGATTAGACCTCAGATTTAATTCAAACTTTTATTCATCATCAAATTCCAAAGTTTGGAAGGGAAGCTATCTTGAGATCCTTCTTGCCCCAAGATACCCATCTTATCCTTCTAAAAACCCCAACACTTTACCTAACTCCTATATCTGATGACAAACATTTACTATCTGCAAGACATTTAAACATCCTTGTGGAGCTCACCCTTTTACTGGAAGTGGTCACTGCCCAGCCTGACATTAGACACTCTTGTTTTACCCCTGCTGTCAGAGGCCTCAAATCAGTTGATTCCTCAAGCTGTCAATTAAAAACATTTTTAAAATGTGTGCAAGACCCACACTTGTAAAATTATGGTGGTTGTACAATCCCCCCCCCGCCTTCTCCCCTGAACACATCCAGATCAGCTATACACACCCCAGTTGGAGAACAGAATTGTCTTTTTACCAGTTTCTTATGGAACAGTTCTCAAATTCTCATCTGGGATAAGCCTTCCTTACATGTGGGAAGTTAGAAGAACAACAGATTTGAATGCCACCTTCAAACTGGCTGCTCGACATGCCGTGCTTGCATGGGAGCTGTAGTAAAAGCAGAAGACAATCTTTGCAGTTTCTTAGCTCAGCTTTAGAAAAAGTACCAAGGCCTTTGAAATGCAATACAGCATTTGTACTATGAAACCAAGACCACCACAAAACCACGGTCAGTAGGGTACAGCAGCAGAAGCAGAGAGGCCACAGCTCCGCTCAGACAGCGGGAGGAGGAGGAGCTGCGTTACAGACAGCAGGTACCGGAGCCTCTCTGAACAACACTTGCAGAAAAAGCCTCAAGACAGACAATGCCAAGACCATGAACAGTCTTTACTTCTATCAGTTGTTTCACAGCACAATGAGACACAGCACAGAGTTCGTACAGTGGATCTGCAGACAGTTTAAAAACAGGCAATTACCTTTAATAAAAAGCATCGAGTCTGAATGTGGAAGTATGAAGACGACAAACAATATTGCAGCTAACGATCACCTTGCTTGCCTCTGATTGTCTAAGAAGTCCAACTCACTGACTTCTCATAGTGCTTTTAGCGCTCTCCGCACCATCTTCTCTGAACACCCTAGTTAGTGTAAAGCTTAACGGGCCCCAGCTACTGTGTGCAGTATGTTTCATAACCTTTTCCTCTTGCTTTCAAACCCTGTTTGCAGCGTGCGGGGAGATGCAACAACTCTCGTCATACAACATTCTGATTCACAAAGAAGCAGCACAAGTGTTGTACATAATTTAATTTGCACTTCTGTATATAAATGTTTACTATATTGCACACTATTGCAGCACTTAAAAACATCTAATTATTTGCAAAAATTAGTAAAATACTTTAAAGGATTTAAAAATAAGGGTTTTAATGCAACTGACAAGATAATAAAAAAGCAATTTACTTAATGAGATACAATCCTTTATGTTGGAAATGAAAGTTACATACAACTAGAGTACAATTAAAATATACCATATAGTTCAACACTTAATTCCTCAAATGTGTAAAATTAACAAGCTTCTACTGTCATAGATATACAATTTTTCCATATTGTGAAAAGGATTTTTCAAATTAAATACAGGTAACATAATATTCTGTAGTTATATTTTATGACTGTGTTTAAATGAGAGGGTTGTATAATACTCACATTGTCAAATGTACTCACTAATGCCTTGGAAATTGCACACTTCCCCTCCTTTTCCAAAATAGAATCTCATTTCCATACTGAAGTCTATTATGCCATATTGGAAAAGTATTTTACTTTCTAACAGGATTTTCATAAAATTAAAAAGTAGCATAATATCATGGCATTAAGATGACTTTTCCACTTATGCCCACGTAGAATTTAATCTGGGTATCAGACAGACATGTCAGAACCAATTTCCTAGACTTTTGTCTTATTGTACACGCAAGATGAATGATTACAGTATTTTACAAAACAGAAAAATCTCTGAACCTTACTAGATTTATAAATGTAATGATTAAAAATTAAAATCATAACAGAATCAAATTGTGATCTCCAACATTTATTAAAATCTTTTAAAGTTCATAAACGACAACAAAGTTACTGTAGAATTTATCGCATACAGCTAGCATACAGCAGCATGTCCTTGGTCTAAATGAAATACAAAAGATTTTAACATTTTCATACAAAGGATTTCTTTAAATTTATTAATGTGACGATATATCTTTGTTACATAAAATTTGCTACAGCAAAGTATCTTATACTTTTCTTGCACATATGTAAATATGGGTGGACAAAGACTGCATTCCGTGTCAGCCTCCTAATGACGTTGTGCAAAAATGCTCAACAACCTAAACATACAGAATGTCGGATGGTACGCTTCATACTCTTTTGTAAAATGTCTACAAAGGCTTTTCTTAGAGGAGTGTCATACAGATTAAAAGGAAGGAATGCCAGTGGGTTACTTGCACTGACATTCAAAACAAATACAATGGCTATGTACCAATATAGCTCGTTTTTTTTAAAAACAATTCATCCTTGTATGCATGTAAATTGATCATAAAATATGAGTCTAGTTTAAACTGTTTAGATGTGCTGTTTTAAGACAGGTCACTGAGACAGCCAGGATCAAGTGTACAAATAATACTACTATGAATAAGTTTAAAAGCAACCCCCCAAAAAAGTGCTGAGCCACTGATTATTAACATTGAAATAAATGTGTAAAAGTGCCCAAAGCTAGCACATGGTAGCAATATCTTTTAAGTCAGTTGGTGAGAGTATACAAAACATAATTAAGCCCAAATACTTATTATCTGTGTGACCATACATTCTGTTTGATTGAAAGAAAGTAGGTTAGAAATGAAGACACAATGCAACTAAAATAAACCCAGCTGTTGCAGTTTTTAAACTTTGTCTCGTCTCTTTGTGAATGAAGTGCTGTAATTAAAACGAAAATGATTGTAGCAGTACTCCATCCTCAGTTTACTAATATAGTATACCAGAATAAAAACTTGGCAATAACCTCTTATTCTTAACAACTAACAAAAAATAACCGTGTTCATCCAGCGATGCATCTAGAACGTTATTTCGCATTTGCTAAACCATTTGTTTTTCATAGCTAATGGCAGAGCGTATTTTGCTTTTTGTGGTGTGGTGTTTTTTATTTTAATGGATGCCTTTTTTAATCAAAAAAGGCCCAAAACAAGGAATACTTTGGGAGCCCAAACATCAGCTTTAAAAATAAAAAACCCACAAAAAAAAACCCCACCAAAAAAGAAAATGTGAATCAAAATGAATCATATTCTCTACAATACTGACCAAAACTTCCTTTAAGAGTTTAGGGTTCATGTTCTTAAAAAAGCCATTTCATACCTGCCAACTGAAATGCTGGTAAGTTGACTTGGTTACATATGGTCCAAAATCCAGACCAGGTAGAAGTACTCCCTCTCATGAGACTGTAAGCTTTCCATGGTACAGTCTGGTTATGGCAATTTACCTCCTGCCTAGGTGGGAAATACAAAGGAAGGAGGCGGTGACGAAAACTGCAGGGATGTAGAAAACCAAGGCACGGGGTCTAGCTACTGTCCCCTACCTAAGCCATCCAATTGATTCTACTGAATTTTGGTCAGTCTCCAGGAAGAAATGTTTTTAAGTTAATTTAGCAGACATTTATATGGCGATAAATACTACCTTCAAAAATGCTAAAAATGTTGGCTAGGTTTAGTCTGAGCTACTAAAAAATTATTATAAATTGTAGCATCAGACACAAGACAGACAAGAATTATTGGCTGGCACAGACTAGAAGCAACATTTATCTTTCACTTCAGTCTAAATCACACTAGCCGCAACACCTTCCATTTCACTCACACAAATAATACATTATTCAAAATAAAATGGAGCATTCTTGGGTAAAAAACTACTTCATTTTAAAGGGGGAAAATGAACAATACACAGAAACAAAGAACGACAGAAACCAAAGTTAAGTAGGAAAGTGGTCTATTATTCTGTGTTACTGCACAAACAGTGCTTGCTTAATTGTGCCTAGTTAGAAGGGTTGGTGCAAACTGCACACATGGAAGATGGCAATAAAGACCTCAGTCAGCTTTGTGGAATGAAGTAACTAGGTAACTGTTTTGACATATGATGGTCTCAGCTCCACCTCATCTGTTAACAGAGTGCAAAGATCCCAATGTGAGCCCTGATGTCATCTTGTCCTCTTACTCCTACTAAAAATCAGCAAATTCTTTTGCACATTTTTCTGTTAGAGACGCACGAATATCTTCTTCTTCATAGTCATCAAAGTTGCTGGTATCTCCAGGGCCTCTGCACTTTGGTATGAACGGAGCTTCTACCTGTATTTGGGGGGGGGGGGAGCACATGAAATGTTATCGGCCTAACATCTTTAGATTTAGCACTGTGATAACAAGCACAAAAATATTCTCATTACTCCTCAAATCCTGCTAAGAAATTAGTTATTACAGTGAAGCAGCTTAAAGTTGTGGCACATAAATAAAACCAGCCTAAGAAGATGCAGGCCTAGATGTATGAATCTAAGTTGAAAAAGACTAATATCTCACAAACATCAATAACAAATTACTTCCACTTCAAAACAAAGTTTAGTTCTCTTCTCGCAGGAGAGACCCTGCTCTTGGCCCACCAGCTGCGTGGTGCAGCTCGCAGCACAACAAGGGCTGCATGGAACAGTCGCGCCATCATGGCTGAAGTGGAGACGTAGATTGATTGCCATCAACGCTACTCAGAAATCTCAGGGCTGTTTGGAGCCCCTCTCCTCCTACTCACCAACAATCCTCTATTTCCAAATAAAAACTAACCTAATACGCATTTAAAACAATTTGTTCTGCACCTCCTACAAAGTTCCTCCTAGGACCTAACTGTAAGCGAGAAATGAAAGCCTTCTCAAAACTAGGCCGTAAATGAGAGACAAGCAACGACTTGAGGGGGTCACTAGAAGACTCTACAGAAAGCCAGTGCAGCTCTAATTAATGATGGAAAACCTGTTCTGGTAAAGACTGCCTGCATATCCTCTCAAATCCACATATATACTCGATTAGCCTTGAGATTCACTGCACCTCATGCCAACAGTATGGTAGTAAGCCACTCACACTGAGGTATTGGAACCATTGTGCAGGACCCTCTTCACTGCTGCTTCTTCAAGTTGAGGGAACCTGCAGCTTTTTGAGGCTGGTCTTAAAAATAAATTCCTTGGGTCTGGCTACAACATAACAGTCTCAATCTTTCTGTCCCAATTACTGCACTTCAGCCTCTACTGATCTTGAAAGTTAAACTAAAGATAACCTTAAATGAAGATATGGGTCTGCACAGGGACATACCTGCATTTATGCTGCCCCTACACAGTCAGGGGGGAAAAATGAAGAAAAAAATTAATAAAGAAGGACCTGTTCCAAACTTGTAGACACTGAAATGCTATTTTAGGGAACAGAGTACTAAATTCCACCTTCACTCAGCTAATTCAAATCTTAATCCTTCTAGACTATCACACCTCAGAGTTCAAAATTAAGCTTAATTACTTTTTAAAATAACCTAAATTTTAGAATCAACTGCATGCTGAAAGAAGAAAGAAGCAGGCTTTGGGGTTGATAGGAGGCAATGATGACGGAAAGATGGTAAAAGAGAATGGAAGACCAGGGACAAGGAGAGATACTCTACCGAAACACATCTAGAACTAAGTGGAGTTGGAGGCATCAGTACTACATTCCTCTTTTTCATTTGGCAGGTACCTGATTTATCCACCTTTATGGTAAGCAAGATTATGGCAAAATTATCGAGGTGATGCAAATTTAAACCTGAAAATGCAAAGTAATGAGAGAAGCATCTCTCCAGGACGTCCCAAGGAGTACGTGTGCCAGGGGCAGCATGGTGGGGACACGGATAGGCAGGGCAGGCAGGGGATCAGGTCACGCTGTGCAACCACGAACTGCTCAGTGCCCCAGGTAGATTACTGATGGCGGGTGGGAATCAGTAAATTAAAAAGGTACAGCACAGACTAATACCAACTAAACTTTGCTGACTTTGGGTGATAATACTATACACCCCCAAGAAATAACACTGACTTTCTGCATTTATAGACTGTGCTACAATTCTGAGGTGGGTATCCTTTTGTTCCTAAAACAATATACGTGTTTAGGTCATTTATCCTGAAAGAATACACAGTCTGTGCACATATCTAGCCTACAAAGCCACACATTTACCATTACCTGAATTCACTCTCTGTGTCTTCTCAAATTGATTTTCAATTACTCCCTTACAACAAAGCTGAGAGCACAGAAAATATCTTATTTACTGCTGGAATTTTAGAATACGTTCAAATGAGATGCCTCAGACTTTTTCCTATTATCTTCACTAAGGAAATAGCTAAAAAGAGATTGAGGAGATAACACTAGTTTATAGTAAAAACACGTGTTTAGCCCTAAGTACAACTGTATTATCAGGCAGCATTTTAATAAGCACCTACACAAACACACAAAGAAAACAAGACTTGATCTTATCTGAAATACTAAGTAATTGACTGGTTCATTTATGACTGCAGCATAACAAATTATTTACATTACATTAGCTGCCAAGGAACACTATGCTTATTCAGGAAAGTACATGCTGTGGTAACAGCCACTGTGAAAAGGTGGTATAAACCCAAAGTTTATTGCTGTATTTCTGTGGCCACTTAAATGATATTACAATCCAGGCTGTTGTTTCAGACCCTTAGTATTACAGTATTTATTCCTTATAATTAGAAGCTTCAAACTTATTCAGCATCAGTTTTCACAATCCTTTAAAACTAGTAATAGCTATTCTGACTGTACCACTAGTTCACATTTTAAAATATTTCTTGTTTCTGTTAAGTAATTCTCTACAGCAGTGCACTAGTAATGCTAAGAATATTTAGCGTACTATTAAAACATCTGATTTAATATTATGGGGCTTGGGTGTCCCCAGACAGCCTACTGGGGAATAAAACTCAGTGCATATAAAACCGCCTTGTAAACAGGCATTAAGAAAGCAAAGAACAGATACTTACAATTCTGCTACGGGCAATCTTTTCTTAACACATCTACACTTAATGGAAAGAATACAAGATGTGCTAATTGTACCCTGTCTTCTAGTAATTAATACATTAGTGAATACTACAACAACTGTACTGTCAGTTTGTGCAGCCAAACAACCAGTTTCTTTTTAGAAACTATTGTTAGTATTTAGGCTTGCCCTTTAAAATACTGCAGTTGCAGCAGCAAGTTCATGCCTCTATAATTGAGACTGTTAGCATTTCAACAACGTAAACCAATTCCTTGAAATGTTATTGCTTGACTCTAACCTTTTTACCACTATCTAGACACAAAATTTTTTCTCCACTGGACTCTTCTGAGAGAAGTCTTTTCTTGCTATCTATTGAAAATCCAAGAATTCAGAGGTTGCATTTAAGACAACAAATAATTTATTTGGAATCTGTTTCTAGTAACTTGCTAATTTACAGATATTTAACTTTGACTCTACCTTGAAGGGGAGAGCAAGCTTTGGGGCTACTGGAAGACAGACCTAGACTGAATTGTCATCATCCTCATCCCCTTCCCCGGTTTCCTCTCTGAGCTCTGCTTCATTCACCCTGGCAGCCACTAATGTGCTCCTCTCAAACTGGTATGTCAACGGCTGCTCGTGCCCTAAAAATATTCTCAATTCTCTCTGTTGCTTTCACTCTTATGCAAGTCTGAAGTTCATAGCGCAAACTGGGCACGGACTTTCTAAAAACCACATCGCAAGTTATGTTGGTCAGGCAGGACTAGAAAACCATTTCTAAAAATGCCAGAAAACAGCGTTCAGCAGGGCGCTCTCCATTACTGAAGCTTATGGAACTGCAGTCAACTAGAGTGTAGTGTCAGAAGGCAAAAGCTCCTCAGTAGACACTGAGGACTGAGTAGATACCCTCTACATCTGATCCTGTCCCAATCACAGATAAAGCAAGAGCAAGGAGGGAGCATACTACTTTAGCAGAAAAAGAAAAGCTCTAGCTTTAGCTAGAGCTCCTCCACACTGAAGCACAGTCTGACTGCTAAGAGCTAGCTGGAAAGGAAAACAGATTCCTCTCTGCTCTGGAGGAGTATTTATAGATGCCACTATAGCAGGGGTTAAATAAAAAGCAAGAGAGACAGGAGATGGCTCATTCTGAGATATTCCAGAAATAGACTAAAGTACAACACGTGTTAAGAGCACAGGAACGTACACAGAGGTCCAGGATAAAATGCCAACAAGAAACAAACATAATTCAATCAATATAAGCTTTTCAGAGGGTTAAACTACTTTCACCTTTTCTTAGTTTAATTAAAAGTGACAGATTTAGGAAAGCAAAAAAAAAAAAATTACTTCAACCCCTTAAAGACCTGTAATAGTTTTGATCAGGAAGGGTCTTACCTTTCTCTGATAAATGGCAATCCAATCTGTAGTTGCAAACCACTTGTGATTCTTTATGTCATTTACACCATTCTTGAGATTTCCATATCGTTTGGTCAAATCTACCTGGAGTAAATTTCTTAGAAGATCCTTTAGGTCTGAACTGAAGTGTGATGGGAACCTTACCTAAAAACACACATCCACAACATGAAAAACAATATACAAATTTGATTCTTCCCCTGTGAAGTACAACGTTCACACAAAGGAAACATTGGGGCCATTTGCTATTCTTCCTCTAAAAACAAATCAAGTAGGAATGCATGTTGCACGTGTATTTCTGTTTCAGAGAGCCTTTATCAGTAGCACTACCTTGTGCATCTACCATTTTTTGAACTGAAAGTTTCTATATCTGATTAAGGAAAAATATTAATTTAATGTAATAATGATTAAAAAAGAAGAATTTAACTTGGTGTCTCACCAACCCATCATCATCTCAAAGCATTCTCAACTATTTTCTAGGGAAATTTCTTTAGACTCTATTATATATATACACACACAGAAGAGACACAATAAAGTGCAGCATATATGCAGCATATAAATATGCTCTGAAATAACTGAAGAGTCAGCAATCATATATGAACATTTAATCTGGAACTTTATGCTGTACTGTAATCTGTTTCTGATCACCAAATACACCAACACCAAAAGTCTTACATAAATAAACACAGCACTATTTGAAGATAGCACACGAGTGACTTGTCAATGCCATTAATTCAAATCTGGCTAAGAAATACTTAAAGATGATTTATGGGATGTAATTGCATAGGGTTTTACTAGCAAAAGATCTACTGAAACCATTTGAGATAGAAGAGAAGAAAGGGGAAAAGAACAGGCAGAAAGTTGTATTTGTGATGCCCATAGTCTCAGCATTTGACACTCCCTATATTCAGCTGATCAGTTATGATGTAAATGCAGAACATGGAATTATTTAACGTAAAAACATGTTGCGAAATCAAGAGGTCTGATAGTCAAGGACACTGCTTCAGTATACCTGTCAATATGGCTCCACTGTAGTACATGAGAAATTTGCAGGTTTTAATGAATGCAATACCTAGACAGCTGAGAAGTAAGGAAATATTAACTCCATTTTTTAAGTAGAGAACTAAGTGTATGAGGTAGATTAAATGAAAGACTAAAGTTTATAAAGGAAGCATACTGCTAGCTAAGAACTGAACGTTAGAGTTTCCAGAGTTCACGTCCAGTTCTGTTTCTGCAATCGTTCATCCATGGACTCAGTAAAAAAAGGCAGATCATCAACAGTACAAGTGTCAAGCAAATTAGATACAAGTGCAAAAAAATGCCCAAGTTTTTTTAGTTTAGGAGAACTATTTCTTTAAAAATGTATCTTCATAAATGAATTCCTATACGTTCATGGAGACAGCTGAAGGGTCACAGTATTACAGCCTTTCAATGAGCAATCACCTTCTCGATTTAAGCATGTTCCTAGACAGGAATCAATCTCATTGCAGTGTACTACAGCGCCTGCTGAGGCACTTCCCTTGATTAAAATTATAGAAGTATGTAAGGTGTGGCACAGCATGTGTTTATGTAGGGACAAGGAAGAGAAGAACCACGAAAAAAAAAATTCAAGTGAACACAAAGAAACATGAAGAGCCAACACTGGCTGGCAGGAGAAAGAACAGAACGATCACATTTTCATGCTATCTGGCACACTAAGAGATATTCATGAAAAACAAAAAAGGGAAATGTTGGAAACACTTTTTAAAAATTTTATGTAACAATGAAAGCTGAACAGAACATTAGACATGCCTTGAGCTACAGGACTGCAGGAATAAAGAAACCTATTATGAATTATGGAAAGTCTTGAGAGCTTCTCAAAAGCTGCAAAAATATTTATAGAAAAGAAAATAGCTAGGCAAATTAAGCATACAGCTAAATAGTTGTTGGATCATTTTTATCCAAGCATAAAAGGATATAATACCACAATGTCTGTAAATTTAATGACTTGCACTTTAAATTTGAAGGCAGGGAACAGGTTTTTAGAACTTTGATTTTTAATATTACTGTAACAATGTACTTATGAAGTATACATTACAAACGTTTCCCATATTCTTTCCAAAAGTTCACTGTCTAGTAGGCAGTACACTCTGCATCTAGTCTACACAAAAAACAGGGTCTGCAAAGACAAACAACTGCATTTGCGAACATACACAGAACCTTCACTCACCTTGCCAGACACAATC
This sequence comes from Balearica regulorum gibbericeps, assembly GCF_011004875.1. Taxonomy (NCBI): domain Eukaryota; kingdom Metazoa; phylum Chordata; class Aves; order Gruiformes; family Gruidae; genus Balearica; species Balearica regulorum. The sequence continues at coordinate 16,160,913 of NC_046191.1, read as the reverse complement.
TTCTCGTAAATTTGAATGGGCTGATCTGCAAAGAATGGGGGATATCCAGCTGCCATTTCATAGATTAACACTCCTAACGCCCACCAATCCACTGCCTTGTTGTAACCCTGGATAAAATGAGAAATATCACTGTTAGTACATTTATAAAATAGTTTAAGATTTTTGATATATATCTATGGAATACAAAGGAATCAAATGCACTATTGCTTGTTTAATACGGAACTTACAACCCAGTTCAAACCAAACTGAAGCTCACAGATTCCAACAGCAATAATATAGTTAAAACCTAGTACAGTGATGACAGTGACAGAAATGGGCACTGTTTATTTATTTCTTCATTTAGTTACTTAAAATCAAAATCATCTTGTTACAGAATGATTGAAAGTTCTTTCAAAGATTAGGGAAACTTCATTAAATATAAGAACACTTCCTATATTGTATACCATCGCCTTTTTAACGCTTGATTATCTGTATTTCAGAACATTCATTTTCACATTTAGTAAACTAGCTACAAGAGTTTAAAAGTTCAGTTAATTAGCTGTTCTGTTATAGAGTCATTTATGACCTGATCTTTAAAGCCTAAACATAAAATCATTAGTAAATCCCATTTAATGTTAAAAAAAAAAAAAAAAGACAGAACCCCCCCCCCCAATCCCATCAATTTTATGTGTTCTCTGAGATCTTTTACAAAGCTCAGGGCTAAGAGTCTTTCCTGAAAAATCTACAGTGGAGAATTTGTAGTAGACACATTGCAATTTCTGCTGCTTTAGCTGCTTAGGGGTAAAAAAGCTGCAAATACTGAACATTTTTTCCCCAAATAAAAGTATTTTCAGTTTGAAGACCTGCAAAGAGTATTTAATTAAACCACATATTAAATGCATAATTTAACATTATGCATTATGACTGTTAATATCCTAAGCAGTTCCATAAACTATACAGCTATTTTTCCTTTGCAAAACATGAAAGGTTACAGTTGAACAGCTATATGATAAATAATATTTCTTCTATGTTCAAACACTTAGTGCAAGTACTAGACACAGACCAATGAATGGTAAGCTTAGGCTGCATGTACTTCCTGGTGTAAAACCAGTGGTTTGTCATGTTTGATTTCATGTAAAGTGCCTTAAACACTCTGCGACTAGTTATTTAATGACTACTGATTCATCTGCTATGTGGTTCTTGTTACCTCTGGAGCTCCTGTTGTAGTCTGTTCACACTTCAGAATGTAGTCACTCAGAGCTGCTGTTCTGGTGTAACAATGCTAGTTAAATAACCTAATTACGGATTCTTTAAATGCCTTTTTCCCCCTCACAAGTTACACGACAAGCGTATGTAGAAAGTTCTGTACAGTTATCTGAAAATACCTGCTTTGGAGTAAGTTTCAGTACACTAAAAAAATATTAACAATGTAAAGATTGCATTTTGTGTAATTCATAAAGAATTGACTAGTCAAGATTTGATTTTTGCAAGTATCAGCAATTGTTTATCCCTCAGAGTTTAATAACTGGGTGACAACTTTTAACTGCATCAAAAGCATGGCCGTATAACACAGTACCTTGCTGAGAATTATTTCAGGTGCCAGGTATTCTGGAGTCCCACATAACGTCCAAGTTCTTCCTTTTACTCTTTTTGCGAAGCCAAAGTCCGTGACCTGTCATCAGCAGAAATAGATTGACTGTAAGTGCATTTCTACGATGAAATTTAAAATTAAATACTTTTGAAATATTTTGGAAAGCTATTTTATACAGAGGAAAAATTTGTTTCTCAAATCACATAGTATCATATAGTCAGATGTACCTTTACTAGCCAGTCCTTCTGATACTTCTAATTGAGACAGACAGAATGTTTCTCTTAATAAAATTAGTAAATAACACAAAACGTGTATTTTCCCCAGACACAAGTTCCTATTTATAACTTAAAAAAATCAGCAGGAACTGTGGCTTACTAATCATCCACATGTGCTGCAATTACATTAATAATTTTTCTTATACTTTTCACATCAAACTGTTTATACTGCTGAAAGTTTAAAGAATGTGAATATCAACAAGATACTTATCTTTTCCTTTAGTTAACAAATAAATGAATCACAAAAAGGGTAAAGATACCCATCAGTCTTGTAAATTTAGAATTTTATTGCATAAGTGTATAAAGGTTATATGTCAAATTAGTGTGGGAATAAGACAACATAAAAGAGGTCTTCCAGTAACTTCTGATTCTGAATATCTTCAAAAGTATCACCAGAGTCAAGCTTGTTTATTTGAGGACTGGGGTGGAAATGTAGCAGGAACCGTATTCACAAATGGCAAGTTCGTGGCCATGATAAATTCTTTGTTCCACTTGTCATGTTTTCTGCACTAAGTTTTCAGAACTCTGTATGCGGTATCATCCTCTCTGAGATTTTTCCTAGACCGTATTGTGAAATACATATGGAAGCCAGGGAGTTACATGTGAAATTCTTGGATCATTTGCAAGCAATCAAGTCTATGCTTGTTTGGGGATCCATTTCTTTTGTTTCCTCCTTCTTTGTATCTTTTTCAACCCATTCCCTGAGAAAACATACTGTACCACAATGATAATCATTGCTAGTTATATAATAACTTGTGTTGACATTTCTGATACACTAGTGTCACAATTAAACAAGCCAAACTCCAAACTATCAAGGCAGCTTCTCCTTCAGTTTTGGCAGAAACAACAGCAATCACAGCTGGGACTGAACGGAAAGGGTGACATGCTGACTAGACAGACCTACTTCAGTTAGCAAAGAATCATTTCTGTGTTCGCGAATGCACATCTGTCTGCGTAAGAATATAATGTAGACATGGGACAAACAGTAATGGCTTTAAAATTCAAAAAGAAAATGAACAGAGTTTCTAAACAAAATTTCGCTGGAGCTGCTCTACCAACATATGAACAGACCTCTCCCTCTCTGCTCAGAAGCAGAAGCGAACTAACCTCAGGTGGGAAGACTGACTGCTGGACGCATTACCATTTGCAGTTTGCCCATGGTCACAAAAACATACTGTTGCATACAGAGAGTCACCAATTCTGGAGTAAGCCGTTCATAGCTTTACATTAATGGTGCTGCCCAACCTCTATACATTAATAGAACTTGTATTTCTCTTCTCCCTACAGTGTTATTTTATTCTCCATGCAGAATTATTTTACAGTTATAAACAACAAGAGGTATGAATCCTTTCCACTTCTGAAACATTTTTATTATGTATTTTCCTGTTAGATTCTGTTATGACCAAAGGTGACACAACGAAGACAGACAAGCTTCTACAGCTTAAGGACTGCAAAGCGTTGCAGAGTGCTTGTGGCTGTGCACCACCTTCCCATTACATCACCAACATAAGAGCTAAAAGGAAGATGAGGAGGTGCCGTGAGAGGCTGTTGTAAAACCAAAGTCATCATTTGCAGCACTGCAGTTCTAATCTGATCTTAACTCAGCTCTACTCCAGATGTGCTGAGAAGGTTAGGACTCTCCAAGGGTGGGGTTCATCTGACTGAAATTAAGTACGATAGTGTTGGTGTTGACATCTAAGCTGGTTCTACTAAATCACGACACACAGTGCAGAGAACCAGACATTTTAGGGCACCTTTTGTATTGTTCTAGGGCAGGTGTGTAAAATAGGTCAGATGAACAGAGCCATGTAATCACCTACTTCTCACCACAGACCCCAAGGGAAACCTTGACTGCAGACAGCTCCATTGTGCATACTTAATTTTAGTCAGAGGAAGTGCAATCCAATGGTTTTAACCATTACTAAGCAGTAGGGCACTTTAATATTCCCTGAATACATGCTAACATGCCAACCAGCTTCAGACCATTTATTCTAAACACATTTTCTAGAATTACCTAACCCTACACTGTAAGTCAAGACTCCACTCCCTAAACATATGAAGAATATCATACCTGGATGTATCCTTGCTGATCAATTAAAAGATTTTCAGGCTTTAGATCTCTGTAGATGAGGTCTAATGAATGGAGGTACTCAAATGTTAGCACTATCTGAGCTGCATAAAACCGTGCATGTGGTTCACTGTGAAGAATTAAAAGAATATTAAGTACCTCAATGCTATGCTAAAATACTGAAACAACCATGTAACTGCCAAGGATAGACAAATTAAGGATCTTTTAACTGCTTCTTTTACTGTATAACAAGGAAAAAAAAAGTGAACAGCAAACATTATAGAATTGATACACTCATTTCCTAAATTTAATTTAAGTCTTGCAGCTAAAATACACATGCAAATCAAGATGAATGTATCCCACAATACAGAGCTTAGACTTTAAATTTTACTTTTAGAAACTATCATCAATTTCAGTGAGAATATGAATGGGAATTCCAAGATTCTATTGTACCTAGCTCACAAATACCTGCATTAACTATCTGAAAAATAAGAAACAATTACAAGTTTTTCATTGCCTGACTAGTTTAAGTCCACTGAAAGAGGAGTAAATTAAATGCACTTACTCCTTCAGAATTTTTTCTTCAATACTAACAAACTTTATAAAACCCTCTTCCCAGATAAGCAACACAAGCCTTTCTAAAGTGGTAATGCCATTAACTACTCTTACCTGAACCTTCCGATTCTTCTTAGATGTGAAAACATTTCACCACCAGGAACATACTCCATTACCATGTATAAATTAGAATTGTCCTAGGAAAGCAAGCAAACACACACAAATACATATTAGGCATGCTATAGTATCTATAATTCCTACATATATTTTATTAAAGAATGAAAATGAAAAATTGTAGCCATTTAATGACCTTAACAAACATAAAGCAACACAGATAGAAATTCTTGAAAAAGACACATGTGACAAAAGGAGCATCATATATCTCAATAAATCTATTTCAAAGTAAATCTGAATAAAAGATAATTAGCAAGTTCCTGACGCAGAATGGTGTGCAAGTGATCTGAAGGGAGGACAAGATGCCTACTGCAAGACAAGACCTTGCACTATTAAAAGTTCAGAATTGACAGCCCGAGGTATTCTTGTCTCCCACAGTCCCAGCCCCAAACCTCAAAACTGTAAAGATTAAGGTAGAACATGTTTATTCATTTTAAATGGCATTTAAAAAAAAAAAAAGGAAAAAGAAAAGGAGGAGAGAGATATAGAGGACACATGTCACTCCATATATTAAGAAATTACTCAAATTCTTTACAGACTGACTAGCACATACTGTCATGAAATGAGAGGCTAACCTCAAAGTTCTTTCCTTCATGGCTCAGATTGTCATTAAGACCCGCCTCAGGTATAAATTTCAAGGAAAAATATCTGCAGAACAATTACAAATTTACGATTCCATATATTGGTACAGAAATACAACCTTTGGTTTCTCTCAAAGACAGAACGATGCCTAAAAGCTCCCTGCTGTACAAAAGCCGGTTTCCCTCCAAAACAAGGGAACTCTCTAAAGAGTTTAATTTAATTTAATTTTTATTTATTTATTTGGAGATATCCTTTCAATCATCACCTGGTGAATTGGGGTGTGGCAAGTGCGCACACAAGTTCAGGAACTCCTGCTCGAGACCTGGCAACAGTGCCAAGTGAAGCATCTTTGAAAACAAAGATACTTAAACTACTGTACTGTAAAAATTAAATGTTTCAATATCTAAAGTTTGAGCATACATTTCCCTAAAACCCAAACAACTGCTTTCAAAATAATGATTACCTTAAAAGAATACTCCAGTTTTACAAGGAAAGGAAAGTTCACTGCTTGTAATATTCTCTTTTCATTCAGTGTGTGTTCTATTTGCTTCAGTTTGACGACCTAGGAGAGAAAAAACAATCTTCAGTTTAAGTATGACTTTTTATAGTTGATAAATTTTTCAGTGTTAGAGGATTAGTTGAAAGCATACTTGTAACCTTACAGATAATGAAAAACCTTATGGATTACTAGTACAATAACAGTGCTGAGAAAGGATTAAAAAGTCTAACAGCATTTTAAAGAGTAATACTCATGCAATATGATTTGCAGATAACTCTAGAAATAGTGTTTCTTACTACATGCTGAATATAGGAATCAATAAGGAAAACATCTGTTTACATTTTCCTAATAATTGCTTGCATTTGTAATGGAGATACGTCTGCAGGAAGATGACAGTTCAATAAAATCCGTTTGATCTTTGGACCCTTTGCTAAGAAAGGCAGGAAATTGTGTCAGACACATTTAATTATGAATTTTGTTATGTGTGAAAAGGAGTAAACTGCCTTATTTTTATATAGCTCACACATTAGTGAGAAGACTAAGGAGAATACAAATTCAAAATTTCCATTCTTATGAACAATAGTTACTTCTGCCAGATCTTTCAATGGGTTTTCCTTTTCTGCTTAGCAAATCACTTAGCAGAAGTATTAAAAAAATGAAATGCCACCTTCTTGGAATCCATGATAAGGTTAAGCTGCTAACAAGGCAGCAAATGGCAGATTTCTGATCATTGCTCTTTCTCAGTAACAACTGGTTTCCTTGTGTTAAACCCCAGCATTACATAATTTATTCTATTTTATTTAATCCCTATTGCATAAATTATCTAGATCTCATTTTGAGAATGGCATGATTTCCAAGGAAACTTCCTTATTCCCCCCCCCCCCCCCCCCCCCATAGCAGACAAAGAGAAAATGTACAAGCGTGATCAAAACAGCTCTGGTTTTACATGCTCAGAAATCAAATCTAACTGCTATAAATAACAGATAAGCAAGATATTCCAATCCTGACCGAAACGGTGTTTAAATTTAACTTTTAGATGCAAAAGGCTATAAAAAACCCCATCCGTTTTGAAATAAATGTCATACAAAAGGAATAGTGAGTTCAAAACATTAAATCTCTTTTGAATCACAGACCTTTAGGGACCAAATGAAAATTTTGCTCAAATCAGCTCATTTGTGAAGCGTCCCCTTCATCCCTAAAAAGCTACGGTACTGGAATTATCTTGGCCATCAAAGCAAGCAAGCCAAGGTTTTAGTTTGATATTGTGAAGCATTCAGCTGCAATGCTAGACAAGACTTTACCACCCTTCCTGCATCTTCTGCTGGTTAGATACTGGAGGGCGATGGCAGCAATACCACAGGCTGAAACTGCTGGTTAACACTTCGTAATATCAAACTGGAGCCTCAGATAACGTGGCTTTGCTCACATTTAAGCTCACGCTCAGGGCACGTCCAATGATAGCTTCCTGTAGATCAAATCATATCTGGTAACGGCAGATTCTCCAACAGCTTGTTTGTGTCTGAGCTTTTATTAACAATATTTTCTTTCCAAAAAGAATTACATAATGAAACTAGCCAAGCAATGTTCTATTACAGCCTTCCTAAATCACGGCAGACAAACAAAGGAATTAACAACCCTACACACAAAACTACTGGCTACATCAACATCTATTACATATTTTTTTCATTCCAAGGATAAGATTGGATAACAAAGGGACACACAATATGCTTTCTCTTGTTTCAAGTAAAATGTAAATAAAAAAATTAAAGGCAGCTTGCACATTGTATATTATAGAAGACAAAGATGTCTGAAATTAGACAGATAGAAATGTGTTCTCCCTAAACCGTCTCCTCTTTTTATCAATTAATAGGAGTTACTAATATATTTCTAATAGAATACATAAATATATAATTATATATGCTAAGTCAAGTTGGAAAAGGGTGTATTTCATAAAGGAACACTTCAGACTTCTGATTATAGACAAAATTATCTCATTTACTAATGGAAGACTGATACCTGGATGCAAATATCTTTAAATCTGTGAATCTTTTACTGCAAGACCACTGCAACCATTAAAAATGTGAATTTCTGCTTTCACCAGATAGTTTTATTGCTATAGATTTCCAATTTATTTTAGACTGATAGGTAGCAATGAGTTTAACTTTAAAAAAAAAAAAATTCTCAGACTATTTTTACAGCAGCTTTCTGAAGTAAGATGTAATTTCCTAAATGCTCCACTGACATGAACTCAGCTGTTCATGAAAAAGGGTTCAAAGAAAAAGCAGTTGAAAATCTGAAATTCGACCATGGGCTCTCCATGCAGCAGTGGGATGCTCATCGCACCCCATGTTACAGCAACACTGCCCACAGGATGCCACCAGCCTCACTCAGGTAACGATGAGGTAAATTTCCACATAGGTGGAAACGGTCTGGGCTATCTTTACATAGTTGTACTATGTTGGAATGTTTTTTAATTTAATTGGATTTTTTTTTTTTTTGAAGAAAAGTTAGAAACCACTGTTATAGGAAAATGCTAAGTTGCAAAATATTGAACTTTTCCAAGTTAAAAAAAAAAAGCACCAGAATTGACACTAAAAGGAAAGTTTACTTTAGTTTCTTCTTGTCTGACTACTATAAAGTAGTCTTTAATTAAATGACACATTATTCAAGGTCCAGGACCCCAAATCACAGAATACTTGAACTGCAACTCAGGGAAAACAGTTTGATTGTCACTGCCATCGTTCCATTATATAAAATTACTTAGGAATGCAATAATGTTTAAGTGCAAGAGTCTACACCGAGGCAACGCTGACTTTCATTTTGTCAGTTGCTGATTATAAAGTTCTTTTTGCCAGATTAATACTTTTTTAAATATGATTTTTGTTATACAGCAGCAAAATTATGTATAGTGCATTACAAAGTAAGAAGAGCTCTTATGTTGAGGACCTTAGAGTCTACTAATCTAAATAACGTACTTCTGAAAATCTTGTTAAAACCATTGAAAACTACCTGTATTGATAAATTTCTTAAAAATACTTCTTAGCATTCTGGAATTCTATTTTGTTTAAAATGGAAACTTTATAAAAGTGACACTGCTTACTTAATCTAAGAGTAATAAGCTGTCAAAAAAACCAGGCTGGAGTAACAAAACAGATTCAGACTACAGCATTCAAGTTTTCAATACAGAAAATGTCTATTGTGTGACACGTTCTGAGAGGGAGACTACTGTTCTATCTATGCAGTTATGATAGATACAACAGGATTATTACATAATTATGCATTCAAAAAGTAATACCTCATGGGATCAATAATAGGAAAAAAAGTATTTGTGCAATTTGTTAAATTATGGGTCACAATTGAAAATTTTGAGAATTTCTGATCCAAAGAGTCTTCCAGAATTTTGAGCTACCCTGCAAAAGTGTACTTATTTATTTAACTACAGCACTACATTTTGCTTTTGCCAAAGAATATATAGGCCACCTTACAAAAGCTAAGCAAAGAATTTAACTGATAACACTTTATTAATGCCTTGGAAACTACTTAGACCCTCTGTAGCCTGCCATTAATGTTATTGGCCGTTGTAATAATTCTACACAATCTCAACAACTGAATCTGCTGACTAAAAAAGAAAGCCATCTGTTTAAAGTATCACCAGTATTCAAGTGCAATAAGCAAAAGCACAGTAAGTGCAACAAAGTTTAGCCACAGTTACCAGATCTTTATCTACATTGAACTCTTTTCTACCACAAGATCCACTATAAATTACACCAACCTTCTGTTTGTCCAGTATCTTCATAGCATAATACTGTTCTGTGGATTTATGTTTCACCATCATAACTCTCCCGAATGATCCTGTTCCAAGGGTTTTTTGCCTCTCAAAATCATCTAGGCCAGCAGTATTCTACATGTACAAGGATATAATGATATTATTTACAATTTAATACCCAAAGACAATTTTATCTGTATGAATTGATTTATGAAAGAAAATTGAGTAAAATTTAAATTTAAAAGACAACTACAGACAACTATACTGTTGTTATTTCATGCCTGTTAAATTTTTAGAAGAGATTTTACACCATTAAACCAGAAAAAGACTTAACTGAATTGTATCAACATTTCTATAAGTTATCCATACAGATGACACAAGCTTAGTAAGAAACATTTAGCAGTAAACATGAATTTAGCGGGCAGATAAATAACCCCCTCATGCTTCATAAACAAGAATACTAGAACACACAAAAAAACCCCAAGCTCTAGAGACACTTCTACATGACAGTTGTCTGGAGAGCATATCACTGAGTAAATTTTCTCAGATATTCATTACCATAGCATTTCAAATGCTGCTTTAAAAACAACAGTGACCCTTCCCCAAACCCCCAAGTCGAACTTTTAAAAGATTTCTAACAAGCTCCTTAACTTGCCCCCAAGCCCCATGCAGTAGACTTAATATCCTTAATTCCTCTTAATACCATGGGGGAAATTATTAACAGGGTAAATTACAGATGTGCTAACAGTGTTATAAACTGAAAAGTCCTTGACTTAGCGTAGACACAACAACTACAAACATCAGTGTGTTATCAATATTATTCTCATACTAAATCCAAAACACAGCACTATAGCTACCAGAAAAAAAAAATTAAGTCTATCTCAGCTGAAACCAGGACACCAGGTAAAACATGCCAATAGATTTTGAGTCTTGTCATGTTGATGGTGAATTTCCTTCTCAGTAAGAGAAAGCTGTTGTTCAGTGCCAGCACTTCATCAGCTCAAATCTGGAGAAGACCTAAGAGACTTTGCTGATGAACTTCAATGAGAAAACTGACACAAAAAATGGAAACTTCTTTACAAATTGCATTAAACTTATTTCTGTTGTCTGCACTGCTCCTTACAGACTGATAACACACTGATAAGTTTATCTAAAAAATGCAATAGGGAAAATTATTGAATGCTTAAATGACTGATACCTGAGGGGGGCTTTCCCATTTTCTTAAAAAGTCTTCTTTGGCTTTGGCTAGGAACTCTTTCACTGAAAACACATACAAAAAAGTACATTTTAATTAATGTAATTCATCATGGATTCAATGCAAATGCTTTGTTAACAAAACATGTAAACTTCATTATCAACTTCTTTCTTCAACTCGTAATACGCTATTTTCACCACGTATGAAAGCAAGCACCAATGCCTCTAGAACTTCTACAATAGCTCCAGGTGATCTCTAAGCTTTCTGGAGTAACTACATCATTCTACACAAATTACTTAAACTACATCAGCTTTAGTAACTCACAATACTGTACATGCAAGCAGGCTTTAAGGTGATGTAAGACATTCTTAATTTGGGGAAAAACCATAAACACCTGACATTTATAAATAGCCATTCCACAACAATAAACTTTTTATCTATTTTTGTTAAACAAAAGTTACATTTTCTTTCAACTGCTTGAGCGTAATGTCAATCTCATTGCTTTTTCCCCGCTATCACCTTTATTTAAAGGCTGTTTGCAAGCTCAAGTACCAAATGGCCAGCATTACTGCAAGCAAAGACAAAGCACAGGGCTACAACGACACTGCACATTAGGCATGCCCACAGTCAGAGAATATGTATTTTTAATATTGATTTTCCATTGAAACTGAAGGAATGTATAATAGCAAAATTCTGGATGACTCTTTAAAATGTGCACCAACATATTTTGTTCAGATCATCTTTCAGCTGTTCTATTTTTTTACTATCAATTATCAGCCAGATCAATGCGGATTATTTAATGCACAGTCATAAATGGGAGGTGCTTCAGACATTGCTGCGGTTCTGAAAGACTCACAGAATCAAGAAGAAAATATCATACTGTTTTTGTGTTCTCTGAATCATTTCACATAATATAATGTTAACAACAGTGGATTTTTTTGTACTGTGGTGTTCCGCCACAAGCAATTTCTAAAAATACTCAGCAACGTGCCAAGATTATTCTGGTCAATATCTGTAAATACATGTTTTAGCAACTGTATTTTACCTTCTGATGGTCATAAAAAATTAGGTTTATAAGAGGTTGTAAACAATCATCTGATGAATCGGAACTTTTTTGTACTTTTCAGAGAATACTAGTACCTACACAGAGAACTTTTCAAAAATTCTGTTATTGCTCTTCTATTACTGGTACCGTTACAGCAGCAGTAAAAACAATGGCAGCCCTGGAGAAGACTGGTTATGGATTTTTTTGCTTTGCCTTTTTTCTCCCCTCTGAAGTGTGCTATGGGACTCAACTATCACAAAATACTCAAAGGAGGTTTATGCCTCCTGCTGTCACTGACTCCAATGGAGCAGCATCAAAATAATGAAAATTTCAGAAAAATTGCAAAAGTTCTGGCAGACCTCAAGGATAGAAAAGTGTTTAAAGTGTGATATCCACTTAGTAATTTTATTTTAAGACAAACAAGCAATATCAGAGGGGAGGAACATATTTATTACTGTAAACTTATGGTTAAACAGAGTAAGAAAACCATAGTTTATATCAAAGGAACTATTTTAAATTGGCATTAAAATTCACTGAGAGTTAAAAATATTTTCGTGGGTAAACAGTAAAACGTTTGACATATCTGTCCCATGGAGGAAATATTTACATTGTTTTTAAATTATGGGGGTTGCTCATGTAATGACTTCTAATGATCCTAATTTGAGAAAAGGACAGGATTTCCTGTGGTATGAAACAATTTCTCAACACAAAAAAGGGAAGCTAAGTGTCCAAATTCAAGCCTGATGATCTCTCTTCCATTAGGAGAACAGAGATGACTTGATAAAGTGATGACTACTGATAAAGTTTTTTAAACGTCAAAGTAGCACGAACATTATTTTCTCTTAATGACAAGAAAAAGATGATTAAGATTACCAAAAAGCTGAGCCTTCAAACTTAAGTGGCTGTAGTTTAGCAATGAACGTTAACTTTAACACTATATAGCACAGCCAAAACATGAAATAATTGGTCTCATATTTTTCACATTATTACAGTACATGTGCCTGAAATATCCTTCATGCTACCTCCATTGTTCATATAAATATTTTAAGTTTCCACATATTTTGCACTGAAATATAATTATCCAGTATTTATAAAAATATACAACATTTACAGGCAGTCATCTTTGTTCTACTTATGGAAAAAAGAATGCTGTTTATGAAAAAAAGCTGATCCAGCTGGAAATACTCAAATTGTGGAAACATGCGAGAAATCTCTCGTTTCTAGAATATCAATAAGCCACAAGCTCTCCTTCAACAAAGCTTCTGCCTTATTCTACTCTACTTTTGTGCTCTTTTCTTGGAA